>NC_090383.1:93082663-93803856 GCF_036365525.1 Heterodontus francisci | reverse complement strand
CTCACAGCTCACATTTCCCCCCAGCTTGTGTCTTCTGTAAACTTGGAAATGTTACATCTAGTTCCCTCACCCAAGTGCAGCTTGTAATTCAGAAGATAGTGTGACATGAGGAGGATGTGAGATGTGAGAAGGAGAATTTGGCAAGAGGATACCATCATCTTCAATGGTTTCAGCCCTGCTGTTGGCCACAACCTCAGCAATAAATGTCCCAATGATAGCCAGCACCATCTCCTCAATGGGGGTTAAGTAATGCAGGCATACCTGTCCTCCTCCAGTTAGTTCTGCCGCTTCTGTGGACCACCTTGTCCTGCGAGAGAAGGAAGTGTGTCAGCGAGTGTCATTATATCTGCTTGGATAATGTGGCTGCCACGTCAAATAGCTGGTAGTATGCAAGGTGTGAGATATGGGTGTGAGGCTTACAGCAGTGCTAAGTATTTGAGGATGAGGTGAAACATATGAATGTTCGGAATGGATCCTAATTAATAGAAATTATTGATAGGTGGGAGACGATTTGAACAGTGGCTGAGGCTAAAGGTGCATGCGGCACTGCATCCTGGTCCTCGGGGCTTGACTTCTGGCACTGACTGCCATGGCTATATGCTTCCACTACCTTCTGGACGTGTGACTGGAGGGTCTCCTGCCCCCTGTGGATACATAACATCTCTCCTGCTTTGCACCTCCTCCACCAAAGGCCACAAGCACAACACCCAAAACTTTGGAGCCCGCTCTTTCCCATGTTGTAACATACTCCACTGTTTACCAGGTCAGAGTCACTTCCTGTACAACTGCCAGCACCTTCTCTCGCCACAACACCTCTTCTTTAAAAGCTGCAAGCTACCTTTAAGTGGTGAAGTTCAGCCTTAACTGTTGCTAGCCACACACCATATTGTTCCTCTACTAATTCATGCAGCCAATGAACAGCGCAGTTAGCACAGGCTGGATGCTGAAATCATTTAAAATAGCAGGCAGCACGAATAGTGCAGTTTGGAACAGGCTGCCATCATCAACCTACATGATTTAAATTGAAATTCTGTAACACACATGATTTGAGCAAAGGTGATACTCAGTTTTGAGTTCACCATATTTGATGGGAAGATAATACTCTGTATATATTATAACAAAGCAACAATCAAAGGTACCTTCACAACAGCAGAGAAACTTAATACTATGCTGAGAACTTCTGCATTATCCTAAATAGCCAATGATACGCTTGAGCTGAGTAGACTTTGGACTAGAATATAGAGTTTTATAGAGCTATGTCCTCTATGTTAAAGATGTGTATTTCACAACGTACAGAACAGTATATATTAAGATGAACAGCAAACATAAAGATAAAGAACAACTTATTTCAATGTAGTATACTGTATTCGCTGCTCACAATGTAGTCTCCTCTACACTGGGGAGACCAAACGCAGACTGGGTGATCACTTTGCGTAACACCTCCATTCAGTCCGAAAGCATGACTCCGAGCTTCCGGTTGCTGGCCATTTCAACACCCACCCTGCTCTCATGCTCACATCTCTGTCCTGGGATTGCTGCAATGTTCCAGTGAACATCAACACAAGCTCGAGGAACAGCATCTCATTTACCAATTAGGCACAATACGGACCGAACATTGAGTTCAATAATTTCAGAGCATGACAGGCCCCCCATTTTACTTTTATTTTTAGTTTTGTTTTTATTTTTTGTGTTTATTTTATTTTAGTTTGTTTCTATTGTGCCTACCCACTGTATTTTTTTTTCATGTTTGTGCTTGTGGCTGTTCAGTTTTCAGTCCATTAACACCCTATCCGTACTCATGCTTTGTTTTTCAGCACACGATTAACATATGGTTTGCCTTTGCTCCATGACCTTCTGGTCAGCTATTCTGTGAGCTTGTCCTATCAACACCTTCTCTTTTGATATCTCTTGTCCCACCCCCGCTTTACTTGCTTAAAATCTTTTACATTTCTTATATCTGCCAGTTCTGAAGAAGGGTCACTGACCTGAAACGTTAACTCAGCTTCTCTCTCCATAGAAACTGCCAGACCTGCTGAGTATTTCCAGCGTTTCTTGTTTTTATTTCAGATTGCCAGCATCCGCAGTATTTTGCTTTTATATAAAGGTAAAGAAATTTGGTATATTGTCATCAATAGATTTAGCTTATGGTGTCACAATTTAATATAATAAGCTAAAATGATTATGTGCCAGGAAAGCAACAAGATTCTAAACCAAAAAAGAATTTCTGATCAGCCAAAGGATATCCTTTGAAAATACTACTAATGCTTTCAGTCCACTGAGGACTGCAGTAGAATTTCTGAATCGCACTCAAAAACTACCACAAGATTAAACATTTTTAACTTGTTCCAGGGAGACTGCAAATTAAGGCAGGTTCTGTGATTCTATACATTTTATTGATTGTACCAAATGTGTTCAAACTTATTCTGACAGAGGCTTAGAAAAAGTCTTTGGAGGTCAAAATAAGTGATCAGTAGGCAAATGGTTTAAATAAACATTTATGAGCCTATTTTAGTAAAAATTCATCAATAATTATATTTTTAAAATTGTACTTATATAGAACATGAGAAGTTAATTATCATGTTTTTAACTGGTGTAAAAATTATTTATCACTACCATAACTTGATCGCCCTCACTTGTGCACTGTGACGTCATCACTATTATCCACTCAGTCTCAATAACTGCAAAGTCAGAGGTGCTGTGTTTATCAATTAATTGATAATTTCTGTGACTGAAGGATGCAACATGGAATTTTTATTTTTATTTTCTCTGATTTTACTGTTTAGATTTCATTGGTTATTTGAGTTAATTTTGTTTTAAAAAAAAAATAATTTGGAGGGACAGAATCCCAGCTGTGAAGATAAAAATCTATCTCCATGGAACTTTTGTTTTGATTGCATCTTACTCATTACATTACTCATTACTCATACGTATTCCTTTGTTTCCCCTTCCTGTTAGCTTGAGGGTGTCTGCCCTTTAAAGCAAGACAATTGTTGCATCATGATGAGGTTGGGTTTAGCCTATCCTAAAATATGAACACTTCATAATCCTAGATCAGAACACCCCTTATGAGACTCGGCAAATCTCCCGTTCCATGGGTTCATCATGGGTAAGATCCCTGCGAAGTGCTCCTCCAACCCTTGAGCACCAACCTGCTATATCTACTGGATTCCTGCATGTCTTCTGTGATAGGTGAGCACTTCATGGAATGTTAGTTTTGATTTTGCCTGCTTTACCTATTTTAATTTGGTTTTGCTATTTCAGATTTTTGTTTGATTGGTTTTGTTCAGATTTAATGGTATTTCCCAATAAGAGACGCACTTTTTGCATCCTAATTGAGTTGGACATGATATCTACTGGCTTACTTAAAATATGATCTCTTTGTGTCAGAATGGAAGACCTCCTGATGCTTTTGCTCTTGGCCCTGGTCAAGTCTGCCACCCACAGGTCCAGAATTTTAGGGCAGGATTCCTCTGACTGCCATGTTTTGGACTGATTAGTTTTCTGTGCACATTGCAATATTTCTGTTTTAGTTTTAACATCTTGGTTTGATTTTGTTCTTTCTCATATTTGCTTAAAACAGGAATTTTTGTAGTGTTACTCATTTAAGGGAAGCACATGATGTTCGCAGTGGAGTTTTTGGACTCGTCTAATCCCACCTATCTATAAATAGCACCACTTCATAAAATTGGATTGGAGGATCCTGCATCTGCCATTCACAGGTCCAGGATGTAGAGGTTCACTGGGCAGGATTCTTTTTACTGCTTACCCATGTTTTGAGATATCAGATCATGCCTGAGTTACTCTTGTTTTTGTTTTGATTGGGCCTGATTTTACTGTTTTGATTTGATTTTGGTGGTTACTTTTGTGAGTTTGTTTTGTAATAGAACAATTTGGGTGGGGCAATGCTCTGTGAGATCTTAGCAGTGATGCTCCTTTAAGGAAGAGTTGTTGAAACTTATTGGGATTGGACTTTACTGCTTTACCATGTAGATATAATGTTTTCTTTTCCTGTGACAGTACTCGTTATCTTAAATTTATGCTCATTAGAATCTGTCTGCCATTCCTTTGCCCATTTGCTTTAGTGCTTCAGATATCTTTGAATGTAATCTTGCTTCTTTATTACATGGCTACATAGCTCGGTATCATCACAATGTATTATGCTCCAAGTCATTGATAATTGTGAACATTACTGATCTGTTCAGTTACCTACTATCTTCAGTTAGTTATTGATTTGCTCAACCGCATCGTTGCCTCCACCTTTGATGCCTGAGTCCTTTAAAAAACCCATTACATTCTCTCCCCTGGCTGTTCCCTCGAGTATGGCCCTCATCTCCACTCCCTTAAGTTCAAGGGATGCAGATTTGAACAAATATGGTGGATAGCTGGTTTAGCCATTCACTGCTAGATCTGACTGGACCACATGAAGCACTCTCAGGTCCTGCTGTTGTCTGCTAAAACTGATAAATATTGCAGGATCATCCTCGAATGCAAAGATAACCCCCAGCTTCTTTTCTTTACTGCAAACTGTCTTCTTAAAACCATCTCCCCTGCTTCCTCCACCCTCACTTCTAACAATAAGTGCGAGGAGCTCATGGACTGCTTTATCACTGAATTTAAGACCATCATCCTCTGCTGTTTCCCTCCTTTTCATTAGCCCACCGGGCCATAGATCCTCTGAAGTGCCCCTCTGCTCTAGTCCTGAACTTGCATCTTTCTCTATTTTCTCTCTTATCTCCCCTCATGCCCTCTCAATGTTCATCTTGCCCATGAGACTGTCCTCCTGCTTCTTTGACACTATTCCCACTAAAATGCCTACCACCCAACTTCTCTTCCAGGTCCCCATTTCAGGTGACATTGTTAACAGTTCTTTCGCTTCAGGTACTGTCCCTCTTTCCTTTAAATCTGCCATCATCACCTTTCTCTTCAAAAAACAAACCCTTGACTTCACCGGCTTGCAAACTACCACCCCATCTCTTGAACGTGTTGTCACCTCCTGAGTCCATGCCCATCTTTTCCAGAACTTCCACCCTGCCACAATACAGAAACAGTTCTTATCCAAGTCACAAATAACATCCTATGTGATTGTGACAAAGGTAAACTATCCCTTCTCACCCTTCTCGACTTGTCTGCAACCTTTTGTATGATTGATCACACCGCCCTCCTCTAGCGCCTCTCCCCTGTCGTCCAGCTGGGTGGGACTACACTTGCCTGGATCTCTTCTTATCTATCGAATCATAGCCAGAGTATCACTTGCAATAGCTTCTCTTCCCAATCCCGCACTGTTATCTCTGGTGTCTCCAAAGGATCTATCCTTGGTCCCCTTCTATGTCTCATCTACATGCTGCCCCTCGGTGACATCATCCAAAAATACTGTGTTAGTTTTCACATGTATGCCGATGATATTCGGCTCTACCTCAGCACCTCTCTTAACTCTTCCACTGTTGCTAAATTTTATTTTATTTATTTAGAGATACAGCACTGAAACAGGCCCTTCGGCCCACCGAGTCTGTGCTGACCAACAACCACCCATTTATACTAACCCTACAGTAATCCCATATTCCCTACCAACACTAGGGGCAATTTACAACGGCCAATTTACCTATCACCTGTAAGTCTTTGGCTGTGGGAGGAAACCGGAGCACCCGGCGAAAACCCACGCAGACACAGGGAGAACTTGCAAACTCCGCACAGGCAGTACCCAGAATCGAACCCGGGTCCCTGGAGCTGTGAGGCTGCAGTGCTAACCACTGCACCACTGTGCCGCCCTGTTTGTCACACTGCTTGTCTGACATCCAGTACTGGATGAGCAGAAATTTGGGAAGCCCAAAGCCAATGTCTTCAGACCCCACCACAAACTCCATTCCCTAGCTACTGACTCAATCCATCTCCTTTTCAACTGTCTGAGGCTGTCTGTTCACAACCTTGGTGTGGTCTTTGGCCTTGAGGTAAGCTTCCAACCACATTTTCTTTTATTCATTCATGGGATGTGGGCATCGCTGGCTAGGACAGCATTTATTGCCCATCCCTAATTGCCCTTGAGAAGGTTGTGGTGAGCCGTATTCTTGAACTGCTACAGTCTATGTGGGGTAGGTACACCCACAGTGCTATGAGCAAGGGAGTTCCAAGATTTTGATCGTGCATCACTAAGAACGCACATTTCCACCTCTGTAACGTTACCCGATTATGTCCCAGCCTCAGCACCTGTTGCTGAAACGCTCAGCTATGCCTTTGTTACCTTTAAACTTGACTATTCCAATGCACTCCTGGCTGGCCTCACACAATCTACCCTCCGTAAATTTGAGGTCATCCAAAACTCTGCTGCACGTGTCCTTGCTCGCACCAAGTTCTGTTTACGCGTCACCCCTATACTCGCTGACCTACTTGCCTCCCGATTTAAAAATTCTCATCCTTGTTTTCAAGTCTTTCCATGGCCCTGCCTCTCCCTATCTTTGTAATATCCTTCAGCCCCACAACTCTCCAAGATATTTGCGGTCATCTAATTCTGGCCTCTTGATGATCCCTGATTATAATTGCTCCACCATTGGCAGTCGTGCCTTCAGCTGCCTTGGCCCTAAACTCTGGAATTCTCTCTATACACATCTGCCACCCTACCTCTCTTCCCTGGTTTAAGATGCTCCTTAAAACCATGCTCTTTAACCATGTTTTTGGTGATCTGCCCTAACATTGCCTTATGTGGCTTGGTGTCCAATTTTGTTCAAAACACTTCTTTGAAGTACCTTGGGACATTTATCACATTAAAGGTGCTATATAAATACAAGTTGTTGGCATCATCAACCCTCAGAAATATTTGGAATGACATTTTTGGTTGTCAAGACTACTTGAGGCTGTACATAAACCTATTTTAACATGCAGTGCATAATTATTCTAAAGAATGGCATGTGCAAAGATAGATCACTTTTAAACGAGGATGAGTGATTATTAGATCTCATAAGTGGTCCTTGCAATATTTGCTTGTTATTAAAGGAGAGCACTTTTAGTGTTGGCTCTGTGTCAGATGGGTAGGACTGGTACATACAAGTTACTTGTGCTTAACCTGTATTCACTTGCTTTATAAGGTCCACTGTCAAGTTTTGGGGTTTTAATACTAGATACTTCTTGGGTTCAACATCACCAGCCACTATCATAAGTGAATTTTGTGTCCCCTACAATCTGGTTTGCACCCTCTTTTGTCCCATATTTATGTAAATGATGGTAAGACCTAGTGATTATAATAGAGAACCTTTAATCTGTACCCCAGCTACTGGAATGTACCACATGTTGCCACATGATTCTTTGCCCTTTGAAAGCAGATTGATTATCAGTCCAAGACTTAGGCTCTGAACCGACAAATGGAATTATTTACATAAGACAGATGAAATTACCAATAAACAATGTAACGCACTGATATATATATTTCTTTACTTTTGTCCATGCATAAAAGATGCCAGCCATTCTAATTCTTGCCCTGTAGAACTAGTTACCATTTGAACATCAACTAAGCTATTCCACTGACTGACACAACACTTTAACATAGAGGCCCTGAAGATTTGCTGGCTAGATATCGTAGTCCCATTTTGACAACAAACCGAACTAAGTCACTTTCTGACGTTAAATTCTCTTCCAGAACTTCCTAGACTCCAATTTTGAGATAACTTTGCTGTCCTTTCACACTGGCTTTCTTTCGCTTTGCCCTGAATCATTCTATAGATATCTATTTAGTGACAAGACTATCTAACTGACAACATATCTGGAAATGTTCCAACTGTTTAAGACCACCTTGATGGCTACTTTGGTAAGCCTTTTTAGTCTTAGCCATTTACTTCTCCGACAGTGACATTCTGAGATGTCTGACTATTTTTAGCAGGATACTTGGAAGACTAATATAGTATATCTTTGGTTATGGTCTATTTCCCTTTAAGCAAAAAGTAGAGCGATTAAAGGCACTATGTAAGCCCTTATATGGAAGATAACTCCAGTTTCAGAAGGCATACCTTAATAGGGATGGCATTCACTTCTAAGGCCTTCACCTTCCATAGCCACAAAGCCACAATCCTTATTTGCTGGATTACAGAGAATAACATCTCAACTGAAAAGTCTTTAAATTTATGTGCCTTATGACCTGAAGAAGCAGCAACTTGCAGTGAGTCATATTGTTGCAGGTGCTACAGCAGTACTGGATTTTCCCTTCCCCTCCTTTCCCTGAAGCAGATTGCTTATAGAAGAGATGAATACTGTCCAGAAATGTGGCATGTGTCTGTAATGAAGGTGCATTGAAGAAAATTAGGCTGCTTCTAGGGACTGATCAGAGAAAGTACAGTTTTGATGCTATTTTAGTGGCAAATCCACCACAAAGAAAAGTCTAGCTCAGTGTCTTTACATTCAGTCTGAATTAATACATGAGAATATAAATAGTCGCTTGGTAGTATAGAACTTGAGTATTGCTGAAAAAAGAGACATGCTGTTGAAGCTTTTCACCTTGCACTCATCAGGACAGACACAAGAATGCCAAATTTCAAAGAGAGCAACAATATATACTGCTTGAGAAAAGGGTGCTGATTGGTTGGCAAGTTGACTCTGGTTGAGGTGTTGCCATGGAGACTGTACCTGGGAACTATTACCCCCACGCTTTTGTTTAATTCAAAAAAGGCACGATGCCTGGACATGTTCTTTGTGCCTGCAGAGGACAGGTCCCTGCATATGAATATATGTAGCTTTCAGCAAGCGTAAGTGAGCCACATTGCACCCAAGCAATCAGCACCCTTTTCTCATGCAGTATAAATTGTTGCTGTCTTTGAAATTTAGCATTCTTTTGTCTGTCCTGATGAGTGCAAGACAAAAACCTTCAACAACATTTCCCTTTTTTTCAGCAGTATGTGAGAATATCTTTGTTTACAGAACCCACTACTATGAAAGCATATTAATTGAGCATCATCTATTGTGACATAAGTGCATTTTCTATGTCTTGCAGAGACCCCATTCACAAAAAAAATTAAGTACATATTCCGCTTCTAGTAGTGAGAGCATATGCAAGTTAAAAATTCAACACCACCAAAAAGTAAATTTCTTCCACACTCACCCTTTGTTAATTTGATCCTGACTCCATTCAACTCCTTAGTGGCAGCTATGGCTCCATGGTAGCACACTTGCCTTTGAGATAGAAAGTCATGGTTTCAAGCTGCAGTCCAAATCATATAATTTAGGCTGTCACTTCAGTGTTGTCCTGAAGGGCTCCTGCTTTATCAGAGGTGCCCTCTTTCAGCTAAATTATTAATTTGAGGCTCCACCTATCTTTACAGAAATATTAAAATTTTCATTTATTTGAAAAAGAGCAGGGCCAGTTTTCTCAGTTTCCTGGCAATGTTATCCCTCAAGCAACATCATTAAAACATATTAACTGATCATTTATCTCATTACTGTTTGTGGGACCTTGTTTTGTGCAAATTGTCTGTTGCATTTGCCCACAATGAGCAACTGCACTTCAAAAATAATTAATTGGCTATAAAATGCTTTGGAACATCCTGAGGATGTAAAGGGTAGTATATCAAAGCAAATCCTTTCCTGTTTCAGCCATGGCTCAGTTAGTAGCACTCTTGCCTCTGAGTCACAACGGAATGAATTTTGTCAGCTCCATAACAGTTCTGCTGCCGGGGCTGAAAGTGAGAGCCTACGCCAAACCAGTGGGCAACGGGACCCTGGGGTGGAATTTTGTTAGCGGCAGCCAATTAACAAGGTGCTGCCGGGGACGCTGTCCAATTGAGGATGGCAGCCCGTGCCCCAGAACTGCTCGTAGCTCTGCAATCAGAGGGCCAGCAGCTCAGCAGCCTCAGCAGCGCCCTGCTAGATGTGACCATTGCTGAGACTGCAGCTCGAGGGAGAGCGCGCCTTCGAAGACACATAGGTGCTATGGAGGAAACTAGGGTCAGACATGTAGGCCCCAGTGATTGGGGGGTGGGGTCTAGGGCCGTTTATTGCAGTGGTGGCAATTTAGGCACTGGGGCAGCCATTGCTGCAGGGGGGCCCCTCCATGGGCCATGGAGTGGCTATCAAAGAGGGCCCCGCCGGGAACCTGCTAGGATGTCACCAGGGTTTATCTGGGGGTCTCCCTACACGGCGGTGGGCCCTCCTGATGTGGGCAAAATGTCAATGGGCAGGGAATTGGCCCTTAACCAGGCCCTTAAGTGGATCAATTGGCAACCACTGGGCGGCTGCATTGCTAAGGTTCCCACCACTGGCAATATGCCATGGCAGTGGGAGGGTATCGGCTCCCTTCCTGACACCTTCCCCAGTCATATTG
Source organism: Heterodontus francisci (assembly GCF_036365525.1). Classification (NCBI taxonomy): domain Eukaryota; kingdom Metazoa; phylum Chordata; class Chondrichthyes; order Heterodontiformes; family Heterodontidae; genus Heterodontus; species Heterodontus francisci. The sequence goes on along the minus strand of NC_090383.1, from coordinate 93,793,562 downwards.
CCAGCCCTCCCGCCTCCCAGCCCTTCTCCAAAAGGCTGGAAAATTTCAGCCCATTTCAGTTTCAAGACCCATTTCAGGACTTGAGCACAAAAATCAAGGTTAACACTCCAGTGCAGTAATGAGGGAGTGCTGCACTGTCAGAGGCACCGTCTTTCATATGAAACATTAATCGAGGCTCTGTCTTCCCCCAGGTGGACGTAAAAGATCGCATGGTACTATTTCAAAGAAGAGCAGGGGAGGTATTCCTGGTCTCCTGGCCTATATTTATCCCTCAATCAACATCACAAAAACAGATTATCTGGTCATTATCACTTTGCTGTTTGTGGGAAGTTGTGTGCAAAATGGCTGCCATGTTTTCATTACAACAGTGATTACGCTTTGAGACATCCAGTGGTAGTGAAAAGGACTATAATAAATGCAAGTCTTTCTTTTTTCTCATTACACTCAACTGACTTTACTTGCTCCAGTGATTATGGCATTGTGAAAGCTCCCTTTGTACTGTCACTGTTCCAGTCCCTTCAAAATTGCCACCCTCATCCACCCTCAACTCGTCCATCCTTTCCACCTATGTCCCCAACCCTAACCATCCTTTCCTCTCCAAGGAGCTTGAATGCATTATCACCATATTTCCCTGTTCAAATCCTTTCAATCCATTTCGTCCTGCTCATTGCACTGAGAACAATGTCGCCAAACCAGACATTGCACAATCTCAGTCTGCTGAGCTTCAAATTCCATAACATTTCCATCATCAAGGCTGTTTTGTTCCACACCTGCAATATTGGCCACCTCTGGTTCTATTTTCACAATGGAAACTACCCATCAACTGATAGTCACCGTTTTCACAACTTAAAACTTTAAACATAGTGGAAATCTGTAGAAATTAATTCCACTCTCTCAGAAATCCATTAACTGTGGACAGCAACCACAATTTCTTAAAAACTTGAATAATAAGACTGAACTTCAAGAACAGAGAAAAAAATCTGCAAAATAAATCCCCAAAATGGGTGCAAAACTAATCGCCAGAATCAAGTACAAGGCAAAAATGAAAATATTTAAATCCTTGGTATTAAAATTAACCTTTCATTTATCCAGCCGACCCACCACAAATCCATCATCTTGCCAGCTATAAAAATAATTGCAAAACTAGTGCTAAAAATGGGAACATTTGAAAAAGAAACAGCTTTCTTTTTAATAAATGTTTATCTACAAACAACTGTTTAAAATATCCACAAATATATACAGGAATGAATACATACAATAAACTTTGAAACCATACAAATTGAGATGAGGAAAGCAAATCTTCGTTAATGTATATATGTGACATAAATTGATATCGAAAGTAAAAAAAATCTTTAAAACTAAGGACCGCAATAACGCTAAAAAAAATTCCAAAAGGAATTGAAATTAATTATTATTCAATAAACTGAGCACATATAAATTTGTACAAATAGCAGATACTATGTGGAACACCAAACTAAATCTGTGGCAGGCATGGTGTGATACCTTTAAATTTGAATAGTCTGATCATGGTGCCATCTCCAGGTGTAACCAGTGCTACAGATACTATAATAGGGTTTTCTCATGATATTATGTTGAATATTATAATGAAATGCATGCTCTCGGTACCAAATTTAATATTTATGATGACTCTTTATGTTGGCTAATACAATGTTTTTGGCAGAATTATCTTGACAACAGAGGTTGGCGCTCCTGCGCTAGGGCCTTCCAACTCCTAAATTGTTATTACTGTGATACAGCTCCAATAGTGTATGAAGAAGCAAGATAGATTAAGAAGAAAGAAGGAAAAACTTGCATTTATATAGTATCTTTCACAACACCACGATGCCCTACAGCCAACGGAGTTCTTTTGAAATGTAGTCGCTTTGTAATTCGGGGAAGTGCAGTAGACAATTGTGTATAGCCAGGTCTCACAACAGCAATGAGGTAATGAGCAGATAATCTGCTTTAGTGATGGTGGTTGAGGATAAATGTTAATCAGGTTATATGATGTTCCTTGTAGAGTCTTCATTCTTCAATTGGTAGGTACGCTTCACATACTACCTTTCAATCGTCTTATCAAGCCCTGCTATATTTGTTTTGGTTTGATCAAGAATTTTTGTTCTTGGCTTTCATACAAATTGGGATCAGATATGAGTGGCTGTTCAAAGTGGTGTTGTGGTACAATTTTTTTGGCCATGCCTAACAAGTAGTTAGCACAGAACTAATCAAGTTTGGTCAAGTTCCTAAGGTATCTGGAGGATATTTACCGAAGGAAACTGACCCTACAAGGTAGGTAATCTATCTTTCTGAAGTAAAACAAAGTGGACAATATGCAATCCAATAGTATTCATTACGGTTGATTTGAAACCTGAATGTTTTATTTGGATAGTTCCTTTGCAGTGAATATTAGTAGGCCATAATTTAACAGTGTTTCCATCTCTGCTCAATGATTACGACATATAAGTGTGTTCATTATGGCATTAAAATACAATAGCCCAGATTTTACTCTCAGCAGCGAACGAAGATCTTTTGCGGTTCATCTCACCTGAGTTGCCAGAGACTTCTCATGGGCTTGTCAGCTGGGATTTCCACTAATCTGGTGTCTGTTTCAGTGTGGCACCCTCTACAAGGGATCTGTGGCGACTGTGAAGAGGGCAAGTAACAGCGAGGCTGTTCAATCAATCAGATTGAGGTATCCTCACAGAGACATCAAGCAGGATTCTATGTTGCCGCCGTACTCAGCAGCGGCCATAAAATATGGTGGCCTGCACGCGCGGGTTTTACTCTGCAGTCGCCGCAATCTTATACGCGGCAGCTCATTAACATGGCCGGGGCAGACCACTACCCCTCCTCCCCAGATGATGTGGAGGGGGCGGGCAAGCTGTCCCCGGCAATGGCGTCCTGCGCCACTGCACAGGCACCAGCGCCATTTGTAAAGGGCTTCAAGCCCTTAGAAGAAATTTACATTTTTAAAGAGAATGAAGTGTTAACATTTAATTTACACACTACATAACATCTGCACTCCCCTCACCCACACCCCCAAGGAATAATCGAGTTATTAATAGCCCATTCCCCCCCAAAAAAACTTTGATTCAGATCATGACCTTCCCCCCAACCTTTAATAACTTTAACCCTCAACCCCTTCCCACCATCCCCCCACCAATCCAAAGAGGTTGACCCCACTTCCACCGCCTGCACTGAGAAATGTACCTCCTCGTCCTTCCGCACAGGGGTTACGCCTCGTTTCCCCGGACGGGGATTTGAAGGTGTGGCAGTGCCGGTTGCTGGGATAAAGATCGTGGCGGCACTTCAGGAGGGGATGGGAACATTATTTAATGCAGGTGAGTTAATTTATTTGAATATTCAAATCCGGGTCCCGTCGCTGAGTGGCGGGGTGCCGCCACGGGTCCTCGCCGCCACCGGCAAGATCGGGACAGGCCCTGCCGCGTCGAGGTCAGTGGCGGGCCTCATCTGAGGCAATCTTCATGCCCCCCCACCCCCCAATCACAGATGCTGAAGTTGAGGCCCCTATAAAATCCAACCCGTGCAGTCTGCAAACCAGAAAGCAAAAGACAGGAAATATAAATTACATTTAAATCATACACAGAAAGTGAAACAAAGGATAGGATCAAGGAAAACCCTAAGGATTTCTATAGGTATATCAGGAATAAAAGAATGACTAGAGTTAGATTAGGGCCAATCAAGGATGGTAGTGGGAAGTTGTGTGTGGAATCAGAGGAGATAGGGGAAGCGTTAAATGAATATTTTTCGTCAGTATTTACAGTAGAGAAAGAAAATGTTGTCGAGGAGAATACTGAGATACAGACTACTAGGCTAGATGGGATTGAGGTTCACAAGGAGGAGGTGTTAGCCACTTTGGAAAGTGTGAAAATAGATAAGTCCCCTGGGCCAGATGGGATTTATACTAGGATTCTCTGGGAAGCCAGGGAGGAGATTGCAGAGCCTTTGTCCTTGATCTTTATGTCGTCATTGTCGACAGGAATAGTGCCGGAAGACTGGAGGATAGAAAATGTTGTCCCCTTGTTCAAGAAGGGGAGTAGAGACAGCCCTGGTAATTATAGACCTGTGAGCCTTACTTCGGTTGTGGGTAAAATGTTGGAAAAGGTTGTAAGAGATAGGATTTATAATCATCTTGAAAAGAATAAGTTCATTAGCGATCGTCAGCACGGTTTTGTGAAGGGTAGGTCGTGCCTCACAAACCTTATTGAGTTTTTTGAGAAGGTGACCAAACAGGTGGATGAGGGTAAAGCCGTGGATGTGGTGTATATGGATTTCAGTAAGGCGTTTGATAAGGTTCCCCACGGTAGGCTATTGCAGAAAATACGGAAGTATGGGATTGAAGGTGATTTAGAGCTTTGGATCAGAAATTGGCTAGCTGAAAGAAGACAGAGGGTGGTGGTTGATGGCAAATGTTCATCCTGGAGTTTAGTTACTAGTGGTGTACCACAAGGATCTGTTTTGGGGCCACTGCTGTTTGTCATTTTTATAAATGACCTGGATGAGGGTGTAGAAGGGTGGGTTAGTAAATTTGCGGATGACACGAAGGTCGGTGGAGTTGTGGATAGTGCCGAAGGATGTTGTAGGTTACAGAGGGACATAGATAGGCTGCAGAGCTGGGCTGAGAGATGGCAAATGGAGTTTAATGCAGAAAAGTGTGAGGTGATTCACTTTGGAAGGAGTAACAGGAATGCAGAGTACTGGGCTAATGGGAAGATTCTTGGTAGTGTAGATGAGCAGAGAGATCTTGGTGTCCAGGTACATAAATCCCTGAAAGTTGCCACCCAGGTTAATAGGGCTGTTAAGAAGGCATATGGTGTGTTAGCTTTTATTAGTAGGGGGATCGAGTTTCGGAGCCACGAGGTCATGCTGCAGCTGTACAAAACTCTGGTGCGACCGCACCTGGAGTATTGCGTGCAGTTCTGGTCACCGCATTATAGGAAGGATGTGGAAGCTTTGGAAAGGGTGCAGAGGAGATTTACTAGGATGTTGCCTGGTATGGAGGGAAGGTCTTACGAGGAAAGGCTGAGGGACTTGAGGTTGTTTTCGTTAGAGAGAAGGAGGAGGAGAGGTGACTTAATAGAGACATATAAGATAATCAGAGGGTTAGATAGGGTGGATAGTGAGAGTCTATTTCCTCGGATGGTGATGACAAACACGAGGGGACATAGCTTTAAGTTGAGGGGTGATAGATATAGGACAGATGTTAGAGGTAGTTTCTTTACTCAGAGAGTAGTAGGGGCGTGGAACACCCTGCCTGCAACAGTAGTAGACTCGCCAACTGTAAGGGCATTTAAGTGGTCATTGGATAGACATATGGATGAAAATGGAATAGTGTAGGTCAGATGGTTTCACAGGTCGGCGCAACATCGAGGGCCGAAGGGCCTGTACTGCGCTGTAATGTTCTATGTTCTATGTTCTATTGGTAAATACAGATGGGATAAAGGGAGAGAAATAAAAGAGACAACAGAAAAAAAAAACATATATGTCTTTGTAAAATATGCAACATGAATTTTCTTCTGAGGAATTGCGACACCACATTTGTAAAATTAATTTTTCTGGGCCAGAGAGGATGATCCGCTGTAATTATCACTTATTGCACTGTGTAAAAACACATTTAGTCCTAAATGCACCAGCCCTAACTTTTTAAGCTATCTTTAATGCTGAACTAATGGGGAAGTACCCTAACTTCATGCTATTAAAGTGATTTCAGTACTGGTTTATCAGCTTGGGCTGCAACAATACACCCAGTTGAGGAGCAGGGTATCTCTGACAGCAACTTCTGGATTTCCATGTTTAACTGTGTATGTGCAGATACCAGAAATTGGTGTCAGATTTGCCGAGTAATAATGGTGAACACTTAGAGCCTCACTGTTACTTGTACAGCAAAATCTGTGCCATTGTTTTGTTATACCTCTTAAGGGGAAAATATTCTTCTATTTACGTTCTCTGATGCCACTTCCTTAAAATTATAGCCCTCTCCAGTGAGTGAGTAGGTCAAATGAAAGCTATTCAGGGCTATGTGATTACATTTTATTTAAACATGTTCATAAAATTTGTGCAAAGGTGCACTCGCACTTAACATTGTTCTCTGGGCGATGTCACCATGGACAATCCTTTGCTCTGGTATTTCAGTAATTTTTTTTCTTAAAAATGTTGGCAGTGTCCAAAGGGTATAATAAAAAACTGTGTAAGATCATAAGGGCTATAGTTTCCTCTGGTCACTAATTTTAGCAAAGAAATAGAGAATTATAAATTGGAAATTAGATCAGAAATAGAACAAAGATACACTCTTAATTATTAATATATTGGCTCTGTTATTCACAGAATTACTCTCTGGTGTGCAATCATGCTTGAGCTCTTTTAGGTTATTGTATATTGTCAATCATTTGGCAATCTTTTACCACTATAACCCTGATAATAAAACTCCAGATTGCCAATAATATATTTAAAAAAAAACACATCTTGTAGCATGCAATCCCTGAAATGAATTACATTTTAAAATAGGAAAGGATGACTGTACATCAGATTGGCACAACAGTGTGCTCTGAGTCAAACTACCAGAAAATAAATTTGCACCTGAGACTCTTCAGTTCCTGATTCTGCAGTCTCAATCGGACACCTGGCTAATGTCAAGTTTTTTATCTGCCCTCCGTGTTGGGGAATGGTGTTGGTGAGTTTCTAAGAGGGAGATAAATAATTTAAAGTGTAGTATAGACTATGTTTGATTCTCAGTCTATACTGATCTAGCTGTTCTCAGTCAGGCTGGCAGTAGGGGCTTTATTGCTGGCTTGACTATCTCTGGGATAGGTAGGGAACACCTGGTTACTGATTATCATATCGTGACTCTTGCTGGAACTGTACATAGATAGAGATCAGATGAGAAAAGTATTCAACTCAGCTCTCGTGCCCCCCACAGCCAAATAATCTGCTGACATTCATAATCATGGTTTACATAGTCATTTGGTGAGCTGCAACTAGGTGGCCAATACCTGCATAAATATAGGATAAAACATCATTTTAATTAATCTCAAAAAGAAAGTTTGTTTTAAAGCTTTACAGCTTTACTTACAAAAGGTAAAGTTCTATTCTTAGATTTTCTTTTAATGAAATTGATCTTTTCTGAAGACTCCAGAATGCTGGTAAGCCTTATGTTTTTACTGTTACTTTTGAGTCAAAAGTAGAACCTGGAAAGGCCTCAGTACATCTGAACAGTCAATAAAACATAAAATGGAAAGACTGAATGAGAAATTATGTCCTACAAAGCAGTTGCATATATTAGACAGCTTAGAAAGGAGATTTTATAATCTAATTCTGAACCCTTAAGGAATCTGGTGAGTCAATGGCCTAGAAATTGGATTACACAGCATCTATTTTTCAGGCGAAACACGCTTTGAAGGGCTCAGTTTGACATGTGGAATGGTGCCTGGCTCCACATTAAAACTGTGGGCTGCTATCGACCTTTGCTCACTCTCCCTACCCTGATTACCTCCCTGCAACCCCCAGATTTACCTTAGGCCTTTGGTCAGCAACCCAGCCAACAAATCTCACTCCTCCCACTGATGAGTGCCGATAATGCACTAGTAAGGCTGTTGGACCAACTTTCGGTGGACCTGTTGCCAGCTTTTTAGGCAGGTGTGGTGGTACTGCACCTGGATCGTAACCCAATTTGGGCGTGATCTAATTTCTAGGTTGTTATATCCTTATTAAGTTCACTAGTTGTTTTATTTTGTGTCAGGAAATGATCTGCTAGTCTTGAACTCTTACTACAACAATTCTGTAGCTCTGTCTATTTCTCTCTCTTACAGTGAAATGAAACCTCGTCATTATCAACTAGCATAAACAAAGCTCCTACTATAACAAACAGATTTCCCTGGTCCCAGCTGAACTTCAATCATACTCAGTAAAGAACCTCAAGCTTCCATAAAATTAAATTGTGATTAGAGAAGCTACTTTATTAGTTCCCATATTTGTAATAACAAAGTTTGATTGTATTTAGTTATGACATTTCCTTCCTTTTGAGATCTGTAACAAGTCCTCGGTCTCTCAATGGATTTCTGGTAGTAGCCTAATGAGGTGAGTTGTCCAAAAAATTTAGCTTCTACTTCAGCTTTCATTAGGTAGTGGTTTTAATAAAAATTATAAATGCTCCTATACATTAGAGATTTGCACTCCTCTTTAAATAATTCTTATATAGAACCTGAAGTTTTTTGTAAATCTGTTCATTTCTTTCAGTTGTATTGGTTAAAATGAAACCTCAGATTATCTAACATTAATGCAAAAAATCCTTTTCATGAGTAGTTACATTTTGTTCAATGGCATGGATGTCAGTTGCCAATTATATTACAAATAATTGACCACAGCTTTTAGATTACTGTCATTCCCTTTGTAAAATGCTAGAGCCTGTTTTTTTAAAAAAAGAAACTAATACAAAATAAATCTTGTAATGCCACATCATAATATGGTGTTTCCCACTTATTATTTGGAAGAATTCCGGTTATTCCCTTTCCAAATTTATTGCCAGAGTATTAAGTGTCCAGTGAAATGTGTTTTTTTGGAAAATTATGAGAGCTGACTGACCTTTTAACATTTTATAAGTTGCATCCATATGTTAGCTCAGGTCTTAAGAGTAAAGAAAGAAGTACAAATAGCAACTAGTACACCCCCGTGTAAATTAGTTTCCTCAATAGAGTATTTCATTTTTTTGGGAAACTTATTTTTATTATGCCCCTATGGCATGCAACATTTTTGAACCAAAATTACAGACAGGCAATCTTTATACCTCTGGGGATGAATTTCCTCATGGTTTTTAATGCTTTAATGGTGCAGAAATGATCTTACCAGCCTTTTCAGTGAGGAAAGTTGGATGGAAGCAATTTCTACCAAACTGACGCCTTTAAACTGCCTCTCTCAGGTTTCTTCTGAGCTGTGCAGTGATTCACCCATGAGACACCACTGTCTTCATCTACATGAGTCAGAGTGAGAATTGGTGGCAAAGGACACCTGAGTTTCTAAGGACTTTACAAAGCTGCTGTGCTGGGAACAAGTTACACTCAGTTCAATAAAGCAGCTGCCAAAATCAGCTTTTAAAGATAAAAGTGAGGAGTTCTGACAGAGAAGAAGAGAGAATCTTTAAAAATAAATTTCTGCAGCTTGGAAACACACATTTAAGCAGTTTTTTTGCCTTTCAGCTCACAAGCACTTGCATTTGCTCTGGTTGCTTCCCACAGGGTTAGAGTGCTGTCAGATTTTCTATACTCTCCCTTCCAACATCAGAGGTGCTTGGGAGCAGATATTTTCTGGGTGTTACCTGAGGGTGAGAATCATGGGAAGTGGTTAGCTCCTCATGCCATACAGAAGGGTCATGGATCTGAAGTGGCCCGCAGCTGGGTCCTGGCATACAGCCACTGCTAGCTCCATCTCCGGAGGGTGGCCTGGGCAGCCTGGTCTCACATCCCACATTCTACTGACATCGAGAGAGATAGTTGGAGGCTGAGCATGTGCTGCTGTCCTGAGAGATGGCAGTATCATACCATTGTGGCTGGTCCAGTCCTCATCATCCTCTTCACCAATATCCTCATGCTGCTGTGACCCCTATTTCTGTGATGGATCTCCGGGAAGGGACAATAGAATACAAGAAAGGGTGAGCAGCAACCCCTTGGGGTTAAGGAGACAGGGAAGTGGGTGGAAGGTTGTGGCTGTCTGGTGCTTCACAGGGATGCCAGGGTGACAGTAACCTGGCACCAGCAAGATGTGCTGAGCTCACTGTTTTCTATATAAAGAGCTCAGTGTCTTCGACAATTTACATTTACTTGTGCTCATCATGATTGAGTGGTTTAAAGGTGGGATTCTCCTTGCTGGCTTGCCTTTTATGGGCATTGTACACTAAATTCTCCTTCAAAGAGATAAATAAATGAGTGCAAGGGTTCTTTTATTCATTCATGGGATGTGAGCATTGCTAGTAAGACCAGCATGTATTGCCCATCCCTAATTACCCTTGAGAACGTGATGGTGAGCCACCTTCCTGGACCGCTGCGGTAGCGTAGAGTGTCAGCTAAAGAAGGTATGACAAGTAGCATGGAAAAGGTAAAATAATAGATGTGGGCATAGAAGGATGTTAAAGTGGCAAAAGGGGTTTTAGGGTTGTGTAAGCTAGTTGTTACTGGAGCTGTGCAGCCATAGTTAAGGAAAAGGAGCTGGAGACCCCTTAATCAGAGAGCACGGAGAAGTGTTTGTTGTAGGAGTGTCACTTTTAGAAAGTGAAGAATGTGCTGATGCTCATGGTGGGCAAAGAAGAAAGAGGAGAGGTGTGTGATTAGGATGCCCTGGCCTGGTGAGGTTGTGGAATTTCTGGTCTGCGTGAATATTCTGGGTAACTTGGTGGAACTCACACCCCAGAGTCTATTCACCTGCCTTCAACGCCCTCCAGGACTGCCTCAAAGTTTGAAGGAGTGAAGATGTGCATTCTTCTTCCCTGGTGACAGATGGCAATTGAATATTCATAATTTTGACCAAGTGTAATAAAAATGTTGATAAGTCATGCAGTGAAATATTTTGGAATAGAAATGAAAGGACCATGCAATGTACCTCCTTTACTTTCTTGTCCCCCAGTATGAAGTTGAACAGCTCAGGCTGAACAGTGCATTTAAAATGCTGCACAGAAGTTTCCTGTTGGGTTCAGCTGTTTGCACCAGTTTTGCACCAATGAATATGCAAATAAATATACCCTGGAAACTTCCATTTACCTCCCTCTAGAGGCCAGTGGCAGATGTAACACTTTTTTAAAGGTGTATCAGAGGTATGAATAACATTGAGAAAATTCCAGGCCTCTGTCTATGCCACTCTTGAACCTACAGCAACAGTGATAGACGTTCCCTCTGATCATCCCCATGTCCCCAATAGATGAGCTAAAATCAAGAGCTCACTCTATGGAATTAAAAGAAGCTACATGTTACTAATTCCAAAGTTGTGAACGATGAGGAATGTTGAGGGGTGGTATTTGTGATCAGTAAGACCAATATAGTTACCAAAACCTATTTAAAGATATGGAGGTGATTTTATTTGCATGCTAGATATACTGAAATCATATTCATATTGATAACATTTATTGATTTCTGACCAGGTTTAGGATTTTTCTATGCCTAGTACACAAAGCAATTTTTCAGAAGAGTTGCTCACCTGCAGTGACTCCCTGTCCCCTAATGTATTAAGTTCAAAATCTTCATCCTTGTCCCCCACTCTGCCACCATCCTTCCTGTTCAAATTCTGTATGATATCATTTTGATATTATCAAATAATTAAAAAATTTCAAGCAGTTAGTGTAAAGCTAAGCAGTGGCATTATAGTATTCCTGCTCAACTGGATGACAGTGAAGAGATTTTGGAGGAGGATGGTATGGTCAACCATGTTATAAAGGCTGCAGACAGATTAAGAAGGATGAAGAGGGTTAGGTTTCCTTTGTCACAGTCACATAGGATGTCATTTGTGACAGGCAGAAACCCGATTGGAGGGATTCAAACATGGAGTTGCAGACAAGTTGTGCATGGATTTGGGAGACGACACATTCAAGGACTTTGGAGAGGAAAGGGTGGTTGGAAATGGGGCAGTAGTTTGCAAGGATGGTGGATGCGAGGGCTGCCACGGGTAAAATACCCATGGAGGCGGGCGAGAGCCCTTACGTGGCCGGTAAGTGGCCACTTAAGGGCCTTGATTGGCCTCAGGTGGGTGGGAAGTTTCCCCCCTCCGCCCGACCGCCGTAAAGTTGACCGGAGGTAGGAGTGGGGATGGGGCGGGGTAGGCCAGGGCCTCCCACTCAATTTTACGTTGCCCCTATCCTCACCCATGCCACTATCCGACCCGCTGGGGCAGCGTAAAATTCAGCCCATTATTTTGGTTCAGTTAGGGTGTGGACTGTGTTTGAAAGCAGTTGGAGATCAACCTGCCAAGAGAGAAAAACACAGCTCATCTCTTTTCTCCTGTCTCTGTGAAACATTGCAAAGATCCAGTATGTGAGAGGCTAAAACCCCTAATGCAGCATTTCTCCTGAGAAATTGGAAAGTCTGCCAGATCAATTTTCAACGCCGCCTGAAAAGAACTGCTTCGGATAAGATCCCAGTAACCCATCTACGTGTTCTCGGATGCCAGACTGTATGCCATTTCTGGGACACAACATATCTCATCCTTTTTTTCAAGCATTAACAAATATTTGGCCAAAGTATTCTTTTTTTTTGTAAAAGAGCTCTGCAGAGAGAATTTCTTTATTATTCTTTAACGAGTGTGTGTGTGATAGTGGGGTATTTAAAAAAAGGAACTTTGATATTTCAATCTGTGTGTTGATGCTTTGCTTCTTTACTGGATAAGTTTTGTTTTATAACTGCTAATTTTGTTGTTTATTAAAGAAACCTGGTTTGTGTATTTTATTCTGGGATAAAGATTAGAGTACATGATTGACCGTATCAGTAACTGGGTCAACATTTAAAACATATGTTGTGACCTGTGGAGAAGTGGAGCTAGAAATGACAGTGCACTCTTCCCACCTCAGTTGTAACATATAATTAAGGGTTCACCAGGGATAACTCAAAAAGCTGATGACGTGCAATTGTAAGTGGGATAATAATAATTGAAAAGAGGAAAAGTTTAAAAAACAGACTTATGCTTACATTACCAAAATGGATTTGTCCATTGCTACAACCTTTCTGGAGAAGGAGGACATATCCCTAAGTGATTTGAAAAGCTTAACCAAGATTAAGCTAATAGCATTGGCAACAAAATTGGGGTTAGAGTTAAAACAAAAGTAGACATAATTGAAGTAATAGCACAGCATTTGAAATTGGAAGAAGAGAAAGGCGATCCAGATGGTACAGTTGAATTAGCTAGAATTCAGTTGCAATTGGAAATGGAAATACTTGAACTTGAACAGGAAAAAGAAATTAAAAAAAACTTGAACTACATATTCAAAGGGAGCAAGAGAAAGAGAAGAAAGGGAATTCAAATCAAAAATGATGGAACTAAGACAAAAGAGTGGCCTTGACTCCAAGGAAAATTCTGGTGAGGAAAGATCAGACTCCAGCCCAGGACCCAGTGGAGAGCTGCTTAAATCTGTGCAAGCCTTCCCGATGTTTGAGGAAAGAGACATAGAGGCATTTTTCATTTCTTTTGAAAAGATAGCCAGACAGATGAAGTGGCTGAAGTAAAGCTGGACACTGTTTAGTTTAGTTTTTAGTTTAGAGATACAGCACTGAAACAGGCCCTTCGGCCCACCGAGTCTGTGCCGACCATCAACCACCCATTTATACTAATCCTACACTAATTCCATATTCCTACTACATCCCCAACTGTCCCTATATTTCCCTACCACCTACCTATACTAGGGGCAACTTATAATGGCCAATTTACCTACCAACCTGCAAGTCTTTTGGCTGTGGGAGGAAACCGGAGCACCCGGAGAAAACCCACACAGACACAGGGAGAACTTGCAAACTCCACACAGGCAGTACCCAGAATTGAACCCGGGTCACTGGAGCTGTGAGGCTGCGGTGCTAACCACTGCGCCACTGTGCCGCAGGTTGATGGGCAGAGTTCGTGGGGTTTATGCCATGCTTTCTGAGGAAGCTTCTGCATATTATGAGATGGCAAAAAAGGCTATTCTTGCTGCTTATAAGCTAGTCCCTGAAGCTTACTGGCAGAAATTTCAGAACTTCTGGAGACAGCTTGAGCAGACTCATATAGAATTTGAGAGGTTAAAGCAAATTAACTTTGATTGTTGGATGCGGGCACTAAAGGTAGAGGCCACATATGAGAACCTTAGGGAAATAATTTTCCTGGAAGAATTTAAAAATTCACTCCCTCTGTTAGTAAGAACTCATGTAGAGAACCAGAAGGGTTCAACAGCCAGACATGCAGCTGAGACCGCTGATGATTACGAGCTTGTTTACAATCGGAAACCCTTTGTCTGTTACCCCCACAAACTCGAGAAGGATCGAAGATGAGAGGGTGAAAGGAAGGCAAGTTAACCGGGGACAAGAAGGGACAACTGGGAATGCCCTGAGATCTCCTCCTCAGGCTAGAAAGGAAGACGCTGAGGGTGGAAATGAGGTCTGAAAGCTTAAGTGTTACCATTGTCACAAGGTGGGACACCTTTGTACAGAATGCTGGAAGTTGCGGGATAAACCCATGGGACTTATTGGGGTGCACAAGGTAAATGTAGAGGAAGGGGCCCTAATCGAGAGTCTGACAGATTAGGCTGTACCTCTGACTGCAGCTGTAAGGCCAAGTTCAAAAATGGCTGTGAGTGTGAGGGTCGTGAATACGATACCTGAAAGTTATAGGGAATTCTTGTCAAGAGGAAAAGTAACTCCTTATCCCTCAAGTGAGGCAGATAAACCTATAGTTATACTTAGGGATACAGGAGTCACACAAACTCTTTTGCTGGGGAAAGGCATAACTTTTGCACCAGAGAGCGCATTGAATTCCAAGGTTTTAGTGAATAGTATCAGCGGAGAGTATATACCCATACCTTTGTATGTGGAGTGCACATGGAGTGTGTCCTAACGTCTGGAGTGGTAACTGTAGGAATTGTCCATAGTTTGCCTGTAGGTGGAGTAGACCTACTCCTCGGGAATGATTTGGCTGGAGACAAGGTAGTAGCATCTCCGTTAGTCATGGAAAAACCAAGTGAAGTCAAAGAGACAGAAAAGTTGCAGGAAAAAGGTTCCAGGAATTTTTCCTTCATGTGTAGTGACCTGAGCAATGGCTAAACAAGTTCCATTGTCGGAGGTAAAATTGGCACCACAGACAGATAGTCGAATAGCTGAAACTTTCTTTGGGGATCTGGATAATCCGAAGGAAATGTTTAATAAATTTTCTCTGATCAAGGTTCAGCAAGCCGATCCAGGGTTAAATAAAGTGGTACAATTGGATCTAACAGAAGCTGGGGCAAAGGGAGTTCCGGAAGGTTACTATATTAAAAATGGGATTCCGATGAGGAAGTGGAGACCTCCTCATAGATCTGCAGACTAAGACTGGATAGTTGTTCACCAGATAGTGGTGAGCCCAAGTAACGCAGGGAAATATTAAGGATAGCCTATGAAATTCCTATAGCGGGACATGTGGGGATCTGGAAGACCAATTCCCTTTCGGTCGACATTTTTACTGGCCATGTCTTTCCAAGGACTTGGTGCAGTTTTGTAAAATGTGCCATCCGTGCCATATTGTGGGAAAACTGCAACCTGCCATAAAACCAGCACCTCTAATTCCCATACCAGTTTTTGGGGAACCATTTAGTAGGGGGTTGGTAGACTGTGTAGGACCTTTACCAAAAACAAAAGTGGGACACCAATATTTATTCACTATTATGGATATGGCTAGTTGGTTCCCAGAGGACATTCCCTTGAGAACAATTTCTGCTAAGGTAGTGGTAGAGAAGTTAACCCAGTTCTTCACTAGATTAAGGTTCCAATTTTCTGTCTAAACATTTTCAGGAAGTTGTGGGTAATTTGAGTATAACACAGTTAAAGTCCTCAGTATACCACCCTCAAAACAATGATCAGAGTATCCTGTCATGAATATCTCCATTATTGGGATAAAAGGCCACATTTCTTTTGTTTGCCACTAGGGATTCACTTAATGAGTCTACCAGTTTTAGTCCTTTTGAATTAGTTTATGGACATGAGTTCCTCCAAAACTAATCAAAGAAAGGTTTTTAGAACAGAGTGATGAATCTTCCATGTTAGATTATGCCTCCATGTTCCGGGAGCAGCTCATAAGAGCCTGCAAAGTGGCCCAGGAACACCTGATAGCTTCCCAAACAGGCATGAAGAAATGGGCAAACAAGAGGTGTTAATATTATTGCCTTTACAGGGTGAACTGCTGAAAGCATGGTTCAGTGGTCCGTGTAAAGTGGTCAAGAGAATTGGTAAAGTAAATTATTTGATTGACACCCCAGATCGCCGGAAAAAGAAATATACAATTTACATCATTGGCGCAAGACTCAAGTACCAAGTAAGAAAAAAAATGAAGAAAAACAAATAGGAAATAGCCAAAATACCCATACTTTTAAATTATTACTGTCCCTCATCTAGAGTTACCGTTGCCATACTACCCAGATGCTAGTTCAAATGAGTGTTAAATCAGTGTTCTTTATATCAGACATCCTGCAGGAAATGATGTTTCGAACCGGCAACTTGCAAAGACAGATTAAAGTGAACTGCCCACCATTATTTAAGGTTGGTGTTTCTACCAGTGCTGGTCCTGCTTCCAGAAAGTGCACTGAGATGCAGACTGCTGCACTTTTAGCCGACAGATGGAACTTCTATCAACTTTCCTCATTCAGCCAATATGATACCCAGGAATTATGTGCTGCAGGTGAGAAAAATCCAGGCTCACTTTTCATGGATAACAATTGTTACTAAAAATGAAATGAAATGGAATACTACGATAATATTTTTTTGTATTTCATATTTACCTAATATTTACCTTTTATTCAGCCAGTAAAATTGTTTATTTTACCAATGTTCTCCACAAACAGATAACTGTAGTCTTAGATTGTTGGACTGTAAGCTGGAATTCCAATCTTCAACAACAACAACAACTTATATTGTCACACTCTCGCAGTTTGAACTTATGAACTATAAATATGAACTTACGAAGCATGACCTTGAAATGGACACTTTTGTGTAAAATAAACTGGATTTGAGAGGTCAGGTGACCTTTTCTTTCCTGCCAATACATATGAACTGCAAGAACCCCGAGTTCATTTTCATGGCTGGACAAGTCTCGGAGAAGTCACTAAAATGAGCTGGTATCTCTAATCTAATCTAAAATGCAAATGATCCTTCCTGCGGTAATGGCTGCATTTCTCGAACTAATTAAAAAAACTGGGTTCACAATACTGTTGCAGACTCTTGGACTCCAAACTTGAAATCCAGAAAATGGGTGTGAAAGCTTTATTTTCTCAAGATGGTATGCGGATGAGTGATCTCTGGACTCCATTGTCTGACAATGGCCTAACCATCAGAAACTATTTATGAGGACAATGGAAAGAGGTGGTTTAGTCACATGACAGAAACTAAGTTTCTGATAAGGGCTGTTAATAAGGCATATTCTGAACAGACAGAGACAGAAACATCTATGCCAACGAACAGTAAAGATTCTGCCTAAGACCACCAGCCTTAAATCACATGTAGGCAGAGACTCGAGTTGGCCTTGAACTCTCTACCTGAGGAATTGTACCAGGGCTTCGCCATTGAACCTTGACTGGAGAAATCTGCTACTGTGAACATAAAGCAACAGCAAATCCATCCTCCAAAATCTCCAGAGCTTTTTTTCAGTGGACAAAAAAGGATTACAGGCCTGCATCATTTCAAGTCTTCACCCTGGAATAAAAATTAGTGTACAGAGAACTCTTGATATTGTAAGACCTAAGCACATGCCAATTTTATAATCACTATCTTTACTTGAGTGTGTGTCTGTCTGTATGAGTGCGAGAGTGGGTGTTGTTGCATATATTCTGGTGTTGAATAATAAACATTTAGCTTTCTTTTAAAACTTATTAGGAAACATGTCATTTGTCTCTTCCTGACAATTAAAGCACTCAGGAGCTAAAACATTGTTTTAAACATGCTGGGCTGGATTTTGCCAGCCCCCCCCACCGATGTCGGGAGTTGTGACAAGGGGCCCGGAAAATACCTCTGGGAAAGGCCTGCCATGGGCCTTGACGCTGGGAAGGCCCCATCCCATTTCAATGGCGGCAGCAAAGCCTTGTGGTGCACCCCCCCTCCACAGTCGGCAGCAGAACCTTCATTTAAATAGTCAAATAAATATTCATGAATGAATAATCACTTACCTCATCCCGACGGGCATCCCAAGCTGATATTCCGGCTGGATGCTGGAACTCCAACACCTTCGGATCTCTATTTGGAGATCCTAGGCATAATGCTGGTGGCGGGAGGGTTGGTGAAGGAGTGAATTTTTCAGGGCGGGGGAGTGGGGAAAACGGTTCCTATTGGTTGCAGGGATGGTGGGAAGGGGTTGCGGGTCATAGTTTATAAAGTTCGGGGTGGAAAATTCGGGATCGCATAATATGTTTTTTGCGGGGAGAGAGCAATTTATATATTGATTACTCATTTGGGGGTGGGATAAGGCATTCAAAGTGCAATTAAAATTGTAATGTTATTTTTGAAGACCTGGTCCTTTAAAACTTTCAATCTAACTGAAGGGCTTGAAGCCCTTTAAAAATGGCGCTTGCGCAGTGGCACCACATGCCATTGCTGGGGACGGAGTGCCCACCCTCTCTACATCATTAGGGGCGGGCGTTCTGGCCCCTCCATGTAAATGAGCCACTGCGCTAAATAGTGCAATGGCTCAGCGGCACACATCTCATGTGTGCACCGCACCGTTTTTGAAGCTCGCTGCCCACTGTCTTCGTTCAATGAAGAGGTGAAAAGGGGGGAGCCATGCCTATCATCTCTCCTGTCCATAACAATATTTATATAATCCTGTCAAGATAACCCCATATGCCAAATGAGAACTATTAATTCATCGGTTGCATTAAAAATTTTCATTGGACTTTTAATGGAAAAAATCCTACAGTAACTTAAAAAAAATCTGGCAGCCAAGATGGCCACCGCAATTTGCATCTGAATTATCTTTGCACATTCAAAGGCCCAACTGCAGATAGAAGTTTGAGGAGCCCTGGACCCAGAACAATGGCATTCTCTAAGTAATTGAATTACCTAGGATTGCTTCATTAGCATGACAGTCAAGATCATCCTGACAGATTGACTTTGAAAGAGCAAACCCCTCCAAATGTAAATATTGGGATCCTGGAACCTGTGGAGACAATTCTGAACCTTGTATCACATTAAAAACAAAGGGGATTGAGAAAACCATGTGACCATCTCTGAAAAAACAGAAGTTTTGTTACCCTCACAGAAGACAGGTAGTAACTCAGAATGCGCAGCAACAAAAATCTGCGTGCTTCCCTTTCTCTCTCTCTTTCTCTCTCCCCAGAAAACATCAAGTTTGAAACTGTCTGTGACTGTGGGCCTCCAAGCCTACAAACTGCTACAGCCAGCGACTGGGGGAAGAGAGCCAAATACAATTCTGCCTTCAAGAAAACCCTGAGCAAAACAGACCAACCAAAGTGCACTTTGACCAGCAAGGACTTCAAGGATACAGCTTCAGCCGAGGAGTACCGGATAATCCACTTCACAGACTATATTTAAATTCCATTTATTCTGGACTTTAATCCAAACACCAAATCTATTTTCCCCTCTGTAATCTATTTGTGTGTATGTGATTCTCCTGTGAATGTGTGCGTGAATGTTTAGCTTTTTTTTAGTATTTTTCAATCGGGGTTAGAGTGCTAAGTATAATAAACTTACCTCTTTCTTGTTTAAACTCAAGAAATCCTGTCCAATTGCTTCTTTCACGATCACAGTAAAGGTAAAAAGGTAAAATGCTCACAGAGGGCTGAATTTTCTCAGCACGCCGAGCTCCGCGGCAGTGCGCTGTGAAGTCGGTGGACTTCCGACACTGCTGGGGCTCATTTAACTGGAGGGGGCCGAGCAGCTGCGTCCCCGGCAATGGCGTCTGGCGCCACTGCGCAGGCGCCAGCACCATTTTTAAAGGGCTGCAAGCCCTTAGGAGAAATTTTAATATTTAAAGATATATTGTAAAACATTATTTAGTAAAAAATAAATAAATAATGGAGGCCCTTTCCCATCCCCCCTATAATGTGTTTTTACGGGACATTAGCATAAAAAGAAACTTTATTACCAACCCACATCTCCCCCCCCACCCCCAACCTCTTAACATTTGCCCTTCAACCCCTTTGCACCATCCCCACAGCCAATAAGATGTGTTAGTCCCGTTCCCCCACCCCTCCTGTCCTGATAATTTCAGTCTTCCCCCAGCCCACCAGTGTCTTGCCTCAAAACTCCGAATGGAGTTCCGAAGGCACGCAAGTTGCGGCCGACGCCCGTAATATCGGCGAGATAGCCACCGGGACAGGGTAAGTATATTTAAATTTATTTGCACTGATCTTACAATTTAAATGGAGGCTAAACCAAGGCCTCGCCGCCGCTGGTAAAATGCGGCGGGGTCTTCTCGGCGTCAGGGGTCATGGTGGATCGCTCCCGCTAGTATTTTATGTCCCCCCCGCCACAACCCCCGTCTTCAAGGGGCTAGCAAAATTCAGCCCAGAGATGGTAAGCACAATCACTGTTTAAAAGGAATAAATCCTGTTGCGGTCAAATAAAAGGAAGAGCAAGAGGGGAGCCTGAGATCCCATTCTTCACTTGGTCATAACAATCTTCACAGACATTCTCACTCAGACTTCATCAGAGGGTACATTTTGAACTCTTAGACATGTCTTTGGAAACAGACTGAGGGCGAGTTGATTGGATGGCATAGGCACATCTTTTCTACAAGTCTGAGGAGTACCACCTGGGAGGTTGATCAAGGAGCAGCATTGATAGTATCTTTGAAGATGACACAGGTCTGGATTGCCTTGTTGACCAAAGTGGATTATGGTATGTGGGAAGAGGGAGGGGAGCTATGAGAAAAAAGTTACCTTCTGTTTCTAGACAAAAATTCCAGAATATAATTTTATGACCTAGTTATTTTATTATTCTGCAGATGTATAAATCTGTGTAAAACAAGATGATACCATTATTACAGTTTTTGAATTCTGTATAATTTATTATTTTTGTTACGAACAGTATGCAGTGTCAGCATGGAGAAAATACCAGTGAGAGATAAAAGGTTCTTTATTTTTTTTCCCTGATACTTCTCTTTAATTTTTTTTCCTGTTACCCTTTGTCTTTCCTGTTCGGTCATCTTACTTCCACAAAATAAAAAAAACTAGTCTGGACTAAGTTACTAAAAGATTCTTTGAAGTTTTGGAGTGAGCTATAAATAAAGTGGACACCTTTGGGAGCGAGTCTTGCATTGTATGTGTACAAGCATTTTGGAGTCAGCTTGATTTGTAGCTGTCTGCATCCCATTTTCCAGGGAACTATAATTCTTCTCAGCAATAATAAATGATTTATCATTTTCCCTTAACTGATGATTTCAGTTTCTTTAAAGAGATAATATGTGAAATATAAAAAATACATGTATAAGTACAGCCAAGGTACACCACCTAAGCATGGTCTTAATCTACGACAAAACAATTCAGCTTTGAGTAATTGCCACAAAGGCCCATAAAGAAATTTCAGATTTGGTTGTAAAGTTTGATAACATCATGACAAATGTACCATTTCATGGCTTGAAAGAGTGGAAATGTCAATGGAGATATAAAGTTGAGTTATTGTTTCCAGTTTCAAAAGAACAGCAACAAGTACAAAAAAGCAATACGTGCTCTTTGTCCTTTTTTCCCCCTTAGACACCTGCAGTCTTCTAATGTTTCACTGAGTCCTGCAAAATAAATGTGTAGCTTCAATCTCTTAATCCATGTGGCTCCAGAGACCACTGTTACATGAGAACTTAAACTGATGATGCTGGGCGTCGCAGGGGCAGCTTAATCTTTTTTAATTCAAATCAACAGAGTCCCATGTGGTGCTAGGATGATACTCTATATGCTGCAATCAGACTGACCTAGACTTCTTGTGCTCTAAATGATTAATGAAACTGCCTCCTAGTTTGTTTCTATGGTGATCTGAAACTTGACACTGCTTAGGAATCTGCCATTCACCCTGAATGAATCAAGACAGAGGTAGACAGGGACATGACGGTATGGGTCTTACAGTACATTCTGGATTATTAATGCTTCAGTAGGCCAGCCTTTGAAATAAATGGTCTTTAAGTTGATTTGAGCTGCGCAATATTTTAAACTACAAAGAATCCTTTTTGACAAAATCTTATATGGAGCTACATTGCAAAAGAGCTACTGTAGGTCATGTCTCAGACCTCCCTTTTATACATCATTCTCTTTTCTACAGGAAAAGTATTACAGGAAAGTGTGCTAGTCTGTAACGCTAGATATGGATCAATCAGTATTATGCACTGGCAGGAATGAAAGTGTCTAAAATCATGGGAAAATGACCTAGCTTAAAGGTGATGTCTAATGGAACTGTTAGAATGACAGTGACAGATCAAATGGTGTTTAACTTCGATATCAAATTTCAACCTTATTAGTTCTGTTTTTCGACCGATTTTGTTTTCCTTTACTACTTATGAAAAAAAGTGTATATAATTTTCTATTCTTTTAAGTGCCGCTTGCAAAGAAATTTGAACTTTTACCCTAATTGAAACAAGATCACTTATTATGGTTGGTGTCTGCTATTCTGAAAATTTGAATATGGATAGCAGTTTTTTATTTAGAAATATGCATTACCATTATGAATAAAAGCTGTGAAAGATGCAAACATCCCACAAACCGTTGATGCCAAGCCTGTTATGTAGCAACAAATTGCAAAAAGCCACCAATGGTTCTTTGTTCCTTGAAATTCAGCGTCACATAATTAGTTTGAGCATATGTTCAGATTAGTGAAACATTATTATGTGTTAGATCTTATACTCTCAAACAATTTGTTATTGCAAACAAGTGAGAGTATAAGTGTTGTTCGGATGCTATTATATTCAAAGACTAACTGAAATTAAAAACCATGTTCAATTAAATGCAAAACCAACATGAGTATCTGGTATCTGGCCAATACCAGTGATGTTAGATGCTATCTACCACTTACAGACAAAACCACACAAGGCAAAGCAACAGAAATAGTTATGGATTCTTATGTTGTATTAAAGGCCAAGGATTGTAGTTTATACTATCAACTTGCAATAGCATTACATGTTTTTTTCAGCGCTACGTACCTCTATCATGTAGAAGGTTCATAAAGTTTTCAGATGTCAGAATTAATGTGGATCCAAAGGTTTGGGATTACTAAGCATTTATATGAACCCATATTTTTCAGTGTAATGAGTGGGACTCGACCTTAAAATTTTAAATACTGTCAACTTGTTTAGGATTAAAATATAGCAGTTAAGGCAGCCTGCCTGTTAAAGATGATTCTTCCTAACTCCATTCATTATGGCAATTGGTAGCAGAAGTCTGCTTCAGTGTTAGGTGCTGTCTGTATTCTCAACTCTGACCTCAGCTGGGTACCTGCCAATCAAAGAGCTGGAACTTAGGGACAAATAATCAAAGAACAAAAAGAACAAAGAACAGTACAGCACAGGAACAGGCCATTCGGCCCTCCAAGCCTGCGCCGATCTTGATGCCTGCTTAAACTAAAACCTTCTGCACTTCCGGGGACCGTATCCCTCTATTCCCATCCTATTCATGTATTTGTCAAGATGCCTCTTAAACGTCGCTATCGTACCTGCTTCCACCACCTCCCCCGGCAGCAAGTTCTAGGCACTCACCACCCTCTGTGTAAAGAACTTGCCTCGCACATTCCCTCTAAACTTTGCCCCTCGCACCTTAAACCTATGTCCCCCAGTAACTGACTCTTCCACCCTGGGAAAAAGCTTCTGACTATCCACTCTGTCCATGCCGCTCATAACTTTGTGAACCTCTATCATGTCGCCCCTCCACCTCCGTCGTTCCAGTGAAAACAATCCAAGTTTATCCAACCTCTCCTCATAGCTAATGCCCTCCAGACCAGGCAACATCCTGGTAAACCTCTTCTGTACCCTCTCCAAAGCCTCCACGCTCTTCTGGTAGTGTGGCGACCAGAATTGCACGCAATATTCTAAGTGTGGCCTAACTAAGGTTCTGTACAGCTGCAGCATGACTTGCCAATTTTTATACTCTATGCCCCGACCGATGAAGGCAAGCATGCCGTATGCCTTCTTGACTACCTTATCCACCTGCGTTGCCACTTTCAGTGACCTGTGGACCTGTACGCCCAGATCTCTCTGCCTGTCAATACTCCTAAGGGTTCTGCCATTTACTGTATACTTCCCACCTGCATTAGACCTTCCAAAATGCATTACCTAATCGATGGCAACTGTGTTCCTCATGCCCCTCCATCAACACCATGGGTGTCATAATTGACCAAAATCTTAATTGGATCAGCCATATCAACACTGTGGCTACTACAGCAAGGCAGAGGCTGGGTACTCTGTGATGAGTGGCTCATCTTCTAATCCCTCGCTGCCTCTCCACCACCTACAAGGACAAGATCAATAACACCATCACTTGCAAGTTCCCCTCCAAGTCACACAGCATCTTGACTTGGATACATGCCACTGTTACTTCAGTATCACTGGGTCAAAATTCTGGAATACACCAACACCATCTTGGGAGCACCATCTGTACAAGGACTGTGATTGTTCAAGGGGCTGACTCACCACCACCTACTCAGGGCAATGAAGGATATGCACTACATTCAGCACTGCCAACATTTTGAGAAAACTTTGTTGTGCACGAGATCGACTACTCGTTACTTTAGTTTCATCTCTTAGTTGTATAGGTGAACATCTTCATGGGGCCAAAATTGAAGTGGTCAGGAAGGGCCTAGAGTTGATGGATCACCCCTCAAAGACCAGGATTTAGGCAGAACATGGATCTATTGGGGATTTCTGCCCCATTTAAGTTAGGGCACAAATTTTGTTTGGAGCGAGTGAGCAAATCTTCTGCCTGTCCCTCTATAAATTCAGAGTACGGTTACCCCAGGATTCCACCTTTTAATCCCTTCTTAGGCCTACTAGAACTCGTACCACCTGAGAGCTGGCATGAGTTATGTTGAGGGCCTAGTACCGGCCCTAAGACTGTCAACTGTCAAAGACAATAGTAGTCAATCCCGGAAGAGATCAGTTACCTTCAAAACTATGGTCAGAATTTTACACCCCTCCAAAAGAGTTGGCTGGTGGCAGGGTTGGGGGGGGGTGGGTGGCGTAAAATGGAGTGGGAGGCTGGGGGGGCCCTTCCCGACCTGCTCCTGCCTCTGCTGCCAATTTATGCAGGGCAACAGCAAGAAATGGCCTGCCCGCCCCAGGCCAATCAAGGCCCAGAAGTGGCCAATTATCTAACAACTTAAGGGCCTCTGCCCACCCGTCACGTGTATTTTACGTTTGGCTGGTGGGCGGCTGAGGCCTCAGAAAACCCACTTGATAAAATTAGGTGGCCTTCTGGCAGGCTGGGATGGGGCCCTCCTGATCGGGCACCCTGTGCCACATGGAGGGCTGCCCTGAAGCCCCAACTGCCCCCAACGCACAACAAGCCCCCGCCCCCCCAACCAATTGTCCCCAGTGAGGCCCTAAATCTTACCTTCTTTCCGGGGCCATCTGTCATCTTCCTCCTGCAGCTGGGTGTAGTCCCAGCAGTGGCCACCACTCGCGGTGGCCACTGCTGGGACTAAGAGCTGCTGGCCCACTGATTGGCCAGCAGCTCCATTAGGTGGGACCTCCTGCCTCAATGAGGTAGAAGTCCCGCCCAAGATCAATTAAGGGCCTGGGGATCATAAAATCTGGTCTGGATCCCCAGGCCCGGCAGAGGCGGTCTCGCCACCAATTTTTCGGCTGATGGACGGGTCCTCCTGGCCCACCGTAAAATTCCAGCCTATGTCTTTTTGATTGATTAACAAAAGAAAAAAAAGTAAGTAATTACTTTCGTCAGCTCAGTGTCCTCCTATTGTGGTAGCTGGGGGCCACTCTAGCTTTCATTGATAGAACAAGGTGAGTGCCTCCGAAATGCACTTGCATGTGCAGGCCATCTGCCCCAACAATCTGAAACAGAGTTTGCAATGTTGACCATGGGCAGCCAGGAGTCCATCATGCCAGATATCAGGAGGATGATCTCAAAACTCAATGCTGTTTCCAGGACTTCAATGTTTGAGATGCGGTCCTGCCAGTGTATCTTGAGGATGCTGCGGAGGCAGCGTTGATGGAAGCGCTCTAGAAGACGTACAGGACTGCGTGCTCTTTAGGGCCGATCTTAACTCCTGGCCCAAGAATGGTGCTTCCTCTTCTTGGCATTTCTTCATGGACCAAGATTTTAGGAAGGTTGTAGTCATCGGTTGCAGGCCCGCTGGTGGATAGTCAGGCCTACCTGTGACCAGCAGATTCTCCCACAGTGGGTACAATTGACGGTGTTGTCGCTGTTGGGGGCAATTGGATCTATCCTTCTGCTTCTTTTCTGTTTCATGCTGGTTCTTCGCTCAGTATCAAAGGTGTCTGTAGCTCTCCGGATGTAGCATCTCCAGGCATCATGATCTATGGCCTGTGCTTCCCACTGGTAATGGTCGATGTGGCACACAGAGAGGGACTTCTTCAGGGAGTCCTTGAAACGTTTGCTTGGGGCCCCTCTGTTCCTTTTACCTGTGGTCAGCTTTCCATACAACACGATCTTGGGCAGGCAACTGTCATCTATCCGGGCAACGTGACCCACCCAACACAGTTGGCTTTGCAGGAGGATGATCTCAAAACTCAATGCTGTTTCCAGGACTTCAATGTTTGAGATGCGGTCCTGCCAGTGGATCTTGAGGATGCTGCGGAGGCAGCGTTGATGAAAGCGCTCTGGAAGACGTACATGACGGCAGTATAGGACGCATGACTCGTCACCATACAGAAGAGTGTTGAGGACTATGGCTTTGTACACTTTGAGTTTGGTCAGTGCTCTGAGGCTGTGGTTGCTCAACACATGTTTGTAGAGTCTGCCGAATGTACTGTTTGCTTTTGAGAGCCTATTGTCCACTTCCTTGTCTATGGTGGCATCAAACGAGATGACGGTCCCCAAATAAGTAAATTGCTTGACCACATTCAGCTCGGTTCCCTCGATGACAATGCTTGGTGATCTATATTCTTCTTGGGGTGCAGGCTGATGCAGGACTTCAGTGCAGGTGGGGGCAAATTATCCAGCCTCATCTACATAGGCCCAGTCAATCTCCTGCCTGAACCCACTGGGAAATAATGCCTGACCAGTGGGCGAGACATGGTGATCGCAGGACAGGGAGGATAGCCCAGGGTAGGGTAGGCCCAAAGCATCCTTGTGGGACCTGGAGAAGCAGTGGTATTCCTCCTAGTCCACATGGAAACACAAAAAATTAAAATTAACTTGCCTCTGTGGGCCTCTTCTACCCCAGCTCCTCTTGCTGCCAGATTGGCCTAGAAGCCAAGATGGCTTCACTGTGGAGGTTTTGGATTAAAATTGCAGTCAGGCTCCAATAAATTCATCAGAACCTGATATGCATTTTTAAAAAAGGATCTGCTAAATTCAGGCCTCTTGCCTACTCAAAAGAGCAAGTTAAAATTGCAACCTGTGGGAAGGCAGTGGGATTGGTGGGGGTGTAACTGCCATGATCCGCTGGGCTGGCAGGGTTAACATCGACCTTTGCTCCTTTGTGTATTTTAATTGAGCAATATTTAATAATATTTGTAACATTTATTTTAATGAGACCAAAATAGGGTTTAAGTTGAATGTTTTTAGTTTGCTTTTGTTTTATCTTGTGCTATACATCTTGCTAGCAGCAAAAGAGATCAGTGTGGCTGTTACTACATTGCACAAATAGCAATCGTTAATATCTCAAGAATGTTTTGGTTACATTTCTTACGATATCACGGCATGATAAACAGCTCATAGGAGTAGCTTTTGGTCTGGTCCAGACACCACACTGCATGACTAGTATGTGCCCGGACTGAAAGGCCCAAGGATAGTTGGAAATTGGACCTTGGGCATCATTAAGCAGACTCGTTATGAGCTGCTGCTGATGGTTGTCCTCCACATACAACTCATCCCAAGAAAAGACTTCAATGTCAGACCATCTGCCTCTCCTGGCTTCACAGGAGCATTTTTTAAAAGAAAAACAAAGTGAACTTTCCATTGTTTGGCAGCTAAGGGGGCCGCTGAAGAATCTGAAAGGACTGATGGTTGCTCACTCCTTGCCGACTACTTTCTGGGTGGAGTCCTTTAACTGATATTAGGCCCCTAATTTACATATTTGTATAAAGCCTGTTTTAGGCATCCACCTAGTGCATTTAAAAAAAGAATTTAGCAGTGGGACCAATATCTGCACAGATTATGACCGAAAGACATGCAACACATATCAGTTTCTACCCCATATTTTTTAATTACACATTGAAGCATTTGTTCCAATGTTACATCAACATTGCAAATAAAATAGAATATTTTCTTAAATTTGCTGTAAACTGTGCTTATAATGAAATGTTCAGTGGCTTTATATGTATATCAAATTCTATTGTATAATAGTCAGCACCAGAAAATTATAGAGAATTACTTTTGAGGATTATGACAGTACAGGGAGGATTGTAACTTCTGGGCAGAAAGCCATTGAGATGTATGGGCTGCCTGCAGGGCGCTGCGGTGGGCAGCCCAGTCCATTTAAACGGCGAGGCCTTGTTAACATTCCACTGACCATCTGCTGCTGGAAACAGGTGTCCAGAGGCAGCTCACCACTGCTTGGATTTTCACTCCAGTTCTGCATGGATTGCATTGAGTGGAAACAGTTAAAATTCCCCCTGTGATGTGTGTTTCAGAGCTGCAAAGTATTTTGAAATGAGAAAATATTTAAGCAGCATAACAATCTTTTGAGTTACAGAACGAAGTATAGCATGTACGTTTAAATTAACTGTCATAGGAACATAAAGAACAGGAGTAGACCATTCAGCATCTCAAGCCAGTTGCATCATTCAATTAAGCTATTCAACGGCTGATCTGTATCTTAACTCCATCTATGTGCCTTAGTTCCATAACGCTTAATATGCTTGCTAAACAAAAATCTACCAATCTCAGTTTTTAACATTTTCAATTGACCTAGCTTCCACAGCCTTTTTGGGAAGAGAGTTCCAGATTTCCATCACCCTTTATTTTAGTGAAAAAAAGAGAGAGGTATAGAATCCTAGAAATTACAACATAGACAAAGGCCATTCAGCCCATTGAGCCAGTGCTGGCACTTTGTCTGAAGCTATTCAATTCTATTTCCATGTTTCCAATATGTAAGAAATATTCTCTGTAACTTTGAGTACAGGTTTATACATTGAACATCACCTGCAAACATCAACATAAAAATGTCAAGTGCCTACTTTGATAATAGTTTTCACATGCTAACCTACATTGGCTCCTGGTTCAGCAATGTCTGGATTTTAAAATTCTCATCCTTATTTTTAATGTCCTCCATGGCCTCACTCCTCCCTATCTCTGTAATCTCCTCCATCACTACAAGCCTCCGAGATCTCTGCGCTCCATTAATTCCAGCCTCTTGCGCATCCCCAATTTTAATCACTTCATCATTGGCGGCTGTGCCATCAGCTGCCTGGCCCCTAGACTTTGGAATTCCCTCCCTAAGCCTTGTCACTTCTCTACCTCTATATCCTCCTTCAAGATGCTCCTTTAAATCTACCTCTTTGATTAATCTTTTGGTCACCTTCCTAATATCTCCTTAGTTGGCTCGGTGTCAAATTTTGTTTTATAACGCTCTTGTGCAGCACCTTGGGACATTTTACTAAATTAAAGGTGGTATATAAATACAAGTTGTTGATTTTGTTATGATGAGGTAAAGAGGGGTCTCAAGGCTCCTCTCTTGTCCCTCTCCTTGTTTGACTGCAACAGCATTTATTTCTTTTAAATAGTGAATATGCTTACCAATTCAGTGAGTGTTTAACCTTTTTTGTGCTATGATCATAAAAGAACCAAGCAGATAGATTTTCTTGAGTTTAAATAAGAAAGAGGGTAGTTTATTGTACATAAAACCAAAAACCGATCTAAGTAAAATAATAAACTGCGCTCCAACTTTCACACACACCACACGAGAACCTCACACACACACACAAATAGTTTACAGAGTGGAGAAGAATAGATTGGTTGGATTAGAGTCCAGAACAGTAAAAAAGAATATACAGTCTGTGGGGTCTGGTAATTCAGTTGTCTTCTGGCTGAATTTGTGGTCCTGAGGTTGCTGGCTGGTAGATGTGGCCAACTGGTTCAGGGTTCTCTTGGAAACAGTGATACAGGTGGTTTTCTTCCCAGGGTCTTTGTCTGCCGCAATAATAGACTTGGATGTTTTGCAGCCAGAAGCAGGGTTCGAGCTTGCCAGGTCGCCTGGGGAGAGAGAGAGAAACAGACCGATAGACAAACAGACCCCACTTGGGTCCTGCATTGGTCAAACTCAGGTGCTTGTCTGCTGTAGAGAGAAGGAACTGCAAGTTTTCACACAGATGGAGAGACTGTCACATGATGGCCCAGCATATTCTCTCTTTTGCAAATTAATTGGATCATGTCTAAGAATTCCAATCTCTCAGGGACCCATTGTTCCAGGATTACCCTTTGAGTGGCTCATCTCCACCAGTGTTAATGTTCCAAGGTTGCCTTTAAAGTCTTGTTGATGAAGGCAAGGCAGGTAGCTCATTCAAAATTCGAAAGCCATTATTCTGGTGGGATATTTACCAGACCCCATCATGTGGAATGCTATCTATTAAGCTGCTTTTATAGCCAATGCAAACTGCTTTCTCCTGACAAAATCGGTCACAGCACACCTTTATAAAGCAGCTAGATTTGCAACCTTTTTTGGGAGCAAAGACCTAGCAAATACTTCCTGTGTTCTATAATGATTTTTAATCTATCAAACATTACACATAAGATTTTTCTTTTCTCACTGTAAAGGATACCTTTAGATGTTCATCCCTGTTATTTGCATCAGTTGCAATTCATTGGCTCCTGTGAATTCAAGAACAGGTTTACACATCAGTCATTTATAGTCTATTAAGTAAAATTGGACTATTTCCATTTATAAATACTTATTAATGATCCACTAATGTCTGATGCTCTCCTGGGTTTTAACTGCGAGTGGGAAATCGTGCTGGCAAGTTAATTTCCTACCCGCCAGCAACAGAATGAGACCTGGATGATGTTTTTAATTCGTTCATTAGATGTGGGCATTGCTGGCTGGGCCAACATTTATAGCCCATTCCCTAATTGCCCTTGAGAAGGTGGTGGTGAGCTGCCTTCTTGAACTGCTGCAATCCATGTGGGGTAGGTACACCCACAGTGCTGTTAGGAAGGGAGTTTCAGGATTTTGACCCGGCGACAGTGAAGGAACAGCAAAATAGTTCCAAGTCAGGATGGTGTGTGGCTTGGAGGGGAACTTGCAGGTGGTGGTGTTCCCATGCATCTGCTGCCCTTGTCCTTCTAGTTGGTAGAGGTCACGGGTTTGGATGGTGCTGTCTAAGGAGCCTTGCTGGTGCGTTGCTACAGTGCATCTTGTAGATGGTACACACTGCTGCCACTGTGCATCAGTGGTGGAGGGAGTGAATGTTGAAGGTGGTGGATGGGGTGCCAATCAAGTGGGCTGCTTTGTCGAGCTTCTTGAGTGTTGTTGGAGCTGCACCCCTCCAGGTAAGTGGAGAGTATTCCATCACACTCCTGACTTGTGCCTTGTAGATGGTGGACAGGCTTTGGGGAGTCAGGAGGTGGGTTACTCACCGTAGGATTCCTAGCCTCTGACTTGCTCTTGCAGCCATGGTATTTATATGGCTACTCCAGTTCAGTTTCTGGTCAATGTTAAACCCCAGGATATTGATAGTGGGGGATTCAGCGATGATAATGCCATTGAATGTCAAGGGGAGATGGTTTGATTCTCTCTTTGAGTTAGTCATGGCCTGGCACTTGTGCGGCACGAATGTTACTTGCCACTTATCAGCCCAAGCCTGGATATTGTCCAGGTCTTGCTGCATTTCTACACGGGCTTCTTCAGTATCTGAGTAGTTGCGAATGGTGCTGAACATTGTGTAATCATCAGCGAACATCCCCACTTCTGACCTTATGATTGAAGGAATGTCATTGATGAAGCAGCTGAAGATGTGGCCTAGGACACTAGCCTGAGGAACTCCTGCAGTGATGCCCTCGAGATGAGATGATTGACCTCCAACAGCCACAACCATCTTCCTTTGCAGTAGGTATGACTGCAACCAGCGGAGAGTTTGCCCCCGATTCCCATCGGCTCCAGTTTTGCTCGGGCTCTTTGATGCATACTCGGTCAAATGCTACCTCGATGTCAAGGGCACTGTTACCACCAGATGAGAAGGAGGTCTAGGGGTCCCTTTCAGCCTTCATCTGGTTTTACTGTAACAGGGTTTAATTTTAAATACACCGTGTTTTTTTCAGCTCCCCCTTGGAGAATCCTTGTTCACCACTTTCCAATTATAAGGCAAATAAACCAGCACAAACAGTCTTTCTCAGGTTTAAAGAAGAAAATTTGAAATTTATTAAACTTAAACTTAAACTCTAATTTGGGTAACGCCTACGGATACACGCCACGCCCCACGCTAGCATGCATATGCGATACACACATGCAAATAGAGACAGAAAAGAGCAGAAGAAAAATAAAATGGAAAGGTTTGAGGCAATATCTGAAGAGTTGTTGTTACGGCTCTTCCAGCTCACTGTAGAGTCCTTGATTGTAGGTAGATCTTGCTTTTTGTTGGGGCCCAGTATTCTTCTTAAACCTTGTTCACTGTAGGAGTCTTTTCTCTCTTGGAGTTTATGAGTCTTCAGTGGATTCAGAGGCTTGTGAGAAAGATATGGGAGCAGACAGGAGAGAGATCTTCTCAGTCCAGGAGCAAACAGACTTTCTGCCTAAACTGTTCGTACAAATTCAAAAAACTCAGGTTGCCCAGCAGGTTAGTCATGTGACTAGCTGGTTTGACCATGTCCGTTTGTGTATTCGGCCATCTTAGTAGTCAACCTGGAATGCGAGCACCTCCACCTTCAACGTCTGGTGATCAAAAGTCCATTGTGGGTTGAATATGTCAGGGAATGGCTGCTTTGTCCTTCCAAACACCGTCTGTTAATATGCATATGTCTTTTCCAGCTACGGCTGATCTGTTTTACAAGTCCTTTCTTCACTCCAGTAACAGTTTAAAATCAATGTTCATGACAAAATTAATGTGCCTCATTCTTGGCAGATGGGGGCCTAGCATGACAGCAGTCACTTTCACCTCATCTCTTGAGTTCAGCTCTTTTGTCCATGTTTGAACCAAGGCTGCAATGAGGTCAGGAGCTGAGTGGCCCTGGCGGAACCCAAACTGAGCGTCACTGAGCAGGTTATTGCTAAGCCAGTGCTGCTTGATAGGACTGTCGATGACACTTTCTATGACTTTACTGATGATCAAGAATAGACTGATGGGGCGGTAATTGGCCAGGTTGGATTTGTCCTGCTTTTTGTGTACAGGGCAACTTTCCACATTGCCGGGTAGATGCCAGTGTTGTTGCTGTACTGGAACAGCTTGGCGAGGGGCGCGGCAAGTTCTGGAGCACAGGTCTTCAGTATTATTGCTAGAATGTTGTCAGGGCCTTTGCAGTATCCAGTGCCTCCAGTCATTTCTTGATATCATGTGGAGTGAATTGTATTGGCTGAAGACTGGCATCTGTGATGCTGAGAACTTCAGGAGGAGGCTTTTTACAGTTGGGCCTCATTTAAATCCTGCTGGCTGACTTCCCACTAGTTCTGAACAGGTTGTTGGCAAGTCGCAACAAAGAATCTTTTGGCTTGCAAGCTGCCCTCCAACGCCAGGTAAGTGGCAGGATTGAATCTCAGTGCCATCTTGTGGGGGTCTTGTGATCGGGGAGTTGGGGATTCTGCCGTACGGAGTTCTAAACTTTCATATTGGGGCCCAGGGCCTCCTTTGGCCCTGATCCTCTTCCTCTCTGTCTTTGTTGGCAAGAAAACCACCGCAATTTCCCACTGGGGCATCATTGGGACCCAACATGCATATGTAAAAATGCTTTGTACAGCAGATTAAAATTGGGAGTGATCAACAACTCCAAGGTGAGTAAGTTTCCTGTGCATTTTCAACGCCCCCCCACCCCCATCCACATGATTTCTGCCGGGCAAGTAGAGTTCAAATTGCACCCTGTAACAGTTATCAGAAGAGGATGAACATCTTCATGCAAAGCTCAAGATTTCAAAATAAATCTGGATATGTATACCTCCAGTTATGATCCGTGAGAATTTCGTAAGGTGAGGAAAACATATCATCAAGTGCCTTTTAGACAGTGGGTTGAAATTTCACAACCCCCAAAGGGCGGGATGGTGGTGGGGGGTGGGGGGTGGGAAGTGGCGTAAAATGGAGCAGGAGGCATCGGGGCCCCTTCTCGACCCACTCCCGCCTCTGCCGCCACACTATGCAGGGCGGCAGCAGCGAAAAATGACCCACCTGCCCCAGGCCAATCAAGGTCCTTAAGTGGCCACTTAACGGTTACTTAAGGGCCTTTGCCTGCTTCCACGCAGATTTTGTGCATGGAAAGCCAGTGTCCTAGACCCGAGAAAAGCCGCCTGTCAAAAGCAGGCGGCTTTCTGACAGCCTGGAGGGGCCCTCATAATCGGGCACGCTGTGTCCGACATAGGGCTGCCCCCGATGCCTCAACCACCCCTAACATCCAACACGCCTCCTGTCCCCCCAATTGATCACCCTTGCCTTGCCGGGGCCCGACCGATCACCCCAGCGCGGCAACAAAAACTTCCCTGCGTTCCGGGGTTCCCCTACATCATCTTGGCGCTGCTGGGTGCAGTCCCAGCTGTGGCCACTGTTCCCAGTGGCGCTGATTGGCTGGCAGCTCTATTCGGCTGGACTTCCTACCTGAAGCGGTGGAAGTCCCGCCTCACACCACTTCAGTCCCGGCAACTTGCAAAATATGGATCGGATCCCCAGGCGAGGTGGAAGCAGCTCCCGTCCGCCTAGGGTAAAATCCCGGCCAGTATTTCCTTACAAAATTCGCTGGGCATATAGTTATGACCATTCATCTGGTGGAAAAATTATAAAAGTTGCAGGCAATGTTGTCGCTGCAAACCAATTATCAACATTGCTCAGTTGAGTGCTCCTACACAATAAATCCAAGTGTTTGGACTCTATGGACTAAAATTCTGCCTCAAGAGTGGTAGCAGCCTATCAGATATATTACATAAACTTAACAGAGACATGGTGCTCCTCTAATATTCAAACTGTAATAGAAGAAAGTATACAAACAGCTGAGCTTCATCGTGTGATAGCCTGGACACGGAAGTCATGTTTTCTAGTGAATCAATGTACATTTACAGACAAAACTTTGGCCATAACCAAATTCACAGAGCTATTTATTCATGGCAGATTTGTTAATCCATTTGATATTCCATACATAAAATGATCTTAAAAAATCCTACTGTGGTCATTATGTTTAATAATCAAGAAACAGAAAAATACAGTGGCCTAGAAATGGGACCTCATTGCACCCATTTTACAGGGACAAAACTGGCACAACGAGAGATCAACTTGCGGCCTCCCAAGGATGCTTGAAAGGCCCTCCCCATTCAGGATTAAATTTTCATCAGTTTGCATGAGGTTGAGTTTTTGGGTATCAGCAAAGTTGCAAATAATCTAATGAAACCTGGAAACAGCATTGCAACATGACACAAAATAGTTTTCTGATGTGGGCAGAGTTCCAACATAAGTTCAAAGTGAGGCCATTATTTGGTGGGTGCATCTATTTGGATTTAGTACTGTAGTTTCAAAATATATGTGTTAATGGTAAGTGATGGATGCTTTGCCAAACCTTGTAAGGTGATTGTAACTTGCCACCTGTTCTTTAAGAAAAACTGGGATGAATGGGAGGACAGGACAGCAAAATGGAGCAACATCAGGCATAGAAAATATCTTACGGAGAGGCGAGAAGGTTGTATCTAGGACTAGTGGTGTTGTGGGACTGCAGGGAAGCAATTGATGAAGGTTATTAGTAAATAATCAGAGAGCATCCTCTCAGACCCATTTCAATTATTTTGGGTCAAAGAAGTGCATTCACCAGAACTTCACAGAATCAATGGGGGTTAAATTAGGCTGTGCTACACGCTTCCTAAGGCCCCAAAACAGCAGGCAGGAAATGTACACACACTTCTGGTGTGTGGGAGAAAACCAACCCTAAACTTTACTTGAGTAAAAAAAGATAAGTACATACCACAATAGCAATCACTTCTGGTCCTAAGATGCCCAACATCTGACATCCAGGCCCTGACCCCATCCGCCAATCTCCCATCCATCCCAGCTCCAATCTCCTGGCACCACCACCCCCCCCCCCCAATCTCTGTGCCGGCCCCACTGCCATGACCTCCCGGTCTCCCAACCCTCGATCCCTTCCCCCAGTTCCCAATGTCCATGATTCCTAATTGCAGCCTCCAAGGCCCATCCAATTCCCCTTCCCTTCCTGACCTCCACAATCTGGCCTGGCCACTTACATGTGTTGCCTCCTACCACATCTTCATTATGATTAGGTCAGAGGCACAAAATTCAGGGCTCCTTGAACCTGACCATTTGTGCACTGAGTACCAACCGTAAAAGGAGTTGGGGGCTCCAGAACATAAGAAAATTCGGCCACTCAAGCCTGCTCTGCCATTCAATAAGATCATGGCTGATCTCATTGTGGCCTTAACTCCACTTTACTGCCTTCTCCCGTTAACCCTTGACTCCCTTGTCAATCAAAAATCTGTCTAACTCAGCCTCCACTGCTCACTGGGGAAGAGAATTCCAAACCCGAACGATCCTCTGAGAGAAGAAGTTCCTCCTCATCTCTATTTTACATGGCAGACCCTTTAATTTGAAACTGTGCCCCCTACTTCTTGATTCCTCCACAACATCCTCTCAGCATCTACCCTGCCAAGCCCCCTCAGACTCTTATATGTTTCAATAAGATTACTTCTCAATCTTCTAAACTCCAATGAGTGTAGGCCTAACCTACTCAACCTTTCCTCATAAGGAATCAGCCTAGTGAACCTTCTCTGAACTTCTTACAATGCAAGTATGTCCCTCCTTAAATAAGGTGGCCAAAACTGTACACAATACTCTAGGTGTGGTCGCACTAATGCCATGTGCAGTTGTAGCAAGACTTCCCCACTTTTATACTCTATCCCCCTTGCAATAAAGGCCAACATTCCATTTGCCTTCCTAATTACAGGCTGTAGCTGCATGCTGACTTTTTGTGATTCTTGTGCAATGTTACGACCACAGCGGGAGCAACACACTGTTAATTCAGTCCCGTTACTCCACAGGTCGCAGCATACTATTAAGCTTTCACACCCAATCAGAAAACAGCCAAATTATACACTCTCGTAATCCCAGAATGAAACAGACCAAACCAGGTATCTTTAGACAACAGCAAATTAACTATTTATTAAAACACTAAATATTAAACACTATTAAGATAAACCTAATTCTAAAGACCTTATAACTTCTTAACTTAATCTAACTCCTGCATTCACACACATACATTCAAAAAGTGGAGTTTTTAAATATTAGCTGTCTCTTAAGAATAAATAAAATAAGTACGTTTTTGTAGGTTACGTTCCTGATGTGTTCTAATGTGCAAATGGTCAAAGGTCACTCAAAATCTTCATCCGGTTTTGATAAAAATAGTCCTTCAGAAGATAGACATTCAACTCTTCAGCTGTAGCAAGCAATTACTCAGTTCTTTGATTGATGAGCACAGCAATTCAAACAGTGTCTTGAAAAAAAAAGGCTTTTCTTCTTTACTTAGTGAATTAACTTGGCTTGTAGCTTCTTGTAGAATTTTTGCTGAGAAAGAATAAAACAGCTCCTTTTCTCTTCAGTTCTCATTGCTGGAAAGTATCTCAGAACTAACTCGTTTCAGCCGGTTTATGCCAGTTCTACAAACAGTCAAGTGGACACATTGCAACATGTGACCTCTCTCTCCTGCTGTTCCCCAGGGTAACAAAAAATGCAGCTGTGGCACACTGTCTCTCCAGAACGTTCTCTCCCTTAAAGGTGCACTGTTTTTAACAAAGTCTTAAAGGCAGGCACACTGTTTTTAATCTGAGGAGAAAAATAATTACAGGACCTGACAACAAGGACACCCAGGTCCCTCTGTACTGCAGCATTCTGCAATCTCTCTACATTGATATAGTAATCTGCTTTCCTATTCTTCCTGTCAAAGTAGACAACCTCACATTTTTCCACATTATACTGCATCTGCCAAATTTATGCCCACTCACTTAACCTATCTATATCTCTTTACAGACTCTTTGTATCCGCCTCACAACTTGCTTTCCTACCTATCTTCGTCAGCAAATTTGGCTAAAATACAGTCCGTCCCTTCATCCAAGTCATTAATAGAACTGCATGCACCTGCAAAAATTTGAGTAACAGGTGAAATTAGTTGTTTTGCACTGCTACTTTTCAGTAGCAACAGGTGTGGTGTTCGCCACTAACACGATGCTGTCATCGAGCCAAAAAGGTGTCCTGCTTATCACACAAATGAGTAATGTGATATATGAATTTCAATGCCAGTGTGATGCCAGGTATATAGGCCAAATACTGGTGCATCGTATCAAACAACATGTCCCTTCCGCTGTTCCCAATGGGCAAGGTAAAGGCCATATCCAACCAGTCCGTGCTTGCAAAACTCAAAACACAGTATCCAACATTAGATGTGATCCGCAATTGGAAAACATTTGCTAAATAATCCTCAGTGTTCTAGGAATTACGCTGACAACCAATTTAAGATTGTCAGTAGGGCTCGCAGTGTGGCACATTTGCACATGCTGGAAGCTACTGGTCTGCACTGCGTGTGAAGAAGGTGGTTGGTAAGTGAGTGAATTTTAAGGGTTAATCTCTCAAGACTAGTTGTTGTTTTGTTTACATCTAGCAATTAATTGAAATTCCTGTTTCTGTTAAGAGTTAAGTTAGGTTTCTTGCAGTTTTAAACAGGGGTATACTAACACCCTGACAGTAGCTGAAGCTAGTTAATTAAGTAGTTAGCTTAAACTGTTTTCTGAACTTTAGCAGAGCTCGACCGGAGCTGACACAGCATTGTTTTCAGAGTATAAATTGAGGGGACTCTCAGTGCTGCTTGTCTGCACTGAGTGCTGCTGGATGGCACAGAGTGTGAAGTAGGGAATTTGGTATTTGAGGGAGTTCAGTAAGGAGGGGAACTATAAATTAAGAAGAAAATAAATTTGAGTGCACAGTGTGTAAAGTGGGAGTTTGGTGGCGTGAGGGAGGGCTCCTTTCTTTCTTTTTTTGTTCTACCTTTTATCAGCCTCCAGTAGCTGCCTCTCTCTTGGTACAGGGGAAGAAGTTGATTGGTGAGTTTCTCGTAAGTTATTTTATTTCTCATTGTAATAAAAAGTTACGTTATGGCAGGTCAGCTCGGCCAAGTGGAATGTATGTCCTGCTGTATGTTGGAGGTCATGGATGCACCACGTGTCCTAGACGAACACATCTGCAGGAAGTGTCATTGACTGCAGAAGCTTGAGCTCTGGGTTTCAGAACTCGAGTGGCAGCTGGAGTCACTGTTGTGCATCCGCGAGGCAGAGGACTATGTGGATAGCACATTTATGGAGGTGGTCACACTGCAGGTTAGGAGCATACAGGCAGAGAGGGAATGGATGACTGCCTATGAGAACCTGTGAGAACCAGGTAGGCAATGCAGGAGTCCCCTGAGTCTATCTTGCTTGCTAATCGGTTTTCCATTTTAGATACTGGTGAGGGCGATGGTTCCTTGGGAGAGTGCAGCCAGATCAAAATCTGTGGCACCAAGGGTGGCTCAGCTGCACAGGAGGGGAGGAAGAAGAGTGGAAGAGCAATAGTGATATGGGATTTGATACTCAGGGGATCAGACCAGCGTTTCTGCGGCAGTTAACGTGGCTCCAGGGTGGTGTGTTGCCTCCCTGGTGCCAGGGTCAAGGATGTCATGGAGCGGCTGCAGGACATCCTTCTGGGGCAGGGTGAACAGCCAGAGGTCATGGTCCACATTGGTACCAATGACATAGGTAGGAAGAGGGGTGAGGACTTGAAAGCAGATTTTACGGAGTTAGGAAGGAAATTAAAAAGCAGGACCTCCAAAGCAATAATCTCAGGATTACTCCCAGTGCCACGTACTAGTGGGCATAGAAATAGGAGGGTTGGTCGATTGAACACACGGCTGGAGAATTGGTGTAGGAGGGAAGGCATCAGATTTCTGAGGCATTGGGACCGATTCTGGGGCAGGTGGGACCTGTACAAGATGGATGGGCTACACCTTAACAGGACCGGAACTAACATCCTCACAGGGAGATCTGCTACTGCTGTTGGAGAGGGTTTAAACTAGCTTTTCAGGGGGATGGGAACCTGAGGGGTAGCTCAAATTGGAAGGAAGAAAAGCTGGTAACAGGAGGTAGAAAAGTAACAAGTGACATTAGAAGGCAGGCGAAATAAATGCCAGCATCAGCTAGGCTTAGAATGCAGAATGTCACGAAGACAAGGTTAAGGGCACTCTACCTGAATGCCCGCAACATTTACAACAAGGTAGATGACTTAAAGGCCCAAATAGAGATAAATGGGTATGATCTAATTGCCATAACAGAAACGTGGCTTCCGGGTGACCAAGACTGGGAACTGAATATTCAAGGATATTCAACATTTAGGAAGGACAGGCAAAAAGGAAAGGAGGTAATATTGCGCTGATAATAAGGGATGGGATCAGTAAATTAGTAAGGGACAATCTCAGATCGGAAGAACAAAATGTGGAATCTGTTTGGGTGGAGCTATGAAACAGCAAGGGGCAGCAAACATTGGTAGGAGTTGTTTATAGGCCAACAAACAGTAGTGGTAGTGTGGGCATGACATTAATCAGGAGATTAGAGAAGCATGTAGCATGGGTTATACAGTAATCATGGGTGAATTCAATCTGCCTCTAGACTGGGTAAACCTAATGAGCACTAATGCTGTGGAGGATGAGTTTCTGGAGTGTATTAGGGATGGTTTTCTAGAGCAGTATGTTGAGCCACCGACTAGAGAACAGGCTATTTTAGATCCAGTATTATGTAATGATAAAGGGCTAATTAATAATCCTGTTGTAAAAGGACCTTTAGGGATGAGTGACCATAAAATGATAGAATTTTACATTCTGTTTGAAAGTGAGGTAGTTCAATCTGAAGCCAGGGT
Source organism: Heterodontus francisci (assembly GCF_036365525.1). Classification (NCBI taxonomy): domain Eukaryota; kingdom Metazoa; phylum Chordata; class Chondrichthyes; order Heterodontiformes; family Heterodontidae; genus Heterodontus; species Heterodontus francisci. The sequence continues at coordinate 93,752,681 of NC_090383.1, read as the reverse complement.
GTTAAATTTGAACAAAGTAAATCATGAGGTATGAGGGGCAAATTGGCTGAGGTGGATTGGGAAAATACAGGAAAAGGTATGACAGTACATAGGCATTGGATAGTCTTTAAATAAATACTACATAGTTTACAGCAACTATACATTCCTTCAAGGCATAAAACCCCCAAAAGTAAAGACAGTCAACCATGGATAACAAATTAAGTTAAGGATTGTATAAGATTAAAAGAAAAGGCCTATAAAGTTGCCAGAAATAGTAGTAAACCTGAGGGTTGAGAGGATTTTAGAATACAGCAAAAGAAGATGAAGAAACTGATAAAGAAAGGGAGAATAGAATATGAATGTAAGCTAGCAAAAAATATAAAAACAGACTGTAAAAGTTTCTATAGGTATGAAAAAAGGAAACATTTGGCTAAGACAAATGTGGGTCCATTTCAGGCAGAGTCAGGAGAATTTATAATGAGGAATAGCGAAGTGACAGAGAAGTTAAATGATTACTTTGTGTCTGTCTTCACTGAGGAAGATACACAAAATCTCCCAGAATTAGAGATCCAAGGGATTAAGGGAAATGAGGAATTGAAGGAAATTAGTATTAGTAAGAAGGATGTATTGGAGAAATTAATGGGGCTGAAGGTTGATAAGTCCCCAGGACCTGATATTCTACATCCCTGAGTTTTGAAAGAGGTAGCTATGGAGATAGTGGATGCATTGGTGATCATCTTCAAAAATTCTATAGATTCTGGAGCGGTTCCTGCAGATAGGAAGGTATCAAATGTCACCGTACTGTTTCAGAAGGGAGGGAGAGAGTAAACAAGGAATTACTGACCTGTTAGCCTTACATCAGTTGGCGGGAAAATGCTAGAATCTATTTTAAAGGATAAATGGACACTTGGATAATAATGATCTGATTGGACATAGTCAACATGGATTTATGAATGGGAAATCATGTTTGACAAGCTGTTGGAGTTTTTTGAGGATGTTACTAACAGAATTGATAAAGGGGAGTCGGTGGACATGGTATACTTAGATTTTCAAAAGGCCTTTGATAAAGTCCCCCACAGGAGGTTGGTTAGCAAAATTAAAGCACATGGGATAGGAGGTAATATACTGACATGGATTAAGGATTGGTTAACAGGCAGAAAACAGAGAGTAGGAATAAATGGGTCATTCTCACATTGGCAGGCTGTGACTAGTGGGGTACTGCATGGATTAGTGCTTGGGCCCCAACTGTTCACAAAATATATCAATGATTTGGATGTGGGGACCAAATGTAGTATTTCCAAGTTCGTGGATGATTACAAAACTAGGTGGGAATGTGTGTTGTGAGGAAGGTGCAAAGTGGCTTCAAGGGGATTTAGAAAGACTTAGTGAGTGGGCAAGAACATGGCAGATGGAATATTATGTGGAAAAATGTGAGGTTATCCACTTCAGTAGGAGGAATAGATGTGCAGAGTATTTCTTAAATGGTAAGAGATTAGAAAGTGTAGATGTACAAAGGGACCTGGGTGTTCTTGTCAATAAGTCACTGAAAACTAACATGCAGGTGCAGCAAGCAATCAAGAAGGCTAATAGTATGTCAGCCTTTATCGCAAGAGGATTTGAGTACAGAAGTAGTGAAGTCTTGCTTCAATTGTATAGAACCTTGGTTAGCCTGCACCTAGAGTACTTTGTGCAGTTTTGGTCCTATTGCCTTAGGAAGGATATTATTGCCATAGAGGGAGTGCAATGAAGGTTCACAAGACTTGTTCCCGGGATGTTTAGTTTAGAGATACAGCACTGAAACAGGCCCTTCGGCCCACCGAGTCTGTGCCGACCATCAACCACCCATTTATACTAATCCTACACTAATCCCATATCCCTATCACATCCCCACCTGTCCCTATATATTTCCCTACCACCTACCTATACTAGGGGCAATTTATAATGGCCAATTAACCTATCAACCTGCAAGTCTTTTGGCATGTGGGAGGAAACCGGAGCACCCGGAGGAAACCCACGCAGACACAGGGAGAACTTGCAAACTCCGCACAGGCAGTACCCAGAATCGAACCCGGGTCCCTGGAGCTGTGAGGCTGCGGTGCTAACCACTGCGCCACTGTGCCGGGATGGCGGGACTGTCCTATGAAAAGAGATTGTGGAAACTGTGCCTGTATTCTCTCGAGTTTCAAAGAATTGAAACCTACAAAATACTTAATGGGATAGACAGGGTAGATGCAGTTAAGATGTTTCCCCTAGTCGAAGAGTCTAGAACCAGGGGACACAATTTCAAAATAAGGGGGAAGCCAGTTAGGACACAGATGAGGAGAAGTTTCTTTACTCAGCGGGTTGTGAATCTTTGGAATTCCCTACCCCAGAGGGCTGTGGAAGCTCAGTCGTTGAGTATGTTTAATGCAGAAATTGACAGATTTCTAAATACAAATGACATAAGGGAATATGAGGATAGTGTGGGAAAAAGGCATTGAAGTGGATGATCTGCCATGATTGTATTGAATAGCGGAGCAGGCACGATGGACTGAATGGCCTACTCCTGCTCCTATGTTCCTATGTTCCTACATATATTAATACACAAGGCCCTGTTCTTTGCAGACAGAAATAACATGTACAGGCATTGTGCCTGTTCCAGCTAAACAAAATAAGGGACAGCATTTCACTGGTTCATTCCTCAGGGCAATGCCTTGACCAATCAGAGTCAAGTTTCCTGGTTTAAATTTCAAACGAAGCTTGGCAGTTAACTGTCAGTGACTGTACACTGGTGCATTCTCCATGCAATGCCTCTACCAATCAGGGTTCACTTGCCAACCAATCAGCACTCTGTTCTCATGCAGTATAAAGTCATTGTTTTCCCTTACATTTGTATTCTTTCAGATTGTCCTGATGAGTGCAAGACGAAACGCTTCGACAACATGTCTCTATTTTCAGCAATACTCTAGTTATCTTTTATTGCAATCCAAATGCAAGGCCAGTTACTAGGAATTTTGGCCATAACTTAAAAACTTGGCTCATTTACCTGTTGCATGACTGATGTTACCTAAACATAGATACAAGTAGGCATGAATTTTCAATGTGGGAAATACTGCTTTGACAGAATTCCAGCAGGAAGTTAGTTTTCTGGCTTTCACCCCAGCAAAATTCCAAGTTAGCCTCATTATAATATTTTTGGCAAGCTCCTGAAGGGATTCCCATCCACCTTAGTAGAGCCTGTATCTGTGAGCAGGGTTTTGGAATATGGTTGTTTCAGGCAGCTGTCGCAGTGAAGTGAGATCAGCTGCATCCAGGGCATTGCTATGGTGGTTATGACAGATAATATGTTGTATGATGTCACCTAGCTATTACTGTCCCTTTGATTTCACTCATATTTTGATGGAAAATCCCGGAATTGGCAGCAACCAGTGGAGAGCCAGCAGAAGGGCTCCGACTGGATGTCCAGCCTCTTTCTCTTCCAGATCCACCTAAAATCAAGCAGAATGGGAGGAAAAAGCCTGCTGTCAGTGTTATTAAGAAGAGAATTTACTGCTTTCATGACTTAGGGTGTGGCTTTAAAATATGAGACAAGCAAAAAAGAATCGAACAGTGTTGATGTTATAAACTACGAGAACAAAGTTTGAGCAGTATATGAACCTTTTAAAAAACCCAATATTGAGTTACTAACTTGAACTCACTATCAGTTATTTGTCATTCCTTATAATAAATAGTGGCATGTAGCAAGACTTAGTGATTTACTTTAATTAAGCCACTTAACAATGTTGGGTGCCGAACTCATAAGCCTTGCGTGTACTTGATTTCTGAAGGCCTGATTCCATGACTTATCATTTTATAAAACAGTCCACTGGATATCTTGTTTATGCCACATATTGGCTGATTTTCTTAGTTTGAAGTGTTTTTTAAAAGATTGATTTAAAAGAAAGTTTGCTGACTTTATTCTGTGGGGTCATAGCAGGCTGCTAGGTGCTCCCTCATACAGAGTTGTTGAAATGTGATGTGGTCACACTATAGTTTATAAGTTCAGGGAGGAGGTTAGTTGACTGGCATAAAAATTGGGATCAGAAGAAAATAGCAGGTAAAAGTTGAATCTTTTTTAATTATATCATCAATCATCAAGAATAAACGTTGTTAGAAAGGTTAACTGGGTGTTGAAAAAGAATCATTTAAAAGATGTTTCATGATTCATTGAAAGTCTCCCAATGTGATTAAAGTTTAGAAGTAACCTTAAGTACACCATTGGTACAAAGTTCACAGGTATGGTATATAGTTAGCTTATCTTAAAAGGCTCATTTCTACCTTTGCCATTATCCAATGGGTCCACTGAACATTGCAAGAATTGCATGGCATGGGTAAAATGTAAATAAAGATGCCAGCAATATGGAAATGAAGGCATATGGAATGGTCTTGTGGTTACTATAGTATTCTATTTTGCCAGCAATAGATTAACAGCAAACAAACTGTACACTATTATTTGCAAAAACAAAATAAAAAGGGAATAAATAACAAAAAAGCAGACAAGTGGATTTTCTATTAATTTATACATTACTACCAAATAATCTGTTTTTTAATGTACAGGGTTCCCATTACAGAAGGCCACACATGAGCAATGCAATTACATATCTTTGAGTCATTATAACAAAGCTTCATTCTGATTTCAAAATGTACCTCTAGTTTATAGTCTGGCACTTGTTAAACCGTGTTACTTACCCACAGCAGCACTGGGAGTATCAGTAACACAGAGACTACCCTTTAAAAGCAAGACTGACCTGCATCTTACAGCTCTGCCTGTCATGGAAAAATATACTAGTTCAGTCAAATATCAGCCTATGCTCTATACTTGACCATTCTTTTTACTGTTTTTCTTTTGCAATGTGAAAAGAAGTTGATTATAAATTTTTTTTAAAGATTCTGTTTAAAATTATTTACATAAATTATTTCCAAATATAAATTAAATTTTACACATCCACATAATTTAAGAAGTCTGATAATTAAATGCCTCAGGGTAGACACGCTCAGCCAGCTTCTGGAGTCTGTTTAAAATGACTCAAGTCATTTTAAACAGACTCCAGAAGCTGGCTGAGCGTATCTACCCTGAGGCACAGTGCGGCTTTCGAGCAGAGAGATCCACCATTGACATGCTGTTCTCCCTTCGCCAGCTACAGGAGAAATGCCGCGAACAACAGATGCCCCTCTATGTTGCTTTCATAGATCTCACCAAAGCCTTTGACCTCGTCAACAGATGTGGTCTCTTCAGACTACTAGAAAAGATTGGATGTCCACCAAAGCTACTAAGTATCCTCACCTCATTCCATGACAATATGAAAGGCACAATCAGCATAACGGTGCCTCATCAGACCCCTTTCCTATCCTGAGTGGCGTGAAACGGCTGTGTTCTTGCACCTACACTGTTTTGGATCTTCTTCTCCCTGCTGCTCTCACATGTGTTCAAGTCTTCAGAAGAAGGAATTTTCCTCCACACAAGATCAGATGGCAGGTTGTTCGACCTTGCCCGTCTAAGAGCGAAGACCAAAGTACGGAAAGTCCTCATCAGGGAACTCCTCTTTGCTGATGATGCTGCATTAACATCCCACACAGAAGAGTGTCTGCAGAGACTCATCAACAGGATTGCGGCTGCCTGCAACGAATTTGGCCGAACCATCAGCCTCAAGAAAACGAACATCATGGGACAGGACTTCAGAAATGCTCCATCCATCAATATCGGCGACCACGCTCTGGAAGTGGTTCAAGAGTTCACCTACCTAGGCTCAACTATCACCAGCAACTCTTCTCTCGATGCAGAAATCAACAAGCGCTTGGGAAAGGCGTCCGCTGCTATGTCCAGACTGGCCAAGAGGGTGTGGGAAAATGGCACACTGACACGGAACACAAAAGTCCGAGTGTTTCAAGCCTGTGTCCTCAGTACCTTGCTCTATGGCAGCGAGGCCTGGACAACGTATGTCAGCCAAGAGCAACGTCTCAACTCATTCCATCTTCGTTGCCTCCGGAGAATACATGGCATCAGGTGGCAGGACCGTATCTCCAACGCAGAAGTCCTAGAGGTGGCCAACATCCCCAGCATATACACCCTACTGAGCCAGCGGCGCTTGAGATGGCTTGGCCATGTGAGCCGCATGGAAGATGGCAGGATCCCCAAGGACGCATTGTACAGCGAGCTCATCACTGTTATCAGACCCACCGACTTTAAAGACGTCTGCAAACACGACATGAAGTCCTGTGACATTGACCACAAGTTGTGGGAGTCAGTTGCCAGTGATCGCCAGAACTGGTGGACAGCCATAAAGGCAGGGCTAAAGAGTGGCGAGTCGAAGAGACTTAGCAGTTGGCAGGAAAAAAGACAGAAGTGCAAGGAGAGAGCCAACTGTGTAACAGCCCCGACAACCAATTTTATCTGCAGCGCCTGTGGGAGAGTTTGTCACTCCAGAATTGGCCTTTATAGCCACTCCAGGCACTGCTCCACAAATCACTGACCACCTCTAGGCACTTATCCATTGTCTCTCGGAAACAAGGAGGCCAAAGAAGAAGAAGATAATTAAATATTCACCATAACAAATATTCCATTGGATTTAAGTAATTGCTATATAGACTGAAATACATTCAGAATCAAATGTATACATTGTTACAACCAAGGCAGGAGGAGTGCATTGTTAATTCAGTCCCACTTTTCCACAGGTCACAAGATATATTTAAATTTTCCCACTTACCGAAACAGTCAATCAGATACTCTATTAAAGAAACCTGGTTGGTGTGCTTTATTCTGGGGGAAAATAAACAACTAAATTATCCATTTATTATAAACCAAGTCTTAACCAATAATGAGGTAAAACATACACACAAATAGAAATATTAAAGCCCCTTATTTTATCCTAGCCCTCATGCACAAACACATATATACACAACCAGTTAAACAGGAAGAAAGGGATTTTTGTTTACAGCTGTTACAAAGAAATCGAAGGAAAAAAAACACTTGACTGAAAAGTAGGTTTGGAAGATGTCCTTTGTTTTGGTGGGGTGTCCCAAAGGCGAATAGGTGTCAGTCACTAGGATCTTCCCAGAACAGTTCCTTCCAGGTGATGTTGATGATCAGTCTGTGTAGGCTTTCAAGAGATGCAGCTACAGAAGGCTTCACATAGGTTTTGCATCAGGTGTGCAGCAACAAAGGTTTCATCGTCACACATTCAATGCAAAGTTCCTTCAAAGATACAAAGTTTCTGCAAACATGCAGGATTTCTTCAAATACAGGAGGCAATAGGAAACACACTTGACACAGGATTTGTTTTTCAAGAGAAAAATGGGCTGGCTGGATCTTCTTCTGTTCTCCTGGTAGGTCAATAAGCAAACTTCAACTACCTATTTTTAACAATTCAAAATGAAACTAAAACCTTTCCAGAGGCAAGTCGTGCACCATCTTATAAATCCTGGCTGGTCACTTGCTTGCAAATAACTCTTCAGGTGAAAACACAACTCACTTCTGGGTTCTTTGCAAACAGGTGCCTTCCAGTACAACTTGTTTACATTCAGTCCAAACCTTCTGGCAACTTCTTTTAAGAAAAACACCCAAGTTCAGCTTCTTCAAGATTCCAGCATCCATGAAATCCTTTTCAGTTTTTGAAATAAAGATTCTCAAGTTTTAACAAAAAATGGAAACCCACGTAACAATATACATGAAAAGAAAAAGAGGAATACTTGCAAATTATAGCACCCTTTCATGACCTCAGGATTTTTAAAAAAAAATTTAATCATTGTTGTAATGTAGAAAATACAGCAGTCAATTTGCACACAACAAGCTATCACAAACAGCAATGTGTTAATGACCAGATAATTTGTTTTTGTGACGTTAATTGAGGGATAAATATTGATCAAGAAACTGGGGATAACTCCCCTGCTCTTCTTCAAAATAGTGCCATGGGCTCTTTTACCCTCTTTGAGAGGGCAGACCAGCCTTGGTTTAACATCTCATCCGAAAGACTGCACCTCTGACAATACAGCACTCCCTCAGTGCTGCACTTGAGTGCCAACTTATATTTTGTGGAAAAGTCTCTGGAGTGTGGCTTAGAGGTGAGAGTGCTACCAACTGAGTCACAGATGACACTATGACACATCGACATTGAAACTATTTAAGGCAAGTTTTTATGTCTCGCACGGCATTAAATGTATATACTCTACTATGCACAAAGTCATGTCTTCTGTTAATTCATACCTGTTGAAATGATTATATTGGTGAATGGTGGGAAGGAGAAAGGGTAAGTTGAAGAAAAAGCAGTGTTTCTTACTGCAATCCTCTAACATTGTTAAATTAACTTCGCCTCCCCATAATAGAACTATTTCACCGGCTTGTGCATTTTTAAGACGGTGGGCTGAATTTTAACTTAATAAAACTGAGTGGGTTTGTGATAGGTAGGAGGGTTAAGGTCTCAGAAATCCATTTCCTGACCCAAACTTGCCTCCAATGCACCCATTTCTGGCTTTAACTGAAGCCAGATTGGGGGTGAGCAACCCACCCAATCTAAGAAGGCGGTTTGAAAATTTAAATATAACAATCAATGGCATTATGATCGCTGAATCCCCCACTATCAACATCCTGGGGAATTACCATTGACCAGAAACTGAACTGGGTAGCCATATAAATACTGTGGTTACAAGAGCAGGTCAGAGGCTAGGAATCCTGCGGTGAGTAACTCACCTCCTGACTCTCCAAAGCCTGTCCACCATCTACAAGGCACAAGTCAGGAGTGTGATGGAATACTCTCCACTTGCCTGGATGACTGCAGGTCCAACAACACTCAAGAAGCTCGACACCATCCAGGACAAAGCAACCTACTTGATTGGCACCTCATCGACAAACATTCGCTCCCTCGACCACCGATGCACAGTGGCAGCAGTGTGTACCATCTACAAGATGCACTGCAGCAACGCACCAAGACTCCTTAGGCAGCACCTTCCAAACCCGTGACCTCTACCACCTCGAAGGACAAGGGCAGCAGATGCATGGGAACAACACCACCTACAAGTTCCCGTCCAAGCCACACACCATCCTGACTTAGAACTATATTGCCGTTCCTTCACTGTCGCTGTGTCAAAATCCTGGAACTCCCTTCCTAACAGCACTGTGGGTGCACCTACCTCACATGGACTGCAGCAGTTCAAGAATGTACCTCACCACCACCTTCTCAAGGGCAATTTTTTTTTAAAGGGATGGACAATTACTGCTGGCCTAGCCAGCATTGCCCACATCCCATGAACGAATGGAAATAAAAGAACCTCATTGTCATTCTGCTTTTGAAATTTAACTGCTGTCAGCCGGGTTTCCTGAGGACTTGGTGAATTTCGGAGATAAGTGCCTTCACATTTATCTCCTGGATCCAGGCACCAGCCTGAGGAGCCTATGCGATCAGGCCCCCCTCCCATGATCTTTCCCACCGGGCCTCAATCCCCCCCCACCAAGCCTCTAGCCTCCAGCACCCACCCCCCCAACCAGGCCCTGATCCCCCTCCTCCCACCACCAGCCCCTGATACCGCCCCCACCTGAGGCCTCCCATACCACCCCCCATCATGAGGCCTCCAATCAACCCACCCCCTCAGGCCCCCGATCTCCCCCCAAGATTAGCAGCCGCCACGATTGCCAGGCTGGCCTCCAAGCGGGGAATCGGTCCGTGACATCAGAGACACACTGTGGACTTAAACTCCACAGCATATAGGGTAATCCCGAATTACGTATTCCCCCCAATGTTAACCGACACACTCCCTGCAAATCATGTCAATAAAAATTCTGCCCCATGTCTTCCCTTTCCCTTATAAACTCTTACAAAAATTATGGTTAAGATTCCCACTGAGTCATATGGTTCATTTTGTTCTTCATTTCTGTCTCATCTTCCATCCTTTTTGTTTTTCCTCTAGCTGTATTGATGTAAGGATTTAATAACTGGACACTTGGAAAATAATGATATGATTGGGCAGAGTCAACATGGATTTATGAAAGGGAAAAAGGGCGGCACAGTGGCGCAGTGGTTAGCACCACAGCCTCATAATTCCAGCGACCCAGGTTCAATTCTGGGTACTGCCTGTGTGGAGTTTGCGAGTTCTCCCTGTGACTGTGTGTGTTTTTGCTGGGTGCTCCGGTTTCTTCCCACAGCCAAAGACTTGCAGGTTGATAGGTAAATTGGCCATTATAAATTGCCCCTAGTATAGGGGAATTGTGGGGATGTGGTAGGAATATGGGATTAATGTAAGATTAGTATAAATGGGTGGTTGATGGTCAGCACAGACTCGAAGGGCCTGTTTCAGTGCTGTATCTCTAAATTAAATAAAATCATGTTTGGCAAACCTGTTGGAGTTTTTAAAGGAGGATACTTGTAGCATAGATAAAGGAGAACCAGTGGATGTGATGTATTTGAATTTTCAAGGCTTTTGACAAGGTCCCATACAGGAGGTTAGTAAACAAAATTAGAGCACAGGGAATTGGGGGTAATATACTGCTATGGATTGAGAATTGGTTTACAGACAGAAAGCAAAGAGTAGGAATAAATGGGTCATTCTCAGGATGGCATACTGTTACTAGTGGGGAACCGCACGGATCAGTGCTTGGGCCACAGCTGTTCACAATCTATATAAATGATTTGGATGTGTAGGGACCAAATGTAATATTTCCAAATTTGCTGTTGGCACAAAACTAGGTGGGAATATAAGTTGTGAGGAGGATGCAAGGAGGCTTCAAGGGGACTTGGACAGGCTAAGTGAATGAGCAAGAACATGGCAGATGGAATATAATGTGAATAAGTGTGAAGTGAACCACTTTGGTAGAATAAAACAGAAAGGCAAAGTATTTCTTAAATGGTGAGAGGTTGGGAAGTGGTGATGTTCAAAGGGACCTGGGTGTCCTTGTTCATGAGTCTCTAAAAGCTAGTATGCAGGTGAGGCAAGCAATTCAGAAGGCAAATGGTATGTTGGCCTTCATTTGCAAGGGGATTTGAGTATAGGGGTAAAGATGTCTTGCTGCAATTATATAGAGCCGTAGTGAGACTGCACCTGGAGCATTGTGTTCAGTTTTGGTCTTATCTAAGGAAATATATACTTGCCATAGAGGGAGTGCAACGGAGGTTCACCAGACCAATCCCTGGGATGGCAGGATTTTTTTTTATTCTTCATTCGTTTCTTTTGTTGGATGTGGGCGTCACTGGTGAGGCCAGCATTTGTTGCCCATCCCTAATTGCCAGTGACAACTAAGTGGCTTGCTAGGCCATTTCAGAGGGCATTTAAGAGTCAATCACATTGCTGTAGGTCTGGAGTCACATGTAGGCCAGACCAGGTAAGGACAGCATATTTCCTTCCCTAAACGACATTGGTGAACCAGATGGGTTTTTACAATAATCGACAATGGCTTCGTGGTCCCCATTAGACTAGCTTTTAATTCCATATTTTAGTAATTGAATTGAAATTTCACAATCTGCAGTGATGGGATTCAAATCCATCTCCCCATTACTGGTCCAGTGACATTACCACTACACCACTGCCTCACCGTTACGTTGTCTAATGAACAGAGATTGCAGAAATTGGGCCTGTATTTTCTACAGTTTCGAAGAATGAGAGGTGATCTCCTTGAAATTTACACAATTCTAACAGGGAATGACAGGGTAGATGTGGATAAGATGTTTCCCTGGCTGGTGAGACTAGAATCAGGGGACACAGTCTCAGAATAAGCCATTTAAGACTGAGATGAGGAGGAATTTCTTTACTCAGAGGGCATGTTCAAGAGAGAAATCGATAGATTTCTGGATACTAATGACATCAATGGATATGGTGATAGTGGGGAAAAATGGTGTAGAGGTAGAATGATCAGCCAAGATCTGTTTGAATGGTGGAGCAGGCTCGATGGGCTGAATGGCCTACCCCTGCTCCTATTTCCTATGTTCCTCTATCACCCAGTCTACTTTGCATAGGATAATCTAAACTGTTCATTATGAAGGATAGCTGATAATTCATCCAGCATAACACTCAAATAGTTCTGCCCCTCTACCTACTTCCATAGAAATACATTTTTCAAAGACACTAATTTTCATTCTAAGGTATGACATGAAAGATAAATAAAACAGGTGGTTTAATCCTATCCTCCCTCAGCCCTCCAAAAAAAGTCTAGCTTTTTTATAAGGACAGAATGAGAAGAGGTAATCTGATTCATGTAACAAACTATATACAATTTATACTGCTTTCTTTTACTTACTTAATTGCCTGAATAAAAGTAAATAACCACAAGTAAACTTTCTCTTTGACCTCAAAAGTTTATCCAACAAAAGCTCCAGGATATCATTCTAACTCTATGACTTAGCCCAGATCAACTGCAGTTCATAGCTGAAACTATAGTGTTCATAGCATATTTGTTCTTATATACCTTTCTGGCCTTTGATATTATTTCTAACCAAATATTCATCCACTTTTTAAAAGTGTCAGTTGGCATTGCATATACAGCTTTAGATCATATTTATTCCACCTTTCTACTGCATTGTGAGATAAGGGGTTGGATTATCAAAGCCCACTGACTGCGGGTGTGGAGGTGAGTGCGCTTTGAAGATTGCGTTCTTGGAGGTCGGCACTGGGATCCACCACCTCCAGAACGCAATGCTATTTTTAAAGGGATGCCGGCAGTGAGGGAACAGTTTGGGTGCATGCCTCCAATTAAGTGCCTCTTGAGTTCATTAAAGAGCTCATTAACAGGCTTGTCAGTATCAGTGCACAATTTTTAAAGGCTGGGAATGGGAAAGACGCTATGGGGGGAATACCACAGGGTTGTGAAGATGTGAACAGTTTGGAGGCTTATGAGGACAATGGGAAGAGCTGATTAAAATAAAGCAGAGGCAGCAAATAAAGCTCAGCTGCTTCAAATATGCCTCAGTGCAGCTATTGCTGCAGCTGTAAGAGTTGAATTTCTCATTGGTAAGTGGCAGGAAACCATGAGCCCACTGGCATCATTGGGGCAGCTGGGGTTGACAGGGGACTGCCTACTGAATATACAAAGCCCATGTTTCTTCTTTCTGTTGTTTCTGGCTCCCAGATTGTGGAAAGAATCACACTTTAATCTTGGAAAAGGCTGGCATCAGTCTGGTTTATTACAGCACCATGCTTTGTACTGTAGAACCTGATTCTTGTGTTACATATAACATGACTCCCCAGTGCAGCCGTGAATGAGGCACCCCACTGGAATACTTAAACATAACAACTAGTTCCTAGCTAATTAGTTCCTAACACTTTACAGATAGTATAGCAATATATACATATATAACATCCCTCTTTCTTTAAAACATAATGCCCCTATATCAATATAACTGTCAATATAAATTAAGAGGATTATCATCTGACTTGTGGAAATAATCTGAACCCCTTTTTAGAGTCTTTTATAGTGTGTATTCTTTTTTTTAATATTATTCACGGTATAGCTAGCGTGGTAAGATGTTGTGCCTCTTGTAGATTTGGCATTTGTTGCTCTCAGTGGTGAGAAGGCATGCTGCACAGGCAATGTTGTGTCACTTGCTGGTGATGTTGTTAATGTTGTCTCACTGAATAATGATGTTTCCGGTGTTGTTGATGGTCCTTTCTGTTTTTCCAGCTCAGCTGTAGGTCCTTTCTAATCCTAATGTTTAAAATAGTAAAGGAACTAGTGGTAAGCTCAATAAAATATATTAAAAAAGGGAAATAAAATCAATAATTGAAGAAAATAATGAAGTAGTTAATTAAAATACATTAAGGATGGCAGGACAGGTGATGTGTCATGGCTGCAGCATGTGGGAGCTCCTGGATGCCAGTGTAATCCAGGGCAAACACATCTGCAGTAAGTGTTTGCAGCTCGAAGAGTTTCGGCTCAGTCATTGAACTGGAGTCCGAGCTGCAGACACTGCGACACATCAGGGAGGGGGAAAGTTACCTTGACATTTTGTACCAGGAGGCAATCACAGCCCTTAGGATAGGGTCTTCTGATTTGGTCAGTGGTCAGGGACAGGAGAGTGTGGCTGCAGCTGAGGCAGGTAAAAGTACCCAGAGGGCAGGAGTGCAGGCCAACAGGTTTGAGGTTCTTTCAGCTTGTTTGGATGAGAGTGGAGGCTGCAGGGTGGATGAGCAACCTGACCATGGCACCATGGTACAGGAAGCCATTCAAGTGGAGGGAGATAAAAGGAATGTTCTTGTTCTTTTGGGCCTCCTTATCTCGAGAGACAATGGATACGCGCCTGGAGGTGGTCAGTGGTTTGTGAAGCAGCGCCTGGAGTGGCTATAAAGGCCAATTCTAGAGTGACAGGCTCTTCCACAGGTGCTGCAGAGAAATTTGTTTGTCGGGGCTGTTGCACAGTTGGCTCTCCCCTTGCGCCTCTGTCTTTTTTCCTGCCAACTACTAAGTCTCTTCGACTCGCCACATTTTAGCCCTGTCTTTATTGCTGCCCGCCAGCTCTGGCGAATGCTGGCAACTGACTCCCACGACTTGTGATCAATGTCACAGGATTTCATGTCGCGTTTGCAGACGTCTTTATAGCGGAGACATGGACGGTCGGTGGGTCTGATACCAGTGGCGAGCTCGCTGTACAATGTGTCTTTGGGGATCCTGCCATCTTCCATGCGGCTCACATGGCCAAGCCATCTCAAGCGCCGCTGACTCAGTAGTGTGTACAAGCTGGGGATGTTGGCCGCTTCGAGGACTTCTGTGTTGGAGATACGGTCCTGCCACCTGATGCCAAGTATTCTCCGGAGGCAGCGAAGATGGAATGAATTGAGACGTCGCTCTTGGCTGGCATACGTTGTCCAGGCCTCGCTGCCATAGAGCAAGGTACCGAGGACACAGGCCTGATACACTCGGACTTTTGTGTTCCGTGTCAGTGCGCCATTTTCCCACACTGTCTTGGCCAGTCTGGACATAGCAGTGGAAGCCTTTCCCATGCGCTTGTTGATTTCTGCATCTAGAGACAGGTTACTGGTGATAGTTGAGCCTAGGTAGGTGAACCCTTGAACCACTTCCAGAGCGTGGTCGCCAATATTGATGGATGGAGCATTTCTGATGTCCTGCCCCATGATGTTCATTTTCTTGAGGCTGATGGTTAGGCCAAATTCATTGCAGGCAGCCGCAAACCTGTCGATGAGACTCTGCAGGCACTCTTCAGTGTGAGATGTTAAAGCAGCATCGTCAGCAATAAAAGGAATGTAGTGGTAGTATGGGACAGTATAGTTAAGGGGATTGACACTGTTCTCTGCAGCAAAGAGCGAGAATCCAGATGGCTGTGTTGCCTGCCCGGTGCCAGGGTTCGAGACATCTGCTCAGGGCTGGAGAAGAACGTACAGTGGGAGGGGGAGGATCCAGTCGTCCTGATCCATTTGGTACCAACGACATAGGCAGGACAAGGAAAGAGGTTCTGCATAGTCAGTATGAGGAACTAGGTCCCAAATTAAGAAGCAGAACTGCATAGGTAATAATCTCTGGATTATTATCTGAGCCACGTGCAAATTGGCACAGGGCAAATAAGATAGAAGAAATGAATGCATGGCTCAAAGACTGTTGTGGTAGAAGTGGGTTCTGGTTCGTGGGGTACTGGCACCAGTACTGGGGA
This sequence comes from Heterodontus francisci, assembly GCF_036365525.1. Taxonomy (NCBI): domain Eukaryota; kingdom Metazoa; phylum Chordata; class Chondrichthyes; order Heterodontiformes; family Heterodontidae; genus Heterodontus; species Heterodontus francisci. The sequence goes on along the minus strand of NC_090383.1, from coordinate 93,737,106 downwards.
AAGTGGTGGCTGTACTGTTGGGACAGTCTACACCTGAACTGTGCTCGGGCCAGTGTTCTCGCGAGCCGCTTAACTAGGAAAGTAGAAAGGATTTTAAACTGAATAGTGGAGGCAAGGGATCAAATTTGGGAAGATATGGTAAATCAAGGAGTCGAGACAAGGCAAGAGAGAAAGGTATTAATATGGGAAATGATAAACAGACTGTGACAGGAAGGGACTGAGCATACAAATCTAAGAGTAAATCAACAGATAAGGCTAGATGTTACAAAAATAATAAAAGGACACAGCTAAAGGTGCTGTATCTGAATGCACATAGCATTCAAAACAGAACAAATGAATTGAGAGCGCAAATAGAAATAAATAAGTACGATCTGACAGCCATTACAGAAACATGGCTGCAGGACGACATAGATTGGGACTTGAATATTGAAGGATACATGGCATTTAGGAAGGACAGGAAGCTAGGAAAAGGTGGAGGTGTAGCTCTGTTAATCAATGATGGTATTAGTGCAATAGAGAGAGATGACCTAAGTTCAGGAGACCAGGATGTAGAAGCAGTTTAGGTAGAGATGAGAAATCATAAAGGCAAGAAGTCACTTGCGGGAGTGGTGTACAGGCCACCTAACACTGTGGGACAGGGGATAAAGGAAGATATAATGGCAGCTTGTCAGAAAGGTACAATGATAATTATGGGGGAATTTTAACCTACCTATAGACTGGAAAACTCAGATGGGCAGAATTAGCCTTGATGAGGAGTACATAGAGTATTTTCGGGATAATTTCTTGGAACAATACGTTCTGGAGTCAGCCAGAGAGCAGGCTATACTAGACCTGGTATTGTGCAATGAGATAGGATTAACTAATGACCTCATAGTTAAGGCGCCCCTAGGTAGCAGCGATCATAATATGATTGAATTTTACATTCAGTTTCAAGGAGAGAAGAGTGGTTCCAAGACTAGTATTTTAAACTTAAATAAGGGCAATTATGAGGGCATGAAAGCAGAGCTAGCTAAAGTGAACTGGCAAATCAGGTTAGGGGATAGGTCAATAGAGATGCAATGGCAGACATTTAAGAGGATATTTCAGAACACACAGAATAGATACATTTCAATGAGAAAGAAAAATTCCAAGGGTGGTACCCCTCATCTGTGGTTAACTAAAACAGTTAAAGATAGTATCAAACTTAAAGAAAAAGCCTATAATTGCACAAAGATGGGAAGCAGGTCAGAAGATTGGACAGAATAGAAAAAACAGCAAAGAATTACTGAAAGATTGAGAAGGAAGGTAAAATTAGAGTACGAGAGAACGCTAGCTAGAAATATAAAGACAGATTGTAAGAGTTTCTATAGATATTTTAAAAAGAGTTAACAAAGTGAGTGTTGGTCCTATAAAAATTGAGTCTGGGGAATTAATAATGGATAATAAGGAGTTGGCAGATGAATTGAACAGTATTTTGCATCGGTCTTCACTATTGAGGATACAAGTAACATCCCAGTATCAGCTGTAAGTCAGGAAATGGAAGGGAGGGAGGAACTCAAGAAAATTACAATCACCACGGAAGTGGTACTGACCAAATTATTGGAGCTGTGGGCTGACAAGTCCCCGGGTCCTGATGAACTTCATCCAAGGGTGTTAAAGGAAGTGGCTAGTGAGATAGTTGATGCATTAGTTTTAATTTTCCAAACTTTGCTAGATTCGGGGAAGGTTACTTTAGATTGGAAAATAGCGAATGTTCAAAAAGGGAGGGAGACAGAAAGCAGGAAACTACAGGCCAGTTAGCTTAACATCTGTCTTAGGGAAACTTTTAGAAGCTATGATTAAAGATGTTATAGCAGGGCATTTAGAAAAATTCAAGGTAATCAGGCAGAGTCAACATGGTTTTGTGAAAGGGAAATCATGTTTAACCAATTTATTGGTGTTCTTTGAGGGAGTTACATGTGCTGTGGATAAAGGGGAACTGGTGGATGTATTGTACTTAAATTTCCAGAAGGCATTTGATAAGGTGCCACATCAAAGGTTATTGCAGAAAATAAAAGCTCAGGGGGTAAGATATTGGCATGGATAGAAGATTGGTTAGCTAACAGGAAACAGAGAGTAGGCATAAATGGGTCATTTTCCGGTTGGCAAGATGGAATGAGTAGTGTGCCACAGGGATCTGTGCTGGGACCCCAACGTTTTACAATGTATATAAATGACTTAGAAGAAGGGACCGAAGGTATGGTTGCTAAATTTACTGATGACACAAAGATAGGTAGGAAAGTAAGTTGTGAAGAGGACATAAGGAGGCTACAAAGGGATATAGATAGCTTAGGTGAGTAGGCAAAGACCTGGCAAATGGAGTATATTGTGGGAAAGTGGGAAATTGTCCACTTTGGCAGGAAGAATAAAAAAGTATATTATCTGAATGGTGAGAGATTGCAGAGTTCTGAGATGCAGAGAGATCTGGATGTCCTAGTGCATGAATCGCAAAAGGTTAGTATGCAGGTACAGCATGTAATCAGGAAAGCTAATAGAATGTTATCATTTATCGTGAGGGGAATTGAATAGAAAATTAGGGAGGTTATGCTTCAGCTATACAGGCCATTGGTGTGACCACATCTGGAGTACTGTGTACAGTCCTGGTCTCCTTATTTAAAAAAGGATGTAAATATGTTGGAGGCAGTACAGCGAAGGTTTACTCGACTAATACCTGGAATGGGAGGGCTGACTTATGAGGAAAGGTTGGGCAGGCTACGTATGTATCCGCTGGAATTTAGAAGAGTAAGAGGTGTCTTGATTGAAACATATAAGATCCTGAGGGGTCTTGACAGGGTGGATATAGAAAGATGTTTCCCCTTGTGGGAGAATCTCGAACTAGGTGTCACCATTTAAAAATAAGGGGTCGTCCATTTAAGACAGGGATGAGGAGAAATCTTTTTTCTCAGAGGGTCATGGGTCTTTGGAATTCTCTTCACAGAATCACAGAATAATACAGTGCAGAAGAGGCCCTTCGGCCCATCAAGTCTGCACTGATGCATGAAAACACCTGACCTGTCTACCTAATCCCATTTGCCAGCACTTGGCCCATAGCCTTGAATGTTATGACGTGCCAAGTGCTCATCTAGGTACTTTTTAAAGGATGTGAGGCAACCTGCATCTACCACCCTCCCAGTCAGGGCATTCCAGACCGTCACCACTCTCTGGGTAAAAAAGTTCTTCCTCAAATCCCCCTTAAACCTCCCGCCCCTCACCTTAAACTTGTGACCCCTCGTATGGGCGGCACAGTGGCGCAGTGGTTAGCACCGCAGCCTCACAGCTCCAGCGACCCGGGTTCAATTCTGGGTACTGCCTGTGCGGAGTTTGCAAGTTCTCCCTGTGTCTGCGTGGGTTTTCGCCGGGTGTGTCTGCGTGGGTTTTCGCCGGGTGCTCCGTTTTCCTCCCACCACCAAAGACTTGCAGGTTGATAGGTAAATTGGCCATTATAAATTGCCCCTAGTATAGGTAGGTGGTAGGGAAATATAGGGACAGGTGGGGATATGGTAGGAATATGGGATTAGTGTAGGATTAGTATAAATGGGTGGTTGATGGTTGGCACAGACTCGGTGGGCCGAAGGGCCTGTTTCAGTGCTGTATCTCTAAAATAAAAAAAAATAAAAAAATAAAAACTGACCCTTCAACTAAGGGGAACAGCTGCTCCCTGCCCATGCCCCTTATGCCTCGATCAGGTCATCCCTCAATCTTCTCTGCTCCAGCGAAAACAACCCAAGCCTATCCAACCTCTCTTCATAGCTTAAACGTTCCATCCCAGGCAACATCCTGGTGAATCGCCTCTGCACCCCCTCCAATGCAATCACATCCTTCCTATAATGTGGTGACCAGAATTGCACACAGTACTCCAGCTGTGGCCTTACCAAAGTTCTGTACAACTCCAACATGACCACCCTGCTTTTGTAATCTATGCCTCGATTGATAAAGGCAAGTGTCCCATATGCCTTTTTCACCACCCTATTAACCTGCCCTTCTGCCTTCAGAGATCTATGGACAAACACGCCAATGTCCCTTTGTTCCTCGGAACTTCCCAGTGTCAGGCCATTCATTGAATACTTCCGTGTCACATTACTCCTTCCAAAGTGTATCACCTCACACTTTTCAGCGTAAAATTCCATCTGCCACTTTTCTGCCCATTTGACCATCCCGTCTATATCTTCCTGTAACCTAAGACACTCCACCTCACCGTGAACCACTTGGCCAATCTTTGTGTCATCCACGAACTTACTGATCCTACCCCCCACATAGTCATCTATGTCGTTTATATAAATGACAAACAATAGGGGACCCAGCACGGATCCCTGTGGTACGCCACTGGACACTGGCTTCCAGTCACTAAAACAGCCGTCTGTCATCACTCTCTGTCTCCTACAGCTAAGCCAATTTTGAATCCACCTTATCAAGTTACCCTGTATCCCATGTGCATTTGCTTTCTTGATAAGTCTCCCATGTGGGACCTTGTCAAAGGCTTTGCTGAAATCCATGTAAACTACATCAACTGCACTTCCCTCATCTACACACCTGGTCACATGCTCAAAAAATTCAATCAAATTTGTTAGGCATGACCTCCCTCTGACAAAGCCATGCTGACTATTCCTAATCAAATTTTGCCTCTCCAAGTGGAGATAGATTCTCTCCTTCAGAATTTTCTCCAATAATTTCCCTGCCACTGACCTGAGACTCACTGGTCTGTAGTTCCCTGGCTTATCTCTACAACCTTTCTTAAATAGTGGGACCATATTAGCTGTTCTCCAGTCCTCTGGCACCTCTCCTGTGGCCAGAGAGGAATTAAAAATTTGGGTCAGAGCCCCTGCAATCTCCACCCTCGCCTCCCACAGCATCCTGGGACACAAATCGTCCGGACCTGGAGATTTGTCCACTCTTAAGCCTTCCAAAACCTCCAATACCTTGTCACTCCCTATGACAATTTGCTCAAGAACCTCACAGTCTCTCTCTCCCTAAGTTCCATATCTACCTCATTCTCTTAGGTGAAGACATTCAACACCCTACCAATGTCCTCTGGCTCCACCCACAAATTTCCCCCTTGGTCCCTAATGGGTCCTACTCTTTCCCTAGTTATCCTCTTCCCATTGATATACTTATAGAATATCTTGGGATTTTCCCTACTTTTACCAGCCAGAGCTTTCTCATATCCCCTCTTTACTCTCCTAATTGCTTTCTTAAGCTCCATCCTACACTTTCTGTACTCTACTAATGCTTCCATTGATTTGCTCTCCTTGTATTTACTAAAAGCCTCTCTTTTCCTTCTCATCATACCCTGAATGTTTCTGGTCATCCATGGTTCTCTGGGCTTATTGCTCCTACCTGTTACCCTAGAGGGAACATGTTGGACCTGTACCCTCCCCATTTCCTTTTTGAATGCTCCCCACTGCTCTTCTGCAGATTTCCCGACAAGTAACTCTTTCCAGTCTACCTTGGCCAGACCCTGCCTTATTTTACTAAAATTCGCTCTCCCCCAATCTAAAACCTTTTTTTGCAACTTGTCTATTTCTTTCTCCATAACAAACTTAAATTGTACCATGTTATGGTCTCTATCACCAAAATGCTCCCCCACCAACACATCAACCACCTGTCTGGCTTCATTCCCCAGAATTAGGTCCAGCACTGCACCCTCCCTTGTTGGATCCTCTACATATTGAGCTAAAAAGTTCTCCTGTATACATTTTAAGAACTCCACTCCATCTAAGCCCTTAACACGATGACTATCCCAATTAATGTTGGGAAAGTTGAAATCACCTAATATAATTACCCTATTATTTTTACACACCTCTGCAAATTGCACACATATTTGCTCCTCAATTTCCCGCTGACTATCTGGGGGTCTATAATAAACACCTAGCAATGTGGCTGTCCCTTTTATATTCCTAAACTCTACCCATAAAGCTTCATTTGATGCCCCCTCCAAGATATCATCTCTCCTTACTGCAGTAACTGACTCCTTAACTAATATTGCAATGCCCTCTCCTCTTTTACCCCCTCCTCTGTCTCGCCTGAAGATTCTATATCCCGGGATATTGAGCTGCCAATCCTGCCCCTCCCTCAACCATGTCTCCGTGAAGGCTACTGTATCACAATTCCACGTGTCAATCATTGCCCTTAACTCATCCGTTTTACCTGTAATACTCCTGGCATTAAAGTAGAGGCCTTCCATCCTGGTCTTACTCCCTTGAAACTTACTTCCGCTGTATTCCCTCTGATTTGTTTGCTTTCCTGTGCTTAGCTGTGTCCCTATTCTGCTAGGAGTCTGCGTCCCCTCCCCCTGCCAAATTAGTTTAAACTCCTCCCAACAGCACTAGCAATCCCACCAGCAAGGATGTTAGTCCCCCTCTGGTTCAGATGCAGACCGTCCCGCTTGTACAGGTCCCACCTTCCCCAGAAACGGTCCCCGTGGTCCAGGAATCTAAAACCCTCCCTCCTGCACCAACTCTTAAGCCACGCTTTCATCTGTGCTATTCTCCTATTTCTATACTCGCTAGCACGTGGCACTGGGAGTAATCCAGAGATTACAGCCTGAGAGGTCCTGCTTTTTAGTCTACTGCCTAACTCCCTAAATTCTTGATGCAAGACCTCATCCCTCTTTCTACCTATGTCATTTGTACCAACATGTACCATGACCTCTGCCTTATCACCCTCCCCCTTCAGGATGCCCTGCAGCCGTTCAGTGACATCCCGGACCCTCAAAAGGCAGTGGAGGCAGAGTCTTTGAATATGTTTAAGGCAGAGGTAGACAGATTCTTGATAAGCAAGGGGGTGGAAGGTTATTGGGGGTAGGTGGAAATGTGGAGTAATCAGTTCAGCCATGAACTTATTGAATGGCGGAGCACACTCGAGGGGTTGAGTGGCGGACTGCTCCTAATTCGTATGTACGTATGTTCGTATAGGACACTTCAACTAAAATAAATCAAAGATTGATCCCTTTACATCTATGATGCAACCACTTGATTGGTTGACTAAGCAGCCATTAGAAATGCTTTTTAATCAAGCTGTGGATGATTTTTCCAAAGTTGCTTCCTCCTTCAAAATTAATAGTGGGACCTGCGTCGTATGGATAATAAGGTAAGCAAAGTCTTTTACAATCCCCACTTCAAAGAAAAACGATTGGAAAAAGAAAGAATGACCTATAATTGATAAAAAATAAAAATGTCAAAAGAGAAGAGAGAAATAATAAGGATGGGAGAATTGGGAAACTAGTTTGGGCAAAAGTAATGTGTTTAATTATTTTATCTAAAAAAATATACAGCATATTTCCTTTTAGTGAAGTTTTGGCACAACATTATTTCACTATATCACAACTTTGATTATATTAGCAGCTGCCTCAATAATTGAACATTACTGAGTGACAATTTGATGAAATGGAGAACAGATACTTACAGCCCTAAACTTCAGGTATTTTAAAGTCAACTCAACTGGAAACTGCCACATTCCTGACAGTGATTCAAATTGACTTAAATCCAAACATTGTGATGTGTTCTCTGCCTCATACAGATTGACTGAACAGCTTGTAAAGTGATTGGTATTTGAAACCAACTTTTTCTTGCAGCTAACCTGAATGCAAACTTTTACAAAAAAATTCAATCTACACACAGATACAAAAAAGAATCACTGCACCATGTTCAGCATCACTCGTGACTCCTCAGATACTGAAGCAGTCCGTGTAGAAATACAGCAAGACCTAGACAATATCCAGACTTGGGCTGATAAGTGGCAAGTAACATTTGAACCACACAAGTGCTAGGCAATGACCATCCCCAACAAGAGAGAATCTAACCATCTGCCCTTGACATTCAAGGGCATTACCATCGCTGAATCCCACACTATCAACATCCTAGGGATTACCATTGACCAGAAACTGAACTGGAGTAGCCATATAAATACCATGGTTACAAGAGCAGGTCAGAAGCTAGGAATCCTGTGGTGAGAAATGCACTTCCTGACTCCCCAAAGCCTGTCCACCATCTACAAGGCACAAGTCAGGAGTGTGAGGGAATACTCTCCACTTGCCTGGAGGGGTGCAGCTCCAACAACATTCAAGAAGCTCGACACCATCCAGGACAAAGCAGCTCGTTTGATTGGCACCCCATCCACAAAAATTCACTCCCTCCACCACCGAAGCACAGTGGCAGCAGTGTGTACCATCTACAAGATGCACTGCAGCAATGCACCGAGGCTCCTTAGACAGCACCTTGCAAACCCGCGACCTCTACCACCTCAAAGGACAAGGGCAGCAAATGCATGGGAACACCACCACCTGCAAGTTCCCCTCCAAGTTACCCACCATCCTGACTTGGAACTATATCGCCATTCCTTCACTCCCTCTGGGTCAAAATCTTGGAACTCCTTTCCTAACAGCACTGTGGGTGTACCTACCTCACATGGACCGCAGTGGTTCAAGAAGGCAGCTCACCAACACCTTCTCAAGGGCAATTAGGGATGGGCAATAAACACTGGCCGAGCCAGCAATGCCCACATTCCATGAATGAATAAAAAAGAACAGCTGACATCATTCAATGGGCTGCCAGCGAGCTCATTATAATATGCAGGGTGGCCGCTGCCTCATTCATGTGGCAGGGTCGCCTGTTTCTGCGCAGGCGCTGGTGCCATTTCTAAAGAGCTGCCAGGCCTGCGTTGACAGATGACAGTTGACCACCCCCCCAACTACACTAAAACTAATTGTTTGACCCTTCCCTGCCCCCCCAAAAACACTGAAATTGCAGAGTTGACCCCCTCTCCCCCCAACTGCACAAAGTTCAGAGGTCATCTCTTCCCCCCCCACACTAAAAATGCAGAGTTGACCCCATTTCCCCCCATGCCCAACTACACTTAAAATGTTCTGATCCCCCTTCCCCACCTCGGTGGCGCCAGTGGGGAAGTGAAGGCGTGAGTGCCACCCATCGCATTGAAGATCCCGATCTGATGGGAAAATCACGGGTAATTGGATTTAACTTTATGCATAGAGTTTATTTAAATATTTAAAGTTGGGTCCCATCACCGAGTGGTGGGGGCACTGCCACAGAGCCTTGCCGCCGCCGGGAAGATTGGGCCCGGCAATCCCGGTGTCAGGCTCTGTGGCGGGCTGCTGCCGGTGTGATCTTCCGGCCCCCCCCACCCCGCACCCCCTGACACGGAGCTCGACATCAGGAGCAGAATAAAATTCAGCCCAATATGTGTATCTTTTTGACTAATGTATTTTAAAACTATACGGCTGAAAAATTTGGCTCCATAGCATCACTGGAGCTGGCGCTGAGGAAGCTGGAGGCCTTCTGAGTGTGGCTCGCAGCATTTCGGGCCACTTCTGATGAGCATGTGCTAGAAGCATCCCAACTGGCCAGATCATGGCATCAAACAATGGTTCCAGCTGATTTGGCACACATATTCCAAACTCAGACCGTGCAGGTTCACCGAACACATTCGCTTGTCACTCACCAAAGAACATGAGTTTAGGTGCAAGGGGCACCCACCCCACAGCTAACCTTATTTGTAGGGGTAAGGTGATTTAGACTGAATTCTGTTATTGCAACATTTGTGGAAGAGGAGCATTTTTGGAGGTGTTGTGGTGCGTTGCTAGATTTGGCAGGGAGTATTGCATTTTCTACGCAGAGAGGGCAGAGGATCTGATGACCAGTCCACATATAGGTTGCAACAGGTCGGGGGGCTGCAGTTGCAGAGCCTTTAGGTCTACATGATGGGGAGCAAAGGCTTTGGTGAAGGGAAACTCTGTGCGATGCCCTCTGCCAAGTTGGAGCTGGACTTCTTCATGCTCCTTGACAGTGGCAGGAGGCAATTTGACAAGCCAGCCAATGCACCCAGTATATTGGTGTACATCTCCATCAGCATCCTCCTGTAAGCTGCTCCATGGAATTCCTCATCTGGGTCCTCTGTAGCAGAACCTCACAATGCAGTGAGCTGGCACACCAACTATCCTTTCCCCCTGACCTGGTTGCAGCTCACCCATTCCCAGTGGCTCAACACATTCAGATCTGCCCTCTATATTAGCCTCTAAGGTACGTGCAATGCCAGTATCTGAGCTGGTGGCTGCAAGTATCAGATCAAGTGATGGGGCCTCTTCATCAGTGCTGTGGTGTTACTCTCTCTCTTCCTCCTGGGACTGCTGTGGCTGGGTATGCAGCTGTCTTGTGTGCCTGAAAGCATAAAAAGGGAAGTTTGAGGTGAGGGAAGTGGGGGGTGGGTTGGCAAGCAAGAGGTCCATGGTCACACCATCAGCACGCCAGATAGCAGGATGACGGTGAGGTGAGAATTCAGAAGGGCATCAGACATGAACAACCGTCATCCTTAATGTTCTCAGCAATGGCGGATGCCACGGGCTCTGTCGCAGCAAGCCCCATGCTGCAGAGAACCATCTCTTCCATAGGGCTCAGAAGATTCAGATGACCATGTCTCCCACTGGTTCTGCTCTGCTTCCAGCAGTAATAGGCCACCTTGTCCTGCAAGAGGGAGGTGTGATGTATTGAGCAGCATGAGAGTTTGGTGGTATGTTGGGTAGTAAATGGCCTTTGATGATGCATTCACTAACCTAAACCATGTCAGATTATCAAACTTCTTGTAGCACGACTGCCAGGTCCTTGGAGCCAGACGCTGGGTGTTAACCTCCTCCCATTCCCTTCTGAAGTTTTGCCTTGCGGGCCTCCTGGCTCCCTGCAAAAACATGACAGCCAGAATTTTAAGCCCCCCAAAACGAGCGGGCTTGTCGCTGGTGGGAGAGGGTTAAAATTGAATTGAATTTGGGGGAGGTGGGGGTGGGGGGGCGTTCCCCACCCCCTCCTGCCCCCGTTGCAAATTTATGCGGGGTGGCAGCGGCGAGAAATGGCCCAACCGCCCCAGGCCAAAGAAGGCCCTTAAGTGGCCAGTTAACTGGCGCTTAAGGGCCTCCGCCCATCACCGCGGGTATTTTACCCTTGGCTGGCTAGTGGCTGAGGCCTCAGGAAACCTGCCTGATGAAACCAGGTCGCCTTCTTGTGGGGTGGGTGGGGGCCTCTGATTGGGCACCCTGTGCCTCACAGAGGGCTGCCTCCGAAGCGCCAACTGCCCCTAACACACAACACCCCCCCGCTCCCCTAACCGACCGAACCCCTTGCCTTGCCGGGGCCCAACCGGTTGTCCCCGGTGCGGCTCTAAAAACGTACCGATTTTCCGGGGCCGTCCTTCATCTTCTTGCGATGGCTGGGTGTAGTGTCAGCAGTGGCCAGTGATCCCGGTGGCGCTGCTGAGTCTAAGAGCTGCTGGCCCACTGATTGGCTGGCAGCTCCATTAGGCGGGACTTCCTGCCTCAAGGAGGTGGAAATCCAAGACCAATTAAAGGCCTGTAGGAGCGAAAAATCCTGGTCTGGTTCCCCAGGCTCGGCGAAGGCTGGCTTGCCACCGACTTTTCGGCCGGTGGAGGGGGCCTCTTGCCCAACAAAAAATTCTGGCTGACATTTCTCCTCCTGTCAACCTCCATCACTAAGGCCTCCAGTATCACATCTGTGAACCTAGGAGCCCTCTCTTTACCCTGGTGCTCCATTTGTGCAGCTCCCTCTTGCAGCCAGTGTCAGTAAGGACAGTCAACAGCAATTCCTTTGCACTGAGTTCAGCGCCCCTTTAGGAGGGGCAGACTGCCTTTAAGGGGAGCAGTTTGGCTGCACCATATAATATCAGCAAACATTGTTCAGGGACTGGCTGAGCGCTCAGGGCAGCTAGCAGCAGAGGCCTTGCTGGACCACACTACAATTATAGAAGCGAGGAGGCAGCACCAAGTTTGTAGCACTCTTTCCTTAGCTCACCAAATTTAATTCTAAATTAATGCAAACTTCAGCCAGAGCAACAAATTTTTAAAAATCAAGTGCAGCTTTGGTGCAGACAACCAGTGAGATAGAAAAAAGAAGGAAGCAGAGGATTTGAGGTTGAGGGACAAATACAATGATGTTAGTTGCAATAGATATGTTGCTCAGCTTTTTTGATTGTTCAGGCTAAAAATGTATTCAGGCTCATTTTCGGATGCGGGTCATGATTTGCAACCTGCCCACGCCCGTTCCCAATAACATTCCATATAGTCACTCCATATGGGTTCTGGTGGTCTTCACAATGTCAGTTAAGGTGTCTCAGGAATGTGAAAGGTGTATCATGCCATGTGAGAGAGACCAAAGGGATCCCTAAAAATTGGTAAGATTCCAACGTGAGTATACAATTGGTTTGGGGTGAAAGTGTGTATGTGTGCCTTACCCTTCTAGAACACTGAGGCAACATGCAGATATTTACTTCGCAAACTTCTTCAATGTCTGAAATATTTTGCTTATCTAGAGGAAAGAATTTATAACAGTGACACTGCATTGACCTGTGGCAATACCTTTTGCCCTTTAGCCTTGCCAGATGCCTTTTGAGGATGGTGGTCATCACAACCAAATAAAACAGCACTCCTTTGTATGATCTCCCTTTGCTTTAGGACTTTGTCCAAGAGGAATCTGACCTCCCTCACCCTGTGCATTTTCAGATTTCTGGTTCACTTCCAGCACACTGCAAGCCAGGCAATTCTCCACCACAGGAACAGCTCCTGTTCTTCTGTACCACTACCACTACTGACCTTAATATTTCCAGTGCTTGGCTGACTCAGTTTTGGAAGTATGCCATTTTTTTGGGAAACTCCCAAAGATCCCCATCCTGCCCACAGTGCATGAAATCCCCCAATCCACCAATGGAAAATTGGCTCTACAATATTGACTTAAAATGATTAACCTAGCAAATCTGGGAGGTTAATTTCCTTGCAGGTCTCTGATGGTGTTCAAGATTTCCTGTATAGAAAATGCCTTTCCAATTTATCCTTTGTTCATAAGACAGGGAGAGCAGTGAGAAGTAATCAAAAATGCAATTCAATTTCTCACTTGACAGACTGCAATCTGAGGAGTGGAAGAGTTCATAGAACTTTGTGAATTCACTCTTTGTTTTGGGAGGATGAGCTATTACATCTTTGTCAATTTCCCTAATTCCTGGGATAACCCTGTCAGATTCAAATTTCCTCAGTGAATGTGCCAGGATTCTCCAAGCTCTGTCCCCATGTTACAAATAGGATACTTTGATCTTTTTGAAGGTTGCTTTCATTTTATCTGTAGGTTATATAGAAAGTTCAATATGGTTCATTTTGAGGCCTTTTACAATGTGCAAAGAATTACTGCAGTTCTTCAGTATTTTTCTCCAACTTTCTGATTCCCTACTTTTCTGATTTTGTCTTGTTCCATTTGATTCCTTGACCAATAATGAACAGGTAGCATATCTACAATTGTACCACTATACATGTGGCTATGGAGTCAATTTTCTCATTCATTGCTTGGTGACAGTGAGGACAGGAAAGGCACATAGAAGACAGACACTAAGGAAATGTGCAAGGGTGATTGGTTGATTTTTGCGTGCAATACGGTATGATTTCAATTATAAATCTGGTTCAGAATGTTTATTTTGTGGTGCCTTTCATTTTTACATTGTAGCCAAGCGCATGCTGTGACGGTCAGTGATAGAAGGTAATGTTTGGAACTGTTGGGGAATAAACAATTGGGGATGCACTCGATATTGAGAATTGATATTGCACTTGGATGAGTTCTTCACGGGCAGTGTGCCAGAAAGGGGCGGTCTAGGTTGCCTCCTTCCTTCCTCTTTTTCCACCTCCTCCTCCTCTCCTGCTCCTGCTCCTCAACTGCTTGCCAGTGGCAAGGGCAGTTGCCTCAAGATGGCAAGGTTGTGCAGCATGCAGCAGACCACCATGAATCTTGAAATGCATTCTGCTGAATACTGTACAGCTCGTCCAGAGCTGTCTAAACAGCAGAAGCGTTGTTTCAGCATGCTAATGGTTTGCTTTATCGCATTTCGGTGTGGCAGATAGATTTCATTGGATGCATGCTGTGCACATGTGTGTGGGTTGCACACCGGAATCATCAGTGGATAGCTCTTGTGGCCCTGTAGCCACACTTGGGTTTGCTGAGGTGGCTCAAATGCAGCATTCACACTGGACTGCCGCAGGATGAAAGCATCATGACTGCTGCCGGGATACCAGACATTGACCTGCATGATTCACTGTGTATGGTCACATACCAACTGGACATTGAGGGAGTGGAATACCTTTCGGTTCCTGGATAGGGCAGAATTGACATGTGGCGCCTACATAGTGATGTGTGTGCAGTCTATGGCACCCTGCACCATGGGGAAGCCTGCAATCTTAGCAAAGCCGCCTGTTTGGGCAGCTTGCTTCTCTCTGGCAAGAGAGAGTGAAATGTAGCTCTCATTGAATAGAGAGCCTCAGTAACCTCCCTTACACAACAGTGGTGGCAAACTGAGAGATGTTGCAAATATCTCCAGCTCCAGCCTGGAAGGAGCCTGATGCATAAAAGTTCATCATCACGATCATTTTCACAGCAACTGGCAATGCTGTCCTTGCCCTGCTCTGAGGTTGCAGTTGTGGCTGCAGCAGGTAGCAGATTTCAGTGAGTGAGGACATCCTTATTGAAGTGCAAACATCTCACACATTGTTCCTCCCTGAGGTTCAGGAGGAGGATTGCTCCTTGAACACCCTGGGATGACATGGTCTCCTGCTGAGAACCATTCTCCCCCTCCTCCTCCTTCTTCCAGCAGCTTGTCCTGCTCTGTGTGCCCTCTGTCCATTCTCCAAGGGGAAGGTCTACTGGTGCACCCATGTCTGGGAACAACTGGTTTGTGAAGAAGCCTTCAAGTCAGCAAAAACCGCTTCAGGACCTGTCACACCACTCTCTGTAGACTTTTGCAGCTTTAAACAACTATAGAAAGCACCAAACACTTGTAGAATCAAAGCAACAGCCAAACAAATCACCTGGCAACTAGCCTGTAAGTAGGTAATGATCCCTTTAATTAGCACTGGGGAGGTATCTTTCCTGCTGCTGAACATGTTTTCAGCTGTACAAGGTTAAGAGAGAGCATTTGGTGGAGCTTTGAGCTCCAAAATGGCACCTCTGGTATAAAATCAGAGTTGCACATCATGATCTGCACGCTCTGGTGGCCGCTCACTGTGTGCTCACTAATGCCCGCACCAAACGGCTTCCGGCACAATTTGCCCACAAGTGTATGCATGCACCACGGATGCCATTTTGGAACACTAAGGGGACTTGTAGCACCCAAAGAAAACGGCGCAAATGGGCCTAATTTCCTGCCTTACATCTCTTTATATCTGTTCCATTTTTTCACATAGCAAATGATGCTCCAACTAACTTCAGCTTGCATTTGTCTTTTACTGTCCCATGGTAACATGATGCTAAATCTTTAAAATGGCACCAGTAACATATTTCTTCTAGGCAACCTCACACCACCATCATTGCTGATGATGGCAGTGTCTGGTTTCAGCAGTCAAATGAATAATTAACACACTGATTCACTCCTAAGTGCTAAAGGTATTACTGCTGACAGTCCTCCACCATATTGCTGTGCAGCTGTTCACACATGTAGCAATAAATAAAACTTCAGATGTAAATGTTTTCTTATTTAACAATAATTAATACGTGCCTATTCAGTCGGATGACACTGGCATGCTTTTGTTTATGTTTTGTTTCTGTGTATAATGTATTTTTTTACTGTTTTGTTAGGATTGCAATGAAAATGGAAATTAAATCAAACTGAATGATCTGCATGAATATGATAAATAGGAGTGAGAGTTTATCATTTTACACTATCTTGCTACTATGTACAAAATGGCAATCAAGGTGTTGCTGTTAATTTGGGCAGCATTTAAATTCAGACATACATTTAACATAAAGCTAAATCTTTTTTCCATTGGTGGACTGAAAACACATCCAATTATTAGTGTGGAGAGAATAGAGTAAACTGCAATTAATTTTAATCATATTGAAAATTCTGAACAGTTAGGTGCTCTAGCCTACTGGAGATTAAAGTACATTTGGGCAAGGCCGTTATGTAGACCAGTGGTGGAACCTTCCCAGTCCTACAGTGTTCTGAAACAACGCTTCCACTGCTTGGACAGTTCTGGAAGAGCCCTGCAGTGCTCGGCAGAATGTGTATCAAGATTCATGGTGATCTGTTGCATGCTGCACAACTTTACCATCATGAGAGGACAGCCCTTGCCAGCAGCTGTATGGCGAGCAGCTGAGGAGCAGGAGCATGAGGAGGAAGAAAAAGAGGAAGAGGAAGGCAGGAGGAAGTCAGCCCCTTTCTGGCCACACTGTCTGTGAAGAATTCATCAGAGTGTGATAACCGTAATTGCAACCCCAATTCCCCATTCACCAACAGTCCCACACCTTCCCTTCTCTCTGTCAATGACCATCGCAGCACCCACTTGGCCACAATACAAAAATAAAAGCCACCATAAAATAAAATTCCAAACCAAATTTATAATCAAATCATGCCATATTGTATACAAATGTCAACTAATTACCCTTGTGCATTCCCTTAGTGCCTGTCTTCCATGGGCTTTTGCCTGTCCTAGTGCTGTGTTATTTCAGCGGCTGCAGCATGGCTGATGGCTGCTGACTTTTACTGGAGCAAACTGCAGATGGCCTTGGAGGACGGCCTCGAGCAGTTCTGGGCCTTGAGAGTCCAGCTTCGGAAAGCACCATCTTGGGATGGGTGGCAACAGTCTGGGCTGACTCTCTGACAGGAAATTGTGAAGGCATTGATCATTTATCATTTATTGCAAGGGGAATTGAATACAAAAGTAGGGAGGTTATGTTTCAGTTATACAGGCACTGGTGAGACCACATCTGGAGTACTCTGTACAGTATTGGTCTCTTTATTTAAGGAAGGATGTAAATGCATTGAAAACAGTCCTGAGAAGGTTTACTAGACTAATATCTGGAATGGGCAGGTTATCTCATGAGGAAAGGTTGGACAGGCTAGGCTTGTATCCACTGAAGTTTAGTAAGAGGTGACTTGATTGAAAAGATCCTGAGGGGTCTTGACAGGGTGGATGTGGAACCGATGTTTCCTCTTGTGGGAGAATCTAGAACTAGGAGTCGCTGTTTAAAAATAAGGGGTCACCCATTTAAGACAAAGATGAGGAGAAATGTTTTCTCTCAGAGGGTCGTGAGTCTTTGGAACTCCTTTCCTCAAAAGGCAATGGAGGCAGAGTCTTTGAATATTTTTAAGGCAGAGGTAGATAGATTCTTGATAAGCAAGGGGGTGAAAGGTTGTCAGGGGTAGGTGGGAATGTGGAGATGAGGTTACAAGCAGATCAACCATAATCTTGTTGAATGGTGGAGCAGGCTCGAGGGGCCAAATGGCCTACTCCTGCTCCTAATTCATATGTTCACATTAAGTGGCAGGAGTAGGAGGACAAGTGCTGTCTCCCTGAGAGAGCTTTTGCACCATGACCATTCCCCCATGGCAGTGCCTTAGCTATCCTAGTTATCTGTCAGAGGACAAATTACTGAACTGCTGTGATACTGTGCAAGCCCCTTTAAACATTGTAATCCACAGCAATGATGGCAGCAGTCTGAGCTTGTATGACAGCAGTCTGAGTTTCCACTGCAGCACTCAAGCTTTTGGGTGGCTGTTGCTTGAGCTACAATGGAAACAGCTGCATCGGCCATCAGATGCTGCATCATGGTTAGGCCCACAAGTGTGCAAACAGAAGTGGCCACCACTTCCATGTTGGAAAGGATGGGCTGCAAGCCCTGTGCCAAGTTGATGCCAGACCCCTCCATGCTCCTTGACATTGATTGCATGCTTTCTGGTAGGCTTCCCAATGCACCAAGTATTTCATTGTGCATAAAACCTTCTTTTGTATGCTGCCTTATCGAAATCCTCATCTGAGTCCTCTGCAGCAGAACTCGTGTGTGACCTTGCCCTCTGCGAGCTGGCATCTGTGGTGTCCTTGCCCCCTGCCCTGGCTACAGGCTGTCTCTCTACATACAGAATCCCCTTCTAACCTATCCTCTAAGATATGCACAGCATCAGTATCTGAGCTGGTGGCTATGAGTGTGAAATCAGTGTCTTTGTCATCAGTGTCTTCCTGGTGTCTGGCCAGGTTGCACATCTTGGGTGTTTGAAAGGAGAAGAGCACAAGATAGAGTTGTGGTCTGGGGAGTGGGGAGATGAAAGCAAGAGGTGTAGCTTTACAACACCTGGAGCTTGTAAATCAGAAGAGTGTGAGATGAAGGGAGTTGGGATGTGAGAAGGAGGATTAAGTATAAGGATACTGTCATCTTTGATGGTTTCAGCTCCATCGCTAGCCACAGCCGCAGCAAGGGCCAGCATCATTTCCTTCATAGGGGTTAGGACATGCAGGATCCTATCCCTTTTTTGGTTAGCTCCTGTTACCTCCAGTTGTGTGCCACCTTGTCCTCCAAGAGAGAGGAAAGTGTGTCAGTGAGTGTCATACAATCTGTCTAGGTGATGTGGTTATCATCGCTGAATGGCTGGCAGTGCATGCAATCTATGAGATGTGGGCATGAAGCTTGCAACAGTGCTAAGCACGTGAGAGTATGGTGTAGCACGTGAATGTCAGGTATGAGTCCTGATTGTTGGAGATTGTTGGTAGATGAGTGATGGGGGTGCAGTGAATTGAGCAATGGATGAGGTTAGTAGAGCAGTTGGTAGGATCTGGCAGTTGAAGATGCAATCACTGACCTTGACCACTTGTGTGATGTCATTGAACATGTGGCATGCATCCAGGTCATCAGGGCTTGCCTCCTGGCTTTGGCGTCCATGGCTTCTTGCTCCCACTGCCTTTTGACTGTATGTCTGGAGGGCCTACTGTCCCCCCTGAGGACCTCCTCCTCCAGCAAGACCTCCAGTGCAGCATCTGAAAACCTTGAAACCCACTATCTCACATGTTGTTCCATTCTTCAATGTTTCCCAGATCAGAGCCACTTCCTGAATGGCTGCCAGCACCTGCTCCAGACACAATGCACCTCCCCTTTAAGAGGTGCAGGCGACTTTAAAGCAGTGCAGGTTAGCTTTAAATGATGCAGCCACTCAAAATATTTGTCCCCTGCTGATGCGTCCTGCCAATCAACAGCATGGTTAGCACTAACTGGATACTGAAATCATTGATATGAGCAGGAAGTTGGCATGCTGCCAACATTGCAATTGACTGGTGTGGGTTAATCCTACATCAAGATTCTCAAAATGAAATTCAGTGAAACCAACAAAAAGAGTAACAGTCAGTCCTGAGAGTTAACAGTGCAGCATCTAAACAAAGAGCTGGCAAATTGGAAGGGATGTGCCTGGGACTTGCATATTGTTAACTGAACTCTAGATGGCCCCCTGATGGGAGTTAACACGTTGGAGCTCTATTTATTCTGTTGAATTAATTTGTTATTCTTTAACTGGAATATTCTGCAGGGTCTGGAAATAAAAGTGGCTAGTTGTTGCCACATCAATTTGATTGATTATTCAGACATAACAGAAGGAAGCACCAAATCCTGTAATAGAGTGAAAGAAAAAGAGACAGCATTGAAATAAATTATCTCCTCTACCAGTTGAATGATGAAGCCACAGAACAGTGCAAATCATTTGCCTTAATGCAATTTTGAAAAGATTTTTACCTTAAGCCACACTCCTGACTTGCAATCCGCCCCTGAACTGGTCTGGTTCTGTACCTGGCAAAAGATGTTATTTGCAACAGTGTTTTTTTTATTCATTCATGGGATGTAGGCGTCACTGGCCAGGCCAGCATTTATTGCCCATCCCTAATTGCCCTTGAGAAGGTGGTGGTGAGCTGCCTTCCTGAACCGCTGCAGTCCATGTGGGGTAGGTACACCCACAGTGCTGTTAGGAAGGGAGTTCCAGGATTTTGACCCAGCGACAGTGAAGGAACGGCGATATAGTTCCAAGTTACTTGCCTCAGGATTCCTAGCCTTTGACCTGCTCTTGTAGCCACGGTATTTATATGGCTACTCCAGTTCAGTTTCTGGTCAATGGTAGCCCCCAGGATGTTGATAGTGGGGGATTCAACGATGGTAATGCCGTTGAATGTCAAAGGGAGATGGTTAGATTCTCTCTTGTTGGAGATGGTCATTGCCTGGCTCTTGTGTGGTGCGAATGTTAGTTGCCACTTATCAGCCCAAGCCTGGATATTGTCCAGGTCTTGCTGCATTTCTACATGGACTGCTTCAGTATCTGAGGAGTCACGAATGGTGCTGAACATTGTGCAATCATCAGCGAACATCCCCACTTCTGACCTTATGATTGAAGAAAGGGCATTGATGAAGCAGCTGAAGATGACTGGGCCTAGGACACTACCCTGAGGAACTCCTGCAGTGATGTCCTGGAGCTCAGATGATTGACCTCCGACAACTACAACTATCTTCCTTTGTGCTAGGTATGACTCCATCCAGCGGAGGGTTTTCCCCCTGATTCCCATTGACCTCAGTTTTGCTAGGGCTCCTTGATCCCATACTCGGTCAAATGCTGACTTGATGTCAAGGGCAGTCACTCTCACCTCACCTCTTGAGTTCAGCTCTTTTGTCCATGTTTGAACCAAGGCTGTAATGAGGTCAGGAGCTGAGTGGCCCTGGCGGAACCCAAACTGAGTGTCACTGAGCAGGTTATTGCTAAGCAAGTACCGCTTGATGGCACTGATGATTGAGAGTAGGCTGATGGGGCGCTAATTGGCCGGGTTGAACTTTTCCTGCTTTTTGTGTAGAGGACATACCTGGGCAATTTTCCACATTGCAGGGTAGATGCCAGTGTTGTAGCTGTACTGGAACAGCTTGGCTCGGGGCGCAGCAAGTTCTGGAACACAGGTCTTCAGTACTATTGCCGGAATATTGTCAGGGCCCGTTGCTTTTGCAGTATCCAGTGCCTTCAGTCGTTTCTTGATATCACGCGGAGTGAATCGAATTGGCTGAAGGCTAGCATCTGTGATGCTGGGGACTTCAGGAGGAGGCCGAGATGGATCATCAACTCGGCACTTCTGGCTGAAGATTTTTGCAAATGCTTCAGCCTTATCTTTCGCACTGATGTGCTGGGCTCCCCCATCATTGAGGATGGGGATATTTGTGAAGCCACCTCCTCCAGTTAGTTGTTTAATTGTCCACCACCATTCACGACTGGATGTGGCAGGACTGCTTAGCTTAGATCTGATCCGTTGGTTATGGGATCGCTTAGCTCTGTCTATTGCATGCTGCTTATGCAGTTTGGCATGCAAGTAGTCCTGGGTTGTAGCTTCACCAGGTTGACACCTCATTTTGAGGTATGCCTGATGCTGCTCCTGGCATGCCCTCCTGCACTCTTCATTGAACCAGAGTTTGTCTCCTGGCTTGATGGTAATAGTAGAGTGGGGGATATGCCGGGCAATGAGGTTACAGATTGCTGAGTACAACTCTGCAGCTGCTGATGGCCCACAGCGCCTCAAGGATGCCCAGTTTTGCTTTGCTAGATCTATTCAAAATCTATCCCATTTAGCACGGTGATAGTGCCACACAACACGATGGACGGTATCCTCAATGTGAAGGCGGGACTTTGTCTCCACAACGACTGTGCGGTGGTCACTCCTACCAATACTGTCATGGACAGAAGCATCTGCGGCAGGCAGATTGGTGAGGACGAGGTCAAGTATGTTTTTCCCTCGTGTTGGTTCCCCCACCACCTGCCGCAGACCCAGTCTAGCAGCTATGTCCTTTAGGACTTGGCCTGCTCGGGCAGTAGTGGTGCTACTGAGCCACTCTTGGTGATGGACATTGAAGTCCCCCACCCAGAGTACATTTTGTGCCCGTTCCACCCTCAGTGCTTCCTCCAAGTGGTGTTCAACATGGAGGAGTACTGAGTCATCAGCTGAGGGAGGGCGGTAGGTGGTAATCAGTAGGAGGTTACCTTGCCCATGTTTGACCTGATGCCATGAGACCTCATGGGGTCCAGAGTCGATGTTGAGGACTCCCAGGGAAACTCCCTCCCTACTGTATACCACTGTGCCACCACCTCTGGTGGGTCTGTCCTGCCGGTGGGACAGGACATACCCGGGAATGGTGATGGCAGTGTCTGGGACATTGTCTGTAAGGTATGATTCCGTGAGTATGACTATGTCAGGCTGTTGCTTGACTAGTCTGTGGGACCGCTCTCCCAACTTTGGCACAAGCCCCCAGATGTTAGTAAGGAGGACTTTGCAGGGTCGACAGGGCTGGGTTTGCCGTTGTCGATTCCGGTGCCTAGGTCGATGCCAGGTGGTCCATCCAGTTTCATTCCTTTTTATTGACTTTGTCGTGGTTAGGTACAACTGAGTGGCTTGCTGGGCCATTTCAGAGGGCATTTAAGAGTTAACCACATTGCTGTAGGTCTGGATTCACATGTAGGCCAGACCAGGTAAGGACAGCAGATTTCCTTCCCGAAAGGACATTAGTGAACCAGATGGGTTTTTACAACAATTGACAATGGTTTCATGGCCATCATTAGACTAGCTTTTAATTCCAGATTTATTAATTAAATTCAAATTCCACCTTCTGCTGTGGTGGGATTCAAACCCATGTCCCCAGAGAAATACCCTGGGTCTCTGGGTTACTAGTCCAGTGATAATACCACTACACCACCGCCTACCCCAGTGTTAGTGACTATCTGCACTGGTATTCATTTTGAGTTTCTATGCTGTCAGTTTAAATAAGTTCTCCAAACCATTTGCTATTCTGATGTTGTCACACTCTTCATTAAGGAAAAATATATTTTAAATCAATGGAAATGCACAGCAAAAAAAAAGCCTTAAACATAATTTAAAATTTTTGAATTATTGGGATTAAAATCAATACTAATTGTAAAGTGACTGAAGGTTGTTAATAGTATCTCCTAATACGATTCAATCTAAAAAAAAAATCATGGACCTTTCTATCCAACCAGAATATCAAACTATGACCCACCTGGGGGAAAAGGCTCACAGAGGTACCTCTGAGAATAAAAATGGGATATTTAATCAGCTCAATCCTTGGCATGGACAGAGATTGTTTTATCCATCCACTAATGATATTCATTCTAGAACTACCAAAGTCCACAAATGGAAGAATTACCTTTGGATTAATGTTATATGTAGTCTGGATAAAATATACAGGCCATAAAGATGACCTTCTTCATTCCTAAGACAGAGCATTGTGGCCTCTGATGTTACTGAGTCTTATTGTAACCTCGTTATGACCGACTGCTCAAATCAAAGCCCACAATCAAAATATACAATTCTGATTGTGGTGGGAGAAACGCACTGTTTAGATTAGATTAGATTAGATTAGAGATACAGCACTGAAACAGGCCCTTCGGCCCACCGAGTCTGTGCCGAACATCAACCACCCATTTATACTAATCCTACACTAATCCCATATTCCTACCAAGCATCCCCACCTGTTCCTATATTTCCCTACCACCTACCTATTCTAGTGACAATTTATTGTGGCCAATTTACCTATCAACCTGCAAGTCTTTTGGCTTGTGGGAGGAAACCGGAGCACCCGGAGAAAACCCACGCAAACACAGGGAGAACTTGCAAACTCCACACAGGCAGTACCAGGAATCGAACCCGGGTCCCTGGAGCTGTGAGGCTGCGGTGCTAACCACTGTTGATTCAGTCCCGTCCCTCCACAGATCGCCGAACATATCATTTTTAACTTTCCAAATTAAAGAAAGACCCAACTAAATTGTACCTTCTATTAACCCCCGAATGAGGCTCACCAAACCAGGTGTCTTTAGATCAACAAATTAACTGTTTAATTAGAAAAAACTAAATTCTCAAACACTACTAAGATATAAACAAAATTTGAAATCGAAAAATTAGTGTCCTCACATATTTAGGCTCCTGCCAAAGTGAAATCTTCCTTTGTGGAACAGTCCAAGGTTGCTTGAAGTCCTCACAGCCATCCGATGGGGAAAAAAAGGTTCCTCAACAGTAGAACTGTCCATTGTCTAATTCAGCAGTTGAATTGATGTTCCTCCTTTCCAGCGATGAATTTCAGCAATTACAGTTCAGTCGTTAAAGGAATTTGGTTATTTCTTTTAAGAAATTGATCTGGCTTGACATCAGAATTCTGAGAGTATAGTGAATAGGGGTTAAATAAACTGAGAGAGAGAGCTCTCTTTTCCTTCAGAAAATGATGGCAGACAGTCTGTGTGTATATCTGTTAACAGTGTCTCCAAAGCCAGTTTTTCAGCTAGTTTCAAATGTCATTTGGCAACATTGTATCTCATATCTTTGGTCCTGAATGACTGTATCCCAGTGCAATGAGAAATATTTGAAACTGGCTATATCCTATGGTAACAAGAATGCATCCTTTGACTCAGTCCCTGGAGCTTGCTGCCTTAAAGCAGTACTGATTCTGTTACAGGCTTAAACAACACTGCATACTTCCCAGAAAAGAAAAAACTACAGTATCATAACACCTCCACCCCTGGCAAAATGAAACACCATTCCTGAAATGCATTTCATTACACTGTGTAAAAAATACAAATTGAAAAAAAAAGCTAACTTTTTTTTCCTGCATTTACAGGCATACACTTTCTAAAATATTCGGACTATAGCAAAAAGTTCCACCAGAATATTTTCAGCTTTAAATTTGCAAAAGGTTTGTCCCAATTAACCCATTTCAAATTTCCAAGGATTGTCTTCCAGTTGTTTCGTGTTTTCCTTCCAAGTGTCCCTGTTATCCATCACCTCAGCCAGGTGAACTGCACATCTAGGAACACTGGCCACTATTGTGCTCACTATTCTCTGAGAAGTTTCTCGAATACCCCTTAACCTATGTGGCATCACTTGATACTGGAAAGTCCTGTCCGGTGTAACAGAAGCTGACTTTTTCTTTCCCTGGGGCATCAAAGGAATTTGACAGTATTCCTCCAACACATTTGTCTCTTTAAGACACATTGTGTTGCCCACTCTGTCCATACAGTCCAATAAGAATTTGGGTAGGAGTCTGCCTTCTTTACCACAGTGACTCTTCTGGAGTCTATGCAAGTTTGAGCTGACCCACCAGGATTAAACATCAAGACCACCTGCGAATTCCAGCTGTCCTGACTAGGTTCAACTAAGCTGCCCTTCAGCATGCATTGTACCTCTGCTTCCACTTGGGCCTGTCTGTCTGGACCTAAGAGACAAGGATGCTATTTTAGAGTCATAGAGTCATACAGCATAGAAACAGGCCCTTTGGCCCACCGGGTCCATGCTGACCATAATGCCTATCTATATTAATCCCACCTACCTGCATTAATTCCATATCCCTCTATGCCTTGCTCATTCAAGTACCTGTCCAGATGCCTCTTAAATGTCACTACTGTTCCTGCCTCCACCACCTCTTCAGGCAGCTCATTCCAGATACCCACTATTCTTTGTGTGAAAAATTTACCCCTTTGATCCCCTTTAAACCTCCTCCATCTCACCTTAAATCTATGCCCTCTAGTTTTACTCACCCCTACCATGGGAAACAGATTCTGCCTATCTACCCTATCTATGCCTCTCATAATTTTATATACCTCTATCATGTCCCCTCTCAGCCTCCTTTGTTCCAGGGAAAACAGACCCAGCCTATCCAATCTCTCTTTATAACTCAAGCCCTCCAAACCAAGCAACATCCTTGTAAATCTTTTCTGCACCCTCTCTAGCTTAATCACATCTTTTTTGTAGTGCGGCGACCAGAACTGCACACAGTACTCCAAATGCGGCCTAACAAACATTATGTACAACTGTAACATGACGTGCCAACTCTTGTACTCAATGCCTCAGCCGATGAAGGCAAGCATGCCATAAGCCTTCTTCACCACCTTGTCTACCTGTGCTGCCACTTTCAGGGAACTATGTATTGCACCCCAAGGTCTCTCTGCTCAACAGCACTCTCCAGGGCCCTGCCATTCATTGTATATGTCCTGCCCTGGTTTAACTTCCCAAAATGCATCACTTCACACTTGTCTGCATTAAATTCCATTTGCCAATCCCTTGCCCACTTTCCCAGTTGATCTATATCCTGTTGTGACCTTAGACAACCTTCTTGTCCACTATACCACCAATTTTGGTGTCATCTGCAAACTTACTAATCATGATCCTTACATTCACATCCAAGTCATTAATGTATATGACAAACAACAGAGGTCCAAGCATCGATCCCTGCGGCACACCACTGGTCACCGGCCTCCAATCTGAAAAACCCTCCACTACCACCCTCTGCCTCCTATCACCAAGCCAATTTTATATCAAATTTGCTAGCTCACCCTGGATCCCATGTGTTTGAACCTTCTGGACCAGCCTACCATGTGGGACCTTGTCAAAGGCCTTGTTAAAGTCCATGTAGACAACATCCATTGCGCTGGCCTCATCAATCCTCTTGGTCACCTCCTTGAAAAACTCAATCAAATTCGTGAGACATGATTTCCCATGCACAAATCCATGCTGACTATCCCTAATCAGACCATGCCTTTCCAGATGCATATAAATCCTGTCTCTCAGAATCCCTTCCAATAATTTTCCCACCACTGATGTAAGGGTCACCGTTCTGTAGTTCCCTGGCTTATCCCCGCTGCCCTTCTTAAATAAAGGCACAACATTAGCTATCCTCCGGTCTTCCGGTACCTCACCCGTGGCTAACGATGATGCAAGAATCTCTGCCAGGGCCCCAGCAATCTCCTCCCTTGCTTCCCAGAGCATCCTAGGATAGACCTGGTCGGGCCCTGGGGATTTATCCACCTTAATGCGCTTCAAGACCTCCAACACCTCCTCCTTTGTAATGTTGATATGCTCCAGGATATCGGTGTTCCCTCCCTTGAACTCATTAGCTTCCATGACCTTCTCCACGGTAAATACAGACGAAAAATATTAATTTAAGGCCTATTTCCCGTGGCTCCACACATAGATTGCCACACTGATCCTTAAGGGGACCTACTCTCTCCCTAGCTACCCTTTTACTCTTAATATACTTATAGAATCTTTTAGGATTCTCCTTTATCTTATCTGCCAGGGAAATCTCATGGCCCCTTTTCGCCCTCCTAATTTCCTTCTTAAGTGTACTTCTACATCCCCTATACTCCTCGAGGGACTCGCTCAATCCCAGTTGCGTATGCCTGACATATGCCTCCTTCTTTGTCCTGACCAGACCCTCAATATCCCTCGTCAACCAAGGTTCCCTAAACTTGCCAGCCTTGCCCTTCCATCTAACAGGAACATGCCGGCCCTGAACTCTTCCTATCTCACTTTTAAAAGCCTCCCACTTGCCAGACGTCCCTTTACCTGTAAACAGCCTCTCTCATTCAACTTTTGAGAGTTCCTGTCTGATGCCATCGAAATTAGCCTTCCCCCAATTTAGGACTTCAACCTGAGGACCAGTCTTATCCTTTTCCATATCTGTCTTGAAGCTGATAGAGTTATGGTCACTGGTCCCCAAGTGCTCCCCCACTGACACATCAACCACCTGCCCATCCTCATTTCCTAAGAGGAGGTCGAGTGTAGTCCCTTCTCTAGTAGGGCCATCCACATACTGCTTCAGAAAACTACCTTGGACACACTTAACAAATTCTTCCCCATCTGATCCCTTAGCACTAAGGCAGTCCCAGTCAATATTAGGGAAGTTAAAATCACCTACTATTACAACCCTATAATTCCTACACCTGTCTGTGATTTCTACATATATGCGCCTCCACTTCCCTCTGACTATTGGGGAGCCTTTAGTATAATCCCATCAAAGTGATCACCCCTTTCTTATTTCTAAGTTCTACCCACATGGCCTCACTGGACATTCCCCCTGGGATAGCCTCTATAAGTACTGCCGTGATGTCCTCCCTAATCAATAGTGCAACTCCCCCTCCTCTCTTACCTCCACCTCTGTCACGCCGGAATGATTGGTATCCCAGAACATTGAGCTTCCAGTCCTGCCCATCCCTCAACCACATTTCCATAATAGCTATAATATCACAATCCCATGTACCGATCCATGCTCTGAGTTCATCTGCCTTACCTGTAAGGCTTCTTGCATTAAAGTAAATGAAATTTAGCCTACCAGACCTTCCACGCTCCCTGTCCTGGCCCTGCCCGGCCTGCCTACTGGACTTGCTTGCTTCAACCTCTACATTTGCCTCAACTATCTCATTGGAGAGACTACTACTTTGGGTCCCACCCCCCTGCAAGACCAGTTTAAATCCTCCCGAGTAGTACTAGCAAACCTCCCCGCAAGGATATTGGTCCCCCTCCAGTTTAGATGCAACCCGTCCTTCTTGTACAGGTCACCTCTGCAGCAGAAGAGATCCCAATGATCCAAGTAGCTGAAGCCCTCCCGCCTACACCAGCTCTTCAGCCACGCATTCATTTGCCTAATCCTCCTATTCCTACCCTCACTAGCACGTGGCACAGGGAGTAATCCTGAGATTACAACCCTACAGGTCCTGCTTTTTAACCTTCTGCCTAACTCCCTATATTCACTTTGCAGGACCTCATCTCTCTTCCTGCCTATGTCGTTAGTACCAATATGGACCACGACCTCTGGCTGCTCACCCTGCCTTTCAGAATGTCCTGCAGTCGCTCCGAGACATCCTTGACCCCAGCACCAGGGAGGCAACATACCATCCTGGAGTCTCATTTGTGGCCACAGAAACGCCTATCTGCACCCCTTACGATAGAATCCCCTATCACTATAGCTCTTCCAACCCTTTCCTCCCCTGCTGTGCAGCAGAGCCCCCCGTGGTGCCACGAACTTGGCTGTTGCTGCTTTCCCCTGGGAGGTCATCCCCTCCAACAGTATCCAAAGCGGTATATCTGTTTGAGAGGGGGATGGCCACAGAGGACTCCTGCACTACCTGCCTGCGCCTACTACTCTGTCTGGTGGTCACCCATCTCTTTTCTACCTGTGCAGCCATTACCTGTGGTGCGACTTCCTCAGCATCGCGGATGTTCCACAGTGAATCCACCCGCAGCTCCAGCTCTGTAATGTGGGTAGCCAGTAGCTGCAGCTGGATGCACATGGTCGTCAGGGACACTGAAAGCGTCCCTGATTTCCCACATAGCGCAGGAGGAACATATCACGGGGCTGAGCTCTCCTGCCATGACTTACCCTTAGGTTAATTAGTTACTCCTTTAATTAAAAAAATACTAATTATACCAGGGGCCTTGTTCCACCCACTTCAATCTAAAGTCCTTAAAAAAAAACTTTAGTAGTACTCACCTTATCACCAGAGATATTTTTTCCAACAAAAAAAAACAACTGTCCCCTTTTTTTAAGATATTCTAACAGCTGCTACTCACCAACCGATCAGCATGCAGCTCTCCTCCGATGTCACTGTTTGCCTTTTTTTTCAATACTCCGGTTCGACTGCTGTCCGCTCCCCGCATTCTCTCCACAGGTCTGCTCCGGTCCACTCCCGGAAGGTAAGAGACTGGGCCATGATCCTCGAGGTCGATTTATAGGCTCCGCTCTCGGCGTTCTCCCCACAGGTCCGCTCTGGTCCGCTCCTCTCCGCTCCCGGAAGGTAAGGGCAAAGTTATCCCTATACCCACATCATGTGTGGCTAAGGTTGTACGTCTTGGCTTATCCCCCAAAAATTTTTGAAACGTTGTGAAAACCTTGGTTAGGTTTTCACGCTGTTTTGCCTCTAAGTGTAAAAGCCAACTGTTTAATTTTCCTAGCCATTCTGTATTCGATCATCAGATAGTTGGAGTTTCAATCTGAGAATTTCCGAGGCCTGCTTCTGCCTCATCCTCACTATCCTTTTCTTTTTCAACAGTCCCAATTACCTGACGTACCTGTGTTGGTTTATCCTCCTCCCTGCGGTAATATTGTTTGAGCATTTCAATGTGACACAACCGGTACTTCTTCCAACGATCAGGGGTGTCAATCAAGTAATCTACCTTCCCCACTCTTTTGATCTCCCTATATAGGTCACTGAACTGTGCTTTTAATGGTACTCCTTGTGATGGTAACAACAGTAATACCTCTTCCCTTGGTTTTATAGTAGGTTGTGGTTTCCCACCATTTGGCAGGTATGGCATGTCCTACAAAATTGTCTCACATTCTTTGTAAGACCTGGCCAGTAATAATGTTTGCTTGTGTGTGATTTGGTCTTCTGAATTCCCCTATGTCCTGCAAAAGGAATGTCGTTTGTTAAACTTAATAATCTTTTCGATAGTTAGGTGGTACCACTATCTGTGGTACCTCTATCTGGTAGAGGTCGCATTGTTTGCAGGTCTATGAGGCGGGGTCTCCATTTCCTCCTTAAAACCCCGTTTTCCATTTAATAGCCTTCCAGAACTCCTTTCGCCTCAGCTTCTGACAGAGCTGTCTCTGCTATTCGATATATTTCTGGATCAGCTTGCTGTGCTGCAATGATAGATGATCTGTTCAACGTCTCATTTGGATTATCTAAATCCCAAAATAAGGTTTCAGATACTTGGCTATCTATTTGTGATGCCCCTTTTACCTCTGACAATGGATCCTGTTTAGCCATTGTTCAGGTAGCTACATACACAGGAAATATTCTCGGAACTTGTTCCTGTAATTGCTCCGTTTCCTTAATTTCACTTGGTTCCTCTGTAACCTGAGGAGAAACTGATACTTTTTATTTATTCATTCATGGGAAGTGGGCATCACTGGCTATGCCAGCATTTATTGCCCATCCCGAATTGCCCTTGAGAAGGTGGTGGTGAGCTGCCTTCTTGAACTGCTGCAGTCCATGTGAGGTAGGTACACCCACAGTGCTGTTAGGAAGGGAGTTCCAGGATTTTGACCCAGCAACAGTGAAGAAACGGCGATATAGTTCCAAGTCAGGATGGTGTGTGACTTGGATGGGAACTTGCAGGTGGTGATGTTCCCATGCATCTGCTGCTCTTGTCCTTCTAGTTGGTAGAGGTCGCGGGTTTGGAAGGTGCTGTCTAAGGTGCTTTGGTGAGTTGCTGCAGTGCATCTTGTAGATGGTACACACTGCTGCCACTGTGCGTCGGTGGTGGAGGGAGTGAATGTTTGTGAATGGTGTGCCAATCAAGTGGGCTGCTTTGTCCTGAATGGTGTCGAGCTTCTTGAGTGTTGTTGGACCTGCAGTCATCCAGGCAAGTGGAAAGTATTCCATCACACTCCTGACTTATGCCTTGCAGATGGTGGACAGGTTTTGGGGAGTCAGGAGGTGAGTTACTCGCCGCAGGATTCCTAGCCTCTGACTTGCTCTTGTAGCCACGGTATTTATATGGCTTCTCCAGTTCAGTTTCTGGTAGCCCCTAGGATGTTGATAATGGGGGATTCAGCGATGGTAATGCCATTGAATGTCAAGGGGAGATGGTTAGATTCTCTCTTGTTGGAGATGGTCATTGCCTGGCATTTGTGTGGCACGAATGTTACTTGCCACTTATCAGCCCAAGCCTGGATATTGTTCAGGTCATGCTGCATTTCTACACGGTTGAGGATCGAGCCAAATCATTTCCTAGGAGTAAATCAATTCCCTTTACCGGTAAACTGTGGACAACACCTGCAGTTACTATCCCAGATATTAAGTCACTCTCTCGGCGTACTTTGTACAAAGGTATGGGGATATACTCACCACCAATTCTATTAACTAACACTTTAGCATTCAAGGCGCTCTCTGGTGGAAACCTCATATCTTTCCCCAGCAAGAGAGTTTGGGTTGCTCCTGTGTCCCTGAGTAAAATGATAGATTTTCCTGCCTCACTTACAGGATACGGAATTACTCTCCCCTTTGACAATAATTCATTATATCTCTCAGATATTTTATTCTGAACCTCTACACTCCTTTTAGTTTTAGTATCTGGTTTCACAGCTGTCGTTAAAGTTATAGCCTGGTCTGCTATACTTTCAGTCAGAGTCTGTTCCTCTGCACCAACAGGTCCTATGGGTTAACCTTGCAATTTCCAGCACTCTGAACGAAGATGACCCGTTTTGTTTCAATGATAACACTTTGGCTTGTGAAGCTCACTTCTGCCCTTAGCACCTTCCTTTCTGGCCTGAGGAGGTGATCCTGAGGTATTCCCAGATGTTCCTTTTTGTCCCTGGCCACTTGCCTTCCATTCACTCTCCCACTTTCTATCCTTTATGGGTTTATGGGGGTGATGGAAAAAATAGGTTGGCTTATTCACAAGCTCAAAATCATCAGCAATTTCTGCTGCTTGCCTAGCTTTCAAAACTTTCAGGTTATCTTTATGAGTTCTCACTGCTGAAGGAATGAAGTGTTTAAACTCTTCTAATAGAATCAATTCTTGAAGGTTCTCATATGTGGTTTTTATCTTTAATGCCGGTATCCAAAGGTCTAAGTCAATTTGCTTCACCCTCTCAAATTCTAAATATGTCTGCCCAGACAATCTCCATAAGTTCGTAAACTTCTGGCGGTAAGCTTCAGGGACGAACTGATATGCAGAGAGAATAGCCTTTTTGCCATCTCATAATCTGCAGAAGCCTCTTCAGGAAGTATGGCATAAGCTTCATGAGCTCTGCCTACCAACCTGCCCTGTATAAGCAGTGTCGAGCTTTCCTTTGGCCATTTCATCTGCTTGGCTATTATTTCAAAAGATATGAACAATGCCTCTACGCCCCTTTCCTTGAATTTAGGAAGAACCTGTATAAACTTAAAGAACTTTTTGCTGGGTCCTGGTCTAAATTCAGATTCTCCCTGACCCTTTTATCTTAGTTCTATCTCTTTTAGCCTAACTTCCCTCTCTTTCTACCTGTCTTCCAATTCAAGTTTTCTTAATTCTTTTTCAGCCTCACGTTTTTATCATTTCTAACTGAATCTTAGCCAGTACCACTGCATCACTCTCGGACCTACAGCTTTCTTGTGTCTCATATTCCCTTTCTTGTTCCTTGTATTCCCCTTCATCAATATCATCATCATCATCTTCTTCTACTAATTCCAGATGTTCAGCTATTATGTCAATCATCTCTGCTTTTTTGGCATCTAATTTCAATTTCAACCCCAATTTCACTGCCAATTCTTTTAATTTCTTCTCAGTTAAAGTTATCAAGTCACTCAGGCAGACATTCTGCTTTCCCAAAACCTCGGCTGCTACCACTAAAGCCATTATAATGGTATAGACTGTACCTTATTATACAAGAGACCTGGTTCTTTTTTTTCTTTGTAATTGACATTAGATTTAGATCCCAACAATCGAGTTTCCAATTGCTATGATCCCAGACACGAGAGCAATTAAATATGATGCCAAACACAAGATCATAATTTAAATATGTTATCCCAGAGTCGAGTAATTAATATGATCCCAAATGCAAGCCCTCCAAATTAGTTTGATTCTGATCCCAGACACGAGCCAATCTCAAGCGAGCCCCCAATTAATATGTTACGACCAACCACTCAAGTCAAAGTCCTCAATCAAAATATACTATTCTGATTGTGGTGGGAGAAACGCACTGTTGATTCAGTCCCATCCTGCCACAAATCGCCTAACATATCATTTTAAACTTTCCAAAGTAAAGACCCAGCCAAATTATACCATCTATTAACCCCCAAATGAGGCTAACCAAACCAGGTGTCTTTAGATCAACAAATTAACTGTTTAATTAGAAAAACTAAATTCTTAAACACTACTAAGATAAAAACAACATTTAAAATAGAAAAATTTAGTGTCCTTGCATATTTAGGCTCCTGCCAAAGTGAAATCTTCCATTGTGAAACAGTCCAAGGTTGCTTGAAGTCCTCACAGCCGTCCGAATGGGGGTGGGGGGCGGGGGGGAAATGCAAATGCTCTTCAACAGTAGAACTGTCCATAGTCTAATTCAGCAGTTGAATTGATGTTCTTCTTTTCCAGTGATGAATTTCAGTAATTGCAGTTAAAGTAGTTAAAGGAATTTGGTTATTTCTTTCAAGAAATTGATCTGGCTTGACATCAGAATTCTGAGAGTATAATAAATAGAGTTTAATAAACCAAGAGAGAGCTCTCATTTCCTTCAGTATATGCTAGCAGACAGTCTGTGTGTGTATCTGTTAACTGTGTCTCAAAAGCCAGTTTTTTTTAGCTAGTTTTAAAAGTCAATCGGCAACATTGTATCTTGTGTCTTTAGTCCTGAGTGGCTGTTGCTATGGCAAAGAAAATGCATATTTGAAGCTGGCTGTGTCCTATGGCAATCAGGATGCATCCTTTGACTCAGTCCCTGGAGCTTGCTGCCTTAAAGCAATACTAATCCTTTTACAGCCTTCAAGGCACACTGTATACTTCCCAGAAAAGAAAAAAACTACAGGATCATAACAACCTCATAAAGCTCTTCTGTTTGTTTCATACTCAAACCCCAACTAAACTGACCAGGGTATAGTCTGAAATTAAAAGTCACATAATGATTTTCTGAGTCTCTTGTACAATATACTTGATAGGATTTTAGATGCATCATTCAGAAGAATAAGAAATTATAAATAAAAAGCCTTTTGCATCTCCCAAAAGATCCTTTCGGCTTGCTGACTGGAACTAATCATTGCATAGTGTTGTTTGAAACATCTCTTTGGAACAGATTGACACAGCTTCAATACAAGCTGAATGTGGCCTAATATCGTCTGAACCTTTCCTTTTTGCTGACTTCTTTGCTTTGATTTTGACACTTTGGTTTTTTGGCAAGGTGAACGAGAAGGTGATCTTGGATGACAATACTTGTCATTGGATATCCATAGAGGTAAATGTAGAAATAACAAAGAAATGAAAGCAGTAAAATAATTGTCAGTATGTTGAATATGGTTATTAATGTAGACTTGGTAGAATAACTACAATTCAAATGATGTTGAGTTGCATGATTTAGACCATGCTTCATGCAAATCTTCAAAGAGATTTGGGTAATTGTCACTTTTATGAAACATAGTCATAGGGCGTGGAGGTGGAGTTGGAGGAGGGACATAGAGCAAAATTTGAAAATAGTGCATTGGGCCAGCTGCCTGGCGCATTCCCACATCAGAGCGATCTTGGCAGAGATGGGATCAATGCAGCAGTGGCTACCCGCACAGCAGCGGTGAATAGCCAATTAGGTCAGTTAAGGGACAAATTGGGGGCAAGTTGCTGACATTTCCGGGATCTTCCCAGCGTCGGATGGGCCTCCCACTGAGGCCAGAGCCTGTCAGGTAGCTGGACAGGCCTCCTGGCAGCAAGCCAGGGGATCATTGACGCCTCCTCTCAAACCCCCCATCATGGAGCTGCTGGGATGAGAAGGCCACAGCCACAAGCAATCCTATGGAAGGGTTCTCCCTCCACAATATGGCCAGACAGTTGTGGCTATTCTTTATTTTTAAATTTTCAGAAGGCTTCAGAGAGTGCCTCCATTTTGAGGTGCCCTTGTGGTCCCTTACGTGTTTCAGCAGAACCCACCTCTCCCGATGGGGCTGCTGGATGTCTAGAGCTTTGGGCCCTATGATTGGGCCTCCCACTTCAGGAACTCCCCCTTAATTGGACAGCGAATGCGGAGGTGGCCTCTTAACTGGCCGCCTTCCATGATATTGTGACGCCGTGTGGACAGCCGACACCAGCAGAATTTGGACCAGCTTTCGGTCCTGATGGCCGAAAAATTTCAAAGCAGATAAGATTTTGCCTATAATGAGCAGATGGAAAGTAACTGCAGTCTGCCGAAGTTCTAAGGATCTGGGAAGCGCATGCCTGCTCTTGCCAGCTTCATATTAAGAAAACTTACCTTTTGGTGGCAGCTGCAGTGTGCCAGCTTAGGCTGGATATAGCTCAGGTCATCCTGATTATCGCAGCACTGTTCCATCAATTGTCATGCAGACCCACTCCACCTGCCAAGATTGAGGCATGTTAATTTTGTCACACGAACATTGATTTTAAACTGTTACTGAGGTGAAGAAATGACTTGTTTGAAAATCACCGGACACTTGCCTGGAAGGACATTTGCATACTAAGAGACATTGCTTTTGGAGGCAAAGGACTATTCCCTGTTCCAATTAACACAAATGGATTTTGATCAGCAGACATTGAAGGTGTAAAGAAGCGCATTCCAGGCCTTGCTAAAGTGATACAATCCACAGAGCCAGGACTGGTTAAACCAGCTGGTCACATGACTGGCTGGTCCAGATTTTTTGAACTAGCCACAGGACAGTTTGAATTCAGAAGGCAGTGTGCAACTGAAGCTGGAACAAGGAAACCTCTCTCTCTCGCTCGCTTTCTCCCAAGCCACCAGAAGATATGTAAACCTCAAGAGAGAAAATACTTCTACATCGGAACAAGTTGAAGCGTGAACTGGGCCCCAATGAATTGCAAGACTTACCGTCAACCAAAAACTCCACTTTTGAAATTAAAGGACTGTAACTACCAGATATTGCCTCAAACTTTTCCCCTTTATTCCTTCTACTTTTTCTGTCTCTATTTGCATGTGTGTTTATCGCATATGCATGCTATCGTGGTCGCGTCGAATATTCATAGTCGGTAACCGGATTAGAGTTTAAGATTAATAAACTTCCACCTTTCTTGTTTAAATCTAAGGAAACCTGTTTGATTTCTTAGCCTTACAATTGGAACAGTGAACAAGGATTCACTGAGGAGGAGCTAAAAACACGGTGTTTTAAAATTAAACCCTGTTATGATTAAACCAGGCAAAGGCTGAGAGGGAACACCTACACCCCATCTCACTGGTCATAACACAATACAAACCAAATTTCTGGGATTGCTGCAAAAACAGGCTTTCAGACCTTTTTTTAACATATTCAAGGGACCTAACAGTTGTTTTAGATGACAACTGGAAAATTGGACATGCTTCTGACACTGTTATGAATAGGATGGGAATAGAGGGATACGGTCCCCGGAAGTGCAGAAGGTTTTAGTTTAGGCGGGCATCAAGATCGGCGCAGGCTTGGAGGGTCAAATGGCCTGTTCCTGTGCTGTACTGTTCTTTGTTCTTTGTTTGTTTGGATGTAGGAGATTGTCCCCTAAATTGGCATGAATATGAAATAAAGGCTAGCCTCAAAATTTAAAATAAACTTACCTTGTAGTAATTAACTTTAATTGGATATTGTGGTTTTCTTTCCTTGTGCACAGCCGAATATCATTGGTGCATTATCATGTTTGCCAGGAAGATGCTTGGTTGGATGCTTGTCATTTCAGAGAGCTATATTTTAGCTGATTGTTACTGATTGCATCAACCATGTAATCTCAGTGTGATCTATGGCATTAGAACAATCTTTTAAAAGTATTATTCAACATGCAATTGATAAGACAAGTCTGTCAAAGGCCCTGGGCTGATGCTGTATACGCTAAGTTCTGAGGTGAATAGGGAAGTAATGTGTAGGACACTGCCTGTTATGAAGAAATCATTGATTTAGCAACATTGTTTGAGGAAGGAATGTTGGTTAGAAATGGAAGAAAGCCCATGCCATACCTATTTTTTAAAATGGCAACAAACACAGGCATCAATAGGCCACTGGTCTAACATCAATAACAAGTAAAATATTGGAAATTATTCTAAACAGTAGTCTGGAGGAATATATGCACAGCTATAACTTAATGATGAACAATCAGCAAAGGTTTTCAAAGTTATGGTGCTACCTTAAAGACCTCCTTGACTTTTTAACTTGACTTCTTGGCTTTTTTGCTGTGGCTCACTTGGTAGCACTCATTTACCACCCACTTTGGGCTGCATTCACAAGCAACCCGACTCCGAGAAGACTCGATCCCAACGAGCAGGGGGCCACTACCAGCCTCACACCGTCCTCAGGCTAAGCCTCGATCAAAAGGACTTGGTCCCCGGAGCGTCGTCAGAGAAAGAGGTCTTCGATTGGCCACATTTCCCAGTGTGGACGAGCACCAGCTATCCTGAAGGAAACTTCGGAGGGAACTAGCTACTAGTGGCAGCAGTGTGTACCATCTACAAGATGCACTGCAGCAATGCACCAAGGCTCCTTAGACAGCACCTTCCAAACCCGCAACCTGTACCAACTAGAAAGACAAGGGCAGCAAATACATGGGAACACCACCACCTGCAAGTTCCCATCCAAGTCACACACCATCCTGACTTGGAACTATATCGCCGTTCCTTCACTGTCGCTGGGTCAAAATCCTGGAACTCCCTTCCTAACAGCACTGTGGGTATACCTACCCCAAATGGACTGCAGCGGTTCAAGAAGGCAGCTCACCACCACCTTCTCAAGGGCAATTAGAGATGGGCAATAAATGCTGGCCTGGCCAGCGTCGCCCACATCCCATAAATGAATTAAAAAAAGCACTCGTATTTCTGAATTACAACATTGTGAGTTCAAGCCTCACTCCAAGACTTGAGCACAAGAATCTAGGTT
Organism: Heterodontus francisci; assembly: GCF_036365525.1. Lineage (NCBI taxonomy): Eukaryota > Metazoa > Chordata > Chondrichthyes > Heterodontiformes > Heterodontidae > Heterodontus > Heterodontus francisci. The sequence goes on along the minus strand of NC_090383.1, from coordinate 93,698,931 downwards.
GACATTCTAGTGTAGTAATGAGGGAATGCTGTGCTGTTGGAGGTGCTGTCTTTTGGATGAGAAATTAACCTAAGACCCCCTCTGCGCTCTCAGGTGGATGTAAAAGATCCCACGGCACTATTTTGAAGAAGAGCGGGGCAGTTATCCCTAATGCCCTGGTCAATATTTATCCCTCAATCAGCATCACAAAAACAGATTATCTAGTCATTATCACATTGTTGTTTGTGGGAGTTTGCTGTGCTTAAATTGGCTGTCATATTTTTTTATATTACAAGAGTGACTCCACTTCAAGTGTACTTCATTGGCTTCAAAGCACTTTGGTACATCCTGTCGCCATGAAAGACACTATATAAATGCAAGTTTTTTAAAATTAATATTATGGATAAACTATGTACCAAAACTCCCAATGATATAATTTATTTGGACTTCCAGAAGGACTTTCTTAGGGTTCAACACAAAAGACTTCTAATTAACTAAAACCACAAAAATCCATAGCAAAACAAAGAATTGGATAAGAAATTGGCTTATAATTAAAAAGCAGAAAGCTATCATGAGAACATGAGATCTGCAATGTTAGGCTGGGGGAGGTATTGACTGGAGTCTTTCAATCGCTAATCTTCATGAATTACCTGGATATCAATACCAACCATAAGCTTGTGAAACTTGATGATTTTATTAAAATAAGGAAAGCAGGAAAGACAGAGGATGCAGCAAAAGACTTGTAGTCGTATTTATAGTGATTATGTAAATAAAACTTTAAAAAGGCATGCAAAGTATTGCACGTAAGTCAAAAATGCATCATATGTCTACAATGAATGGAATTGGCAGACAGCTATTTGGAAGGGGCCTGTGTTAGTGGACTCTTCATTTTCCATGTCTAGAAAATGTGATGGGGCACTTAGAAAAATATTGTAATATATAGCTAGTACAGTAGAATATAAGCCATCAGTGACTATGCAAAGGATTTATTAGTTAGACTACATTTGTAGTGCTATTTTTAATACTGGTTACCACACTGCAGACCATTCCCAAGTATGACAGGATGAGCTATAAGGAAAGATTAGAGAAATTCAAACTCTACCATCTAGACAGAAGTTGGGTCTTTATCGAGGTGTATAAAATATTAACTGGTATGGGAGAAAAGGAAGTAAAGCCTGGCTACCCAACCCGAACCCGACTAGACCCGACTACATGGGCTGAATTTTACCGGCCCCTTGATGCCGTGGATTGCAGCGCGGAGCCAGTAAAATGCTTCGGGGAGAGGCCCGCCTCGACCCGCAATGTCGAGACGGGCCCACTGCATTTTACTGACGGCGGCGGGACCTCGGTGTGGCCCCCTCACCCGCCGCATGGCGGCGGCACCACAATCAACATATGGTAATGATTACTTACCTATGCTGATTATGCAGCTTGCCACCTCTCCACCGACACTGCCGGATTTTTTGTTGAACGGGCAGCCGTCACGTGCCGTCCCATTCACGATCCGAAAAGCCGGCGGGTCTTCACTCTTCATTATGGAAAGGAGGAGGGAAGGGGTTTATGCAGGGATCTAACTCAGCATTCTTAAAGGGAAGAGGGGGGGAGGGAAATGCAGGGGTCTAACTCTGCATTTTTAAAGTGAGGAGGGAGGGGGGATATGCAGGGGTCGCACTCTGCATTCTGAAAGGGAGGGGGTCTGGGATTACTGGAGGGAAAGCTGTGCTGGTATGAAGGGAGGTACGTACCATCCCTCCGTTAACAGTGTACACTGTGTTTGTGAGGGAGCAATGGCACACGAGGCACCCTGTGTGTGGGGACGGTGCCAGAAAGGGCAGGAGCACTAAGGCTTTATGGATGGTGGGTGCAATCGATTCAGCTGGTAGGATCTTGATGTGGTCATGCTGTGCGACTCTGAGATTTGGCCAAGATGGGCAATGCCATGGTATGGCACATAGTTGATCTAGGAAAGCAGCTGATGTACCCGTCAACACCAATCCATGCCCTGTTAAGAACCTTTGAATACATGCAGGGTTCAACTTTATTTTTCACATGGAAATAGGTATGGCTCATCATACATTGTGTGATCCTCTGCACGTGAGGATCTGGATGCACCAGAGGCAATATCAACAGGTAGGTGTGATCCACATGGAGGCCCCCGGTCATGAGCAGCAGCCCCCAAGGGGAGCCCGCCTTTACGGTTGCCATGCATCTACAGGCCCCACATGACATGCCATTGGATGTCAGAGCACCAGTGTCAGAGAAGATTGCGCATATGGAGAGGGTGGTGACACATCTCTGTGCCTGCTCAAGGATGACCTGCAGCCCATGGGCTCCGGTGGACATCCCATGCCTTTGTTCCTCATAGTGGGAGCGGTTCTCAAGCCTGATGCTTCTGCAGCCTTTTAGGGGCCCACCAGAGACCTTTGTGGGGTCACAGAGTCAGCAGTGCACCGCTGCATTAGGGAGGTCACCAATGCCCTGCAACGGAGGGTCAGTGAGGATGTCTGCTTCAGGAGGGACTCTCATACCCAGGTCCAGAGGGCCATTGGTACTGGCACCATTGCTGGAGAACCATAGGTTGAAATGTTCATAGACTGCACTCATGTGGCCATCAGGCCTACTGCCAGGCTACCACCTGTAGATGTCACCATTAAAGGAGCCCTCTCAATCTAGGTGAAGCTGGTATGTGAACACCGCAGGTGCTTGCAGCGAATCTGTGACCGCATCTACAGACATGGCTCCCGACACCAGTGAGAAACCCCACCACTGCTGCACGGGAGAGATACAACGCCAGCCACTGAGGTACACAAGCCACCATTGAGCAGGAGATCGGCATGCTGAAAGAGTGCCTCCAATGCCTGTATGGATAGGGTGATGCCCTGTACTATGGGCCAAAAAGGTCAGCTCCTTTCTTTGCTGTTCTGCACAACTACACACCCAATAGGCCTGGCATGATGAGGAGAGACATCAACAGGATTCCACCTAGGACTATGAGGCTGCTGAGGACCTAGCCCCTAGCCAAGCTGTTCCAGTACAGCTGCAACACTGGCATCTACCCTGCAATGTGAAAAATTGCCCAGGTATGACCTGTACACAAAAAGCAGGACAAGTCCAACCCGGCCAATTACCGCCCCATCAGCCTACTGTCAATCATCAGTAAAGTGAGGCAAGGTGTCATCAACAGTGCCATCAAGTGGCACTTGCTTAGCAATAACCTGCTCAGTGACGCTCAGTTTGGATTCTGCCAGAGCCACTTAGCTCCTGACCTCATTACAGCCTTGGTTCAAACATGGACAAAAGAGCTGAACTCAAGAGGTGAGGTGAGAGTGACCACCCTTGACATCAAGTCAGCATTTGACCGAGTATGGCATCAAGGAGCCCGAGCAAAACTGAAGTTAATGGGAATCAGGGGAAAACCTGGTTGGTTGGAGTCATACCTAGCACAAAGGAAGATGGTTGTGGTCGTTGGAGGTCAATCATCTGAGCTCCAGGACATCACTGCAGGAGTTCCTCAGGGTAGTGTCCTCGGCCCAACCATCTTCAGCTGCTTCATGAATGACCTTCCTTCAATCATAAGGTCAGAAGTGGGGATGTTCGCTGATGATTGCACAATGTTCAGCACCATTCGTGACTCCTCAGATACTGAAGCAGACCGTGTAGAAATGCAGCAAGACCTGAACAATATCCAGGCTTGGGCTGATAAGTGGCAAGTAACATTCGTGCCACACAAGTGCCAGGCAATGACCATCTCCAACAAGAGAGAATCTACTATCTCCCCTTGACATTCAATGGCATTACCATCGCTGAATCCCCCACTATCAACATCCTAGGGGCTACCATCGACCAGAAACTGAACTGGAGTAACCAAATAAATACCGTGGTTACAAGAGCAGGTCAGAGGCTAGGAATCCTGCAGCGAGTAACTCACCTCCTGACTCCCCAAAGCCTGTCCACCATCTACAAGGCACAAGTCAGGAGTGTGATGGACTACGCTCCATTTGCCTGGATGGGTGCAGCTCCAACAACACTCAAGAAGCTCGACACCATCCAGGACAAAGCAGCCCGTTTGATTGGCATCCCATCTCCAAACATTCACTCCCTCCACCACCGACGCACAGTGGCAACAGTGTGTACCATCTACAAGATGCACTACAGCAACGCACCAAAGCTCGTTAGACAGCACCTTCCAAACCCACGACCTCTACCAACTAGAAGGACAAGGGCAGCAAATGCATGGGAACACCACCACCTGCAAGTTTCCGTCCAAGTCACACACCATCCTGACTTGGAACTATATCACCGTTCCTTCACTGGCGCTGGGTCAAAATCCTGGAACTCCCTTCCTAACAGCACTGTGGGTATACCTACCCCACATGGACTGCAGCGGTTCAAGAAGGCAGCTCACCACCACCTTCTCAAGGGCAATTCGGGATGGGCAATAAATGCTGGCCTGGCCAGCGACACCCACATCCCATGAATGAATAAAAAAAGTATGAAAGACGCATGGGAGGGCAGATGGCACCCAGGCTCTGCACGCAGGGCTAGCAGTGAGGTAGGGATGTACGGCAGTGGTTTATCAGACAAAGGCTGTCTGCTCTATAGAAACCAACATGAGCTCTACATCACCCTCGCTCACCTGCTGTGCACCAGTCCACAACTGCAGCATCCCTCTGTAAACCATTTGAGGCAGCAGCTGACTGAGCCAATGTCCATGTCTGCATCCGTGGAGATGCTTATGTGTACTGGTGGCATGGCAATGATGTAATTGCATACATTGGCTCTTCTGAAGGGCCAACCGTGCAAAGGGATGTGACATTGGCGCTACATGTTGGCACACATCATTCGCACAGAGAAAAGGACACACATGTTGGTGAGGAACATTTAGTGTAAGACGTATTTACATTGCTGTGACACCCGTGCATTCCCATTTGTGTCAGTGTGTTCTCTGTAAACCTCTGTAATACCTTTTATGGTCTATTTAAGTCTCACGTCCTGGAATGTGCAAATTTGCGATTATTCACCCAGGTGCGGCACGCCTACAAGAAGGAATGCTGCACTCGAGTGGGAGAAGAGGATCGCAACATCCAGGACACTGGGACACAGCAGGGTAAGTATGTGGCAGCAAAGGAGAAAGTGCTGGGTTAACTCAGCAGGTCAGGCAGCATCCGTGGAGAGAGAAGCAGAGTTAACTTTCAGGTCTGTGAACTTGGACAAGTTAACTCTGCTTCTCTCTCCGCAGATGCTGCCTGACCTGCTGGATTTCTGCAGGACTTTCTATTGCTGCCAGATTGACAGCAGCCCCACTCTTCAGGAGTCAGGTAAGTATTTCTTTGACAGCTGTCAGGACGTAGGTGCTGGGGTGCTTAAAATAGGGCCCCAGCACCTGCTGCACAACTGTCAAAGCGTTCCTCACTGCGCCGAATGTCCCGCCTCTCCCCACGTAATATCAGGAGGGTGGCTTGGCGCAGTGATGCTAATGAGCCCCAGCGCGTAATATCGCGGAGGCTCGGCGCTGGCTGCTAAATGTGGGCGCCGCACTGAGTTCAAAGGGCACCGCCGTGGAGCGCGGCGCCCAAATAAAATTCAGCCCCATGTTTCGGGTTCGGGTTGGGTCGGGTCGAAATTCTGAGTCCAGCATTCAGGCTTGTGTTGGACCGGGCTGGACACTGCTTCCGGCAAGTCACGGGTTCAGACTTACCCATGATTCCCCACAACTCCAGCTGCAGAATAGCCTGCTGCCCGAACAGATGAAGGAGATCCATGTTGAGTCGGGTCGGGTCGGGCGCGAAATAAATTAAAGGGCTCGGGCTGGGGTTGGGTTCGGGTTGGCTGTGGTCGTGTCGGGCCCGGGTCAGGTTTTAATTTTATACCTGAGCCAGGCTTCAAAAGGAAGACTGACATTTATGTAGCACCTTTCATGTCTTCATGTCCCAAAGCAATTTACAGCTAATGAAATCCTTTTGATGCATAGTCACTGTTGTTTTGTAGGTAAGTGAAGCAGCCAATTTTCATACTGTAAAGTCCTACAAAAGGCAATAAAATAAATGTCTGGTTAATGTTTGGTGGTGTTGATTGAGACAGGGGTTTTTGGCCGGGACACTGGAAAATCTCCCTTTTTTTCTTCAAATGGGATCTTTCACGTTTAACTGAATGATAATATAGGGCATCTGAAGTCTGGCTTCTTCGATACCAAAGGATGAGTGAATGAACAACAGTGCAGGATTCCCTTAGTACTGTACTGAAGTCTCAATCTATATTGCATGCTTGAATTCTGCCATAGGCCTTGAACCCACAACCTTCTGACTTAGCCTCTCAAGTGTTCCCACTCAATGAAGCTAACAACTCAAAATAATCAAAGTAAACCCAGAATATTACTTCAAAGTAAGCCCAGAGAAAGACCAAAGAATATAAAATTTAAAATCATGTAAAATACCTTAAAGCACTTTTAGGAAAAATTGTGTTACTCAGAGGTACTGATTTTTCAAATTATTGATCAGAGTATCAGGTACAAAAACGTTAGGGATGTTGTAAATACTTTCATGGGAGACAGGTAGTAGAGAATTGAGCATGGGCCACATGACTTTTCCACAATCTTGATTTTTTTCTTATGTTCTTGTTTAAATCGTCAGTCATAGTCATTTGCCTCACATACAGTTAGTCAACAAAATAGAAGTGAACACACTTGAAATGTAATTCATTGGCTGTAAAGCACTTTGGGATACCCTATGGATTTGAACGACACTGTATAAATTCAAATTCTTTCTTTCTTTGAGTTCACTGATTCTCACAGCTAATTATTGATTAAGTTTTTTTCTTCAAATGCTGGAAGTTGATTGTTATCTGAGATGTATGGGATTAGCTTCATATCAACATTTGTCAGCAACAATTCTTCAATGAGTGGTATTATTGGGTGCATATGATTTGTAAAGGGAGTTTTGTTACAGCTTAGAAAAATATTGCTAACTATTCTGATTTAAAAAATTTAGGCAGTGCTTTTGTTAATTGTAATCCTGAGATCTGATGATCTAAATAAATTGTCAGGGTCCTTTTCAGTATGTCACTTGTTTTGTACACAAGACTATATTCTGGAAAGCCCCTATTAGAAATATTATACTTTAGACTATGTAAATGTCATGTGTAATCAGCCTTGGGGGCAGACTAGCAAAATAGCAATGACAGTTGCTTGGGGTCTTGCAGTTAACGTAGCTGTGTATCTGGAACTTTACTAATTGAACAAACTCATTTTGTTTTCTTAAAACTTGCAGTGTAGACCTGAGGTTAAATTTAGTGATCCCACGCTCTCAGTAGGAAATTACACTGGAAAGGAACGTAGGTTAAAGGTAGAGATTAACACTGTTGCACCAATTCTCCAACTCTTGCTTCTTTGCTCCTTGTTGGAGAAAATAATTACTGAATTTACCCTCTGGCTTACTTTTATGGACCTTCTGAATATCTTGCAGAATATTACAATATGTATTCATATATACAGGCTCATTGAAAGGAATTTGGAGGCCCAGTATATCACCTTCATTGAGGCCCAACCACAGTTTGTTGCCAATGAGTTCAATTTCAAAATCTGCTATAGATTATAATCAAATCAAATTTAGGGAACAAGTATTTGCAATTTTCCACAATTTTATAAATTAATATTATAAAAATATAAATCTACTGTTGTAGATTCACCACATAGCTGAATTAACCCTACAGAGAGAACATACATAACTATGATTTCCGTTATTTTATTTTCTTATTTCTTTTCTATTCAAAAAAACAATAAATGTAATAAAATCATGTTTTATAACACCTCATTTGCACTCAATACTTGGTGATGCCAGGGCCCATGCAAGCTAACCAATCAGGAATTATGGATATTCTATGCCTTTGATGCTTCTCAAGTACTGAACTATTATCTGTTAAAGCAGAAAAATGAAATTCTGGAGGGTCTTGGGCTGTACCCAGTAAATAAATTAAACTGCCAAAAGTAAAGCATACAAGTTAGGTGTAGAAAAAATAAAGGAAAAGCTTTCTGGAATAGGCTATCAGCCAATATTCACCAGAAGACTAGACGCCCACAGCTACCTTGACTACATAACCTCACACCCCACTTCCTATAAGGATTCTATTCCATTCTCCTAGTTTTTCCGTCTCCGTTGCATCTGTTCTGACATTGCAACCTTCCATACCAGCCTTCCGATATGTCTTCCGATATGTCTTCCTTTTTCCTCAACCGAGAATTCTTCCCACCATGGTTGACAGGGCCCTCAACCATGTTCGTTCTATTTCACACAATTCGGGCTGAATTTTGTGGCGCTGGCGTGGCTCCCAGCCTCCTGCAGTGTTCCAATGAAGCTAAACATAAGCTCAAGGAACAGTACTTCGTCTTTCGATTAAGCATTTATAGCCTTCCAGACTCAACATTGAGTTCAACAATTTCAGGTCACAACCTCTGCCCACATTTTGTTTCCTTTCCCTTTTCCTCATATTTTTTGTTTTTGAATGGCAGTTGTTCATGATTCTGCCATTCACACCTCCCTTTTGCCTTGCACCCTCAACCCTTTTGTCATTTAATCTCTTCTGCCCTCCATCCTATCACAGACCTTTCCTCCTATTCTTTTTCCCAACCTCCCCTCTGTCACTTGCTTAAAACCTGTTACATCTCCAACTTTTTCCAATTCTGATGAAAGGTCACCAACCTAAAACGTTAACTCTGTTTCATTCTCCACAGCTGCTGCCAGACCTGCTGAGTATTTCCAGTATTTTCTGTTTGTATGATGTGGATAGACATGTGCTTCATAACTGGAAAATAAAATGCCACCCAAAGAGAGACATCAAAGGAAAGCTATTTCCTGGTAGACCTCTGTCTGACACTCTTCCAAATGGAGAGCATTTGAATGTGACTGGACAGAAAAGATGCAGCATGCTGTTTATTGAATTCTGTGCTGAATTTTCCCACAGGATGCAGGAACTCAAGGTTTTCTTCCAACAATAGCCATGTCAATTGGGTGGACTGTAGATGGCAGTTGGCAACAGCTGTATAAGCGAATCCCTGACCATGAAAAAGTGGCACGCTCATAAACTGCTACACAAAATGGACAAATGCATCACCTCATTAATATTAAAAACAAAAGTAGAAGAGCATTCTTAAAAGTATTTCAAATGTTGTTTTGTTTAATGAAACATGAGGATTAGCTTTCCATGATGCAAGCTCAAAGCTGGGTGATAAATCCAATGGTAATTTCTTAGTTTTTATGGAGTTGTTATCCAAATATGATCAGATTTGGGTGACTATGTTGATCCAGTGAAAAAAGCACAGGAGCAAACTGAAAGACTTCAAGTTACCTGAGAGCCAAATTGAATTTATTGAAGCCATGCGCCAGGCACGTTATGAAAACACTCCTATGTGAGGTTAAAGTGACTAAGTTCTTTTCAATAATTTGCGATACAACACCAGACAGCTCACACAACAAATGGATAGCACTCGTGATGAACATTCATCAAGTACCTGCAGAAAATTTATGATTTAGGAACATTTATTGTGCTTCAAAGACTGGTGTGAAAATAGCTGAGATGATTCAAAACACCACAGCTGAACATGGATTAGATTTCAAACTTTGTTCTGGACAAGCTTATGATCAAGGTGCCAACTCAGCCAAATTGGCTGCCATGCTTCCTACATTATAACTCCAGACTGATTCCAGACCCACAGAAACAAGGTTGACTCTTAACTGCCCTCTGAAATGGCCCAGCAAGCCACTAGGTTGTATCAAACAGCCATGAAAAAGTCTAATATGAATAAAACTGGACAGATTCCCCAGCATAGGTTTAGGCAGCAAACATGACAAAGTCACACCCAGCCCAGTCAACCCTGCAAAGTCCTCCTCACCAGCATCTGTGGACTTGCGGCAAAATTGGGAGAGCTGTCTCACAGACTAGTCAAGAAACAGCCTGACAGAGCCATATTCACAGAATCATACCTTTGTGCCAACATCCCACACTCCTCCATCATCATCCCTGAGTATGTCTTGGCCCACTGGCAGGACAGCCCATAAGAGGTGATGACACAGTGGTATACATTCAAGAGGGAGTGGTCCCGGTAGTCCTAAAAATTGACTCTGGACTCGATGAAGTCTCATGGCATCAGATCAAACATGGGCAAGGAAACCTCCTGCTAATTAGCACCAACACCCTCCCTCAGCTGATGAATCAATACTCCTCCATGTTGAACACTACTTGCAGGAAGCACCAAGAGTAGCAAGGGTGGGGAAGTTCAATACCCATCATCACATCATCAAGAGTGGTTCAGTAGCACCACCACTGTCCGAACTGGTCGAGTCCTGAAAGGCATAGCTGCCAGACTGGGCCTGCGGCAAGTCGTGAGAGAACCTGCATGAGTGAAAAACCTACTTGACATCATGTTTACTAATCTACCTGTCACAGATGCATCTGTCCCTGAGAGTATTGGTAGGAGTAACCACCGCTCAGTCCTTGTTGAAATGAAGTCCCGTCTTCACACTGAGATTGCCCTCCATTGTGTTGTGGGGCACTACCACTGTGCTAAATGGGATAGATTCAGAACATCTCAAAACTGGGCATCCATGAGGTACTGTGGGACATCAGCAGCAGCAGAATTGTATTCCACCACAATCTGTAACCTTTGGCCCAGCATATCATTAACTCTACCATTTTCTTCAAGCTAGGGGACAAACCCTGGTTGAATGAGGAGTGTAGAACAGCATGCCTGCAGCAGCACCAGACATATCTAAAAATGACATGCCAACCAGGTGAAGCTGCAACACAAAACTACATGCATTCTAAACAGCAGCATGCTATAGACAGAGCTAAGCGATGTCACAACCAACAGATCAGATCAAAGCTGTGCAGTCCTGCCACATCCAGTCGTGAATGGCGGCGGACAATTAAACAACTAACAGGAGGAGGCTTCATGAACATCCACATCCTCAATGATGATAGAGCACAACATATGAGTACAAAAAGACAATGCTGAAGAATTTGCAACCACCTTCAGCCAAAAATACCATGTGGATAATCCCTCTCAGCCCCTCCTACATCACAGATGCCAGTCTTCAGCCAACTTGATATTAAGAAATGGCTGAGTACACTGGATACAGTAAAGGCTATGGGCCCTGATAACATCTCAGCTGTAGTGGTGAAGACTTGTGCTCCAGAACTAGCCGCATGTCTAGCCACGCCTGTCCATGAAAGGCAGGACACATCCAATCCGACCAATTAACCTCCCATCGGTCTACTTTCAAACCTCAACAAGGTGATGGACTATGTTGTTGACAGTGCTATCAAAATTAAGTGGCACTTACTTAGGAATAAGCAGCTCACCAATGCTCAGTTTGGGTTCCATCATGACCACTTGGCTCCAGACCTCTTTACAACCTAGGTTCAAACATGAACAAAAGAGCTGAATCCTAGCGGTGAGGTGAGAGTGACTGCCCTTGACACCAAGGCTGCATTTGACCGAGTGTGCCATCAAGGAGCCCTAGTAAAATTGAAGTCTGTGGGAATCAGGGGGAAAACTCATGGCATCAGACCAAACTCATACCAAGCACAAAGGAAAATGGTTGTGGTTACTGGAGACCAATCATTTCAATCACAGAACATTGATGCAGGACTTCCTTAGGGCAGTGTCCTATTCCCAACCATCTTCAGTTGCTTCATTAATGACCTTCCCTCCAATGTAAGGTCAAAAGTGGGGATGTTCGCTAATGATTGCACAGTGTTCAGTACCATTCACAATTCCTCAGATACTGAAGCAGTCCTTGCTCACATGCAACAAGACTTGGACAGCATTCAGGCTTGGGCTGATAAGTTGCAAGTATCATTCAAACCGCATTAAATGCCAGGCAATGACCATCTCCAACCAGACAGTGTCCAATGACCTCCTCTTGACATTCAACATTACCATTCCTGAATCCCCCATTATCTACATCCTGGGAATCACCATAGACCAGAAACATAACTGGACCAGCCATATAAATCCTGTGACTACAAGAGGAGGTCAGAAATTGGGAGTCTGCACATGTAACTCACCACGCAACGAGCCAAAGCCTTTCTACCATCTACAAGGCACAAGTCAGGAGTGTGATGGAATACTCTCCACTTGCCTGGATGAGTGCAGCTCCAACAACACTCAAGAAGCTTGGCACCATCCAGGACAAAGTAGCTCACTTGATTGGCAGCCAATCTGTCATGTTAAACATTCACTTCCTCCACCACCAGTGCACCATGGCTCAGTGTGTACCATCTACAGGATGCACTGCAACAACTCACCAAGGCTTCTTCAACAGCACCTTCCAAACCCATGACCTCTACCGTCTAGGACAAGGGTAGCAGATGCATGGGACCACTGACACCTGCAAATTCTCCTCCAAGTTACATACTATACTGACTTCATTATCACTGTGTCAAAGTTCTGGAGCTCTCTACCTAACAACAGCATGGGAGTACCTATACCACATGGACTGCTGTGGTTCAAGAAGACAGTTCACCACCACCTTCGCAAGGGCAGTGCGGGATGGGAAATAAATGTTGTCCTTGCTATTGATGCACGCATTCCAGGAACAAATGAAAAGAAAACAGGACTACACTTCAAAACAGTACTTCATTGGCTGCAAAGCACTTTGGGACATCCTGAAGTTGTGAAAGGCACGATATAAATACCAGTCTTCCTTTTTTTATTATTTCTTTAGTAATGCTCTGTGCTTCACCAAGTAAAATCACTTGCCTCATTCTCAAGTGGATGGCTCTGAACTGGTGCTTCTGCAGGTGAGATGCCATGACAGAGTGAGAGAGGAGTTGGCAACAATTCGAGATCTGGATATGCTAGGGTAGTCATTGAGAGGTTGGCCTTTTTTCACAAGCACCCCGAGGATATGAAAATATGGTATGTAAACGACAGGCACCGTAGTGCATTTGTATAAAACATTTGTAATCCTCATTGGGAATATTGTGTCTAGTTTTGGTTCGCTCATGTGGTGAATGATTACAGAGGCCCTGGAAAATGCTAGAGGAGGACCAATAAACTGATATCTAGTTTAGAAGCCCTTAGTTACAATGATAGGTTTAGAGAGCTTTTTACCCTTTATACTGTAGGACTGAGGCACTTAACCACTGGAATAGATTGTGTCCGTGTGGATAGATTATTTGAATTAATTTGGTTAGGGGATCTAGGGAACATGCGTATAAGTTATATTAGCAAAGAACCATGTTAGATGTCAGGCTATCAGGAGGCTTTCCTTTATGTAGCGAGTCATTGACCTTTGGAACAAGTTGCCAATTTGTTCAATGGGTGTGATTTTACTGCAAGCTGTCAAAAGGGAGCTGGACAAATTTCTGACTGTGGCTGATATCACTGCATATTAAAGGTAATTGGGATGGCATATGATGTGTCCCGTGGTCTCTGTAGTCTCCTGGAACATATTTTGATCACATTCAGCTTCAGTGGAATGTCCCAAAATTTCTTCTTTCTCTGGGCTTTTTATATTATCTGTTTTCTGTTTTTATTTACCTTTACCAAGAGATGACCTGACTATCGTGCATTGAGAATATTGGGGATCATGATGCTTAGTGCAGCAAGACTGTATGGGACAGTGTCAATGGACCAGCTAGTTTATTGCTCTCTGGTACTTTTGTATGTAAAAGGATATGAACATGATTTGATGTATGCACCTAATGAAAAGATACTGAAGGCTATGAATAAGCACAGAGACCACAATTCAAATTCGTAATTCCATGAAAGACTGATTGCTGATAGGCAGAGCCACAAAAAAGGCCAATAGAATTTTGAGTTTTATGGATCAGGAGAGATGAGGAAGAAGGTGATGAGTTTCATGGTCCTTTTTTTTGCAGTTGAGGGCACCCAATTCTCTTCAGTATTTGCCTAGTGTACATTTTGAGGTGAAGCTGTGGCTTGGTTTCTTGGTCTCAATTCTTTGGCAGAGATTTATTTCAAAAGTCAGCATCTGACCCTGGCATTGTTAGTTGGGTTACCAGAACACCAGAGATCAGTGTATATCTTATATCTTATATCTTTTCTTGTGTATGTATATCTATTGTTTACGTTGGGTCTATCATCTATGCGAAGTCAATGACAAGTTAAGTGTTTCAGCCCCCAGAAATGAGTTTGGTGAGGTTTTTCCCACTTGTTTGCTATAAATTTGGCAGAAGAGCTGCAGAACCCCCATGGTAAAAACGTAAAGGGTGAACTTCCAATTAAAAATTTTCCCTAACCATGTATGCCTAAAAAATTATACTAAATTGCATTTCAGCAAAAACCTCAAGACACATTGTCATGAAACATTGCCACAACAGTTCCAAACCAACTCCACTATGTATCCTTAAAAATTAATGGCTGGAATTTCTACTGGGGCTCTGTGGTTTTGTTTATCTGTGGAACCCCCGGAGAAATAGTATAAACAGCCATGAGTAACTATTTAAGCTGTTTCTGTGAGGATGCCGCCAATCTCCCACCATAGGTTATGGCAGGAGATCAGGAGAACCACACAGCAGTTCAGAGCCAAACTTCATAACAACTCCACCAGGCTCAAGAGTACCTCTAAAGTTGAGTGCCCCCTCTCTAAAGCATCATTTGAGGACTGACATTCTAAGTCAAACAGTCGCATTACAACTCCTATATGTCACAGTATTGTCCTACTTCCATCACAGCGCATGTGGATAAACTGCCAATTAAACTGAAAGCAAAAAGGCTTCCATTCATATCGGAAACATGGAGCCAAGTAGCTCATGGCAAGATCTCAACACACTATAATTATATTGTAAGGTTGATGCAATGTAAGGAAATGAATTACAACTCACTGAATTCATCAAATGGCTTAAGCCCTGGATTTCCCTTCTTTCTTTCCTAAAGTAGCTCCAAACTCCATATACCATGTTCTCTCCAGCATCAATCCTGATATAATCCTGATAGGACTTTAAACTAATAAGGGGAGGGAAGGTCCAGTTAAGGGTAAAATTATAAGTCTGAGCAGAAAATTCCTGTCTGTAGAATAGAGTAGTGATTTGGGTAAAATCAAGCAGATTGTCTCAGGAAGGGACAGAGAGCTTGCTAACAGGAATAGGGCACGAATGACTATGGCCACATCAGGGAAAAATAACAAAAAGCTAAAATGAAAGGCACTATATCTGAATGTACAAAGCATTTGTAACAAGATAGATGAATTAATGGCACAAATAGAGATAAATGGGTTTGATCTAGTAGCCATTACATGGGGCTGAATTTTACAGACCCCCGACGTCGGGGGACATGGTGAGAGGAGCTGGAAAATGCCTCCGGACCTCGATGCCGGGAAGGCCCAGCCCGATATTGCAGGCGGCAGAGAGGCCTCGTGGCAGCCCCCTCCCACCACTTGGCAACAGGAGCCCAATTTAAATATTTATATTCATTGAAATAAACAAATTAATTACCCTTATGCTCCCGCCGTCTGTCCTGGAGCAATCTTCGTGCCGGTAGCTGTCACTGTCATGCCTTTGGATCCCCGTTTGGGGAACCGAGGCGGAACACTGGTGGGGAGGGGGGAGCAGGTAAGTTTTTCAGTGCGGCGGGGGGAGCGGGGTCAAAGCCATAGTATTAGTGTAGGGTGGGAAGGGTTATAGTGTAAAGTATCTGCACTTTGGTGGTGGGGGGGGAGAGGTCAGCTGGACAAGGTAAGTGTTTTGGGGGGAAAGGGCAAGTAATTAATTCTGTGATTATTGGGGGGTGGGTGGAAGAGGGGCAAGGTAATTTTTCTATATCAATGTACCTTTAAATATTTAAATTGAAATGTAGGGCTTGAAGCCCTTTAAAAATGGCGTCAGCGCCTGCGCAAAGGTAGCTGACTCTATTGCCGGGGACGGACAGCCCGCCCTCTACATGTCATCGGTGTGGGCGGTCCGCCTCGGCTATTTAAATAAGCCACTGCAATGAATATTATGGTGACTCCATGACGTGCGGCTCACACGGGCCAGTCGTCATTGTTTTCGTCCGCTGCCGATTAGGGTGGCGTAAGTATAAATTTCAGCCGCATGTTTGCAGGGTGGCCAAGGTTGGGAACAAAATATTCCAGGGTATGTGACCTTTAGAAAAGATAGGCAAAATGGAAAAGGAGGTGGGATAGCCCTGATAATAAAAGATAAGGCAAAGGCAGCAGTGAAGAAGGATCATAGCCCAGAAAACCAGGATATAGAATCACTATGGGTGGAACTATGAAATAACAAAGGGCCAGAAGCACTGGTGGGAGTAGTTTACAGGCCCCCTAAAGAGTATTCATAAACGAACATACGAATTAGGAGCAGGAGTAGGCCACTCGGCCCTTCGAGCATGGTCCGCAATTCAATAAGTTCATGGTTGAACTGCCTTAAAAATATTCAAAGACTCTGCTTCCACTGGCTTTTGAGGAAGAGAATTCCAAAGACTCACGACCCTCTTGGAGAAAAAATTTCTCCTCATCTCTGTCTTATATGGGTGACCCCCTTACTTTTAAATAGTGACCCCTAGTTCTAGATTCTCCCACAAGGGGAAACATCCTTTCCACATCCACCCTGTCAAGATCCCTCAGGATCTTATATGTTTCAATCAAATCGCCTCTTACTCTTCTAAGTTCCAGTGGATACAAACCTAGCCTGTCCAGTCTTTCCTCATAAGACAGCCCGCTCATTCCAGGTATTGGTCTAGTAAACCTTCTCTGTATTGCCTCCAACACATTTACATCCTTCCTTAAATAAGGAGTCCAATACTGTACACAGTACTCCAGATGTGATCTCACCAATTCCCTGTTTAGCTGAAGCATAACGTCCCTACTTTTGTATTCAATTCCCCTCGAGATAAACGATAACATTCTATTAGCTTTCCTAATTATGTTGCACAGAGTATAAATCAAGAAGTTATAGGAGCATGTAACAGGGGTAATGCAATAAACCTGGGAGTCTTTAATCTTCATATAGACTGGGAAAACCAAATTAGCAAATGCAGTTTGGAGAACGAGTTCATGGAATGAATTTGAGACCGTTTTCTAGAATAATATGCCAAAGAACCTACTAGGGAACAGGCCATTTTAGATCTAGTATTGTCTAATGAGACAGGGTTAAATAGTAATCATAGAGGAAAGGATCCACTGGGGAAGAGAGGTCATAATATTTTAGAATTTCATATTAAGTTTGAGAGTGATGTGGTTAAGTACAAAACCAGGGTCTTAATTTGAACAAAGCTAATTATGGAGGTATGAGGGGTGGGTTGGCTGAGTGAGTTGGGAAATTATATCAAATGATATGACAGTAA
The DNA here is from genome assembly GCF_036365525.1 of Heterodontus francisci. Taxonomy (NCBI): domain Eukaryota; kingdom Metazoa; phylum Chordata; class Chondrichthyes; order Heterodontiformes; family Heterodontidae; genus Heterodontus; species Heterodontus francisci. The sequence goes on along the minus strand of NC_090383.1, from coordinate 93,681,650 downwards.
ATAAGCAATGGCAAACATTTAGCATCAGGATTTTCACTATCCTGGCAAATCGATGTGCCTGCTTGTCCTGCTTCTGCCTCCTTAGAAAGAACACAATATAGTCATCTCTCTTGGCATATAGTGTTTCTGTCACCTCCTGGTACCATTGATAATTTTGTACTTAAGCACATCACTCTCAAACTTAAATTGAAATTCTATCATATTATGATCACTCTTCCCCAGTGGATCCTTTACTATAAGATTAATAATTAATCCTGGCTCATTAGACAATACTAGATCTAAAATGGCCTGTTCCCTAGTTGGTTAAGGAACAGTGATATCTTACTAACTTAATTGAGTTTTTTGAGGAAGTAACAAGAAGGATTGATGAGGGTAGTGCAGTGGATGTGGTCTACATCGATTTTAGTAAGGCATTTGACAAGGTCCCACATGGCTGACTGGTTAGTAAAATGAAAGCCCATGGGATACAGGGAAAGGTGGCAGGTTGGATCCAGAATTGGCTCAGGGACAGGAAAAAAAGGGTAGTAGCACACAGATATTTTTGTGAATGGAAAATGATTTCCAGTGGCGTTCCACAAGGCTCAGTACTGGGTCCCTTGCTGTTTGTGGTATATATTAGTGATTTGGAAGTGGGAGGAATGATTGGAAAATTTGCTGATGACACAAAAATTGGCCGTGTAGTTGATAGTGAAGAGGATAGCCGTAGATGCCAGAAAAATATCAATGGTTTGGTTGAGTAGGTGGAAAAGTGGCAAATGAAATTCAATCCAGAGAAGTGTGAGTTAATGCATTTGGGGAGGGCAAATAAGGCAAGGGAATACACAATAAACGGGATGATATTGAGATGGGTAGAGGAAGTGCGAGACCTTGGAGTGCATGTCCAGAGGTCCCTGAAGGTGATAGGGCAGGTAGATAGAGTGGTGAAGAAGGCATATGGAATGCTTTCCTTTATTGGCCGAGGTATAGAATTCAAAAGCAGGGATGTAATGCTGGTTAGGCTACAGTTGGAGTATTGCGTACAGTTCTGATCACCACATTACAGAAAGGACATAATTGCTCTGGAGAGAGTACAGAGGAGATTTACAAGAATGTTGCCAAGGCTTGAAAGTTGCAGCTATGAGGAAAGATTGGATAGGCTAGGGTTGTTTCCTTAGAACAGAGGAGGCTGAGGGGTGACTTAATAGAGGTGTACAAAATTATGAATGGCCTAGATAGAGTAGACAGGAAGGACCTGTTTCCCTAGCGGAGAGGTCAGTTACCAGGGGCACAGATTTAAGGTGATTGATAGAAGGATTTGAGGGGACATGAGGAAACACATTTTCACCCAGAGGGTGTTGGATGTCTGGAATTCACTGCCAGGAATGGTGGTGGAGACAGAAACCCTCAATTCTTATAAAAGGTACCTGGACATGCACCTTAAGTGCTGTAACCGACAAGGCTGTGGACTAGATGCTGGAAAGTGGGATTAGATTGGGCGGCTCATTTTTTGGGCTGGCACCGACACAATGGGCTGAATGGCCTCCTTCTGTGCCATAATGTTTCTATGGTTCCTTGGCATATTATTCTAGAAAACTGTCTTAAATGCATCTCATGAACTCGTCCTCCAAACTACTTTTACTGGGAGATGTTGGATATGTCACCCACTCCTACCTGGATAGATCCAGTCACATAAACGTTTAATACCACTGTGACCTTGATGGCCATTGGCAGCTCCATCCTCAACCTGGTGTAATGCTCCCTCCTTGGTAAACTTGAGTTGCACCAGACATTGTTCCTGGCTCAAATGGAGTTAAGAAAAGTGCTTACTGAAAACCCATGCTGGGTAGGGCCTCTGTGCAGACCCCTCCTCCTCCCCCCTTTTTGCAAAGCTTCCCCTATTTGCAGTCTTTGCTCCATTTGTTGGAAACCCAGAGCCGCTGCAACAACAGCCCCCATATCTCTTGCAAACTAAAGGTGACAAAATCCTCTGCCCTCCTGCGATGGATGCAAAAGCTTACCAACAGTCCTCCAAAAACATGCCACAGTACTTCCACAAATTTCTCCGCAACAAAAATAATTCAAAAGTTCCTCATCCATAAATTTGATATCGGTCCCTTTAAATTTTGCAAGTGGGGTGGGGGTGGTGGGGGGGTAGGATGGTGGAGGGTTCTTCATACAGCTGAACGGGTTCAGTTGAGAGTCATTAGGACAGTGGACATGTGCAGACCCAGTTTGAATGATGTGAATCAAATTGGCAAGAACAGTTGATTGACATCACTATCTGACCTCTCCTCATGCTACTGGCACACCTGCGCGATCTACGCCATTTTATGTCTTAGGGGCTTCCATAGCACCAGTGGTGTGCCCAATTTCATGGCCATAATGTTTCAAGAAAGCAAACATATGCTATCTTTCAAAATGTTTCAGCACAGGGCTTGGAATACATTATCATGCTGTAATTCCTAAACAAGCACTTCCTTGCCAGAGGCTTGTGCATTTCCACAATGATCCTTTGTCATCACTTGTATACCTTTCATAAACAAGTATCTAATTCCAATTTTTCAACAAGGTACTCATTTTTGTATCATATGTGCTTCTTGATTTACTATAAATCTGTAGACAATCCAATAGAAGTCAACAGGTAGTAGCAAGTTTCAGACTTGCACAGAAATTCATATAGAACTCAAAAGCAACACCTGATCCTTTCTTTGGATTATAGTATGCTCTTTCCTCCACCCCAAGTAATATTATCTCATGAGGTCAACAACTGGAAATAAAATCAGATCCTTGTCACTTGGATTCTTCAGTTGCTGTCTTTCCACTTCCTGGCAACTACTGCATAGCCTGCATATGTCTCCCCCTTAACAATCCACCACCTGGGTGTAGCCTGAATTGTCCCCACCTGTTTTTAGGCCAGATTTAGAGTGATAAACAGAATTAAATACATTCTTGAAAGTCACCGCCTCAAATCTCCTACAAAAAACTGCACCAGTATTCTCCTCCAAAAAACCACAGATTCCTTTGAAGGCCATTCCATCACAATTAATTTCTGCCTAATATTATCCCCAAATAATCATCACCATTATATCAGTAGGAGCTGCTGCAAGTTATGCCTGAGGCAGATATCCCACTGAGTAGACCATTCTGTATGCTGCTACTGAAGACTGCATAGTGATCTTTTTAGTACTTTGGGGCTTGAGTCAGTACTTTTGCAATTACTTTTAATTAAGTCTGCTGTTATGACCAACTTTAGATTAGTTTTAGTATCTGGTTTCACAGCTGTCGTTAAAGCTGTAGCCTGGTCTGCTATACTTGCAGTCCTATGCACTAGCTTTGCATACCCCAACGGGTTCTATGAGTTTACCTCACAATTTCTAGTACTCTGAACAAAGATGATCCATTTTGCTGCAATGATAACACTTTGGCTTGTGAACCTCACTTCTACCCTCAGCACCTTCCTTTCTGACTTGAGGAGGTGATCCTGGGGAATTCCCAGCTGTTCTTTCTTGTCCCCGGCTACTTGCCTTCCTTTCACTCTCCCACTTTCTATCCTTCATGGGTTTATGGGAGTGACGGGCAAAATAGGTTGGCTTATTTACAAGCTCAAAATCATCAGCAATTTCTGCTGCTTGCCTAGCTTTCAAAACTTTCAGGTTATCTATATGCGTTCTCACTACTGAAGGAATGGAGTTTTCAAACTCTTCTAAGAGAATCAATTCTCTAAGGTTTTTATATGTGGTTTCTATCTTTAATGCCCGTATCCAAAGGCCAAAAGTAATTTGTTTCACCCTCTCAAATTGTAAATATGTCTGCCCAGCCAATCTCCGTAAGTTCCGAAACTTCTGACGGTAAGCTTCAGGGACTAACTGATATGCAGAGAGAATAGCCTTTTTGCCATCTCATAATCTGCAGAAGCCTCTTCAGGAAGTATGGCATCAGCTTCATGAGCTCTGATTGTGGTGGGAGAAATGCACTGTTGATTCAGTCCCACCCCTCCACGTCAATCAGTAACATTGTATCTCGTTTCCTTGGTCCTGAGTGGCTGTATCCTACGGCAATGAGAATGCATATTTGAAGCTGGCTGTATCCTATGGCAACGAGAATGCATCCTTTGACTCAGTCTCTTGAACTTGTTGCCTGAAGGCAGTACTGTTCCTTTTCCAGCCTTAAAGGCATGCCGCATTCTTCCCACACACTACAGGATCACAGCACTGCTCTAAATTCAATAGGAATACCATTATTTTGACTGTGTAGAGCAGGAAGATGAAGGCATGGAAGTGGTCAGGCTTTGCTGAAGGTGTCTCTTCCCTGCACTCACTTACCAGGGTCTATAGACAAAAAGGTTTATTTAAGTAACCCCATATCACAACAAGGATGCACAAGAAGAAGAAATAGAACAGGAGAGCCAGCTGATAAATCAATAAGAGCACAACTGATAACCTAGAAATTTCAATAAGTAGGGTCACTTAAATAAAGTTACTTCAGACATGTCTGTTCTACCCTCCCCCCCATACACCCCTTGCAATGTCCCACACATTTCAAACTTCAACCATCTGCTTTATGAGACAGAAGTCTACATTTCCCATGCCAAAATCCAATTCCCAAATGTTGAAACTGTACACAGAGATGAACTCACAACTCTGTGTGATTAAGCTGTCTTCAGTTTAAGTAATAGTCACCTGGAAGTGCAGTTAAAATCAATTTTCCCTATGTCTTAACACCAGGACTACCCTTGCTGTCATCTAACTTACTTTCTCTAATTCCTAATTTGCTACTCCCAATGAAATGCTGCTCCAGTGCCACTGTAACCTGGATCTGGGTTGTCCAGATGCAGTCTGCTGTCAAATCTTACTGTCCTGTATCATCCAAGCTAGAAAGATACTTAAAATGTGATGGAAAACAAGTGTGTTAGCTATATCAAAATTAGGGAAGACCCATTCCCTTCCTACCAGCTGTGCTTAAAATCTTCTAGCACGGCTAATTCTGCAAACAGTGATGCTCACGATACAACAACAACAACTTGCATTTATACAATCAAGCAGGCTCTGAAGAATGGCCAGGCAGGCTTCAGACCTAAGAGAAGCACTTGTGATCAGGTTCTTGTTCTTACCACCTCTATAGAAAATGATTTCCAACAGAACAAGAAGACAGAAGCTGTGCTTCTTGACTTGATAGTAGTATGAGATACCATCTGGCACACAGGTCGGCTGGTCAAGGTGTCAAAGATGTTTTGAGACAATAACTCCAGATGATGCCAGGCAACAAGTAGAATACATGGAGAATCGAGAAGGATGGACTTCCTCAAGGATCTATTGTTGCTTCAAGTCTTTTTAACTTATTTACAAAAACGTCTGCCTCCAACAATCGCCAGTCCATTCAAGTATACAGATGACACCTGCCTGGCTTCAAAAGACAGAGACTTCAGAAAGATTGAGGGCAACTTGAACCAAAAGATCACAGTCATTAGTGGGTCTATTGCAAAAAATGGAGACTTAAGCCAAAAGTGTCGAAGGCAGTATCATCATGCTTCAAATATAATCATGCTAATGCTTCAAGAGACTACCAGATCTTTATGAATGGAGAATGGTTGGCACATGACCCAAAGCTAGTGTGGCTAGGAATAACTCTTGATTGCACACTTACCTACAAGGAGCACCTCACCAAAATAGAACAGAAGATCAAGAGAAAAAATGACCTCCTACATAAGTCTGCGGGTTCAACTTGTGCAAACATTGGAGCTAGCTCTCTGTCAGTTGGAGAGTATTGTGCTCCTGTGTGGTTAAAGTCTTCCTGTACAAAACAATGAGACTAATAACAAGGACTATGAGCTTAACAAGTGCCAAATGACTATCAGTCCCCTCAAATATATGGCTTCCTAGCATCATAGTGCAGCAAAGAACCTCCTTGAGAAAATCCAGGAGATATCACAACCACTTTTCAAAGATATATAGGCAGCGCCTCATCAGCAAAAGACCAGTCTGGAAAATGCTACGATCCATTTCCATGACAGATGCTGATATATTATGAACAGAATGGGGATGAATTGCTCCCTCTGTAAGAAACTCTTTCCTCATGACCCTGCCTGCTGATGTTGAGTGGTAAGGTGTGTAGCAAATGACCACATCTGGGGCCTCAGGAACAGACCTCTGTGTAGCTGTGGTGCAGTGAAGTATGCTGATTGACTGTTCTTTTCATGTTGCTCTACCAGAAGAAATTTCCAGTCTCCATAATGCTGATCTGAGGAGTCTGAATGGTTAAAACCTGACACTTTTGATATTTTTGACTTATAGTTTATTTTCCTACTATCATTTGTAATTTGGCATTTCCCCAACCTTCATTGTACCATTTGTGCATTTGATAATAGTATCAAAGTGTTCTCTCAGTGAGATGAGGTAAAGTGGTGGGTATGGGCTGGGATAGTTCCCCTGGAGTTTCAAAGAGTTTAGGTGACTCTCATCTCAGTTTAATTGTTGGCCCAGTAGAATCAGCACTGGTATCCACACTTGCAGTAGCAAAGGGTGCTGGGCCCATGTCTGAAGTTGCCTCATCTGAAGGCATTGGAGAAGGTATTGCCAGTCTCCAGTTTCTGAGGCACTGATCAGTGTCATTACAGACTGAATAATCCAAATTGGGGCTTAGAAGTCCTGTGAAAGTATCCTATTTTTGTTTTTATTCATTTTTGGGATGTGGGCGTCACTGGCTAAGCCAACATTTATTGCACATCCCCAATTGCCCTTGAACTGAATGGCTTGCTAGGCCATTTCAGAGTCAACCACATTGCTGTGTGTCTGGAGTCACATGTAGGCCAGACTAGGTAAGGACAGCAGCTTTCCTTCCCTAAAGGGCATGAGTAAACCAGATGGGGTTTTTACAACAATTGACAATGGTTTCATGGTCACCATTAGACTAGCTTTAATTCTAGATTTATTAATTGAATTCAAACTTCACCATCTGTCGTGGTGGGATCCAAACCCATGTTCCCAGAGCATTAGCCTGGGCTCCAGATTATTAGTCCAGTGACATTACCACTATGCCACCGCTTCCCTCAAAGCATTTATTGTGCTATTGTTATCTACCATTCCATAAGGCACAATGTCCTTAGAAGCTCTTTTTGTACACATTGATGCTGCAGCAATCTCACGAGCTAACTTAGGACGTTCTGCAGAAATAAGTTTCCCTGACACACAGGTGCAGAGAGAGAAAGGGGACAGTTTTAACCTTAAAAGGTGAATGGGTTTGTGAGCGGGTGTCTGGTTAAATGGGCTGAAATTAAGTGTTTTAGCTTAGTTTAGTTTAGTTTAGTTTAGTTTAGTTTAGTTTAGTTTAGAGATACAGCACTGAAACAGGCCCTTTGGCCCACCGAGTCTGTGCCGACCATCAACCACCCATTTATACTAATCCTACACTAATCCCATATTCCTACCACATCCCCATCTGTCCCTATATTTCCCTACCACCTACCTACACTAGGGGCACTTGCTAATGGCCAATTTACCTATCAACCTGCAAGTCTTTGGCATGTGGGAGGAAACCGGAGCACCGGAGGAAACCCACGCAAACACAGGGAGAACTTGGGAGTGTGTCAGGAAGATGGCAGCAACCCTGTCAACTTTCGTCTTTAACTTCAGGCTGCAAGTGGAAAACCCCCAGGGAAGAAGTGGGTTCTAAATTATCATAAGCAAAGATCTCATTATCAGATGCTTTAACTGAGTTTTTAGAATTTAACTATGTGTGCATGGGTTTCCCAGGCTTCGTGAAACTCGAAGGCGATAAGACAGTGGGACTTGAGGGGGCTGAACAAATGGCAGGCAAAAAATCCTTCACATACTGAGACCTAACACTCCTTTGCCTAGGTGAAAGGCTCTTGCTCACAGGATTTGTCTGAGTATGTACTTTCATTGCTTTGGAAGTAATTTCCACTACTTTGGAGATCATTTCTACTACTTTGCAGCTTAGTGTTTTTGATCTACACTTCCCATCTGTCAACATTCAGTTCAGCATAGGAACCACTTATGCAGCTCTACCTTGGATCTCAGATGATGAACAAGACTCTATGAGCAACAGCAGCAATAGCATCAACAGCGAGCAGTACCAGAAGGAGCAGCATCAGCCTTCTCCGCACCCATGAGCACAAGGGTCCAGCTTGCAGGAGATGATACCCCCAACACAGGGTTTATAGGCAGAGGATGCTCTTCCTGGACGTAACTGAGCAGCAGTGCCTCAGGTGGCTCAGGGTATTGCGTCAGGTGGTTGTCGACATCTGCAGCCTCCTGGAAGAAAATCACACATTGCCAGTGGCTGTCACCACCACCCTTAATCTCTTTTTCTCCTTCCAGGGATCTGCAGGAGATATTTGTAAAATCTTGCAATGCATCCACAAGTGACCAATGCCATAAGTGTCTTATGTACACTTTTCAACCAACGAGGTCAGTCAGAATGAGCGGGTGCTCAGCTTTGTGGCTTTGGCTGGCTTCCTACAGGTCCTGGGAGTCATCACCTGCACACTTGTGGGAAACAAGGTACCCCACAGATCATCCTAGAGTCTTCATCAATCAAAAAGGCTTTTGCTCCATCAACGTACAGCTCATCTGCAGCCACAGAAAGATCATTTTGCATGTTTGTGAAAGATTCCCAAGGAGTAGCCATGATGCTTTCATCCTGCACCAGTCAAGGCTCTGAAATCTTCAGACCTTAAGGCAGAGTTGGCGGATGACTCCTCAGAGACAAGGGCTACCCACTGAACATGTGGCTGATACCCGTTAGGAGCCTGGACCATGATGCCCAGGAGATGTATAATAGAAGCCACCCGACTACCAGAGCTGTCATTGAGCAAGCAACTGGGATGCTGTAACTGAGCTTTAAGTGCTTCAACAGACCTGGGGCCGCCCTTCAGCATGCACCAACCCAGGTATCCAGAATGATAGTGGTCTGCTGCACCTTGCACAACATAAGGTAGCAGGAGGATGAAGGTGCTGACTGCACGGCCTCTTCGGAGCAGGAAGAGGAGGAGGATCAACATGAGGAGTAGCAAGAAGGAGGAACATGATGTGGTGAGGGTACCAGCAGGCACACATATAGCTTCTGGGGATGGCCTGATTCTGGTATGATTCACTTATTTTGAAGCAGTCGGGAGATGGTGGCAGAGTGGTAATGTCACTAGACTAGTAATCCAGAGGCCCATGCTAATGCCCCGGGGACATGCGTTCAAATCCCACAGTAGCTGGTGGAATTTAAACTCAAATAATTAATTTAAAAGATCTGGAATTGAAAGCTAGACTCAGTAATGGTGCCATTTAACTATCTCAATTGTCATACAAAACAAATCTGGTTCACTAATGTCCATTAGGGAAGGAAATCTGCCCGTCCTTACCTGGTCTGGCCTATACGTGGCTCCAGATCCAAAGCAATGTGGTTGACTCTTAACTGCCCTCTGAAATAGCCCAGCAAACCACTCAGTTTAAGGGCAATTTGGGATGGGCAACAAATGCTGGCCTGCCAGCGATGCCCACATCCCATGAAAGAATAAAAAAAATCTGTCAGCTAAATTTTGAACCCACTTAGTTCCCCCAACACAAAGCAGTCCTACAATCAACAATATATCCCTTTCCCAGGCACCCATTGTTCATCTTTAACTCTTGTCTTACCATTCTTCACAAGGGAGAAGGCCACTTGCCAGGCAGCAGGCAAAAATATGCAATATAGGACAATGGAGCAAACAAATAATTTTAATCATACAGAAAAACTAAACAGAAAATTAACAATCTGAGACTGTGTTAAACACCCATGTTCATGCCATTGTGCAACCACAATTCCTTCATCTTCCTTTTTGCCTACTCCTACATGGCATCAGCAGTGCTAGAGGCAGACTGCTCATATCCCTGCTCTGACTGCTCAGAGGCTCTTGGCTAAAGTCCTTTGGTTTTGGAGCCTGTGAGGGCCCCATCAAAGACTGCTTCACCTGTACATCATGCCACTCAGGGTAGAAGTGGGCTCCTCAATTCTCTCTCCAATCATGCACAGTGCAGCTGGAAAGGCTAACAGGACTTCACACATTTTCTTCTGCTGCTCCACAATTGTTCTCTTTGTTGACAGGTCCTGAGGCTCAGCATATGTGTCTAGCTCAGCAGAGATTAGAGCATCCTGCACTCTCCAACTGAGACAATGCACTGCTATCCCTGTCTCCAACACCTGCTCTTGCTCACTTGTGATGTGCGAGACACTCAACTACCTGTCTTGACAGTCCCACCGAGGTGTGTGCATCTGAGCTGGTGGAGGGTCTGCATGTGTCCTGTGATGGTGCATCCTCAGATTGAGTGACCGCTTCTGAAGAGTCTTCGTCCTCTTCCTGCACCACCTCCTGTGGGATGCTTGAAGGGCCTGTGGGAGATGAAAAACATGAATTAGAACTGCCAAGATAAGAACATTCTAAGTGTAATGGAAACCACACTTTCCAAATGGAAACATATTACTTTCAGCATATGGAACACTATTTGAACTTATACTGGACATTGAACATAGCTTGTTTAAAAGGATCGCAGAGCAGTGGCTGAGAACATGGCTGCACATTTGCATTCTGAGAGACAGTTGAATCGAGAGACAATGGGAGTGCTCCCTGATTCAATTAGCAGATGGGTCTTGTCAATAGTGATGATCAAACGACATTGAGATTCATTGTCTGTGTGAGAACCAGCACTCCACCCCTCTCCCCACCACCACCCCCCAACTCCCCCCCGTCCCCCCTCCCCCATCCCGGCCACCCACTGAGTGTGTCTAGTAAGCTTTGAAGAATGAACAACCCTCATAGGTGATGCTGTGTCAAATAAAGAGCTGGTCACATGACTAACCTGCTGGCCAACTTGGGAATTGATTGAATTGTGCATCACAGAAAAGTTTTGACACAGACAGCAATTTTGAAGACCAAAGAGAAGCAAGGTCTCTCTCTCTGTCTGTCTCTCATGCAAAGTTCCGGGGACCTATGGAAGTAACTTAAGCCTCAAGACAAAAGTCCCCTGCCACCTTCTGGTACCAGTGAAACAAGTTTGAAAGTGTGCACTGGGCCCCCATGAGAACTGCAAGACTTAACTCCAATCAAGATCCTTACATCCAAACCAACAACAGTAGCTGAATTCCATCTACTACTTCAAACCTTCCCCCCTTCATTTCTTTCTCCACCTCTGTATCTATGTGTGTGTGTGTTTATTGCGTATGCATACTAGCATGGTTGCATTGTGTATGTTTAGTAGTTTTACCTGAGTTAGAGTGCTAGGGTGAATAAACATACACCTTTCCTGTTTAAACCTGAGAAAGCCCATCTGATTGATTCCTTTACCATTACAATTAGAGAGCAGTGAGCAAGGACTCACTGAGGTGAAGCTAAAAACACTGTGCTTTTAAAAGTTAAGCCCTGTTATGGCCAAACCAGGAAAGGGCAAGAGGGGAGCCTGAGACTCCTTCCTCACCTGCTTGTAGCAGAAACTTGGGGGCTACCGTTCGAGATTGGACGCACAGACAAACGAGAAATTGGAAGTGGGAAGTCAAATTGATCCCAATCACAAAGAGAAAAGATTTCAATACAGGTTTTCTTGTGGTTGTGTGTGCTAGAATACTAACATGTCCACAACTGAAGCTAGTAACTCCCAAGCCAGAGTGAAGTAACTTGGGATAAGTTAAAGGCACTGTCTATGGAAGAGTTGAGATATATGGCTGAGCAGTGTGGGATCACGTTCTATGCCAAAGCTAGGAAATTGGAACTCTAAGACTAGTGGCCAACCATTTGTCCCTCGAATCTGAAGAATTAGAGACAGGGTTAGAAATAGACTCCTATAGGATATTGCTAGCAACGATACAACTGGAACAGAGGAAACTTGAATGAGGAGATAGGGAAAGACAGAGAGAAAGGGAGAGACAGGAAAGAGAAAAAGAGAGAGAAGGGAGTGAGAAAGAAAGTCAGGAGTAAGAGAGAGAGAAAGAAATTTCCAGAAGGAACGGGAGGAAAGAGAGCCGACGTGGCTTGAGTTAACTAGGGGTGACAGAGTAACCCCAGTGAAAGCATGGAAAATACAAGTAGTGCGGAGCTGTGTACGGAATTCAATGAGGGAGACGTGGAAGCACTTTTTGTATCGTTTGAGAAACTTGCAAGGCAGTTAAAATGGCCAGCTGAGAGTTGGACTCTTCTGCTGCAAAATAGGCTCACTGGAAAAACCTATGAGGTTTATTCCCCATTGCCAGATGAGAGTTAATCAAATTAAGAACTGACAAAAAATGCTATCCTCGGGGCATATGAGCTAGTACCAGAAGCCTACCGCTAGAATTTCCGAACCCTCAAGAAACAGACTGATCAAACTTACGGAGTTTGAGAGAAGTAAGCAGCTGGCTTATGACCAGTGGTTGAGGGCTCTTAAAGTGCAGCCTAGCTATGAAAACCTCATAGAAGTAATTCTCCTAGAAGAATATAAAAACTCTCTCCCCCTCTCCATAAAGACCCATGAGGAGGAACGAAAAGTCGATAGAGTGAGGCAAGCCACAGTTCCAGCTGATGAGTTTGCTCTAATATACAAGTCAGTTCCCCAGGGGAAAACATTTCCAGTCAACCCCACAGACCCAAAAAGGACAAAGGGTGGGAAGGGTATCGGAGCCCAAGCAATCCTGATTTGGATGTGGGGACCAAATGTAGTATTTCCCAGTTCACGGATGACACAAAACTAGGTGGGAATGTGTGTAGTGAGGAAGAAGCAAAGCAGCTTCAAGGGGATTTGTAAAGACTTAATGAGTGGGCATGAAAGTGGCAGATGGAATGTAATGTGGAAAAATGTGAGGTTATCCACTTTGGTAGGAGGAATAGATGTGCAGGGTATTTCTTAAATGGTGAGTGATTAGAAAGTGACCTGGGTGCCCTTGTCAATAAGTCACTGTAAGCTAACATGCAGGTGCAGCAAGCAATTAAGAAGGCTAATGGTATGTTAGCCTTTATCGCAAGAGGATTTGAGTACAGGAGTAGTGAAGATTTCCTTCAATTGTATAGAACCTTGTTTAGACTGCACCTGGAGTACAGTGTGCAGTTTTTGTCCCCCAACCTTAGGAAGGATATTATTGCTCTAGAGGGAGTGCAACAAAAGTTCATCAGACTTGTTCCCGGGATGGTGGGACTGTCCTATGAAGAGAGATTGGGAAAACTGGGCCTGTATTCTCTAGAGTTTCGAAGAATGAGAGGTGATCTCATTGAAACCTGCAAAATACTTAAAGGGATAGACAGGATAGATGCAGCTAAGATGTTTCCCCTGTTTGGAGAGTCTAAAACCAGGGGACACAATTTTAAAATAAGGGGGAAGCCACTTAGGACAGAGATGAGGAGAAATTTCTTTACTCAGAGGGTTGTGAATCTTTGGAACTCTACCCCGGAGGGCTGTGGAAGCTCAGTCATTAAGTATGTTTAAAGCAGAGATTGACAGATTGCTAAATACAAATGACATATGGGGATATGAGGATAGTGTGGGAAAAAAGCATTGAAGTGGAAGATCAGCCATGATCATATTGAATGCCAGGGCAGGCTCGATGGGCTGAATAGCCTAATCCTGCTCCTATGTTCCTATAATCCTATGTTCCTTGGAGAGAAAGAAAAGCAGGACACACAGGTGGCCCTCCTCCAGCCAAAAAGGATAGTGCTGTAAGTAGGAGTGAGACCCCAAGACCAGTGTGCTACCATTGTAATCAGGCAGGTCATCTGAGAGCTGACTGCTGGAAACTACGGGGAAAGCCTGAAGGGTTAATCAGGGTACACCCGCTCAGTGAAGGAGAAGGGACCCTGATGGAAAGCACAGCAGAACAAGCTGTGGCTTTAACTGCAGCAGTAGTAAGGCCCAGAAAACATACTGCTGCGGGTGCAGGAAAATTTAATAGGATTCCTGAAGGTTATCAGGATTTTGTGTCTGAAGGGAGAGTAACCCCATACCCCTCTAGTGGGACAAGCGAGCCCATAGTAATACTCAGGGATACAGGGGCCACTAGATCACTTTTACTGAGAAAAGGCCTGACCTGTTCCCCATGAGTGCAGTAAATACCAGAATGGTAGTGAATGGTATTGGAGGGCAGTGTACGCCTGTACCTTTACACCGGGTGCACTTGGAGTGCAACCTAGTTTCGGGATCGGTGATCATAGGGATTGTCCCTAGTTTGTCTGTGGATGGTGTTGACCTGCTCCTAGGTAATGATCTGGTGGGGACGAAGGTGGTAGCTTCCCCAGTAGTAAAAGAGAGACCACAGGAGACCAGAGAGACAAGACAGTGGCAGGAGAAAGTCCCCGGCAGTTCCCCTGAATGTGTGATGAATCAGGCCATAACTAAACCAGTTCCCCCAGAGGAGACTGAATTGGCACTGCAGATAGATAATCATGAGGTCTGTCTGTCTGAAACTTTCTTTGGAAAATTAGAGGACCCAGGGAATGGAGTAAATGGATCTTCCCCAGCTGAGGCTCAGCGAGCCGACCCAGAACTGAGAGAGTTCGCACAGGCTGCCAGACTGAAACTGAAGCTGAGAGAGTCCCTGATTGCTATTATTTAAAGAATGAGGTACTGATGAGGATGTGGAGTTCTCCTCACAGACCTGAGGACAAAGAGTGGACAGTGGTTCACCAGTTAGTGGTACCGCAGAGGTACCGGACAGGAATGTTAAGAATGGCCCATGAGATTACAATGGCTGTACATGTAGGTATACGAGAAACCAAAGCCCACATAAGTCGCAGATTGACTGGCCAAAACTCCACAAAGATGTGGTGGAGTACTGTAGGAGTTGCCACATATGCCAGGTTGAGGGGAAACCCCAATCTGCAGTGAAAGCTGCACCCCGAAGACCTGTACTGGCATTTGGAGGACCCTCCAGCAGAGGGCTGGTGAATTGTAAGGGACCACTGCCGAGGACAAAAGGGGACAGAGAGGCACAAGGCTGGAAAAGGTTAGAGAGGAAAGTGGAAAAGGGACAAAGAGGACAGGTTACAGGAGGCCTGGGAGGATTCCCAAATAAAAACCCCTACTGTCTGGTCAAACAACCTCAAAATGTTTGAAAAATTAGACTCCCCATCCTCCTATATAAATGCAGACACCAGAAGCACGCCATCAGGGTTGCTAACAGCATTTACAGAAACCTGCAGGGACAAATAAACTCCTCAAGAGGACAGAGAAACCGTGACGGTGATGCCTCATCTAGTCGAAGTGCCGCACGGGACTGCAGTAGAATCTGGACAAATACCTGCAAGCAGGCATGTCCCAGAGGACAAAGGGAAGATTAGCAAAGAATTCCCCCCCCCCCCACCACCCAATCAGGAGAAAAGGGAACCAACAATCCCCTAAAGTGAAAAGCACTTGCATGACTCATCAGAGAACTGAAAGGGAGATCAGAGTGGATCCACCCACTGCCGCCTCCCATAATCAGAGCTCCAACCCTGGGCTAATTAAATCTAACCACCCTGACTGCAGACCCCAACAGGAACAAAGGCATCCTAGACAATCATGGAAATGTGCAAACTTCAAACCTCCCAAAAAATCACATGTTTATTGGGATGACGATTCCCAATGTATTGCAGGCTGCTAGTGAAGAAACTTTAAACCCTTTGGGCAACACATAACTATCTCAGACCCATCTCAAAGGAAAAGGGGCAGTTTAAAGCAGGCCTGCTACAAAGGAAAGATGGGCTTCAACAACTATAAGATTTCTGAATGAATGAGAATGAATGAGAGAAATGCATGTGAGTTTTCCTATACTTTCTCTTCCTTCCAATTTATAATGAAATGCTCCCCCTAAAGTCGCAATTCATTTGGCCGGAGGTGGCAGTGTGATGGAAGCCACACCTGCTAAATGGAAACATATTAATTTCAGCATATGGAACACTATTTGAACTTGTACTGGATATTGAACATAACTTGTTTAAAAGGACCATAGAGCTGTGGCTGAAAACATGGCTGCACATTTGCATTCTGAAAGACAGTTGAATCGAGAGACAATGAGAGTGCTCCCTGATTCAATTAGCCAGATGGGCCTTGTCAATAGTGATGATCAGAAGACATTGAGATTCATTGTCTGTGTAAGAGCCAGCACTCCACCCTCTCCCCCACCCACTGAGTTTGTCTAGTAACTTTTGAAGAATCAACAAACCTCGCAGGCGATGCTGTGTCAAATAAAGAGCTGGTCACATGACAAACCTGCTGGCCAACCTGGGAATTGATTGAGTTGTGCATCACAGAAAAGTTTTGGCACAGACTGCAATTTTGAAGACCAAAGAGAAGCAAGGTCTCTCTCTCTCTGTTTCTCTCATGCAAAGTTCCAGGGACCTATGGAAGTAACTTAAACCTCAAGACAGAAGACCCCTGCAGCCTCCTGGTACCAGTGAAACAAGTTTGAAAGTGTGCACTGGGCCCCAATGAGAACTGCAAGACTTAACTCCAATCAAGATCCTTACATCCAAACCAACAACAGTAACTGAATTCCATCTACTATTTCAAACCTTCCCCCCTTTATTCTTTCTCCACCTCTGTATCTATTTGTGTGTGTGTTTATCGCATAGGCATGCTGGCATGGTTGCATTGCATATTTTTAGTAGTTTTAATTGAGTTAGAGTGTTAGGGTGAATAAACTTACACCTTTCTTGTTTAAACCTGAGAAAGCCCATCTGATTGATTCTTTTACAATTACAATTAGAGAGCAGTGAGCAAGAGCTCACTGAGGTGAAGCTAAAAACACTGTGCTTTTAAAAGTTAAGCCCTGTTATGGCCAAAGCAGGAAAGGGCAAGAGTGGAGCCTAGACCACAGCAAGTGTGTATTGTCATCGGGTTTAAACCCTTGGTGTTTAATGTTTCAAATAAACAAACGGCAACAGGTTTTCTTGTAGGTATTGTGACATTGTATTAAGATGAGGGTGAATGTCACTGCTGGATGGTCAGATGTGGATATGAGGAGGTGCCTAGATAGAGAAGCATGGGTGGACCTGCAAGATAAGTTGGTATGAGAAGTAATATGCAGGAGGAGGCTTGGGAAGGCAGAGTGAGGGCAGTTAAGGTTAAGATACACATCAGGATATACTTGAATGTGCCATGCCAGTGACCTTCCCTGCTCTGATTAGGGTGGCACAGTGGCGCAGTGGTTAGCACCGCAGCCTCACAGCTCCAGGGACACGGGTTCAATTCTGGGTACCGCCTGTGCGGAGTTTGCAAGTTCTCCTTGTGACCGTGTGGGTTTTCGCTGGGTGCTCCGGTTTCCTCCCACAACCAAAGACTTGCAGGTTGTTAGGTAAATTGGCCATTGTAAATTGCCCCTAGTGTAGGTAGGTGGTAGGGATTATGGGATTACTGCAGGGTTAGTATAAATGGGTGCTTGTTGGTTGGCACAGACTCGGTGGGCCAAAGGGCCTGTTTCAGTGCTGTATCTCTAAATAAAATTAAATTTCTTCTGCCACTGTATTCAGTAGCGTGGCCCCACACTCCTGCTGCTCACCTGCTCAGAGAATTTCAGTCATGCCTTCTTATTCTCTGTGGCACGGTTCTTTCACCCGTCGGCAGGGAATAGAATATCCCTGCAGGCCCTTACAGACAGCAGCATCTTCTCTAGGGAAGCATTGCAACATTGTCAGCCCATAACAGCAGGTTCTTGCTCTGTTTAAACACCTGAACAATGCTTCAAGTTTCACCCTAGCAGTGTCCCTTTCAGCAGTTGAGCGGAAATAGACTGATGCAAGTCGTCATCATGCCCACTCACGCTAATTGGTTGGTAAGTCAAATGCAAATACAGTGGCTTTGCTAAATAGCCACTGACAAACAGGTTGTGAAATTTTTGGGTTCACCACATGCTGCCGGGCAGGGCCGGGCCAACTCCCCCGTGCCTCTGCACCCACCTCCCCACCCCCACTGTCAGCAGGTTGAAAAGCTGAAATTCAGCTGTTACAGCCACCTGATGAGGTTTGGGTGTCTCCCACTATTCAACTCCCACTGACCACAGCAAGTGTGTATTGTTATAGGGTTTAACCCCTTGGTGTTTAATTTTTCAAATAAACAAACAGCGACAGGTTTTCTTGGAGGTTTAAAAATCAGAAAGTCAATTGTTTATTGATCAACACGCCTTATCCCGAAATTGTCACAACTGCATACACTCATGCATTCACTTGTGCACACACATACACACACATACACTAACACACAAGGAGAGACAGACAGAGAAGCAAAAAAGGGAAAGTGATTTTTAGTGGGGGGGGGAGGGTGGGGGGAGGTCACAATAAACCTGTTGAATTCTTTTGGAAATCACATTCTCAATGGTTGCAGGCCTGAGATGCTTGTAGATTTCTCTCTTGATTGAAGGTTCAGTTGAAGACAGTTGGCTCACTTTTAGTTGACTGCTGTCTAGTGTAGATGTAAGATTCTGCAGCAGAGCACGTGCCTTCTGGCTTGCTGAAAAGCAAGCTGCTGGATGTTGCTCTTTCTCTCTGTCTTTTTCTCTGGAGTCTCTCTCTCCAAGCTGTCTTTTTTTAAGGTCAAGCTGTGTTACTTCTCTCCTCCTGGTAGAAGACGCTCTAGTCTCTTCCCCATGGTGATCGCAAATTAGCCCAGGATGTGGCTACTTCACACCTTCTTTGTTTCAGAAGAAGACATTCAATTCTGGAATGTTTTAGGATGGGTGTAGGATGGGTTCAATTAACACTTGTTTGCTTTGAAGATTTGTCCTTTGTCCTTGTCAGAGAATTTAAATACACAAAGGCCAAGCTGTTTTCTTCGGTGGCCATTTTGGTTGCATTATTCACCTTTTAAAATAAAGGTTCATTTTTTAAAAAGACAAAGTCAGTTTTTATAACTCTTCAGAGTTTAGTTTAGTTTTGTTTAGAGATACAGCACTGAAACAGGCCCTTCGGCCCACCGAGTCTGTGCCGACCATCAACCACCCATTTATACTAATCCTACACTAATCCCATATTCCTACCACATCCCCACCTGTCCCTATATTTCCCTACCACCTACCTATACTAGGGGCAATTTATAATGGCCAGTTTACCTACCAACCTGCAAGTCTTTTGGCTTGTGGGAGGAAACCGGAGCACCCGGAGAAAACCCACGCAGACACAGGGAGAACTTGCAAACTCCACACAGGCAGCACCCAGAATTGAATCCGGGTCGCTGGAGCTGTGAAGCTGCGATGCTAACCACTGCGCCACTGTGCCACCACTGTCCATGATTGTTGTATCATCGCAACTCTGGTTTGCGTGACACAGCTCAAAGAATCTGATAGGTAAGAATGTGAGTGAAGCAGTCTGAGTGATCGAGGATGTATACTGGCATCAGAGCCTTAACTTACCTTGGCTAGTTCATGAGGTCAGTGAACCTCTTCTAAAGTTTTGTGACTGTTATTAAGGTGGTGGAGATTTCACTTATGGCCTCTGCCACGTACTTGCATACAACTTATGCCACTCGCTTATGGGATCACCTCCCCTTGATGCCAGTCAGGCGGTTCCTAATGGTTCCCACCTATGACATATACATCAAGAAATCAGAATGTCTGACACCTGCAAAGCTGCTACTTCTTCTGCCATCTTGTTGAAAAAATATTGTCCTTTAATTAGTTGAAGCCTTTTAAATGCTACAGCAGAACTGTATTCCCTCCCTCCAAGCAACAAGCTGATGAAGGCTAGTTTTCTGCCCCTAAACCCCCTGCATGTGTTGGGCGTTTTAGGAGGAATTAAAATGGCTAGCCAGCTTGTTACAATTGCATTGCAACATTATATGCGTCTTCAACTGAGCTGCTTTCGTAATTCTTACCTTTATGGTATCCATATAATAAGGTTCTGCATTTATTCCTTTTTTCACTTGGTAGCATTCAGTTCCAGTACAAAAAAACATTGTTGGGGTTCATTAATGCCAAGCCTAAAAATTGTAAGTGCAAGAGAAATCTGAGGGAGGTAAGGAGTTCCATAGTTTAGTGGTTTTCGGAAAGTTCTGAGAATGCAAGCATCAGAAGATGGAAGAAAAAGCTAGTTGCTGCTTTACTCTTGCTTTCCTTATTTGCACCTATATGTCTGGCATCCCAGCTGGATTACTATCATTCTTCCAACAATTCATCAGAGCCAGGTAAGGGTAAATCATTCTGCTGCTCATGTGACATGACCAGGTAATGCTTTTCTTTATGCGCAGCCATGTGCCCTGCTGCACACTGGTGTCAAACCCTTGGTAGGGACTTGCATATGTTCTGTGCTGTTCTATTAAAAATCAATTAACACCAGAGCTATTATGTTTGCAAACAATGATTTATGACAATGATTTATTATTATTCTTAGACATTTGTAACTTGAGATTGCTTACTAGATTTTAATACTTTAACTATTTGCTGTTGGAGATATGATACAGCCACACTCCCACTCATGATCAATGTCACAAACATGGTGTAGGCACATAACTTGATCCAAGACAAGGGATGGAATATCTGTCTTGCTACACCATAGGGTAAATCTGTTCAAATTCATGTAGATACACCTGGAAGCCTAGGAATAGCTTTGATTTTCCATTGGCTTATCAATAGAATTACTATGAACGACATCATGAGCTGCCAAATTTTAACTGAATTATTAGGGTGAGGCCAATTAAATGCTTCCCTAAAGAAAATTCTGCGGATGAGTCACCTTTGGCTGCTTTCACAGATATTTTAGTAGCTGTTTGCAATGCAGCACTGGCAAAGGACAAGGAGCAGGCCTTTTACTCACCCTGTTAGGACTTAAATGGGTGACCGCACAAGTTTCGTGACCATGATCTCTGCCCAATCCAGAAATGGACCTAATTGATTTTTAAATTAATGCGTATGCATGACATGATCTGGTCATGTGCCTAAAGAGCCGAGTTGCACAAATAAGCGTCAATTTTAACTTGCCAAAATTGGTGGGTATGGGACAACAACAATCTCAAAATGAGATCAGAAGAGTTACTGCTCTGTTAACGCCAATGATCAGCATGCAGTCATTTGTAGAAGAGCCTACCACCAGGCAGATGAAGCGACTTCCTGTTCAGACAGGAGGTCACTTTTGATATGCAAATTAGGGTCCTGTGGTCTACGTCGGACCTTGATTGCAAATTTAAGGTAGAGCTAGTCGAATGTGCGGCATGCAGTGTCTGATCAGTTTCACTGGCAATGAAGCCGAAGAGGCCCTGCAGTTAAATTTTAATTCATATTTTATTTTATTTCGAGATACAACACTGAAACAGGCCTTTCGGCCCACCGAGTCTGTGCCGACCAACAACCACCCATTTATACTAACCCTCCAGTAATCCATATTCCCTACCACCTACCTACACTGGGGGCAATTTACAATGGCCAATTTACCTATCACCTGCAAGTCTTTGGCTGTGGGAGGAAACCGGAGCACCCGGCGAAAACCCACGCGGTCACAAGGAGAACTTGCAAACTCTGCACAGGCAGTACCCAGAATTGAACCCAGGTCCCTGGAGCTGTGAGGCTGTGGTGCTAATCACTGCGCCACTGTGCCACCCTGTGTGACCAGGAGCAGCAGGAGAGCTCCGCTGGACCCACAAATAGAATCTGGGCCACTGTTGTTCTAAGTTTCTGCCCCCAACCACCCACCCCACACCCCTCCATCTTTGCTGCCAGCTGCTCAATATTGGGTTGACCTGTAACCAGCATGCTGCATTGTGATGCCCATTTGGCACCCGCAGCTCTCTGGTTTTATTTAATTAAGGTCAGAGCCTCACAAAGGCTTTTGCATCCTCCACCGGAGCACATGGGCTGTCATTAAGCTCCACCAGCTGGCTGTCCAAAAGTTACAATTGACTCCATACAAACACAGATTGATTGTATGCTTTGCTTCATACCTTCCTGATGGTGCTTGGTTTAATACTTTTGTTTTGTGTCATGCAAAGGTGGGGTTACTTTTCTGGGCATTACTCCTGGTATCAGAAAATGTTTTCCTCATTTGCATTCAACAAGATTGCTTTTACTCTCCATGCTACCTCCATCAGGCAATTTACTACTCTGTTTCCACAGGATGGTCCGCTCCTACCCAAAGCAAACCTCCTTTGCACCATTTCCTGTGACAAGGCTTCCAAAGCATCCTTGGTAAATAGATGAGTCTTCCCAAAATTCGTGCATGCACACATTTTCCCAAGGCACGCATTATACAAACTTTGGAAACAGCAATTACCAGTTGTCATAGAAACAAAACAATTTATCCGGATCAAAATGTTACCATCCATTTAAGGATAAGCAGTAATCCTTTAAGAGCTGCTGTCTCATCAAAGTTCTCACCACAAGCTAATACAGATTCCTGACTAGGCTCCTGCATCCATTATTCATATACAGGGAGCATCGGGAATGAGGAGAGAGGTTAACCTCTCAAAATTCCATGAGATCAATCTTCTCCACTTTTGGTACATGCGCGTCTGCATGAACAGGTGCAACGCCAATTTTGTTCACACAATATTTGGGCTTCTATGTCATGATGGAAATATTTATTACAAATGCAATACATGGGTAAATGTATTATGAGCAGTGCATCTTTATTTTTGTCATGAAGCCAAGGTAGCCTATAATGCTTGTGTACAAGCACAGGTGAAGGACATAAAACCCAGAAAGAACTACAGCTCTCGGAGGATCACGTCCTGTCCTTCATCACCAATGTCCTATTCCTTTGGAATCTCAGCCTCTAAAATTAGACTAACTGAAGCACATGGAAACATATACATGTATATTCTGACACTCAAATGTATAGTACTTGTTATCAATATCAAAATGTATGGAGTCAGTATGAGTACAGTAAATGTCATGCTATGCCTGCTGGAATTACCTTATGCTCTATTAAGCTGGCACTATTTCTCCATCCCATTCAAGCTGGCATTCCTACCCCCTTGAGTACCTCACACTGGCATTCTTTCTTCCCTCATTCAAACAGGCACTTTTATATTCTTCCCTCCTCCATTCAGTTTATGCTGGCATTCTCCTTCTAACCCTATCATAAAGCACTACTCCCATCTCCTGCCCCATCCTTCTCTCCCTAATTGCCATCCATTTCCATTTCCTTTCCCATTCATTGCTATCCTTTCCCCCTCATTCACACTCCCTTTCATTCCCATCCGTTTCCCTTTTCACTCTCCCTGTCAATCCCATTAATTTCCCTCTACCATTCCTATTTGAGTTCTTCTGCAACTGGAAGAGATTCCATCCATTGCATTCTGTATGAGAAATCCTGATCTGACAAGATTTTCTGCCCACAACATGCAGTAGCTGGGATTTCTTCCATTAGCAGCAAGATTTGGGTAGGAGCAGCAATGAAGCAAAATTGGCCCATTCTGTTCCAATTTTTATTCACTAAAGCAGATCAAGCTGTCAAAAGTCCAACTGCCAGTGAGAAATGCTGATGGTTGTCATGTATGTACATATAAGCTGCAAGAAGGAATCAAAACTGCGAAGTAAAAGGAAAAAGAATGGCTTTCATCACTCACAGTGCACTACATTTACTGTGTGTTACAACTCTGCTGAACAATACATTGAATAACTGCTGTCTCTGCTATCTTTCTGGAAGTAGCTTTACCCTCTCAAATATTGAATCTCCTGTTGTATCCTCCACCTGGTAATCTCCAGCACTGCAAAAATGCCCAAGCATGGAGGAAGAACAGCAGAGTCGGAAGACAACACAATACAAATGAAAATGAGGATGATCTTCTAAAACACTGGTACACCTTGGTACGGCATATAAACTAGTGTTCCATGTGCTAATACAAGATATATTTAATTTGGTGCCTCAGCTGGCTTTTTAAGAACCCTTGCCTGTCCACATATACCCAAGAAATCTCTAAAAAATCTCTTAAAAAAAAAATTGTCCAAATCATCTTCAGCAATACTGTAGTCAGCCCTCCCTTCATGCTCATCAATGCCCATCTTATGTTGTGGTGCACTATCATTCTGAACAATCACAGACATTCTCAGCACAATGTGAAAATCAAGTCCTATACCCTCCTTTAGATTCTACCATTATTCCTTTTATACTACACTAGGTATAATTTGACGATGTTTCAACAATTTTATACTCTTTTAAATAAAATTTGAAAATGCTTAAATTTATGTAACAAATGTGATAAGTGAGATCACGCAGCAAAACCCAACTTGCAGAAAATCAACCTGTTCCAGCTTTAAGAAAGGAAGTCTTTTATGGAACAGCTGAGAGGCTCCCATTTACATGAATGAGGAGCGCTCAGAGTGAGAAACCAGGAAAATATAGGTGGCGGAATTTTACCAGCCCTGGGGTGAAGGGCTGGGAGGTGGGGGAGCCAGGAAAATAGCGGTGAGCCAATCGGAACAGCTCCCCAACTCAGTCCTTCTCAGTGGCAGGACTATCTGTGGCTTGGCTGCCTGCCGAATGGAGGCTGGCAGCCAATTTGAATAAATAAAAACCCAATTAAGGGCGATTTTCCTGAGCCGCCGGCATTTTGCCAACGGCGGAGCGGCACCCTCTACCACGTGGGGAGGCCGGCAGCTGCATGGAGGCAGCCTCCCAGTGGTTTCCCGCTGGGGCCATTGGAGCTGGAGGCCCTATGGCCCACAGAGGGGGCCACAGCCAGGAAAGGTCACGCCCGCAGCCCCAACTCTGCCACTGGAGGGATTTCCTCTCCGTTCGCCAGGGCCTTCTTGGCCCATCAAAAAATAACTATGTTCACCCCTCCAAGGGTGCCTCCATTTTCGGCACCCTTGCATTCCCCTAGCTGCCTCACCAGCGGTCACCTTTCTTGGTGGCGCTGTCAAGGCTCCAAAGCTGCCAGCCCTCTGATTGGAATGTCCACCTGCTGTTTTTAATTGGCTGCCTCCCCCATCTGCCATCTCTTAATTGCCTTCTCCTGGCAATATCACAGGCAAAGTCCCACCTCACACCCACGCTGACCTCCGACCTGGAAATCACCCCAACAACGGGACCTCCATCGTTTTGGAAAAATCAAACCCAGGGAATTTGTCACTGGACCAATTAAGGTTAAATTGCACTAAATTCTTGAGTATAATGCATATAAGGGGTATAAAATAAAGCCATTTTTAAAAATGACTTCACTTAGCAGTACAACTATGGTACAATTGGAAACACACCAGCTGTCCTATTGGATATTGGCTGCTTATACAACTCACAGAGCCAACAGCATGCATATTCACAGCACTGTTGCTTGTGTTTCACTTGATGAAATTCTCCTATATAACATTCTTATATAATTGGGAACTTTATAAAAGTTCATTATAGGACAAAATCAGTAGCTGGGTAAAATACCAGGCCTTATTACATGCATATTTAATGACACCACTTAAAGAAATAGCATTATGTGTGAGGTTGCCAACAACTCTATTGTCAATCAGGTCTGTATACTTCTCTGATCAGTGCTTCATGCATCACAGTCATACTGTCTGCCACAGCTATAACCTCTTGACATGTCCAGTAAAGGACTCACTAACTAAAGAAAGCAGGTATTTCAGAGATATTTTGCACCACATGCCAAGCATGCGTGCCACCAACAGTGCACTGCACATAATACCATGACCATCATAAATCAAAGCTGACACTCCAGTGCAGTACTGGAGTGCGATATGCCTTCTTTTGGATAAGACGTTAAACTGAAGTCACATCTGCCTGCTCAGGTGGATGTAAAAGATCCCACGGCACTATTTTGAATAAGAGCAGGGGATATACTCTGGTGTCCTAGCCAATATTTATCCCTCAATCAACATTACAAAAACAGGTTAGGACTCCTACTCCTAAGTACTCCTAATATTATCTGGTCATTATCACATTGCTGTTTGTGGGAGTTTGTTGTGTGCAACATAGGCTGTTGCGTTTCCTACACTACAACAATGACTACACTTCAAAAGTACTTCATTGGCTGTAAAACGCTTTGAGCCAGCCAGTGATCATCAAAAGCGCTATTTAATGCAAGCCTTTCTCTTTTAAAGGATAACAGCAGTGTTATAAAATCAAGGCTATGGTTAAAGTACTCCTATTGTTATGAATTGCCCATATTTGGTTAGGATTAGTACTGCTTTCATTTTTCTATGAATACAACAGTTTAGATGGTACTGAGACTAACATTTACACTTAACTGCCACTTCATTTAAACGGGTGATTAATTTACAGATTTGATTTTAGTGCTCAGTAGGAACATAGGAGCAGGAGTAGGCCATTCAGCCCATCGAGCCTGCCCCGCCATTCAATATGGTCATGGCTGATCATCCACTTCAATGCCTTTTTTCCCACACTATCCTCATATCCTCATATGTCATTTGTATTAAGAAATCTGTCCATCTCTGCTTTAAACATACTCAATGACTAAGCTTCCACAGCCCTTTGGGGTAGAGAATTCCAAAGATTCACAATCCTCTGAGTAAAGAAATTTCTCCTCATCTCTGTCCTAAATGGCTTCCCCCTTATTTTGAAATTGTGTCCCTGGTTCTAGACTCCCCAACCAGGGGGAGCATCTTACCTGTATCTACCCTGTCTATCCCTTTAAGTATTTTGTAGGTTTCACTGAGATCACCTCTCATTCTTTGAAACTCTGGAGAATACAGGCCCAGTTTCCCCAATCTCTCTTGATAGGACAGTCCCGCCATCCCATGAACAAGTCTGGTGAACTTTTGTTGCACTCCCTCTATGGCAATAATATCCTTCCTAAGGTAAGGGGACCAAAATTGCACACAGTACTCCAGTTGCGGTCTAACCAAGGTTCTATACAGTTGAAGCAAGACATCACTACTCCTATACTCAAATCCTCTTGCGATAAAGGCTAACATACCATTAGCCTTCTTAATTGCTTGCTGAACCTGCATGTTAGCTTTCAGTGACTTATTGACAAGGACACCCAGGTCCCTTAATACATCTACACTTTCTAATCTCTTACCATTTAAGAAATACTCTGCACATCTATTCCTCCTACCAAAGTGGATAACCTCACATTTTTCCACATTATATTCCATCTACCATGTTCTTGCCCACTCACTAAGTCTTTCCAAATCCCCTTGAAGCTGCTTTGCATCTTCCTCACAACTCGGATCAAAGATAAAATCCAATGACAGTAACCCAAATATTTTAACGCCCAATGAAACCAACTGTGTGGAAAAACAGTTATTTTAATCACAGTATCTTTTCTACCAATCTTTTGTTCAGAAGACTTTAGTTTCAAACTTAATGTTGGGTACTTTATGTGTACTATAGTTGGGAAAACCAGTGGTGATCACTTCACCTCCTTTTGTAAGTAAATTGGTCAATTTGGAAAGATGACATGACATAACATCTTATTTCTTCCATTATAAACTCTGATGAGGAAAAACAAACAGCATCATTCTCTACAGTAATATTTTTTGAATGGTAATATACTTTTAAAGTTATTTCCTTAATATATTTTACATCAACTATATCTATGTCTTCTAAAATTAGTTTCTGTAATTTATTTCGTGTGAGATATATTGTGTGGTCTGACCATTTCTGAGCACTCTTTCACAAATATGACAGAATGATGTTTGTGTGATGAAGAGTTAGGTTTATTTATACTATTCCATTTTGTTCATTCTGCGAAGAAGCCAGGAAGTAACTCAGTGTTAAAAAGTATCTGGGAGATAAATGTCACTGATCCTTATCTTTCCTACTATTATGCAGCATTACATCCATGAGGGTATATGGTGTATTACACTGATTCTTTGATATGCAGGTTATGGTGTGATGAGTATATATATAAACATTAGTTGACACTGATGAAGACAGTCAAAGAACTTCAAGTGTTAGTATATTCCAGAAAACACCCTGTATATAGAGAATGCCACTAAAAGCAGGCCTGATGGATAAAAAATAACAATTTCCTTTGCCAGTCTAAACCTTGTTATAGAGAATTCATTTTATCCAATTGCCTTAAAACACCTAAGAAGCAATCAATGGAGACTCCCGTGAATCTTTTCGTGCTTTGTTTTAAATAATAACAACATTATTTTTACCAGCTGTCATGTGTCAGGTCAAGGGGTTGGTGAGTGGCTATCATTAATCAGGAAATGTTTTGGTTACCAAGATATACAACTATCTCCTTGAGTTTACAAAAAATGGGATGAATCTTTTACCATTTACAAAAAACAAAATAGGTGTTATGAAAAAAACAAAAGGAGAGAATGGTGCAAACATTTTAAAGCACTAATCTTCTTTTGCAGTATATACCACATGCATATATATATATATATATATATATATATATATATATATATATATATACCATATTTAAATATATGATAAGTTGATGCCATCAAATTTTCAGATTTCTTTGACCTTCCCACTTTAATTTGCATAAATTGTAAAATAATACAATTACTTGCATGAAAACATTTGGGTCAGATCAAGGATACTTTTATAGTTTTGATTATGAACTGATGACCTAATATTCACTATAAAATGTGATGGTAATCAATTGTTGTATTATGCTTTTACATAAACACCAGCTTCTCTTCTGTGTAGTCGCAACAAGTATTGGGAAAAATGCTTCAATGCAAGATAGTTGGATACCATCTTCCTCAGGTAAGCACATACTTTCTTATATTTATGTCTTAACATTGTTGTTATTTGAAATAATGTGCAATGTAGTTCTCTCCAAATTAGGGGCGGCACAGTGGCGCAGTGGTTAGCACCGCAGCCTCACAGCTCCAGTGACCCGGGTTCAATTCTGGGTACTGCCTGTGTGGAGTTTGCAAGTTCTCCCTGTGTCTGCGTGGGTTTTCTCCGGGTGCTCCGGTTTCCTCCCACAGCCAAAAGACTTGCGGGTTGATAGGTAAATTGGCCATTATAAATTGCCCCTAGTATAGGTAGGTGGTAGGGTAATATAGGGACAGGTGGGGATGTGGTAGGAATATGGGATTAGTGTAGGATTAGTATAAATGGGTGGTTAATGGTCGGCACAGACTCGGTGGGCCGAAGGGCCTGTTTCAGTGCTGTATCTCTAAATAAACACAATCATATATCTCCACATCACCGTCACTACTATGTCAAGTCTTGTTTCTTTCTTACAATCTGATAATTTGTTATGCAACTGGATCTCAATAATTTGCAAAGGATATCTTTCCCCGCCTTCATTTTTGAAAGTCATTATCTTCCCCCGTCTTCCTTTGTAGGTCCCTTTGGACCATATTATACTGGTCTGTACAGTGTCCATGTTTCCGATGCATAAAACAGGGCAGGTAACACTACGGCCCTGCAGACCATGAGCTTGGTGCCAGGTTTAAGGTCTTTGTTGTCAAACACTCTTTTCCTCAGATGACCAAAGGCTGCGCTGGCACACTGGATACTGCATTTCATTGTTGATTTCTGCCCTGGCTAAGAGGAGGCTCTCAAGGTATGAGAAGTGATCCACACTGTCCAGTGGTTCGCTGTGGATATTGATAGTCGGGGGGCTATGTTGTGCTGCGGGAGCAGGCTGGTAGAGGACCCTTGTCTTCTGTATGTTTAGCTTAAGGCCCATTCTTTCATACACCGTCTGCAATGGAAACCCCACATGCCACATGGAAATATTAATTTTGTTGTATGGAACTTTGCCTGAGACCTTTACTGGACATTATTACAAATGACTTTTAAAAAGCCGAACAGAGCAGCTAAAGATGGCCATGCATGAATTTGCACATGAAAAGCCAAAGGGTGACTGGAAACAGAGGTGATTACCCAGTCTAGCCAGAACAATGGGGTGCTCGCTAATTAAATTACCTAGAATGGTTTTGTCAATGTTGATCGTCAAAAGCCATCGACACCCATTGACTTTGAAAGAGCCAACAGCAGCCCCCCCACACTATGTATGTCTGAACAGCCTTGAATTTCAAAGATCATTCCAGAAGGTGCTGTTTCAAACAAAGAGGTGGTCACATGACATGACTGCCCATGTAACTCTGAGAGTTTGTGAATTGTGCCTCAGAAAGACAGTAACTGAACTCCAGGGAAGGATCATCTCCTCTCTCTCCATAAAAGTCCCAGGGAAGCCTCGGTGGCAGCTGCAAAGCCTCAAGACTACAGATCCTTACTGTCAACAACCAGGGGACACAAATAAAGGGATATAGCCCCTCTCCTGCCTCCTCCCCTCATGGAACCAGAGAAGCAAGCCTGAATTGTGCACATGGCTCAGCGAGGACTTCAAGACTTTAATTTCAACTAAAGACACTGAGACTCAGTATTTGAATTCCATTTATTACGGACTTTATTTCAACCTGACAACTCTGTTTTCCCTCTGTAATCTATTTGTATATGTGTGCCTCTCGTGTGAATGTGAGCATGGGTACATCATGTATTTTAATAATTTTAACCGGTTTAGAGTGATAAGATTAATAAAGTTATATCTTTCTTGTTTAAACTCAAGAAAACCTGTCTGATTGGTTCATTTGCAATTATATTAGAGGAACAGGAGCAAGTGCTCACTGAAGTGGTAAGTTAAATTACTGTGTTTAAAAGATAAACTCTGTTGCGGTCAAACCAGAGAAGGGGCAAAAGGGGAGCCTGAGACCTCTTCCTCACCTGGTTGTAACACCTCTGTAAATGCAACGATGAAGGTTTGAAGCTTGGCCTCTGAGTGTGCGCATACACAAGCGACATCAGCATACTGCAACTCGATAACAGAGATTGAAGGGGCCTTAGTTCTGGACTGAAGGCGACGTAGGTTAAATAGTTGCCAACTTATCCTATACAGTAGATCTGCTCCCGCAGCGAGCGTCAAGGAAATGAGGTGGAGTGTGACGGCGAGGAAGATGTGCGATGACATGGCCTTGCTTGACCCCAGCTTGCACTTGGGATTGGGTTAGTGACAGATCTGTGCAGCAAACATCTCAAAGCGCTGGAGAGATATCACCAGCGCTGCATCGGCAAGATCCTGAAAATTCAGTGGCAGGACAAATACTCCAATATCAGTGTCCTCTCTCAGGTCAATATCCCCAGTATCGAGACACTGGTCATGGCTAGTCAGTTACATTGGGCGGGCCATGCTGTCCACATGCCTGACACAAGACTCCCAAAACAAGCTTTCTTCTTCAAGCTCCGTTACAGCAAGACACTATCAGGAGGGAAGAGGAAATGCTACAGATGTCCTTAAAGCCTCCCTGAAAAAATGTGACAACTCCACTGATTCATGGGAATTTTTTGCCCGAGACCACCCAAAATGGAGAAGAAGCATCTGCGAAGGTGCCAGCCAGTTCGAACAACGCCACCATGCCCAGGCAGCGACCAAGTGCAAACAGCGGAAGGAACGTTCGTAAATTAGAGCATCGCATTCACTCGCCTCAACAAACACCACCTGCCCACCTGTGGCAGAGTGTGCGGATCCAGAATTGGACTATTCAGTCATGTAAGGACCTACAACCCTGGAGCGGAAGAAAGTCATCCCCATTTCCGAGGGACTGCTTAAGAAGATTATACTGTTGTCTACATGACAGCATGGGCAGTTTAGCTGCTCCCAGATGTCTGTCAGGATTGCTCCATAAAGATACATGAAAATTAGTTGTGTTGACTCACAGTTTACTTATTTTCTTTGAACAGTGAATTGTCTGGCTTCTATTTCACACCTTTCATGCACATTTCCCACCTTTCCTTCTCCATGTGCTGATTTCAGCGCTGAAAGTCCCACGGCCAGAAGTCACTTATTGTCTCTGACATCAATCACTTGTGTTACCTTCTATATCAAGCGCAGCTTTCAAATACCAACTTAAAACATGTCCAGTTTATACCAGCCTTCTATCCTTAGTGATTTCAGTCAATCAACAGCAGCTCATTACATCTACTTGCAACAACACAGCTTTGTTTCCAAACAAAACACCTAAACATAATTGAATCCTAGATATTCTCTTCTGTGAAGAAAGAAATGATCAAAAGTCCCAAAATGTGACAGTCACTTGGTATATAATACAGCGCCATCTCAGCACATCAGCAATTAAGGAAGATTAGCGTTTAAACACAGGACTAGGTTAGAAGTAGGAAGTTAAACATCCTTAGCAGAATTTTCCTCTCCAGCGGAATAACAACCTAAAGTTGGTAGGTAGACTGCCTCTTTCTTATTACCCTATTTTATACAGTGGGGATATTGATGCTGATCAATCAGGCTAATTAATATTTTTGGGTGGGATCCACAACACTGTCAGCAAACCCTCCTGGGGGAAATGGAGCCTGGCTGTGTTAAGGCTCAAGCACCTTCAATAGCAGCCAGCAACCTCCAGTGTTGCCAGAAATGTTTTATTTTAATTTGTCACAAAATCCTGCCTCAACATGTGCAAACAGTTGCCCTGTAGCAACCCATTAACTTTTAAATACCTCTCCATACAACTGTAGAAACCCTGGCTAGAAATACAATGACATTCCCAGCACCCAGCCCAACAAATCCCTGCAGAGTGATGAGGGTCTGAATTCCTTTAGAAGATCCCATAACACTGTATGGTTTAGATAAGGAGACTGAGGGAACAACAAATGCAGATGACTTATGGCTATAGCCATCTGCACCCAAGGACATGCATTTATAGACCCATGCAGTCCTTTCAGATCATATATTAGGTCAGTGCACTTTATAAAGGAGTTGCAACATGGTTGTACTATTTCTTGGAAGCCATACAGATAGGTCATCTCATGGACTCAAATATCATATCATCTGATCCTTGTAAATCTAGTGGCTTATGCCAAATCAACCAATTGACTGTCCATAGATGCAGCAAACAACTAAAAGAATGCTTGTTTACAAGGGGAAGCATGTACAGGGCATAACAGGTAGCTCCAAAGTATTAAACAGTCTGGTCACTACTTCCTGACAGCCACCGTGTGCTGCTGTCCCCTATGGAGGATGCCCTGAAATGACAAATAGGATAACCTTCTTTACATCGATCTCATGCACTTTGCCTGCCATCAAACAGAGGGTGAGGTGCTGTACTTCTCTGTTACTTGGCCACAGGCTCCTTTTCATGCCTCAAGGTTGAATTTCCCTTTACTTCCCTATCCCTCCCCAATCCCTGTTCTTGGCAAAGGCTGACAATTATTTAGAATTCATTTTAATGTGTTCTAAAGGCTGGTGGATAATTTCCTCTTGTCTGTAGCTTTTTACATTTAATTGACTAGCTTCCTATAAATTTCAGCTGCTGGCACAATTGTGTGAATCCTTGGACTCTGTCAGCTGTGGCTCAATTGGTACCATTTTTTGCCTCTGAATCATAAGGTTTTGGGTTCAAATCCCACTGCAAGTCTAGAGCCCAAAAATCAAGGCTGACACACTAGTGCAGTACTGAGGGTGTCTTCTGGATAAGATGTTAAACTGAGGCCCTCCATCTGCTCACACATGTGGATATAAAAGAGCCCATGGTGCTGTTTTGAAGAAGAGCAGAGAAGCTATCCTTGGTGTTCTGGCCAATATTTGTCCCTTAATCAACATCACGAAAACAGATAATTTGGTAATTATCACATTGCTGTTTTTGGAAGCTCGCTGTGCGCAAATTGGCTGCCATGTTCCTACATTACAACAGTGACTACACTTCAAAAGAACTTAATTGGCTGTAAAACACTTTGAGACGTCCGGTGATCATGAAAAGTGCTATATAAGTGCAAGTATTTATTTTTTTATTAAACTAACTGTTGATGCAGGGCTGAAGCTGTGCTAGAAGCCACGCTAAGTATTCATATAAACGGACCCCACAAGATTGTGCACAATTACCTGTGGGCGAGCTTGGACCAGCCGACCATTCCTGACACAGATTTTACCAGTCTTGCAAAATCAGGGTTATTGACACTTACTGGCTATGGCAACAAAGGTATCTGCACCCTTCCAACATCGCACTCTAATGCCTATTCGTCATTTGTGAGCCTTTACAGTGAATGGCCATGGAGTGCATTACAACCAAGTCCAAGCCATTCTTCATCCAATATCCCTATCTGTATAATTTCTAGGTAGTCCCTTCTGAAGAACCAGTCCAGATGCTATCTGACCTTCTGTATATTTCCTGCTTTTTCTTGGCTTTTAAAACAGATGGAGTCAGCTGATCGAATGATATTCACCATATCATTCTGAGATCTATGACAGTTTCTTGAAGTTACACTGGAATAAGAGAAAAAAGAGCAAAAAAGCAAATAACAATTAGACTGGACTAATAAGTCTTGAGTTCATTTGTACCAAATACGATCATGCTTGCCTGTCAATGATTGAACTAATGAGTTGTACAAGAGCTCATGAGAGGAGTTTCCCATGTCATGACTTGATTAGGTGGGACAAGCAATACATTGGGGACAATTTCTAAATTTTTAAAATACCAACTAGATTTGTATAGAAGGTTAGCAACGACCTTGGAAAATGGTTGTAGAGACTAACAGCGCCAGAAATGATGATGGAAGATATCTACCATAGTTTGGGTAGAAGTGGTTCAAAAGTGTCAGTACCCTCAGAGAAGACAACAGCTACATCTGGGAATGTAATGCCAGCTGTGGAGAAAGTAACAATGGGCTTGTCAAAAGCCAGCAGAAGACAACAGAATCCTTTCCAATCAAGAGCAGACAATCTTCAAGTTCAATATGATCCATGTAATTGAACTTTTCTTTATTCATTCTTTCATCTCGTTTTGGAAAAATTCTAGGTAAATTAATCAAACTGCAATAACTCCTTTGTGTAATTGAATGGAATAAACATGTAACATTCCATCAGAGATCGACTCACTTTTACATAATAAGCCTAATTTTCTCATTACATTCTCCTTGGCAAGATTCCTGATTATACTATGATGACTTACAGGATGGAACTGTACAAAGTTACAACAAAGTTAGATAGTTGGGTTATAGCAAGTCAGACTGATTGCTTTCATGTGAACAGAATATTTTGTATATGTTTTTTGGAAAGCCTCTTGATCATTGACGGATGTGTGTTATTTTCTGCCTGTTGACATGCACCTGATATTTTGAGGGTAGCTCTGCGTTTTTTCATTTTTCGCCATAAGTTGTGACTTTGGTATATTCTATGGCTTCCTGTGTTTTTAATCACTGTTTAAGTGCAATATGTTGATGAATGAATCAGTAGTATTTTAGGAAATGTACTTATAAATTTAAATATCAGCCTGCTAAAACAGCTATTTTAGGAAGGTATTATATACACCTTATATAAATTCTGTGTCAAACAATTGCATATAATTTCCCTTGTTATTCACAGAATTCCTCTTTGTTTATCCCTGTATAATAAATTCTAACTTTTGAGAAAAAAACAAAAACTGTGAATGCTGGAAATCTGAAAAAGCATAAAATAATAAAGATTCAGCAAGCCAATCAATATCTTAAAGGTAAAAGGCAGAGGCCTCCAAAGGAAACATTAACCTGTCTTTTCTCCTTCAGACACGACAGACCTGGTGGTGTATCTCCTAGTATTTTCTGTTTTTGAAGCTCTAATGTTTGATTTCTTAATTCCTTTGGCCATTTAAGCACGTGGTATTAATTAGCATGTTAAATGATTCAATTCAATTCAAACTAAAAGGCGCCACTGGTAATGATTTTTCAGTATTTTCCGGTATTTGATAATACAGTAATAATATTCCTCGAGCATTGCTTCATTTGAGCCACTACTCCATTTGTTTTTATGGAGTTTGGAAATTAATTGAATATTTGTAAGAGCATAATCAATTGATCTGAATTCCTCTATAATTCTAGCTTTTTGAAATGTATTCTGCTGAACATTACAGATTCATCCACTAAAGAATGTAGCTTAGAAGCTTTTAATTCCCATGTATCCATTTTGGGATCAATTGGTAACAGTTTAAATAAGAATTATAAGATAATCACTGAAGTAGCAAAATTGCATGTCAGAGAAAGTATGTTCGTTTTTTAAAACTTATTAAAAGTACCAAACAGGAGGAAAGGTAGAACAAAAAGGGAGAGGGGTAAACACTGAACTTACTGCACACGATTGCACATGGGTAATTCATCTCAGCATACCTTATCTATATGTAAGCATAAATTTAGACAAATATCTGATTAATATATTACACAGACAAAAAACAATTTCCTCATTTATAGTACTTGGTCTCAGGATAAATGGTCTGCCAGTTAGGGCTGAGATGAGGAGCAATTTCTTCACTCAGATTGTTGTGAATCTTTGGAGTTCTCTACCCCAATGGGCTTTGGATGCTCAGGCGTTAAGAAAATTGAAGACAGAGATTGATAGATTTTTGGACAGTAATGGAATCAAGGGATATGGGAATAAGGAGGGAAAGTGGAGTTGAGGTAGATGATCAGCCATGATCTTATTGAATTGTGGAGTACGCTAGAGAGGCCTTATTGCTTACTCCTGCTTCTATTTCTTATCTTCTTAGTACACCTGATCTCGTCCTTGATGACAGGTAGCTGGTAGTAAGGGAAAGATCAGGGAGAAAGACATGGATCCGCAGCATAAATTTATTGTTAGTATATTTTTTATAACCAGGCAGACCAGATGGATGCCGTGCCGTGGCGGCATTCTGCTCTTTTTCTCCACACAGGAGGGATGAGTATGACTGGGGCAGAGGGTATATGAGGTGGTTTCCCATTGCCTTCCTCAGACGGGAACGGGAATTGAACCCGCGCTGTTGCCGTTGTTCTGAACCACATGCTAGCAATCTAATCAGGTGGATAAGCAGATGTTATTTAATCACAACGACATATTTTCCTGAAGAAGAATTGTATAATGCAACTTTTGAGTATAAGTTTAGTGTGTTTGTTAAGACCAGACACTTTATTTCAAGCTGATTAATTGAGTCTGAACTCTGGTGCTAATCTCAAGCTCCATTTTATTCTATTTGGGGTTTGTGGAAGGGACAGGAAAGGGTTTAATTTTGTTTTTAAGATGCCAAACTGATTCAAAATGAGCAAATTCAAACGTGTTCCTTAATTGTCCCAGATTGGATTAATTAAGAACTCTGGAAATGACTTTCGAAATATTGGGATAGAAATTGCACTTTGTTGTGACCATTTTACAGGCATAAAATAGGTGCAATAAGGTCTAATTTTAGGGACCAATGGCCTACATTCCAAGAAGGCCTGAAAAACCTTTAAATTGAAATTGGGTTAGGCCATTTTTGAAGCTTGATGCCTGTTTTAGCTCCTCTCACAAAAATTGAGCAGCAACAAGTGGGACAGGCATCAAGCTGCTCTGCTCAGGAATGTTCAGCAGCAGGTGGTTTTAGTCCAAATTATTATGAATTTACTTGCTGTGGAGCCAAAAGGAAAATATATTAATTTTTATTAAGGAATCAAACTTTTTGGTCAGTATACCCACAATGGCTCAAGGCAAAGGCAAACCACACAAAACAAAAGATCCCAAGGGCGGCACAGTGGCGCAGTGGTCAGCACCGCAGCCTCACAGCTCCAGGGACCCGGGTTTGATTCTGGGTACTGCCTGTGCGGAGTTTGCAAGTTCTCCCTGTGTCTGCGTGGGTTTCCTCCGGGTGCTCCGGTTTCCTCCCACATGCCAAAGACTTGCAGGTTGATAGGTTAATTGGCCTTTATAAATTGCCCCTAGTATAGGTAGGTGGTAGGGAAATATAGGGACAGGTGGGGATGTGGTAGGAATATGGGATTAGTGTAGGATTAGTATAAATGGGTGGTTGATGGTCGGCACAGACTCGGTGGGCCGAAGGGCCTGTTTCAGTGCTGTATCTCTAAACTAAACTAAACTATTTTTGGTTTGTACTCAGTTAGTTGATCTCATGTAGGATGGCAGTAGGGGCATGACAATAAGTTCCAACTTCCCTGGGCGAGGGAGGGAAAATCAGCCAAGATCCCTGTCCCTGATCACTATTCAGTGACATCTGGTGAAAAAGTGTACATACATTAGATGAGGACAGGATGGGGCTTCATCGTGACAATCCTCATGGTAGAAGAGTCTGTGATATTTATCATTTATAGTCACACATAACAAAAATGGCCAGTTGGGTGATATACAAGAGTAATGCTCGCATTTACGGGCCTGTGCCTCACCAGAGGTGATGACTAGAGGAGGGGAGAGAAAGGGAACATATTGGGGAAATTCCAAAAATACAGATGTAGAACAATATTACTAACAGTTTAGTACTGTTGTACTGAAGCAGTTTCCAGTGCACATTAACATAAAATTGGAAGTATGAGTCAGTTTGATGATGTAACTGTGGGTGCAGGTTTCACAAGCTACAGAAGTACTTGGAAAGTTCAAGATTACCAGAATTCCTATTGAATAAATTAGATACAGGGTGGACACAAAATGTTATTTCCAAAAAGAAATGACTACTACAAGGATGGCCTCAGACTATTTCTCTGACACTGAAGTACAGGAAGCACAATTTAAGAGCAATTATGACAACAACAGGTTCCATTTAATAGCAGCCTTGTTTCTTGTATGACTTGTCCTGTACTTAGTTCAATGGGACTAATTCCTGACCAGAGTTATGCTTTTTATAGATATTTTCTTCGGTTCCACCATCCAAAACTGTCA
Organism: Heterodontus francisci; assembly: GCF_036365525.1. Taxonomy (NCBI): domain Eukaryota; kingdom Metazoa; phylum Chordata; class Chondrichthyes; order Heterodontiformes; family Heterodontidae; genus Heterodontus; species Heterodontus francisci. The sequence continues at coordinate 93,643,224 of NC_090383.1, read as the reverse complement.
AGTGAAGGGAGTGAAGTTTCTTTTAAGTTATTCATTCACATCACGGGCAAGGTCAGCATTTATTTCCCATCCTTAATTAGCCTCAAGAAGGAGATAGTGATCTGCCTTCTTGAACCTCTGCAATCTGTGTGCTGGAAAATGGGATTAGAATAGATAGGTGCTTGATGGCCGGCACGGACACGATGGCCGAAGGGCCTGTTTCTGTGCTGCATAACGCTATGACAGTAACATTTAAGAAGTATTTAGATGAGCACTTGAAATGCCATAGCATACAAGGCTACAGGCCAAGTGCTGGAAAATGGGATTAGAATAGATAGGCTTGATGGCCGGCGTGGTCACGGTGGGCCAAAGGGCCTGTTTCTGTGCTGTATAACTCTATGACTCTAACACATTCCCACAGGATTACTCAGCAAGCAGTTGCAGGATTTTGATCCAGTGATGGTGAAGGAACAGTGATATATTTCCAATTCAGAATGATGTGTGACTTGCAGGGAAACTTGGAGGTACTGGTGATCCCATGCGCCTGCGGCCCTTGTCGTTCTAGATGGTAGAGGTTGCAGGTTTTGGGAGGTGCTGTCCAAGAAGCCTTGGTGAGTTGCTGCAGTGCAACTTGTAGATGGTACACACATTAACCACATTGTGCTGGTGGTGAAGTAAACGTCTGCAAAGGAAACCCGACCCGAGCCTAAATGCCGGACCCGGAAGCCTAATCAGAGCCGACCCGAACCCGACACATGTCATTGGGACCCGTCAGGGTCGGGTCGGGGAGCAGTACATCAGTACATGGGTAAAGGCCTGCTACCCGACCTGACCCTGACAGATCCCAATGACATGTGTGGGGTTTGGGTTGGGTCGGGTCGGACTTCCAGGTCCAGCATTCAGGCTCGGGTCGGGTTTCCTTTGCAGACCTTTATGGTGAAGGAAGTGAATGTTTAAGGTGGTAGATGGGGTGCAGATCAAGCGTGCTGCTTTTTCCTGTATGGTGTTGAGTTTCTTGAATGTTGTTGAAATTACACTCATTTAAGCAATTGGAGACTGCCATTACACTCCTGACTTGTCCCTTGTAGGTGGTGGAAAGGCTTTGGGGAGTCAGGAGGTGAGTCAATTGCTGCAGAGATTTGGTTGAATGAAACATCTGACCACTAACTTTTAAAAACCTACGAAGCTATCTTGTTACTGATTTCCACACTTGAGAGCATATGTTTTATAATCAGGTTATTCTTGAGCGTCAGTTTGTAACCTTGGAAAGATTAATTTCTGATAATAATAGACAATGGACTGGATTCTCCTCTCATTGGCAGTTTTCTGCTGGGGCAGGACTTCTACTCAGTCATGTGGCTGAACCAATAATCCATTCAAATTACCTTAGAAGTGCCTAAGGGCCTTATTAATTATGCAAGGTTTGATGGCAGTGGTAAAACGTCTGGTTATTGGTTTACCACCACTGGGAGAGAGGGAAATTGAATTCTGATTTAAATTGTTGAAGCTCATTAAAGAAACACACATTCATCACTGAATAGCTGATAAGACTGAAGAAGGAGCTGCAATTTGGGGAGAGGGGTCAACTTCAGGAAGAGTTCCTGGGTTTTATGATTCATTTGTTGATGTATTACTGGCAGAATAATGGACAGTCCTCTGCAGACTAAGAACACTAAGCCACATAAGAGGCTGGTTCAGACTTGAAGGACAGAGATCGATGGGGCAATCTGTGCAACCTCCACCACCTCATGAAGCACTATGTTGCAGTAACAGGTTCAGTGACCTCACAAAGTTGACCAAGATAAATGAAGGCATTGTTCCCCATGAGGAGCCTGGAGCCTTCTTCTGACCTGTCATTTCGTTTCAATAAGCTTAACTGGGTGATGGAAAAGCTGCATTATTCACAAGGAACTTCTGCCATCAATATTGCAACGTTTTGACTCCATATCTTGGTGTGAACTCACATAGCCTGCCATGAGAGGTGTGTTTAAAGAGAGACAGCACCTACAAGAATTAGAACCATGGGATAGATGCAGACACCTGGGTGAAAAGAGATGTGAGTGGCAATCAGATTCCTCCAATTCTGTGCCCACTCTTGGCAAACAAAAAAGCTGCATATAACCTGTGCCAAAGAACTGCAATTGGAAGAGGAACACTAATCCTCAAAACATTAAGCGTGCCTGAGGAGGAAGCTTTGCAGTTTGCAGGTAGACAAACAGAAGAGGCTGCAAGAGATGAGGAAATACGATAGGTGCCAAGATCAGGTAGACAAAGACAGAGCAAAGGACAGCACTATTCACTTCAGCTTCATGTGGATTCTGAAAGTAATACCAATGGCCATGCTCTCAACAGTTATTTCTTCAAGAAGACCTGCAAATGTTTAAGCTCAACAAACTGTTGTCTTTTTGAAATCTGTGAGGATGTCCTGGAGAAGAGGCCAGTGACTCAGTGGAACAGTTGGGCTTTTAAAAATCCATAACGTTTGCCCATTGATCATCAGTTTTAATATGAGATCTTCCCTGCTGCAGCACCAGCCCAGACATGTCCACTCAGGAGGAACTCTTTAATGAGTCAGACAAGTTTTGACTTGGTGTGACTCCAAACACTACTGAACAGGAGGACCTGGGAGTGGAGAAGGGGAGAGTGCCATTCCTGCATGATGGATAGAGAAATAATTGCCCTCTCCTGAGGAGACAGAAAATCCAGATTTCAGAGGCCCAACTGTCAAAAAAACAATTAACACGGTGCAGGATGTAAAGGAATGTGGTAATGATAGGGGGCAGTACAGTTAGGGGGATAGATACTGACCAGGAGTTCCAAAGGTTGTGTTGCCTGCCCAGTGCTAAGATTAAGGACATCTCCTTGTGGCTGGAGATGAACTTAGAGTGGGAGGGGGAAGATCCAGATGTCATGGTCCACGTAGGAACCAATGACATGGGTAGAACTAGGAATGATGTTCTGCTGAGAGAGTTTGAGGAGTTAGGGTCCAAATTAAAAGAGAGAACCTCAAAGGTAATCATCTCTGGATTGTTACCCAAGTCATGCGCCAATTGGCAAAGGGTCAAGCAGATTAAAGAATAAAATACGTGGCTTAAAGAGTAGTGTGGGAAGAAGGGATTTCGATTCATAGGGCACTGGCACTGGCACCAGTAGCAGGAAAGAGGGAGCTATTCCATTTGGATGGGTTCCACTTAAAACTCGGCTGGGATCAGTGTCCTAGTGAATCGTATAACTAGGGCCGTGGAGAGGGCTTTAAACTGAAAGTGGGGTGGCGGGGGTGGGGGGGGGACAGTTCCAGTCAAGACAGAATTAGAAATCCAAATAGAAACTTTGAGGCAATAGAACAGTGTAGCAATTTGGGTAAAGACAAGCAGCATGGGACAGGAAGGGCCAAAGAGTTTAACGGTAACAGTGCATCAGTGAATAAGATCCATGAAAAAAATAGTAGTAAAAAAATAAAATTAAAGGCTCTTTATCTGAATGCACAAAGCATTCACAATAAGATAGATGAACTAGTGATACAAATTTATGCCATGGAAATTCTTCCTAATTTACTTAGGTCCCAAAATTCCTGGTGCTGAAGAGGGTGAAAAGCCTGATTTCTTCTAGTGGGCAGAACTTGGTTATGCCGGGATTTTGACCCTTCTTCCAGGCCTTTTGAATTCTGCTGATTTTCCTCTCACCACTCCCATATCAAGAAAGTATGATGGGGGAAGTTCCTTGACTTTCCTGGGGAATTCTGCCCTTTACATCCCTAAAAGATTCCATTGGAACTCATATCTGAGACCTGGCATCAATCCCTTTGAACCCTTTTGTAGGCCCCTAACCTTTACTAGACTAAGATAATTGATCCCTGAGGGAATTGATTATGTTGTCTGTGGAATGAATTACTCATTCTGGAACCAAAACTAAACAAAGTAATGTTTTTCTTTGGCCCTCTTGGGCATCGAGGAAACCTCAGGCCTAGCGACTGTGGGTTCCATGATATATTGTAGCTTGTCTTGCTTCCTTGTCTTCTTTCTCCTCTTCTTCTTTGCTCAAGGAAGCCATACAAAGAGGGAAATCATGCAGGGATCCATTGTTAGAGAGATAAGTAGCTTTCAGGAGCTGGAGCACTAAAATCTGTCTTACAAAGCCTCTTCATATACAGAGTTGACAATGAAAGAAAACTTCTGCTCAAGGTAAAATAAACTTGTTATCCTGTCTACAACATGATGACTATTCACTTAAATACCTTTGTGTTCAAAAATATAGCAATACATCCTTGGGCACCCATTCTATATGGATGAGATTAAGACATCTGCTTCTAATGTAAATGCTAGCACCATGGATTGATCAAGTAAATGAGGTCACTTCCATCACCTTGAAAAAAGCTGTCTGCAAAGATCTAGTGATCCCTCTGGCGTGGATTTCTCTTTTTCTGACATTAATTTGAATTTGGCAACAAGTCAAGGGGATCTCCAGGTGTCCAGCAACAGTAACGTCATCATGCAGGGTAAGTAGCCAATCACATTGAAGAAATCTCACAGATTGCAAGCTGGAAGTAAAAGGCAGTGATTATCCACCATTTGTTATAAATTTTACAGAGAGTGAAACAAAGATTGGGCATACACATTAGAAGCTGAAGTATCATAAACACACTTTAAAAACATAATTTTTATTATATTAAAAGGCTATGGAATTTGTATCATAATAAAAATATTTGATATTGCACAAATATAAAATTAGGTTTCCAGGTCCAGAGAAGATCTTCAGCAGTGGTTATGAATTCTTATGCTGTTAAAAATCCTGTTACACCTCATTAGCAAGACGTAACTTTTTGGGGGAATTTAATAGCAATATTACAATGTAAAAGGGTAAGCTCTTGTCAGTTCAGTAATTTCTAATTGATTGCTGTCTGTGGGGACTTCAACAGTGCACCCTGTGGAAAGTTGGCAATCACTGACAGCAACTTTTGCATTTCCATGTTTAACTGCACATGTGCAGGCGCCAGAAGTTTCTGCTGGTTTCACAGTTGTAATGGTGGTGAATGCTAACAGTTTCACCATCATTGCAACCACAAAATTTGGGCCAATATTCTGAAGATCCCACTTATTTTGGGAGGAACTTCCACCTCCAGGTGCTATCCAAACTGAAAACTTGCATCAGCCACAAAGTAAGATCTGGCAGGACTGATCTTTGCCCTCTTTTTGATTCCCTTTTTCCCCCTCTACACCCATTACTTAGATGTAGCAGAGACAAAAATTGACTCCAATATGATTCGGGGCATTCAAGGGTAAATTCACTAATGTTATGTTCCTAGCAAGGAACTGTGCTCTAAAGGCATGCAGGTTACAGATAGGCACAAATACTTGGAAATACATCATATGATGTCACCTCAAGATTTGCCTCCTATTATAATATACCTTCCCACTTTTATACATCTGATAACATCTTTGGGAAAAATTTCACCAACATCATCAGGCATGGGTTGCCAGTGGAATGGCTCTCCCCTCAATTTTTCATCCCAGTCCCTCCAAGGTTAAGTCAGTTTAAAATGATAACTTGGAATTTTACCTTGGAGGAAATGTAAGACATAGATTTGTCTCTAATGGCAGAGTTTAGCTCAAAATAGTTACTGACAGGTTTTAAATATTGAAAAGAAAATGTGGTATTTGCACCCAGTTCATTAATGCAGCTTCAGATTTAGGCCTGTGTATGGAGCACACTGGTGGTTTGAGCTCTAGGGGTGCCAGCTGTATACTGAATGGCAGTGGCAGGTGTCCTTGCAGCAAAACACATGCCACTGAACCGCCTGTCTGCTCGCCTGGACGCTGAACTGGAAGTTCCCAATGGTCATTGCCAGGTAGGTGTGCTAGGTGCTGAAGAAATATTTGGCAACATCGTGGTGTGTCCAGCCAATCGGGTTATACTGATCACCTTGACACGCTTTCATGCAGTACCACTGTAACTATGGGTGGAAGCATTCCATGGAAGCCTCCAACATTATAGTTAATTAAGCATCCACATAACTTAGTAATGCGATTAAGTCTTCCCAGCTTTCTTGAAGAGGAGCTTTCATCATTACTAATTGCCTTCCAAAGCCAATTATTTTCATCTCTGAAGATCTAGCAGTGTAGATATCAACAAGTAGACACAGAGCATTTCTCATGCATCTTGACCAACACAACATCCCTCTCAAGGCCCTCCACTTCTTCCAAATGTGCAGGACATTGGGAAACTCATTTGGGTCAGTAATGGTGCTGCAGGAAAGCAATACATTTTAATAATTGGCACAGAGGTTCATGGAAACTGAAAATAGGTTGGCATTTAAAGGGATCATGCCTCTAGTCCTCTGTTATTTGTGAAATACAGCTAGTCCACAAAATGTATATTGTGATATTAGAATTATAACTTGGAGTTTTCATTAATTACAGGCCCTGAAATTCATGGATCCGCTCCTCGCCCAAGGCTGGAGACACCATCCCAAATCCTAGGGACAGAGATTTTTGCCTGGCTGGCATGGGCTGCTAGTACCTGAAAGGGTGCCTACCATTACCTACCTAACCAAATGTACAGGTAATGGCAAAAACACTTATCAGACCAGTAACGAATGCTGATGCTTCCATTCACCAGAGGAGCAGTGACAAAGTTGTCGCACGTTGCAGCCAATCCCCTAGGGCAGGCATTGCGTAGCTTATTACTGTAAATGTCACTGCAGCTCTACACATTTTTGTGTCAGTGTTTCGTAGCTGCCACAGGAGGCAGCAACAATATCAATCAATCTACATGTATAAAGCAGGTGACTAATCAGTTATTTGACAAAGCAAGTAGCTTCATCATTTTTGCAGTGCACAACTAGAAGTAGAAGATGATAGCTTTTCCCAAATTGCACTCCTGCTTCTCCCAGCTCCATATTCAGTTAAGCCTGGGAGCCTTTCTGCCATTAAGTACCTCATTATGCTATGCAAGTTCAACACATGGCAAGTGAAGAAAATCAAGAATGGCTCCTGCAAGAAACCCAGAATCCTAATTTAAATAAATAGTTTCACCTTTAAATGTTCCTGTGTGTGTTCCTGCTGCCAGCATAAACACCTTCTCCAGTATGATGGGCGGTGCATGTCTGGCCGGAAATGTGCGCAAGCTTCCTCCTGCCTTATTGGGAGCTTAGCGAACTGGTTACTGTCAAAAAATTCTATTCTAATGAAAAGACTCCTATTTTTTCTAGACTCTCTTTCTAAAGTCTTTGGCCTGGATTTTATGAGTCCTGCGGCTTTCCCAATGGCGGAACCAGAAGTTGGCGTAACATCCGTTTCCGCCATTTTTCCCGTTTCACACACAATTTCATATGTAAATTAAACGTGTGGCGACAGGCAAAGAGGACACCTGGGATTATGCGGTGGGGATGGCCTTCCATTGGTGGAACCCGCTGTCACTGGACCAAGCACATGATTGGCATGGCGATAAAGCATTTTGTGCCTGCAGCCTCAAAGATCTGAAGCCTTCCTGTCATGTATGTCTCTGCATAGGAGCCTGAATTGAAGCTTGAAATTAATTCAAAATGGTTTTGCCTCCCTTAATGTTTGTAATCCGGCACCAACATCACATCATTTACCTTTTTTCTACAGCAACACAAAAGAAAATATCAGCCAGCAGGCAATGTCCCACCCCATGGTTCAGTGATGCATCCCTGCAGGTCCTCCTCCAGGCTGTCAGGGAAAGGTGGGAGGTTCTCTTCCCTGCAGAAGGAGTGCGAAGACCCTCCCACCTGAACAAGGCGGCTTGAATGGAGGTAACAGAGGAGGTATCGAACCATGGGGTCACTTGTGGAACCTGGGTACAGTGTCACAAGTGCATCAATGACTTGCTCAGATTGGCGAAGGTAAGTGGTCCTGCAGGACAAACAGACCCACAACCAATGCGAGCGCGCCAAGACAGTCCTGACACCAGCTAAAGAGGAGGTTGCACAAATTGCAAGAGAGGAGGGACGCAGGGAAATATCAGATGACAAGGCAGGATCCTCAAGGCATAAGGATGAAGTGTCATCTTTAGTCTTGCAGCCATATGTGCACACCCAATGTAAGTGTGCAAACTCATGGACAGCTGATGCTTCATATGCCTCTGTTTGTATCTCCACTGCAGGTGCCCGCACTCGAGTGGCTGAAAGCCACAAGGCCCAAGACTCTTCTTCTGGGAGGAAGAGGAAGACAATGCCCCAGAGGGTGCACTGTCACCTGCCTCTTCTTCCACCTCTGCCACCGCAGATACATCCACATGGTCTGCAGGAGGTTTAACATTATAATCTGGGTCACAATCTGGTGAGCATGACACAGACGTGTCCTAGCAGCAGAGGGAGCATGTGCAGCCAGGTCCCCTGACAATCAGACGACCGCTGAGGACCAGACCCCTGGTCCGCCCCACGCTCATGATGATCCTCTGTTTGTCGCTACGAGAAGTGCAGCAAAGCCATGTGGAAAATATGTTGGAGATGCTTGAGGTCATGTGTGGTTTTGCGCATGTCATGGAGGAGTCCATGCAGGCCATGACATCTGCCATGTCCCAGGCACTTGAGCATATGGCTTCCTCAGTTGAGAGTTTGGCGAGCTCCGTGGCAAGTCTGGTTGAACATCTGAGCCATATGTGATCTGACCTGCACTCCATAACTGTTGCTGTGGGCTCCATGCAGCAGAGTCTAAGCGAGAGGGAGATGTCAAGGTGATAGGCAGTTGCCATCGTGCACCCAGATGGAGAAGGAGTGAGCGTCAGCTGCCCCAGGGCCTTCCTCTCAGGACACCCCTAGGGTAAGTAGCATCTTACATTGACATTACCTCCAGCAGGCGAGCACACGGGAGATACTCAAGCACCATTGCTGCAGACCCCCAGTAGGATGGAGCCATTGAGGCCCCGTTCCTCCAGAGGACGCCCACCATGGTCATCCACAGCAACAGGGCAGTGCACTGAGCAAACTGCATCCATCTCAGCTGCTAATGTTGGGCGACACCTAGACATAGTGGGAAAAAACAGAAAAAGAAAGTTTTGAACATGAAGGTGTCACAGGTACTGTAAATATTGTGCAACTCTTCAATAAGTTTAAATACATCTTTATTTACTTTAACATTCGATGCACACTCGTAAATCATTTGCTTGGTTTCAGGTGAAAACGAAATTGTTCATTGGAGGCCTATGGCAAGAACGCATTGATACTTGCAAAGCATCTCAGGAAATGTCCAGTGTCCATTTCTCATTGCCATTTGAATCTTCAGTCTTCAATGATGGCTATTTGTCATTTGATAATTGTTCATTTTTTCACGACTGACATGCCTTAAATTTGTTGTTCTGCGGTCACAACTTAACTCTGCTTGCAGTGTTGTGTATTTGGTTCCATCGTAGCCCACAGAAGATTTCATTTGCCGGTCGCACCAAAGTGCAGCAAAGATTCTTTTAGATTACAGCAATGAATAAGACCTCAGGTACATGTGATTATATGTGGGGAATTTTTATGTTTCTCCTCTCAACGTTCCTTGATGAAGTAGCATATTGTTGGCTGAAATGTGCAAATATGAGGTTCTCTCTGATGTTCTCTTGCATGTCTCTCCATGGCCCTCATATCTATAACGGAATCGTTGGCATTGTTGTCCTCCTACTCACCCTCTTCATAGTCTTCCTTATCTGAGGAGACTGCTGTTCCTCCGCCTGCAAAATGCTGCCACATCTAATTCCAAGGTTGTGCAAGGCACAGCAGACAACGATTATTCGTAACACCCTCTGTGGTGCATACTGAAGAGCCCCTCCAGACTGGTCAAGGCAGCGGAATCACATTTTCAGCATGCCAATGGTGTGTTCGATGATGGCTATGGTGGATCCGTGAGCAGCATTGTACCTCTCTTTAACAGCGCTCTGGTGATGGCGCACTAGTGTCATCAACCATATACAAAAGGGGTAACCTTTGTCACCCAGGATCCAGCTGTCTACTTTGGCTGGTTCCTCAAGAGCTGCTGGCAACTGTGAGTTCCTCAAAATGCATTAGTCATGACAGATCGCTGGGAAATGTGCATAAACATGCATGATTCTTCTCCTGTGGTCACAAACCAGTTATATGTTTAAAGAGCGGACACATTTGCAATTCACAAATATAGTAGGCTGGTCCATGGGAGTGCTAATGGCCACATGAGTGCAGTCAATCACCCCTTGCATTCTAGGGAACCCAATGATGGCTCCAAAGGCCGTTGACCTTGCTGCCTGGCTGCCCTTGTCTACCGGTAAGTAGATGAAATCATTGGCACATCGAAAAAGGGCATTGGTCACATTTTTGATGCACCAATGGGTCGCAGACTGTGATATGCATCATACCTCACCCACAGATCCCTGGAAGGACCCGTTAGCAAAAAAATTGAGTGCAGCAGTCACCTTGAGGACAACAGGCATGGGATTCCCACCAAAGCCAAGTGGTTGCAGGTCATTCCCCAAGATCCTACAAATTTCTGTGACTATTTCATGTGACAGCCTTAGGTGTCTCTGGCATTGTCTCTCTGACATACGAAGGTAATTTGTCCTTGTCCTGAAGATGCGATGATGTGCCAGTGCCCAACAATGCCATTCCTGGATGTTATCATTCGAAGCATCCTCACTTTCTTGTTTTGCCTGTTGCTGGCATTCAGGCATTAGAAAGAGCCTCCTTAGTCGCTTCCTTTGCTCTTCTTCCTGTGGTACTAGCCAAATTGGGTGTATGAGACCCATGTTGCTGCGATTTTTCTGAACAATAAATAAATAAATTAGTAGACAGCCTATCCCCAGAGATGGAGACAGAGAAGTCAGGAAGGGAAGGGGAAGTGTCGGAGATGGACCATGTAAAGGTGAGAGAAAGGTAGAAATTGGAAGCAAAGTTGATAAAGTTTTCCAGTTCAGGGCAGAAGCAGGAAACAGCACCAATACAGTCATCAATGTATCGGAAACAGTTGGGGGAGGGGGCCTGAGTAGGACTGGAACAAGGAATATTCGACATATACCACAAAAAGACAGGCCTTTTACTTGAAGGAAGTGAGTGGAGTTGAAGGAGAATTTGTTCAATGTGAGAACAAGTTCAGTCAGGCAGAGGAGGATGGTGGTGGATGGGGACTGGTTCGGCCTCTGTTCAAGGAAAAAGGGGAGAGTCCTCAAACCGTTCTAGTGGGGTTGGAGGTGTAGAGAGATTGGATGTCCATGGTGAAGAGGAGGCAGTTAGGGCCAGGAAACTGGAAATTGTCAAAATGACGTAGGACGTCAGAAGAGTAAGGAGGGAAGAGACTGGACCAGGGAAGAAAAGATAGAGTCAAGATAGGAAGAAATAAGTTCAGTGGGGCAGGAACAGGCTAAAACAATGGGTCTGCCAGGACAGTCCTGTTTGTGGATTTTAGGAAGAAGGTAGAAGCGGGCTGTCCAGGGTTGCAGGACTATGAGGTTGGAAGCTGTAGAGGGAAGATCTCCAGAGGAGATGAGGTCAGTCACAGTCCTGTGGCTCATATAAAGTAAACTGACTTTCGGATCAGCAAATATTTGTATGTTGCCTCTTGTGTTCTGAAGTCTGCACACATTGGAAGTGGATATATTTACAGTGCTTTGTTGAACTGTTTCCACTAGAAGGAGTTCTACAAAATTAAAGGGTGCTATTAAGGTTGATGAATTGGTGATAAGGGGCACTTAAAGAGAAGGAACATTGCACACTGCAAATTTGGAGGGGTTAACATTCATGGATTTTTTCCTTCTATAATTCAGCATTCCCTTTTTACTAGAAATATCACAGACTGAAAAGCATCTGGCTCCGTTATGGTAGTAAAATGAGTCATATTCATATATCAGCGAAACTATCTTCTGAGTAATGCATCTGCATGGATCATTTAGTCTCATCAAAAATAGACTCTTCACTGATTGACAACTGTGTTGGTATGTGATGTCAAGATGAATAATTTGTCAGAGTCTGTGTGACAGAAACTGCCCATGCACAAAGACATAAGAGCACTGGTAAAGACTTGTCTCAAGTTTCATTTTGGCCTTGCATGCCTCAGCCTGTCTCCCTTTTGCCCTGTATGTGGAAGATGAGACAGACTCTATTTCACTTTGCTGATTGACTGTTGAATGGACTTAGCTAAATAGCTTTATCATCTGGAGATTTCACTACCAACTTAGCACCCTGTCAAAAGATATAAACATATTTGTTCAGGAATTATGTCAATAAAGAAATGAAGCTTTCGTCCCATGCTCCAGACTGATTTTCTTCATTTGTACTGAACATTGTCTTGATGAAAAGGAAACTATTTATGTTTTGCAAAAGGCTAAATACTTTAGTAATGAGAATATAAAAAAATGGAAAAACAATTTTGTAAACTCTGTTATATGTTAAGTAAGGGCAGGAATGGTCAGTATGGTGACACAGCCCCTTAGCTCCCAAAGCATTGTTATGCAAGGACATGGGTTCCCCCAGCCCACCACACAATTCTCCACGTGGCAAGATTCTGATCTCAGTGTTGACTGTCAGACAAGATGTCCAGTGGAGCCTAGGTACTTTGTCATGGGGGCAGTGGGGGTGGGGGTGGGGGTGAGGCATGCGGTGGGGGTACGGGGATCAAAGGACAAGGCATTCTTTCACACTTCTAAGTTCTCAGCTCAAGAGGAGCATTGGCACCTGTCTGGAGCAACTCAATTATCTGCCTTCTTATGCAAGAGATGTAAGCTGTTATCTAATGCATGTAAGAATAGGTTTCAGTTAGTCAGATAGGCAAAAAAAAAATATTTTATTGAAGTAGTTACAAAATATAATGGCTAGAAACTCCACATCATTTTCAGTGTATTTCCAGTAACAAGTGTAGAATAGGGCAAGTTATTTTTTTGGCAGAATAATGGGGTAGAAGTTCTGCCTGATGATTTTCCACCCCAAACTCGAAATAACACAAAGAATAGTGGTACAAGGATCATTATCAACCTTGGAGAATGTTACAGGTAGGATCCCACAGAGGTCAGTTTGGGATCTCCTTTGTTTAATGTCTTTGTCTGGCTCAATTACTTTCATGTAAAGTGCCTTGGGATGTTTTCTGTCTTGAAGGCACTTAATGAAAATTATTGTGAGAATTTCTATGTGATGTGATACTCTTGGTGAGGTGATACTCCGGCCTAAAAATTGGATTGCTCACATTTTAGCACATGGAGGACACGATTCCCAACTATGCCATGCCCAACCCCTTTGAAGCAGGTAGCTTGCAAGCTTTCTGCTGCCTCCTCATTTAAATGATTGTAAAGTTCTATTGAACGTGACCCATGCCGCTGTCTGGCTGAATGTTCAACAGGGGACTTAGCAGTGTGCGTGCCTAGCATGTGTTTCAGCTAGCTTGTACCTCTTAAAGTGGCGCTGCACGCATTACACAGAAGCTACTGCTGACTGCTTGCAGTGCAAGTGGCTGTAATGAGAAGGACACCAAATGGAGGAAAAGCAAGAGAGAAGGCTCCCAGGTTCTCAGATGCAGCACTGGCTCCTTAATCCAGGAGGTCAACAGGCGGAGAGAGTCCATTTTCCCAAGGGGGTACAAGAGGCCCTCAAGTAATACCCTGAGAAGGGAATGAGAGCAAGAGGCCAGCAAGGACAATTCCCAGAGTTTCGCCCCAAGGGCCTGACAGTATTCTCGCAAGAACTTCAATAGCCTCACCCAGATGGTCAAGGTCATTGAATGCATCTTCAAATGATATCTGCTACCCATCTGACCACCAGTCTCCCATGCTGCTCAATGCACTACACCCTCATCACTCACCCATCAACAGTCCCTAGCAGATAGGACTCAGGCCTAACATTCAGATGTTCCACCTCACCCTCACACACCTTCCAATGATGCCAGCCTCACACCCACCTCTCGCAGCCTCCACATGCCTCCAGATGTTCAGCTATTGCAAGCACATAACCCAAACACAGTGCCTCACAATCACTGGCATTCTTCCTCTCTCTTGCAAGACAAAGTGGCCCATTACTGCAGGGCGCAGATCAGAACCGAAGGTGAACAGACACATCTGCATCACCTATGCCTGCTGGAGGAGACTGTGCTCAGCATCATGGGGCTGGCTATAACAGAGGCCGTTGCATGCAGTGCTGCTGAGAAATTTCAGAATGACAGTATATTCCTGCCTTATGGCCCTTCTCAAGTCTCGCCTCAACCTCATCCTGCTATCTGGCATAAAGTGCAAGCTGCAGATCATGTGACCATGGACCTTTTGCTTTCCACCCCAACCCCCACTTCCCTTATTCCAACCATTCCCTTCTGATTTTCTGCTTTCAGATACCCAAGAACTACCACTTGGCCAGCCACTGCAACCTCATGAGGAAGGACGAGAGCACACCACCCCTTCAATGAAGAGGCCCCATCTCTTGATCTGACACTTGCAGCCACCAGCTCAAATACTGGCACTGCGCGTACATTAGATGGAGCTGCACATGGTGAGTTACTGGGCACAAGTGCCAGGGGGACAGGGAAGATAATTTGCCCAGGAAGGCGAGGTCACAGATGAGTCCTCACAGATGAGGGGACTCAGATGAATCCTTCGATGGGGCAGCATACAGGAAAATGTTGATGAGCATGCTCACCATGATGTTTGGTGCATTGGCAGGCCTGTCACTAGCCTCTTGTCACTGTCAAGGAGCATGGAGTCTGGCTCCAACTTGGCACAGGGCTTCATGCAGAGCTTTGAGCCCATTCTTTCCAGTGGTGACCAACTCCATAACAGCACTTGCTGGCACACCCATGATGCAGCGTCTAGTGACCGAAGTCTCAACTTCCATTGCAGCACAAGTGGACTTTACTCAATGTGTAGTGCTGCAGTTGGAGCTCAGACTGAGGTCATGAGATGCATACTTACAGCATGCCCGCTCAGACTGCTGCCATCATGCCTGCAGATCTCAGTGCTCAAAGTGGTATGCAGGTTCTCACAGCAATCTGTCCTCCAACAAATTACTGGGATTGTTAATGCCTACCTGGGGGTGTGCAATTGGCTCTGTGGTACACGATCCTACAGTCCTTTCTCAGCATATGTGCTCCTACTACCACTGCCACTCTGCCAGTGCCCTTGCTGTTGCCTTTCAGCTAGCCAAATCAGACTGCTGCCACCCATTCCGAGGTGCTGCAGTCCAAAGCCTGGCCCTCAAGACCTAGAGCAACTCAATGGTGTCTTGCAAGACTATCTGCAGACTGCCCCACTGAAAATCAGCAGCCTTCCACCAGCCATGCTGCAGCCACATGGGTAGCATTGCATCAGACGACTAGACCAGACAAAGGTATACATAGGACCACAAGACAGGCAGTAAGGGGATGCACAAGGGTAAATAGTTTATTTCTGTATGTATTATTGGATGTGCTGTTGGATAAAGTTGTTATGGAAAGGTTTATTGTTTGTGGCTTTTATTGCAGGATGTTGACCAAGAGGATGCTGTGACGGGATGTAGCAGATGGATTGAAAAGTGACAAATTGTGGAGCAATGGTGGTGATGGGATGATGTCCTAAGGGAACCGGAGTTTCAGTAGGTGCTCATGGACAGTGTGCCTGCAGTGAAGGGGTCCCAGATGCCTCAACCCTGCCCCCTCTTTCTCCTCCCAAGGTGGCCTCAGTATGCCTGGTGGCAAGGGCTGCACTCTCATAATAGCAAGAAGGTTGTAGAGAATGCAGCAGACCACCATGAGTTTGGAGACACTGGCTCCTCCCGGGTGGTCCAGGCAACAGAAGTTTTGCCTGAGAACACCGATCGTCTGCTCCAAAACGTTCCTCATGGCTGCATGGCTCTTATTGTAGGTGTGTTGTCCTCATGTGGTCAGGTGGCAGAATGGAGTGATGAGTCATGTGTATAGGGGTACCCCTTGTTTCCATGCAGCCAGCCTCTGGGTCTTCGTGGTGACCCAAAGATGACAGGAATGGCAGACTGCCTCAGGATGAAGGCGTCGTGGCTGCTGCCAGGATAGCAAGCATTTGCCAAGATGATGCTCTGGGTAATATCGCATACCTGCTGAACACTGATGGAGTGGAACCCTTTGCATTTCCAGTACATTTCATTTAGGTATGTAAAAAGGAAAAAATTGGCAAAGACTAATAGAGAAATGGTAGAGAAGCTAAATAATTACTTTGTGTCTGTCTTCACGGAGGGAGATACAAGAAGTCTCCCAGAAATACTTGAGATCCAAGGGTCTAGTGAAAATGAGGAACTGAAAGAAATTAGGATTAGTAAAAAAGTAGTATTGGAGAAATTGATGGGACTGAAAGTTAACAAATCCCCGGGCCCTAGAGTTTTGAAAGAGATGGCTACAGAGATGGTGGATGCATTGGTGATCATCTTCACCCTAGCGTTTTGAAAGAGATGGCTACAGAGCTGGTGGATGCATTGGTGATCATCTTTCAAACTCGTCAGGCAAGCCTCCCACCTGCCAAGAATGAGGAAAATTAATTTCACCACATGAACATTGATTTTGAACTGTTGTTGGTGAAGAAAGAACTTGCTTTAAAAAACAATGGGAGACTTTGTCTGGAGACAGATATTAGCATATCAACAGACAGTACTTCAAAGGACAATGGGATTATTCCCTGCTCCAATTTAATCCACAATGGACTTTTGATTATCAGACGTTGAAGCATTCCAGGTTAACTACTAAAATGGCCGAATACACAAACAGACGTGGTTAGACCAATTTAGCCACATGACTGGCTGACTGTTGGAGTTTTTTAAATTTGAACTGGCCACAGGGTTAAAACTGAGAAAGCTGTTTTCTCTTGGACTGAGAACACCTCTCTCCTGTCTGCTCTCATCTCGCTCTCACCAGTTTTGGAAACCATTGAAGACACATGAACCCCAAGAGAGAAAAGTCTCCTACAGTGAACAATGTTTAAGAAGAATACTGGGCGCCGACGAAAAGCAAAACTATGTACAAAAGGACTACAGTGAGCTCGAAGCACAGTAAACAAGAAACTCTTCAGAGATTGCCTCAAACCTCTCCATTTTATTTTTCTTCTGCTCTTTTCTGTCCCTATTAGCATGTGTGTATTGCGTGTGCATGCTAGCATGGGCACGTCGTATATCCATAGGCGTTAACCGTATTACAGTTTAAGTTTAAGGTTTAATAAAATTTCACTTTTCTTCTTTAAACCTAAGAAAGCCTGTTTTGCTCACTTCTTTGCCTTTTAATTGGAAAGTGGTGAAAAAGGAGGGAGCTCAAAACACAGTGTGTTTAAAATTAAACCCTGTTACAATAAGACCAGGTGAAGACAGTAAAAGACCCCTAGACACCTTTCTCACCTGGCCGTAACAAAATTCTATAATTTCTGCAATGGTGCCTGCAGATTGGAAGGTTGCAAATGTAACCCCACTGTTTTAGAAAGGAGAAAGAGAGCGAATGGGAAACAACAGACCTGTTAGCCTAACGTCAGGAATAGGGAAAATATTAGAAACTATTATAAAGGATGTGATTACTGAACACTGAGAAAGTAATGGTCTGATTGGGCAGAGTCATAGAAACATATAATATACAGATAGAAACATGGAAAATAGGAGCAGGAGTAGGCCATTCGGCCCTTCGAGCCTGATCCACCATTCATTATGATCATGGCTGATCATCCAACTCAGTAACCTGTTCCCGCTTTCCCCCCATATCTTTTGATCCCTTTCGCCCCAAGAGCTACATCTAACTCTTTGTTGAAAACATACAATGATTTAGCCTCAACTGCTTTCTGTGGTGGCGAATTCCACAGGCTCACCACTCTCTGGGTGAAGTAATTTTTCCTCATCTCAGTCCTGAAAGGTTTACCCCGTATCCTTAGACTATAACACCTGGTTCTGGACTCCTCCAACATCGAGAACATCCTTCCTGCATCTACCCTGTCAAGTCCTGTTAGAATTTTATAGGTTTCTGTGAGATCCCCCTCACTGTTCTGAACTCCAGCGAATATAATCCTAACCGACTCAATCTTTCCTCATACGTCAATCCCGCCATCCCAGGAATCAGTCTGGTAAACCTTCGCTGCACTCCCCCTATAGCAAGAACATCCTTCCTCAGATAAGGAGACCAAAACAGCACACAATATTCAGGTGTGGCCTCACCAAGGCCCTGTATAATTGCAGCAAGACATCCCTGTACTCGAATCCTCTCACTATGAAGGCCAACATGCCATTTGCCTTTTTTACTGCCTGTTGCACCTGCATGCTTACCTTCAGCGACTGGTGTACGAGAACACCCAGGTCTCATTGCATATTCCCCTCTCTCAGTTTATAGCCATTCAGATAATAATCTGCCTTCCTGTTTTTGCTACCAAAGTGGATAACCTCACATTTATCCACATTATACTGCATTTGCCCACTCACTCAACTTGTCCAAATTACCCTGAAGCCTCTCTGCATCCTCCTCACAACTCACCCTCCCATCCAGTTTTGAGTCATCTGCAAATTTGGAGATATTACATTTAGTTCCCTCATCTAAATCATTAATATATATTGTGAATAGCTGGGGTCCTAGCACCGATCCCTGCGGTACCCTACCAGTCACTGCCTGCCATTCGGAAAAAGACCCGTTTATTCCTATTCTTTGTTTCCTGTCTGCCAACCAATTTTCTATCCATTGCAATACACTACCCCCAATCCCATGCGCTTTAATTTTACACGCTAACCTCTTATGTGGGACTTTGTCAAAAGCCTTCTGAAAGTCCAAATAAACCACATCCACTGGCTCCCCCTCATCAACTCTACTAGTTACATCCTTGAAGAATTCTAGTAGATTTGACAAGCATGATTTCCCTTTCGTAAATCCATGCTGACTCTGTCCGATTCTATCACTGTTCTCCAAGTGCTCTGCTATAACAAGGATTTATGAAGGGGATTTAAGAAGAGGAAATCATGTTTGACAAACTTGTTCGAGTTTTTTGAGGATGTTACTAGCAGAGTGGATAAGGAGGAACCAGTGGATGTGGTGTATTTGGACTTTCAGAGGGCTTTTGATAAAGTTCTTCATTGGAGGTTACTAAGCAAAATTTAAAGCGCATGGGATTGGGGGTAATATACTGGCATGGATTGAAGATTGGGTAACAGGCAGAAAACAGAGAGTAGGAATAAATGGGTCATTCTCAGGTTGGCAGGCTTTTACCAGTGGGGTACCGCAAGGATCAGTGATTGGGCCCCAGCTGCTCACAATCTATATCAATGATTTGGACGTGGGGACCAATTGTAATATTTCCAATTTTGCGGATGACACAAAACTTGGTGGGAATTTGAGTTGTGAGGAGGATGCAAAGAGGCTTCAAGGGGATTTGGACAGGCAAAATGATTTTTTTTTTAATTCATTCATTGGATGTGGGCATCGCTGGCCAGGCCAGCATTTATTGCCCATTCCTAATTGCCCTTGAGAAGGTGGTGGTGAGCTGCCTTCTTGAACCGCTGCAGTCCATGTGGGGTAGGCACACCCACAGCGCTGTTAGGAAGGGAGTTCCAGGCTTTTGACCCAGCGACAGTGAAGGAACGGATGGTGTGTGACTTGGAGGGGAACTTGCAGGTGGTGTTGTTCCCAGGTAATTTCTGCCCTTATCCTTCTAGTTAGTAGAGATCACAGGTTTGGAAGGTGCTGATTGAGGGGCCTTGGTGTGTTGCTGCAGTGCATCTTTTAGATGGTACACACTGCTGCCACTGTGCGTCGGTGGTGGAGGGAGTGAATGTTTGTGGATGGGGTGCCAATCAAGCAGGCTGCTTTGTCCTGGATGATGTCGAGCTTCTTGAGTGTTGTTGGAGCAGTACCCATCCAGGCAAGTGGAGAGTATTCCATCACACTCCTGACTTTTGCCTTGTAGATGGTGGACAGGCTTTGGGGAGTCAGGAGGTGAGTTACTCGCCGCAGGATTCCTAGCCTCTGACCTGCTCTTGTAGCCTCGGTATTTATATGGCTACTCCAGTTGTTTCTGGTCAATGGTAGCCCCTAGGATGTTGATAGTGGGGGATTCAGCGATGGTAATGCCATTGAATGTCAAGAGGAGATGGTAGATTCTCTCTTGTTGGAGATGGTCATTGCCAGGCACTTGTGTTGCGCGAATGTTACTTGCCACTTATCAGCCCAAGCCAGTATAAAAGTGGGCCATCTTACAGTGCTGACTTCGTTTGCACTGGAGTGTTGACTTTGGGCTGCATTAGAGTGCTAAAGTGGGAGTTTTGTGACTGAGGGTAACTAAGGGTTAGTTTTATCTAAAGTCTAGTCTTTGTGCAATTGTGCAATCATCAGCGAACATCCCCACTTCTGAACTTACGATTGAAGGAAGGTCATTAGCAGCTGAAGATGGTTAGGCCTAAGACACTACTCTGAGGAACTCCTGCAGTGATGTCCTGGAGTTGAGATGACTGACCGCCAACCACAACTATCTTCCTTCATGCTAGGTACGATTCTAACCAGTGGCATTGAGGTAGACAATCAGCCATTATCTAAAATGGCAGAGCAAGCTCGAAGGGCTGAATGGCCTACTCCTGCCCCTATGTTCCTATGTTCCTATGTCCCCGTTTACATGTAGGGTTCAGAAAGTCATGTGCATGCAGTCAATGGCTCCCTGCAACATTGGGAATCTCGCTACCCTGGCAAAGCCATATGCCCGCTCCTCCTGCCTCTCTCTCGTTAGAGGGAAGATGAAGATGATGAAGCGATGGACAGTGAACTGAGAAGGATGTTGGCAATGTCAACTGCTCTTGCCTGGAAGGATTCAGTTACGTAGAAGTTCTCAAGCAATGCTTCCGTTGCCTGGACCACTGGTGGTGGTCTGCTGCATCCTTAACAAGCTCGCTATTAGGAGTGCGCAGCCCTTGCCACCAGGAATAATGAGGCCATCTTGGGAGGAGGAAGAGGAGGCAGAGAGGAGGCACTTGGAACCCCTTTGCCCCAAGCGCACTATCTGTGAGCACCTACTGAAACCTTGACAGCCAGTGACAGTGTGCAACCTCACCATCCTGTGTGTCTGCAGGTCCTGTTGAAGGAGGTGGCACAATTCTATTATCACCTCCTTGATGAGTCACGGGTGCCTCATGCATTGTTTTTGGTTGAGGTAGAAGTAGTAGAAGTTCTCCCTGAAGACCCTCAGTGGATAGGGCTGTTAGGGCCAGGTGAGGAGGGGGTCTCAGGCTCCCCTCTTGCCCTTCCTCTTATTTGCTGACAACAGGGTTTATTCTTTTTTAAACAGTGGTTGTGCTTACCACCTCAGTGAGTGTTTTAACTTTTATCTTTAATGTGATCGTGAAAGAACCAATCGGACAGGTTTTCTAGCATTTAAACAAGAAAGAGGTAAGTTTATTATCCTTAGCAATCTAAACTTGATCTTTAAAAAAACCGCTACACATTCTCTCGAGAATCACACACACACAAATAGATTACAGAGTGAAAAGTAAATTTTGTGGTTGGATTAGAGTCCAGAATAAATGGAAATTAAATGCACAGTCTGTGAGGTTGGATGATTCTGTGGTCCCCCAGCTGAAGTTGTATTCTTGATGTCTTTGGCTGGTGAAAGTGCACTTTGTGACTGGCCCGCTTAGCTCAGGGATTTCTTGGAGACAGACTTGTAGGTGGCTCTCTTCCCCTGGTCTCTGTCTGTAGCAAGCTGTAGGCTTTGAGGGTCCACAGTCACAGATGGTTTTCAAACTTATGGTGTTATTGTGGAGAGAGTGAGAGTGGAAGGCACACAGCTGCTGCTGCACAGTCGGTGTTACTGGCTTGACTGTCTTTGTTTAAGGAATCTCCCAGCTTTCACAGAGTCTTTCACAGTCACAGGACTGTCTCAGTGTATTCGCTGCAACCTTCTAATGAGATTCAAATTTTGAATTGTCTCCCCAGGTCCCAGTATGCCAATATTTACAAGGATTGCCTTGAATACTGTGCTAATGAAGCAATCTTAGGTAATTCAATCACTTAGAGCAAGCCAATTTTCTGGGTCCATGATCCTCAGACCTCCGTCTCCTGTTGGAGGCCTTGGAATGTGAAAAGGTGTTTCAGATGTAAATTGTAGTGGGCATATTGGCTGCCAGTTTTTTAAAAGTAACTGCAGGATTTTTTCCATTAAAAGTTTAATGTAAGACTCCAACCAATGAATTCCTTATTTGGCATGTAATTTTTCTTGACGGGCCTTCAGTGGAGAGCCCTCTTCCTCCTCCCTCAATCCACAGAATCCCCTCTGTGCAGCCTCAGCTCCATCACCCTGCCATGTTGGAGACCAACAGGAACTGCAACTACAGCCCTTATAATTGTTGCAGCCTCTCTGTGGACAGGTCACAAAACCCCTCTGTCAGGATGTGACAGCACTCCCTTACAAACTCAGCAAGTCACCAAAGCTCACACAAGAACAAGCCACAGTACTTCCACAAACTTTGCAAAAGCAAAAGTAAGTGAAAAGCAATGTACATTCAAGTTAGATGGCTAGCCCTTTATTTAATGTCTGTGGGGTGGGAGCATGTTTAGCAGTGAGTGATTCTGAAAGGGCATTAATTGGGCCTGCGCAGTCCAAGTTTGAGCAGCCTGATGAGCTGCTTAGCATCAATGTCTGTTCAGACTGCATGCTTCTGGTGCACAAAGGGCATTGTAACGACTAGGTAAGAAAGGTGTCTAGGGGTCTCTTTTAGCCTTCACCTGGTCTTATTGTAATAGGGTTTAATTTTAAATACACCGTGTTTTGAGCTCCCCCTTGGTGAATCCTTGTTCACCACTTTCCAATTATAAGGCAAAGACATGAGCATAAATAGGCTTTCTTAGGTTTAAAGAAGAAACGTGAAATTTATTAAAACTTGAACTCTAATTTGGTTAACGTCTTTGGATAAGGGCCATGACCCATGCTAGCATGCACACACGATACACACATGCAAATAGGGACAGAAAAGAGCAGAAGAAAAATAAAATAGAGAGGTTTGAGACAATATCAGAAGAGTTTCTTGTTTACTGTGCTTCGAGCATACTGTAGTCCTTTTTTAAGTAGTTTTGCTTTTCATTGGGGCCCAGTATTCTTCTTAAACCTTGTTCACTGTAGGAGACTTTTCTCTCTTGGGGTTCATGTGTCTTCAATGGATCTTCAGTTCTGTGAGAAAGCGATGGGAGCAGACAGGAGAGATATATTTTCAGTCAAAGAGCAAAGAACTTTCTGAGTTCAAATTCCCTGTGGCAAGTTCAAATTCAAAAAATCTCCAACAGTCAGTTAGTCATGTGACTAAACTGGTCTGACCACATCAGCCATCTTCGTAGTTAACCTGGAATGCTAGCCTCTCCACCTTCAACGTTTGGTAATCAAAAGTGCATTGTGGATTAAAGTGGAGCAGGGAGTGGCCCCTTTGTCCATTCCAAGTACTATCTGTTACTATGCAAAAAAGGTCTTTCCAATGAGGGGCCTGGCAATTCTTTATGATAGGCCCGCTTTTCTTCCCAGCAGCAATTTTAAGTTTTAATGTCCATGTGGCGAAATAATGTGTGCCTCATTCTTGGCAGGTTGGGGCCCAGTATTGTTCTTAAACCTTGTTCACTGCAGGACACTTTTCTCTCTTAGGGTTCATGTGTCTTCAGTAGATTCAAAGGCTTGTGAGAAAGAGATGGGAACAGACAGGAGAGGAGGTCTGCTTCAGTCCAGTAGCATTCTGCTTTCTCCCAGTTCAAACACTGTCTCTACAATTTAAAACTCCCCAAGTTGACCAGGAGGGTACTCACCTGACCGACTGGTACAGCCACTTCTGGCTTTGTGGATTGTCTTTTCCTTTCAAACACTGTCTGTTAATATGAAAAACTGTCTTTCCAGCCAAGGGCCTTGCAATCCCTTGTCACAGGCCTTCTCTTCTTCCCAGCAACAAATTGAAATTTAATGTCCATATGGTGAAATTAAGGTGCCTCATTCTTGGCAGGTGGAGGCCTGCATGACACCTTCACACCCAGGGGAATGAAAGGCACTTTGAGAAAAGTGCATTTCATTAAAAGAGTTGAGAGAAAATATAAGATACAGATATCCATACATATCTCACATTCATTCCCATTCATTCATGAATCCTAAAACTTACAAAAACTGTCTTTTCTTGGTGCCAGTGCTGTTTTAATTTCCCCTTTTTGGCATCCCAGTAACCATGTGGTTCTTTGGAGACGTTTTTCTTCAGTTTGCCCATTGCCATTACTGCCTGGGCCTTTGTTCCTGTTGAGGTCTGAAAAGGAGGATGATTGGTTTCTCTTTGGTTCTGACTGTGGGCGGAGGATTCTTTGTTAATCTCCCATTTGTACTCTGTGACACTCCTACCTGCAGGTATTTGTGCAGACTCTCCTGCACTCCCTGTGGCAGTTTGACTAGGTGAGGCATCATCCTCATGATTTTTCTGCCCCCTAAAGGTCTTTCTTTGTCTCTGCAAGGGTCCTGTAAATGCTGTTAGCAATTCTGGTGGGGTGCTTCTAGTGTCTCAATTTACATAGGAGGGTGTGGGGTCTAACTTTTCACATTTTTCGGGGTTGGCTGACCAGACAGTAGGGGTTTTCATCTGGGATTCCACCTGGACTTCCTTTGACATGCCCTCTTGGTCACTTCTTCCCCTTCCCTGTTTAACCTTTTGCCAGTCGTGTACCTGCCTGTCCCATTTTTTTTTCGGTGGGGGTCCCTTACAGTTCACCAGCCATCTGCTGGAGGGTCCTCCTAATGCCAGTACAGGACTTAGGGGTGCAGGTTTCACTGTAGGTTGGGGTTTCCCCTCAACCTGGCACATGTGGGAACTCTTGCAGTACTCCACATATTTGTGAATTTTGGCCAGTCAAACTGCTGTCTTATGCAGGCTTTGGTCTTTCATATACCGGCATGTACAACCACTGTAGTCTCATGGGCCTTTCTTAATATTTCTCTCCGGTACCTCTGGGGCATCACGAACTGGTGAACTACTGCCCACTCCTTGCTCTCAGGTCTGTGACGAAAACTCCATTTCCTCATCAGTACCTCATTCTTTAAATAGTAGCAATCAGGGACTCCCTCTGCTTCGCTTTCAGATTGGGCAGCCTGTGCTAACTCTTGCAATACTGGGTTGGCTCGCTGAGCCTCAGCTAGGGAAAATCCATTTAATTAATTCCCTGGGTTTCCAAAGAAAGTCTCGGATAGGCAGACCTGATGGTCATCTGCATGCAGTGCCAATGCAGTCTCCTCTGGGGGAGTTGGTTTGATCAGGGCCTGATCCACTACACATTCAGGGAAACTGCAGGGGACCGTCTCCCACCATTGCCCTGTCTCTCTGACCTCCTGCGGTTTTTCTTTCACTACTGGTGGGGGGGCATCTACCAGCTTCATCCCCGCCAGATCATGACCTAGAAGCAGGTCAACCCCGTCCACAGGCAAACTAGGAACAATCCCTATGGTCACTGGTCCCGAAATTAGGTCGCATTCCAGGTGCACAGGTACAGGCATACACTGCCCTCCAATATCATTCACCACCATTCTGGTGTTCACTGCACTCTCTGGGGGAAAGGTCAGGCCTTTTCCCAGTAAAAGGGATCGAGTGGCCCATGTGTCCCTGAGAATTACTATGGGATTGCAGGCCCCAATCGAGGGGTATGGGGTTACTTTCCCTTCAGACACAAAACCATGATAACCTTCAGGAATCCTATTAAATTTTCCTGCACTTGCAGCTGTAAGCTTCCTGGGTCTCACTCTTACAGCAGTTGAAGCCACAGCTTGTTCTGCTGTACTTTCCATTAGGTTCACTTCTTCACTGAGCAGGTATGCCCTGATCAACCCTACCAATTTTCCCTTTAGTTTCCAGCAGTCAGCTTTTAAATGCCCTGCTTTATTACAATGGAAGCACACAGGTCTCTTGGTCTCACTCTTGCTCACAGCCCCCAGTGTCTCCTGCTTTCCTTTCTCTCCCAGGACTGCCTGGGCGGAGATCATCCTTTGTCCTTTTCAGATTTGTGGGGGTGATTAGGAAAGTTTCTCCGCTGAGAAACCGACTCATAAATTAAAGCAAACTCATCAGCTAGAACAGCCGCTTGCCAGGCTCCCTGAACCTGCTGCTCCTCCACATGGGTCTTTATGGAGAGTGGAAGACAGTTTTTAAATTCCTCCAATAGAACTACTTCCTTGAGATTCTCATAGCTGAGCTATGCTTTAGCAGCCCTCAGCCACTGGTCAAAAGCCAGCTGCTTACTTCTTTCAAACTCCAGATAAGTTTGATTGGCTTGCTTCTTGAAGGTTCTAAACTTTTGGCAACAGGCTTCAGGTACTAATTCATATGCCCCGAGGAAAGCATTTTTGGTCAGTTCATAACTTGATGAACTCTCATCTGGCAACTAGGAATAAACCTCATGGGCTTTTCCTGTTAGCTTGCTTTGTAGTAAAAGAGTCCAGTTCTCAGCTGGCCTTATTAGCTGCCTTGCCAGTTTCTCAAAGGACACAAAAAATACCTCCACATCTTCCTCATTGAAATTTAGGATTAGATTTTTTAGATTAGAATTTTGTACCCAGCCCTGAATTATGCTCCTCCATATTGGCCATGCTTTCACTGGGGGCACACTGTCCCCCCCTCCCCCCAATTAACTCAAGCCACCTCAACTCTCTTTGCATTCATTCCGGAATATTCTTTCTCTCATCTCTCTCTCTTGCCTCTCTCTTTCCCTCTCCTGTCTTTCTGTTTCTTCACGTTCCTTCTGGAAGGCTTTCTCTTTCTCCCTCTCCTGCCTCTCTCTCTCTTTTGCTCTTTCTTCTAATTCAAGTTTCCTCTGTTCCAATTGTATTTTTGCTAACAATACCCTGGCTGATTCTGCTTCTAAGCCTGTTTCTACTTCTTCAGATTCACAGAAAAAATGATGGATCACTAGCCTTAGGAGTTCAGAGTTCCTAACCTTGCCACCTAGAGTGATCCCATACTGCTCAGCCATTTTTCTCAGCTTTTCCATAGACAGTGCTTTTTACTTATCCCAAGTTACTTCACCCTGGCTTGGAGAGTTACTCACCTCAGTTACAGACATGTTCGTATTCAATCACACACAGCCACAAGAAAACCTGTATTAATCTTTCTCTTTTTTTGATTGGGAACAATTTGGCTTCCCATTTCCAATTTCTCTCGTTTGTCTGTGGGTATAATTCCGGATGCTAGCACCCACATTTTCTGTTACGACAAGGGGAAAAAGGTGTCTAGGGGTCTCTTTCAGCCTTCACCTGATCTTATTGTAACAGGATTTAATTTTAAACACACTGTGTTTTGAGCTCCTCCTTGGTGAATCCTTGTTCACCACTTCCCAATTATAAGGCAAAGAAATGAGCATGAACAGGCTTTCTTAGGTTTAAAGAAGAAAAGTGAAATTTATCAAAACTTAAACTGGAACTCTAATTCGGTTAACGCCTATGGATACATGCCGCACCCACGCTCGCATGCATATGTGATACACACATGCAAATAGAGACAGAAAAGAGCAGAAGCAAAAAATAAAGTAGAAAGGTTTGAGGCAATATCAGAAGAGTTTCTTGTTACTGTGCTTCGAGCTCACTGTAGTCCTTTTGTAGGTCGTCTTGCTCTTCGTTGGGGCCCAGTATTCTTCTTAAACCTTGTTCACTGTAGGAGACTTTCCTCTCTTGGGGTTCATGTGTTTGCAATGGGTCTTCAGTTCCATGAGAAAGAGATGGGAGCAGACAGGAGAGAGGTCTTTTCAGTCCAGGAGCAAACAGCTTTCTGAGTTTTAAAACTCTGTGGCAAGTTCAACTTCAAAAAACTCCAACGGACAGTTAGTTATGTGACCAAGCTGGTCTGACCAGGTCTTCTGTGTATTAGGGAAGCAGGAACTGGTTCCTTTATTCCAACACTGTCTGCTAGTGTGCAAAAAAGGTCTTCCCAGCGAGGAGCCTGGTAATTCCTTATGATAGGCCCTCTTTTCTTCCCAGCAGCAATTTTAAGTTTCATGTGGCGAAATAATGTGTGCCTCATTCTTGGCAGGTGGGGGCCTGCATAACAATGTGATATGCTACTCTATGTAATGTGATATACTCTGTGATATGATATACTATGTGGTGTGATACACCCTGTGATGTGATACTCTATGGGATGTGATACTGTACCTGGTGTGATACTCTCCATGATGTGATGCTGTATGTGATATGAGACTCTATATGGTGTGATACTCTGTGATTTGATACTCTGTGTTATGTGCTCCTGCATGTGCTGTGATACTCTATGTGGTGTGAGACTCTATGTGGTGTAATTCTCTATGTAATACTCTTTGTGATCTGATACTTGATGTGATGGGATAATCTCTGTGATGTGATACTCTATGTGATGTGATACTCTATGTGATTTGATACTCTTTGTGATGTGATGCTCCATGGAATGCCATACTCGATATGGTGTGATCCTCTATGTGATCTGATACTCTATGTGATTTGGGTGTGATACCCTATGTGGCATGATATTATCTGTGATGGAATACTCTATGTGAGGTTATACGCTACATGATTTGATACTCTATGTAATGTGATACTCCATGGAATGTGATACTCTATGTGCTGTGATACCCTGTGTGATGTGATACTCTATGGGATGTGATAGTCTATGTTGTCTGATACTCTATGTGATGTGATACTCTATGTGATGTGTGATGAAAGTGATTTTTTTTTTGCTAGAATATTTTTCAAGGAATTTATAGTTAAACTGAATAAATGTTGGACCAGTTTTTTCCAAAAAAGAGAGCCATCAACGGGGCACTGAAGGAACTGGATTGGCAACAATGTTACTGGTTGTCACATGACTCAGGTTAAAGATAGAACAGAAATCCTGGTAACAGGAGTAGAGAAGTGACAAGCGTCCCTTGATTGGACAAGCCCAGTCGCAGCAGAAAACTCATAAGCTTTTTGGTTGTGGGTCAGTGTATGTGTTTTACCTTCTGGAGTGAGCGGCTGATAAAGTTAGCCTGCTGTTAAAGACGTTAAGGAAGGAGAGAAGACCGCAACCCAGCTTCACTTTCCAGCATCTCTGAAGGACCCTGAGAAGTCCACTGTGTCAATTCATCTCGTTTTCTGTCTTTGAAGAAAGCCTGCTAAATTACTTTTCAACACCGCCTGAAAAGAACTGTTCTAAAAGATCTCAGTGAACTGTTTACATGTACTCAGATGTTTGATGGTATATCAATTTTGGAACAAAAAAACTGAAAACAGCGGAGGCTCTAGAGGAGTATAGAAAGTGTAAAGGGGTACTTAAAAAGTAATTAGGAGAGCGAAGAGGGGGCATGAAAAAACACTGGTGGGCAAGATAAAGGAAAATCCCAAGATGTTTTGTAAGTATATTCAGGGCAAGAGGACAACCAGGGTAAGAGTAGGGCCCATTAGAGACCAAAGTGGCAATCTGTGTGTGGAGCCGGAGGACATAAGTGCGTTTTAAATGATTACCTTTCAGCAATTGATTACCTAACCAATGTTGTTCCTTTGTTTAAGAAGGGTAGCAAGGATAATCCAGGAAATTATAGGCCGGTGAGCCTTACGTCAGTGGTAGGGAAATTATTAGAGAGGATTCTTCGGGACAGGATTTACTCCCATTTGGAAACAAACAAACTTATTAGCGAGAGGCAGCATGGTTTAGTGAAGGGGAGGTCATGTCTCACTAATTTGATTGAGTTTTTTGAGGAAGTGACAAAGTTGATTGATGAAGGAAGGGCAGTGGATGTTATCTATATGGACTTCAGTAAAGCCTTTGACAAGGTCCCTCATGGCAGACTGGTACAAAAGGTGAAGTCACACAGGATCAGAGGTGAGCTGGCAAAATGGATACAGAACTGGCTCAATCATAGAAGACAGAGAGTAGCAGTGGAAGGGTGCTTTTCTGAATGGAGGGATGTGACTAGTGGTGTTCCGCAGGGATCAGTGCTGGGACCTTTGCTCTTTGTATAAATGATTTGGAGGAAAATGTAGCTGGTCTGATTAGTAAGTTTGCAGACGACACAAAGGTTGGTGGAGTTGCGGATAGTGATGAGGATTGTCAGAGGATACAGCAGGATATAGATCGGTTGGAGTCTTGGGCGGAGAAATGGCAGATGGAGTTTAATCCGGACAAATGTGAGGTAATGCATTTTGGTAGGTCTAATGCAGGTGGGAAGTATACAGTAAATGGCAGAACCCTTAGGAGTATTGACAGGCAGAGAGATCTGGGCGTACAGGTCCACAGGTTACTGAAAGTGGCAACACAGGTGGATAAGGTCGTCAAGAAGGCATACGGCATGCTTGCCTTCATTGGTCGGGACATAGAGTATAAAAATTGGCAAGTCATGCTGCAGCTGTACAGAACTTTAGTTAGGCCACACTTAGAATATTGCATGCAATTCTGGTCACCACACTACCAGAAGGACGTGGAGGCTTTGGAGAGGGTACAGAAGAGGTTTACCAGGATGTTGCCTGGTCTGGAGGGCATTAGCAATGAGGATAAACTTGGATTGTTTTCACTGGAACGACGGAGGTGGAGGGGCAACATGATAGGGGTTTACAAAGTTATGAGTGGCATAGACAGAGTGGATAGTCAGAAGCTTTTTCCCAGTGTGGAAGAGTCAGTTACTAGGGGACGTGGGTTTAAGGTGAGAGGGGCAAAGTTTAGAGGGGATGTGCGAGACAAGTTCTTTACACAGAGGGTGGTGAGTGCCTGGAACTTGCTGCCGGGGGAGGTGGTGGAAGCAGGTACGATAGCGACGTTTAAGAGGCATCTTGACAAATACATGAATAGGATGGGAATAGAGGGATATGGTCCCCGGAAGTGCAGAAGGTTTTAGTTTAGACAGGCATCAAGATCGGCGCAGGCTTGGAGGGCCAAATGGCCTGTTCCTGTGCTGTACTGTTCTTTGTTCTTTGTTCTGTGTTCACTATGGAGAAGGATGATGTCAGTGTAGAGATCAGGGAGGGAGATTGTGATATACTTGAACAACTTAGCATTGAAAGGGAGGAGGTATTAGCAGTTTTAGTGGGCTTAAAAGTGGATAATCTCCAGGCCCAGATGAGATGTATCCCAGGCTGTTATATGAGGCAAGGGAGGAGATAGCAGGGGCTCTGACACAAATTTTCAAATCCTCTCTGGCCACAGGAGAGGTGCCAGAGGACTGGAGGACAGCGAATGTGGTACCATTATTCAAGAAGGGTGGCAGGGATAAACCAGGTAATTCCAGGCCAGTGAGTCCAACATCAGTGGTAGGGAAATGATTGGAAAACATTCTGAGGGACAAGATTAATCTCTACTTGGAGAGGCAGGGATTAATCAAGGATAGTCAGCATGGCTTTGTCAGGGGAGATCATGTCTAACAAACTTGATTGAATTTTTCGAGGAGGTGACTGGATAAGTAGATGAGGGTAAAGCAGTTGATGTAGTCTACATGGAGGTCAGTAAGGCTTTTGATAACGTCCCGAATGGGTGATTGGTTAAGAAGGCAAGAGCCCATGGGAACCAGGGCAATTTGGCAAATTGGATCCAAAATTGGCTTAGTGTGTACAGAGGGTCAGAGGGACCTTGGTATACTTGTCCATAGATCACTGAAGGCAGCAGCACAGGTAGATAAGGTGGTTAGGAAGGCATATGGGATACTTGCCTTTATTAGCTGAAGCGTAAAATATAAGAGTAGGGAGGTTATGATGGAGCTGTATAAAACTCTGGTTAGGCCACAGTTAGAGTATTGTGTACAGTTCTGGTCGCCACACTATCGGAAGGATGTGATTGCACTGGAGAGGGTGCAGAGGAGCTTTACCAGGATGTTGCCTGGGCTGGAGCATTTCAGCTATGAAGAAAGACTGGATAGGCTAGGGTTGTTTTCCTTAGAGCAGAGAAGGCTGAGGGGGGACCTGATTGAGGGATACAAAATTATGAGGGGCATAGATAGGGTAGATAGGAAGAAACTTTTTCCCTTAGCAGAGATGTTAATAACCAGGGGGCATAGATTTAAGGTAAGGGGCAGGAGGTTTTGAGGGGATTTGAGGGAAAAAAATTTAACCCGAGGATGGTTGGAATCTGGAACACACTGCCTGAAGGGGTGGTAGAGGCAGGAACCCTCACAACATTTAAGAAGTATTTAGATGAGCACTTGAAATGCCATAGCATACAAGGCTACGGGCCAAGTGCTGGAAAATGGGATTCGAATAGATAGGAGCTTGATGGCCAGCATGGACACAATGGGCATAAGGGCCTGTTTCTGTGCTGTATAACTCTATCACTCTATAACATATCTCATCTGCTGTTTTCTTCAAAAACGAGCAATAATCTGCCCTAGTTTCTTTTGTCTGTAACAGAGCTCTGAATCTAAAAACAAATCCATTTTTTGCCGTTAACCA
This sequence comes from Heterodontus francisci, assembly GCF_036365525.1. Lineage (NCBI taxonomy): Eukaryota > Metazoa > Chordata > Chondrichthyes > Heterodontiformes > Heterodontidae > Heterodontus > Heterodontus francisci. The sequence continues at coordinate 93,610,983 of NC_090383.1, read as the reverse complement.
GTGTATGTATGTGTGAGTGTGAGAGGCTAAAGTAAAAAAGGGATTTTAAAAATTTAATGTTGGGTCTTTAAAATTTTAATTTGTGTGTTTATGATTTACTTCATTACTAGTTAAGACTTGTTCCATAATAAACTGATAATTTTGTAGTTCATTAAAGAAACCTGGTTAGTGTATTCTATTCTGGGAAAAATAGAGTATATGATTGACCGTATCTGTAAGTGGGAAAATTTAAAATATATGTTGTAACCTGTGGAGAAGTGGGACTAGAATAAACAGCGCACTCCTCCCGCCTCGGTCATAACAGGTGTGATACTCCATGTGATGTGATACTCTATGTGGTGTGATACTGTATGTAATGTGATACTCTATGAGACATGGTGTCCTGTAATGCTACTCTCTGTCATGTGTCACTCTTTATAGTGTGATATCCTCTTTGACGTGGTTTACTATGTGTTGTGCCTCTATGGGGAAGTTGTTTTTTTTATTTGATTGACTTGCATATGATTTTTTTCACAAACTTTCATCACAGAGGGCACTTAAATAGATGGCACTTGGGAAGGCTTTTGATCTCATACCTGAGGAGGTGGTCTATTGCTCCCCATAGTTTAAACAGGGATACAACTAAATCATGGGTTTTGTGATTTATTGCAACAAAAGTTTTAAAGATGAAATAATTCATCAAGGAGCGCATAAATTATGCTGGAATGAGCTTTTTGATTTTTGGTTAGGTTTAACAAAATAGGATCCATTTTGTTAGTGTAAATTGTATTTATTACCTATTAAATGTTAGAGTTCTTTAAATGTAAATTTAGTCTCTAATACTTTAGTCTTTCTAATAAAATCTAATCAGACTATAGAAAGCTAATTTTTACAGCAGGACTGTCCAGTATCTGTCTCAAATAGAATGTTGCTGGAAATATAGCTGGAAAAGAGCATGTTTCAGTAAGTAGGAATTGGGACTTTTCAGTTTCATCACAGTAAATAAATACTCAATGAAGCTGCATGGAATTGCAGCGAACTGAATCAGTAGTGTGTTGTGTGGGAGCAGTAATTTTGATCGTCCACTCTATTAAATTCCCAATCTAGCTGCACTGCAATGAGGAAGTGTCAAGTGGAGATCAGGTGCTTTCCCACGGGAGATGGGGAATTGGATGGGGGGGGGGGGTGGTGGTGGGGGTGGATAGGAAGTAGAGAAAGAATCACCCTCAGGCCTGTGTCACATACCTCCTGATACTTGAATTGCCAAAGGCCTGGAAGCAGCTTTCTGGCTCATCCGCCCTTTCAGACACAGTCAGTGCATGACCCGGAAAACTAGGGAAACAAAGTAAAGTTTCAGTAAAAAGAATCTTATTCTTTCTCTTTGGTTACTTTTTTTACGAACATTGAATAACAGCAAAAAAAAAAGAGATGAATTTAAACATCACTTCAGTAATTTTACTCAAGAAGTTATTTTCATCATCATCTGACAATAAAAACCATATGACAGTAACAGACATTAATTCCAAACTTGGAATTTGATGGTGCAGTAAATATATTAATGGTGGCTAAGAATTATTTCAAATTTTCCTGAGTGCATTTGAGACTTAATTTACTCTCTCATGCAATTAGTCATATTGTTGATTTATTTTTATATAAAACAGGTCAAAGTTCTAACTACATCACCAGTGTATTATGTGGCATTAATATTATAGCACTAACTTTGGATGCAGTGCTATAATAAAAATGAGCTGGCACAGTCAATAGAAACAATAAATTCAGAGCACCACATTGCAACTCCATCATTTAAGTTCACCATTAGGTTGTCTTTCTGTTGCTTATCGAATCATTGACTATGCCAATATTTATATCACTTTTCGATGCCCATGAGGAGCAGAGAAACGAGTGGCAGCTACATTCCTCTTCAGAGTCTGTTCTTTCCAGAATCCCTCTGAAGATGTCTGTATTTGGAAGGAAAGCTTTAATCTTATGTAGCTAAGTGCACTTTCTTGAAGTGGCACAAATAAAGTTTATGTGGAGATTCCTTTTGGAAAAAAAGGACAGTTGAGGCTTGGGGCATTATACTTCACAGTTCTTAAAGGATTGTGAGGCAGTCAAGCATTAGGAAGGCCCCTATTATGTGTAGACTGATCAAATCCAGATGTTGGCAAGGAGTGACCTCCTTGACCATGACTTAGCTACATATTGAATGGCAGACAGCTGGTCAGTAGTGGGGTGAAACTATGTTATGCCGATAGGGTGTAAATTTATATACAGTTTACAGAATGTGACTGACACTGAACAAACACTGGCTTAAGTGATGAATCTGAAGTTTTTTTCATTTGGAATGGATTTTATCTGTACCAGGAAGATAAAATTTTCAAGATGACATCTAAAAGATCTGAATAAAAAAGCTGAGTTTTTTTAACTAAACATATATCTTACATTTATGTCAAGTTCTCCGATGCTCTGAAAAAAGTACTAGAAATGGGACTAGTTTTCCTTCTTCCTGTGAGATCAAATTTCTTTCAAAGCCATCAGCTGAGCACAGTATTAGTCAGGGTTGATCAATGACAGGAAACCAGGGATCATGTGTTAATAAATCAGAAATAGATACCGCAGTTGAGCAGAAATATGTCACTAAACCGATAATAAGGGCAAGTTATTTGACAAGTTTTTTGATTTACTTCAACAGGAAGCTCTGCAATAAACAGCTTTTTTTTAAGACTGGGGGGGATGCAGTTCTCCTGGCCATATTACCATGTGCTCCTATGAAAACAGACTGCTAAATTGAATCAGAAATTCCTACTAGGCCGGCAAGACAGCATTTCCTTTCCTTCCTATTCTCCCATTCCTCAATCTATCACCTAATTAAGAACAGTAAGGGATCATCTTCACTGGATTAACCTTAACTAAATTGTATTCATTCAACATGTGCCCTTTTGATTATCTAGGCCCTGAGCTGCTGCCTGCGGTAAAGTTAGTCTTGGTCCACACAGCTCTATGGAGTTAATTAATTTCAGATGAGTAGAAAAGGGTGGTTAAATTAAACTTTCTGTAAAAGCATTTGCTGCTTTTTGTTTTTTTACTCTGTTACTAAAGGCTGTAATATATCAGTTTCATACTGTTTCAGTTAATATTTATATTTGAAAAATTGTGCCAGTTATGCATCCTGGTAGGAAGGCTTTTTTTCTTAAATGTTTATTAATATGATCCTAATTCAAGGCTGTCCGATTTAGAACCTGAATTTGCTATACGCTTGGAATATTAGGCGCATCTTAACATTTAAAACCAGTTCTGCAATTTAGTGCAAGCAGACTGTCCAAACAGTTCATCTGCCAAATTCCATAAACAAAAGGATCTAATCTACTTTTCAGCAATGCAATTTGAATGCACCAGGATCATGTCAGAATTGTTTTACTGATTTTTTCCAGTAGCTGAAGCCTTTGACTTCTTGTGCTGGAATTTACAATGTCTAAGCCATTGATAGGATGTGGATAACCTCAGCCAGTTGCAGTTACATCAGCTCAAATTAAAATTACTGCATTATGGAAAAGTAGAATTAGATACCTAGGAGAGCTATTGTTTCCCCTACCACCTTCAATCTTGCACTCTGCTGCCACCTCCACCCCACCCACATAGTGTACTTGCCAGTTGCTTTGATAGACACTATTGTCCCCCGTTTGCATCTTTTCATCATCTTTCTGTTAAAAGCTTAAACATCTCAGTTTTTAAACTTTATTCAGTATCTCCAGAAAGGTTAAAGAGTAAAGACTAGATGCATGACAGAAACCAAATTTTATTTTAGAGTTGTTGAAATGGAAAGAAATTCTGACTAGAGTGTAAAATGATTACATTTTAGTTTGCATTTTGCTCACAGTTCAGCTGTCAGCCACTGCACTGCAGGTCTAGGGGTTGGCTCCATATTCATTTAACAAACAAGCAGGAAAAAATTTCCCGGTCTCTGCGGGTGGGACTCAGCACCTGTGGCGGGAATGCCAGTTCTAGAGAAAAGAAATAAACAGTGCCCTACTGCAAACAATCCTTTAAAAATGTTTTTTTAGGGTGAATATTTACATGTCAATTCTAATTAATAACACATTTTTTCAATGTCTAATATATTTTTTCAGTTAAAAAGAACATTATGCGGTTATGCAGCTTCAATCAACATGGAACATGAAGTGGGAGCTGCACCCACATGTATTGTGTCATTTTAAACATAACTGACATTGATTCAGGTAATGGGTACTTCCATCATGCTGGGTTTACGCTTTGTATTTATCCTGCATACTTGCAGACAACTTCACCTTTTTTGTCCCTTGACGATGCTCAGTCATCCTAGGGTACTGTTCCATAGGCAGCAGCAGCAATCCTTTTGTTTCACCTTGTCTAGAATAGTGGAATCAGAAGACACAGCCTGTGTTTGAAAGGAGGTAAATTCAAAACTAATGTGCAGACTCTATTTCAGTGAGCATGTGGTAGATCTATAGAACAGGCTCCCTATGGAGACAATGGAAGCAGATAGTGTTGATTAAATCAAATGCAAATTAGATAGATTTCTTTCAGAAAATTATATTTTGGGATACAGTATATGAGACATGACATGCCGTAAGTGTAGCGTGCTTGGGAGGAACAGGTGGCTTTGGATCTATGGTTCCCAAAGCTTTCCACCCCTGGTGTTTTCCTCGCCTCATGTCTGGGTCTGATTGTTAGAGATTGGTGGCTATGATTAGCCAACAACCCCATTATCATTGTATCATTAGACTACCAGAATGGTAGTAGGCGAACTAGATGCACTGTGGTCTTTATCATCTAGCAATTCCTATATTCCTATGTATTTATTGACAGGTTATAAAGCTGCAGGAAAAAAGGTATCATGGTCAAACTTGATCCAACACCTAAAACACATACACATTTCCAGCAGGAGTTATTGGATAGCAAACAGGAGAGAGGACCCAAGCTTATTTCTCTTCTCCTGCACGGACACTAAGACCAAATGTAGCCTCCGCAGCTGAAATCAGCCAACTCTACACAGACACCAGCCACCAAACCTGAAATCTTGCTAGACAGTGTTGGTTCCCATCACATCATGTGATGTCTTAACTCACAAAAGCTTCAGGGGAAACCTAAAATTACCATCCAATTCGACCATCATTTTAACTTCAATTGAGGATACATCAGAATGCATGAAGAGCCTTTACATTTCATAATCGCAGCTATACTAAACAAAGTGTCATTATTTTGAATCAACTATCAACATTCCCATGAATGCCAACACAAAGCACAGTTCCAAATATCATGGGTCATTATAATGAATGGCTGATTTCAGAAGAATTTCAAATCCTGTCTCCTTTCACTCATTCCCATGTTGCATCATTTATGGACAGTTGTGGGTGTACTGTTGTAGTATTTACATAGATTTGCGTAGAATATACTGCACAAAACCAGACCATTAGGCCCAACTAGTCTATGCCGGCATTTATGCTCCATTTGAACCTCCTCCCATCCTTCCTCACCTAACACTGCGGCACAGTGGTGCAGTGGTTAGCACCGCAGCCTCACAGCTCCTGCAACCTGGGTTCAATTCTGGGTACTGCCTGTGTGGAGTTTGCAAGTTCTCCCTGTGTCTGCGTGGGTTTCCTCCGGGTGCTCCGGTTTCCTCCCACATGCCAAAGCCTTGCAGGTTGATAGGTAAATTGGCCATTAGCAATTGCCCCTAGTATAGGTAGGTGGTAGAGAAATATAGGGACAGGTGGGAATGTGGTAGGAATATGGAATTAGTGTAGGATTAGTATAAATGGGTGGTTGATGGTCGGCACAGACTCAGTGGGCCGAAGGGCCTGTTTCAGTGCTGTATCTCTAAATAAAATAAATAAATATTTACTTCTCCCTCATATACTTATATAACTTCCCCTTAAATGCATCTATACTATTTGTCTCAACCATTCTTTGTGGTAGTGAGTTCTACAAATTCACCACTCTCTGTGTAAAGACATTTCTTCTGAATTCCCTATTTGATTTCTTGGTGATTCATCTTATAGTGATGGCCTTTAGGTTTGCTCTTTCCTACCAGTAGAAACACAATCTCTGTGTCCACTCTATCTAACTCTTTCATAATTTAAAAACACCTCTGTTGTTTGTAACTAAAGTGCAAGCATCACAGGCAGTGATACCAATAAAAGTGCCCCTGTATATTCAGAAAAGGAAAAATCTTCACATAATGGCAGTCATGAGGGAAGAGGTGATACTAGATAGAAAATTTAAAACTCCCATCTAAAAACATTAAACATCATTTTGTTAAATGTATCACTGCATCATTTATGTGGCGTTAATGATGATGTTCCAGATCAAACATCAAATACCTTTTCTCATGCCAATTTTCTCCTCTCTCCTCCATGAAAGCTTTGGCTCCTCGCTGGGGTACAATTCTACAGTCACCACCAGTGGCTATTCTCCATCTGTGAACCTAAACATTTACTGTAAATAGGCTGTCTGACAGTGTGGAGGACATCACAGCAAAAACTAAATCCTGTCTGCACACAATGACTGTGTACACTTTATCATCGACATCACCAGCTCGCTTTCCAGCACCTCTAAAAGACCCTAAGAAGTCCACTGCATCAATTTATCTCATCTCCTGTCTTTGAGAAAAAGCCTGCTAGACTGGTTCTCAACGCTGCCTGAAAAGAACTGTTCTAAAAGATCTCAGTTACCCATCTACATGTACTCAGAAGTTAGACTGTATGCCAGTTTTGGAGCACAATATATCTCATCTGCTGTTTTCTTCAGCAATGAGCAAGTATTCAGCCCAAGTGTTTTTTTGTCTGTAACAGAGCTCTGAACCAAAATCCCTTTTATGTTTCCAGTTAACCAGTGTATGTATGTCTGTGTGTAGGGGGGGGGGGGGGGGGGCTAAAGTAAAAACGGAACTTTAAAATTTCAATCTGTGTGTTTATGAATTACTTCATTACTTGTTAAGACTTGCTTTATAATAAACTGATAATTTTGTTGTTTATTAAAGAAACCTGGTTAGTGTGTTCTATTCTGGGAAAAATAGACTATGATTGACCATATCGGTAAGTGGGAAAATTTAAAATATATGTTGTGACCTGTGGAGAAGTGGGACTAGAATAAACAGTGCACTCCTCCCGCCTCGGTCTTAACACCATCTCTCTCTACATCTTCAAAAGCCTCCTCAAAATCTACAGTTTTGGTCAGGTCTTCACCACTTCTAAGTTCTCTCCCATTTCATGTTCGCTGTCCTTTGATCTCCTTGAATGAATCTTCAGACATGTTCTCATGATACTATATAAGTTCAAGTTGTTATGATCACAAACTCACCTGTGAAGAGAATCACAGGTACAAATGCAGATAGTGCACTGTGGTTCCAATATGTAGCATCATCATGCTGCCTGACATAAAAAGGCTGCAATTCAATCTCAGGGCTGAACTACATTCTCATAATTTATGACAACAGCTGGACCCTTCAATTAAATTACAGCAGTGTTACTCACTCTCAGTTGTGGGTTATTCTATGTGTTTGATTTGTGGCTTTTTTAGTACCACACTGGGAAAGTTATGGCAACAGTAGTCATTTCTTAGCCAGTGTGATTTAATAGCACCAATATATGGAGCAAATTAGGTCATTACATGAGAGATTTGAAATTATTCATGAGGTAAACTATGATTTTTACCTTATGGTTTTCATTAAGCTGGACAGCTAATTGGAGTCAAACCTGGTCACTGGACTCTATAATAATTTGTGCGTCCACTTATGTAGTGTTGGCGAGAAGGCGACTTGACCAACAGTTTTTCTACAAGCGGGAGGCAGATAATATTCTTAGCAGTGTTGACGTTTTATTTAGAGGATAAGTAATTGTGAACATGATTCAGCAATTAAGGTGACACAGAGCAGGCCTCGTTTTACATATCCTGATATGCAGGAGTTTTACCAACTGTCTAAAATTCTTTAAAGGGTTTTCAGATTAATTACAGCCTAACTGTGGACATAAACACAAACATGCACACAAACATGCCTGCAAGCACACATATGGCACATAATGAAAAATAATCAGACACGTTAGTTATACTAATTTATTAACAAGCCCATCAATTTTTCCCTGAAACATTTTGTCTATTGCAAAGAAAATAGACCTTTTTCGTTTCCTTCTCAATTTTCTGTGCCTGCTTTTCTGCAGGCAGGGATACAATTCCACAGGCACCCAAAAGTGCCTCTCTTGAGTGACTATTATACGTGTGAGGCTTAATAATCATTATCACAGACGAGTCAATCATAGAGGGCAACACAGCAGGACCAAACTCTACCTTCGCCCATGTCTACACAACACTCCCAGCAGGCGTTTCCGGGCAATAAACAGGACTGATGACCTGGCTGATTTTCCCCTCCAGAATCCCAGGGGTATTTAAAACAATTACAACGCTTAATTGCCACCCAGGTTGAGATCAGTTAACTCAGCACTGATCAGGAATCCAACCTTGGGACCTTCCTCTGAGAATGGTCTGTATGGCCTTCACTGAGCCCCCGTGATATTTCGCGCGGGGGCTCATTTAAATGGAGGGGGCAGCATCGTAAAGGGGCTTCACACCCATAGAAGAATTTTTAATTTTTAAAGGCACAGTGTTTAACATTGTCATTAAAACATTAAATAAAAGCTGGAGGCCCTTTCCCACTGACCCCCCACCCCACCACCCCGCAATGTTTGTTTTTGGGCCTATTGCTCCAAAAATAACTTTATTCCTAACCCAAAAGTCACCACCCCCCCACCCCAACCAATCTCATTACCTTTGCCTTTCAACCCTTTCCCACCATCCCCATAGCCAATACAAAGGTATGGATTTTAAAGGCCGTCCGACGAGTGAACAGTGGTGGGGAGGCAATGCAGGTAGGAACGGAGGAGGCCCGCCATGACCCTGACGCCGGCAGACCCTGTACTGATTTCGGCGGCGGTGGCAAGGCTCAGCGACGGGACCCGCATTAAAATATGTTAATGGCTACTTACTATGCAGGCCGCAGCGATTCTACCAGCAGGTTGGTATCTTCATTCTGGCGGCCGGCAATGCCGTGCCTTCGAATCCCCGTTCGGGGAAACGTGGCATGACACCTGTGGGGAGGGAGGAGGAGGTGTTCTTCTCTATGCGGGAGGAGGGGAGTGGGGTTACAACGCTTAGGATTGGTCTGGGGGGTGATGGGAAGGGGTAAAGGACAAAAGTTCTGAACTTTGGGGTGGGGAAAGGTCAAAGGTAGATATTCTTTGTGGGGGAAGGGCAGAAATGCAGTGTAATGCCATTGGGGGCTGGGAGAGTGCATGGAAAGGTTATTTTATTCATTTTTATAATCTTTAACAACTGTTCCTTTAAAATTTAAATGCTCAGTTAGGGCTCTAAGCCCTTTAAAAATGGCGCTGGCGCCTGCGCCTGCGCATTGGCGCCGGACGCCGATGCCGGTGACGGCTCGCCCACTGCCTCCAATTCATCAGGGGGAGGGGGGGGGGCAGCTGCCCCAGACATGGTAATGAGCCACCGCGCTTGGAATCGCGGCAGCTCTGCGACGTAGGCCCCCTGCATGCGGGCTACAAATTTTTGAGGCCTCACCACCACTGGTTAAATGTGGCGGGGCCCTCTCGGTGTCGGGGGTCATGGCGGGCCTCTCACGGAAGAATTTTCCATGCACCACCGCAACTCCCCCCGCCATTACCCCTGACCTCAGAGGGCTAGTAGAATTCAGCCCTATGACTCAGCTGCTCACTGGATAAACCCATGGGGCTTCTAAGGCAGTTGCAAATAGAATCTTCCCATTACAGTTCTGTCTACTACATAACGACCATAAATTTGTGCAACCCCAGCTCTTTGTTTGATATTTTATTCTTAATTTAAATGTGAATTCCAATGCAATTTCCCAACCTGACTGTGAACTGGCCACCTGTATTGCGCTCCTCCCAATTTTCTCTTCTATTGATGTCAATTGGGTGCCCAAGACGAATGTTTGCCCCATAATTTCAGTGACTGGGAAACAATCTTCAACCATAATTCAGTAATGCTTTTCACACTGTACAAAACTGTAACATTTGTAAGAACAATTAAACAAGTTCAAAGAGTTTATGACTAAAATAAAGTGAGATATCAAATTGAAAGTGCAAGCTAAATCGGTCTGAGGCATTGCCTATTTCCTGGTGAAACCTGAATTTGGTTCATTTTCAATGTTGGACACAAGCTAGGCATGTCTATTGAAAGGAAAATTTCATTCTACATGTGCAAATGGACAATATGCTATTAAGAATAATATAGCTTTTGATGTTTCACAACAGCACACAGACTAAATGTAACAATACCAAAAGTAGAATATCTGCAAGTATTTTTCTTTTTGACTTAATAATTGATGGACTAATGGGCAGGGGAGGAAAGCCTCTTAGTCCTGTTGGTTTAGCAGTCTGCATGTATCCAATCTACCAGTCTTGGTGTGTGGGGGGGAAGGGTAGAACTGGCTCATATTCCTGTGTGGTCCACTCGTGAGTTTGGTGTCTAGTGGTTTAGTGTGTTAAAGGTGAGGAGGGATTTTTCAGTGTTCCTGGTAGTTTAGTGAAAGCATGGTCTCAAATTCAGGCTTCATAAGGTCTCCAGTTTTGAATCGAGTGAAGCCTGAATAATTCAGAACATTCTTCAGTGCCCCTGCCCTACATCCCTATAAGTATCATCTGGGGGTAAAAAAGCAGTAAACAGCCTTACACGTAATTGCATTTCAGTCACTTCTAATCTGTTCACGGGTGGGGGTATAGATTCACAAAATGGCTGAAGTAACTATTTATGTGCTGTGTTGTGTTACCCTAAATATATATCAGGATAGAAATTTCTGTTAACAATATCAAACACGAAAAATGCTCATGTTACGTGCCTCTGTCCATTAGTGGAGACATGGAGACATTAGTCCATTTAAAATAAATGAGTAAAAACCTCTGCTAAAGTAGCAGACAGAAGAATTTCATACGAGGATAATCAAGAGCCCATGTCAACATTTCAGAATAGGTTAGACGTGTAGCTGAAGTGAAGAGGGATAAAGGGATATGGAATAGAATAGGCAGTGCGTATGCAGCTGAATTCCTGTCCAATTTTCACCAGGTTTGCTGTTCCAAACAGCGACTTGAAGGTGTGTGAGTACAATCCCAGGATGCCACACACTAGGCTGGATTTTTCCTGCTTCAAAAGTAGCGGGTGCACGTGCGGGATTTGCCTCGCGTAGCCGCCACGTTATTTAGCACAGTGACTCATTTACATGGAGGGGCAGAATGCCCACCCCTAATGACATAGAGTGGGGTGGGCAATCCGTCCCCGGCAATGGCGTCTGGTGTCACCGTGCAGGCACCAGCGCCATTTTTAAAGGGCTTCAAGCCCTTCAAGTCCGTTTAAATTTTTAAAGTTACAGGTCTGTATAAAAAACTGTAAAACTTTATTAGCTGTTTCAATCCCCTCTCTCACCCACCCCCCCATGACTAATCAATCTATAAATTGCCCTCTCCCCCTCAAAAAAGTAAAATCTCGATCCCAACCTTTCCCCCACTCAACTTTCTTCACTTTAACCCTCAACCCCTTCCTATCATCCCGTCCATTAGGTTTTGCCATTTCCCCCACCCCCACCCGACCCTGAAAACTTCACTCCTCCCCCCTCCCCATAGGTGTTCCGCCTTGGATCTCCAAATGGCGATCCGAAGGCGCGGGAGTTCTGGCAACCGGCCGGAATATTGCAGCGGAACGGCTGTCACGCCGAGGTAAATATGAATTCCAATAGTAACCTAAATAGGTCCCCGTCGTGAGCGGCAGGGAAGCTGCCTCGAGGCCTCGCCGCCAGTGGTAATGTTGGGCGGGGCGTTACTGGCATTGAGGCCTGTTGCAGGCCTCTCCCGGAGGTATTTTCCGGGCCCTCCCACTACAACCCCCGATGTCGGGGTGTTGGTAAAATCCAGCTCACTCTTTCCCTCTCTCTCTCTCTCAATTGTTCCTCCACCATGGGGAAACATTTGATCACTGATTGAGGATTCTCAATGGCGATGTTATTGAGATTAGGAAGTGATTCTCAATGCCATTGTTACTATCAGGAAGCCAATGCTGCTGTTTATCTTTCATGGAAATCCCATCCTATTGCTCCATTGCTCAGTATGACCGGGCTCCAATATACTACGTCACTTTAACTAAAGAAGGGAAGGAAGGAGTATAGAAAAGAATTAATTACTAGAGAATTAATATGTCTCCACCAATTGTGGGTTACATGTTTAGCTGTCGCTTCTTCTTTCTTCTCTTCTTAGGCAGTCCCTCTGGATCAAGGATGACTTGCTTCCACTCCGGTTCGATGAGTTCTGAGATGGCTGATAAGTCCATTGCATGATCTGCAGACTGCCACATGAGAGGCACGTGGCTTGAAAAGTCAGGTAAATGAGTAGTGTGGAGATTTTTGCGATCCGTTACTGAGTCTAAGGCACAGTGCAAGCAGGAGTCACTGAACAGAGATCAGATATTTCACTGTGGGAAAGGGGAGAATGGTCTTCTCATTTTGCTGTTGTACACATTTTGCTAGTCATTTCAAATTAACATTGTCAGAGGCAGACAAGCAATTGATCCAATCATCTACGCTTTTGGCCACAGGTGTGCTATCAGGAATTAGATGATCAGTATCCGAAAAATGTATTCATTGAAAAATGAATTAAAATTAACTTTGAAAAATGCATTTGAAAAGAAAATCTGCCTCCTTTATTGTTATGGTACGAGCCACAATGTTAACTACCCACTCTCCACCAACCAGAGATTAAGAAATTAAAAGTTGTGTTATAATGAGCAGGTCCACAGAATGGTAAAGTGATCAAATCCCATAGAGGTTCTTACCAGAGGTACAAATTGACAGGGTTAATAAGCCTGTAATGATCTGATTTAGATCCTTTCAGGTTTTGAATTTGCCTAGATTCTCAGGCCAACTAATAAACAAATATGGCAACTTTTTTATCTGATATTAAAACTCTATTTCTCTGCCCAATATCATTTTATTATAGATCAAATATAATGTTCTGATGAAGGGTCACTGACCTGAAAAGTTAACTCTGCTTCTCTCTCCCCATATGCTGCCAGATCTGTAGAGTATTTCCAGCATTTCTTGTTTTTATTTCATTTTATTACAGTTCTTTCACTTCCTCCCCTCTTCCCCTTATCATACAGCTCTGTGCGTTTGCCTTACCTTGAAAAATATGAGCTTCAGTACCCACTTCTTCCCACTTCCCTAAGATATAGTGATTGGTGAAGAGAGACCCACCCATTGGTTCAGTGGTTATTTAGGTACTCCGGGTATGCCAGAATTCTCAGAATACTCCCAGAATTAGAGATCCAAGGAATCGAGGAGAATGAGGAATTGAAGGAAATTAGTATTAGTAAGAAGGTTGTATTGGAGAAATTGCACTAGAGAGGGTACAGAGGAGATTTACGAGGATGTTGCCAGGAATGGAAAAATGCAGCTATAAGGAAGGATTGGATAGGCTGAGGTTGTTCTCTTTGGAACAGAGAAGGCTGAGGGGAGATCTGATTGAAATATACAAAATTTTGAGGGGCCTGCATAGAGTGGAGGTGAAGGGCACCTTAGCAGAGAGGTCAGTGATGAGGGGGCACAGATTTAAAGTGATTGGTAGAAAAATTAGAGGGGAGTTGAGGAAAAGTTTTTTCACCCAGAGAGTGATGGGGGTCTGGAACTCACTGCCTGAAAGGGTAGTTGAGGCAGAAACCCTCAACTCATTCAAAAGGAGTCCGGATATGCACCTCAAGTGCCGTAATCTTCAGGGCTACGGGCCAAAAGCTGGAAGGTGGGATTAGAATGGGTGGATCATTTTTTGGCCAGCACAGACACAATGGGCCAAGTGGCCTCTTTCTCTGCCTTAAACTTTCTATGATTCTATGAAATTAATGGGGCTAAAGGTTGATAAGTCCTGATATTCTACATCCCAGAGTGTTGAAAGAGGTAGCTATGGAGATAATGGATGCATTGGTGATCATCTTCCAAAATTCTATAAATTCTGGAGTGGTTCCTGCAGATTGGAAGGTAGCAGATGTCACCCCACTATTTAAGAAGGGAGGGAGAGAGAAAATAGAGAATTACAGACCTGTTCACCTTACATCAGTCATTGGGAAAATGCTAGAATATATTCTAAATGATATGATAAATGGACACTTGGATAATAATGATCGGATTGGGCATAGTCAACATGGATTTATGAATGGGAAATCATGTTTGATGAACCTATTCGAGTTTTTTGAGGATGTTACTAACAGAATTGATAAAGGGGAGTAGGTGGACGTGATTTTCAGAAGGCTTTTGATGAAGTCCCCCACAGGAGGTTGGTTAGCAAAATGAAAGCACATAGGAGGTAATATACTGGCTTGGATTAAGGATTGGTTAACAGACAGAAAGCAGAGAGTAGGAATAACAGGTCATTCTCGCGTTGGCAGGCTGTGACTAGTGGGGTACTGCAGGGATCAGTGCTTGGGCCCCAGCTGTTCACAATATATATCAATGATTTGGATGTGGGGACCAAATGTAGTATTTCCAAGTTGATGGATGATACAAAACTAGATGGTAATGTGTGTTGTGAGGAAGATGCAAAGCAGCTTCAAGGGGATTTGGATAGACTTAGTGAGTGGGCAAGAACATGGCAGATAAAATATAATGTGGAAAAAGGTTATCCACACATTGGTGGGACGAATCGATGTGCAAAGTATTTATTAAATGGTAAGAGATTAGAAAGTGTAGATGTACAAAGGGACCTAGGTGTCCTTGTCAATAAGTCACTGAAAGCTAACATGCAGGTGCAGCAAGCAATTAAAAAGGCTAATGGTATGTTAGCCTTTATCACAACAGGATTTGAGTATAGGAGTAGTGAAGTCTTGCTTCAATGGTACAGAACACACCTGGAGTACTGTGTGCAATTTTGGTCCCCTTACCTTAGGAAGGATATTATTGCCATAGAGGGAGTGCAACGAAGGTTCATCAGACTTTTTCCTGGGATGGCAGGACTGTCCTATGAAGAGAGATTGGGGAAACTGGGCCTGTATTCTCTCGAGTTTCGAAGAATGAGAGGTGATCTCAGTGAAACCTACAAAATACTTAAAGGGATAGACAGGGTAGCTGCAGGTAAAATGTTTCTCCTGGTTGGGGAGTCTAGAACCAGGGGACACAATTTCAAAATAAGGGGGAAGCCACTTAGGACAGAGATGAGGAGAAATTTCTTTACTCAGAGGGTTGTGAATCTTTGGAATTCTCTACCCCAAAGGGCTGTGGAAGCTCAGTCATTGAGTATGTTTAAAACAGAGATTGACAGATTTCTAAATACCAATGACATAAGGGAATATGAGGATAGTTTGGGAAAAAGGCATTGAGGTGGATGATCAGCCATGATCGTATTAAATGGCGGGGCAGGCTTGATCGGCTGAATGGCCTACTCCTGCTCCTATGTTCCGATGCGCAGTGACCTGGTGCTCTTGGCCCCAAGGAGCACAATTGATAATTCAAGACATTTGACCACGATCAGTTACTATAATTGCCAACATCTCTGATTGCCCACTCTGGTAGAGTAGTTGGTTCAGATACACTAGGTTTGTGTAGTGTCCTTCTTCAGCCAGGTTCTGTTACTTCAGGCCGCACAATGTTGGCAAGATCAGCCTGCAACCCCGTATTGAGCACGTGATGTGAGGAGTTGGGGTGGGGTGGAAACAACACAAATTAAAAGTAGCTCATTAATGTAATGCTTATTGGCAGAGGGGAAACTGAATACATCCTAAGCAGACCAGCAAACCTTTTGAGGGAGAAGTTTGTTCACTTGACGCTGCTTATAGTGATGTTAGACAGACTTAAATTGATTCCCCTATTTTTGAAAATTAGGGGGACAAATGATTATTGATTTTTTTTCATGGTCACTGCTATTTTAAATGAGAGTTTCCCAAAAGAAATGCCTCCACTTGATCCAACTGCACAAAGGTGAATAATAAATACCTCAGGCTGGATAAACAGAAGTTTCCTCAAAGTTCCTACAGATTAGTTGCCACTTTTAGCCAAGAGACGAGGTGATTAGGCCATTTGCTCGTAGGCCTCTGCCAATGCCACTTTGAACTGATTAGTTCGCACGCAGACACAAACATGCACACCTATACACACATATCCCTATAGTGTCAGTGATCATGTACCAATGGCCTGACCAGGATCCCCAAATAAAAGAAGACCTATAATGGAATTAAAATCATAGAATGTTTACAGTACAGAAGCAAGCCCCTCATATCTGTGCCAACTCTCTGCAAGAGCAACTCAGCTAGTCCCACTTGCCCACCATTTCCCTGTAGCCTGGATTTTTTTTCTTTTCAGTTGCTTATCCAATTATCTTTTGAATGCCACAATTGAATCTGCCTCAACCACACTCTCAGGCAGTGCATTAAGGATCCTAACCACTTGCTGTGTAAAAAGGTTTTTCCTCATGTCACCATTGGTTCTTTTGCCATTCACCTTAAATCAGAGTATTCAGGTGCTCCACCCTTCCACCAATGGGAACAGTTAATCGCCATCTACTCTGTCTAGACCCCTCATGATCCTCTCAACCTTCTCTTCTCTAAGGAGAACAATCTTAGCTTCTCCAACCTATCCACATAACTAATGTCCCTCATCCCTGGAAACATTCTCATCAATCTTTTCTGCACCGTCCCTAAAGCCTTTACATCATTCCTAAAGTGAGGTGCCCAGAATTGGACACAACACTCCACTTGAGGCCAAATCAGTGTTTTGTAAAGGTTCATCATAATTTCTTTGCTTTTGTAGTCGATGCTTTTATTTAGAAAGCCCAGGATCCTATATGCATTTTTAACCATTACCTCAACCTGCTCTGCCACCTTCAATGATTTATGCACATATAACTCCAGGTCCCTCTGCTCCTGCACCCCATTTAGAATTGTACCCTTTATTTTATACTGCCTCTCTTCGGGTTCCAGAGAAAAAAAATTGACTCATTGATTTTATTCTCACTCTGCACACAGGGGCTGTAGAACTGAACTCAGCAAGAGTAGAGGGAAGGAGAAAACTGGGATTGCAGGAAAGAAATGTTGGAGATGGTGCAAAATTGCAGGTCTATAGGTTAATTATTGCTACTATTGGCAGAGAGTAAATATCACTGGTCTTCCCTTGTGATAACCAGGATTCCCACTTCCCAACAATTACATAATACAAACACTCGCATGCCCCTTCTATTGTTTATCAAGATTAATGGGAGAATATCACAGTGTAGTGAAAACAATTACATGCTTTTTCCTGGGTAGAGGGTGCTGTCAAAAAATGGCCCAGATCTTCTGTTCATTCAAAGCTCCAGTTAGCATGACTGCTTATTGAGAAACCAAAGTAAATGGACAGAACCTGAAAGCACAGGACACCACCAAGGGTAACAAGAATACAAAAGGAAACAAAGTGAAGAGGAACAGTGGTGAGGTGACACAGAGCTGAGTTTTAAAATCCTGATGAGCATAGGAATTTTTTTTGTTCACCACATCTAAGCTGTCCCAACAAATCAGTACTGGTGTAACTCAAGGCCCTGCTCCATATCTCTTGCTTCAACCACACCATAAGAAGGGTTCACTGTCACCTTGACACATTGCTGTAGGCCTACACTTGCTGCCCACTGTTTGTGTTGCTTTCGTGAACTGGCATCCATCTGCAGCTGTTTAGAACTGCGCTGGTGGTCTGCAGCAATTGGCGCGCCAACAGGCACAAGTGCTGGGTTGCATCTGTGGTGAATGTGAACGAGAACAATAAAACATGAATTTTCTGCTTGTCGAAGGACCTACACTTTAATTATCTCTGTATTAGAAAAAAAAGATTAATTTAATCTAACATCTACTAACTCATTGCCAGCAAGGAATGCTCACTTGCATTTAAATTAGGAATCAGAACTTGTTTAAGAAAAAGACAACCTAAATAAGTGGTAAGTACAAAATATATTTTATTTAAGAATGGTTTCTGATAGATACCAGTGGTAGGTTTAATTACAAAACACTTTACAATGTTGGAATGAAGCATACGCTGATATTGAGTGTGGAAAACATTAAATACTGCTGCAAATGATCCTATTTAATTTAGTTTAATGAGATGTGATGTACCCTCGTTAAAAGGCCTAATGGAAGATTAAGTAAGGAACAGGCAGTACAAAATTCTCTTAAAATGGGAATTCTGGAAATGTTTTCTATTACTCTGTCTCCAGTAATGTTGACCTGCTACACCAGAGATCAGAACAAAATAGCTGTGCATCAAGGGTTCCAGACTCTTTAAATTGATTTTCTTTTAACCTTTTCAGTACCAGGTCACTTGGAAATTTCACTGCCTGTACTTATTTATTTGTTTGTTTGTTTTTGCAATTGGACCCCCACATCAAATATTTCAATATATGCAATAGCCATCCAGCATGTTAGCTGCAGTTGAGAATGTTTGAACAGCACCTCTGTTTACTTTGTTTTGCTGTAAAGCTATAAAATATGTCTTTTAACACACCTTCATAGCCCCATTCCTATAAATATATTTTTCCACTCTATAAATAGTAGGACATAGTAAGTAATTTCTTGATAGACTTCCAGCAAGAATATTGCATTGTCTAACCCTTCATTGTGAATATCCTCATTCTGTTGTTTAGTGCCAGCACACAGAAAACCTAAAAGAGAACAAAACTAATCCATAATGTCGAACTGTGCAAACTGGTAGTACAAAAAACCCCAGCTCAGATTGGAATGATTGCAAGGTTATATTCTAATCTGAGTTTAGGTAATTATATAAACAGATGGAGCTTTGTGGCTATAGTGTATGCCACCTAAAGTCCTCAATTCATTACTGCCTTGTAATCACACTCACATATTCAGTATTCAGTATATATATATAAGCCATCCAAAGCCTTTGAGTAGATTATTGTTTCGAAATTACTCCAGGTATCCATCATTAACATAGAGCAGCCATGTTTTTTTTTCCTGTTGTGCTGAGTCCTGGGGTCTTTAATGCATGATAAAGCCAAGCAACTTTTTTGTTGCAGCTGTTGATGTAGCAACCATCATCATGTCATATAACTTACAAACTTCCCAGACTGATTCTGTATTTGTGCCAGACTCTATCTCTCAATGTTGTGGGCAACTCTTGAGTCTAGCCTGCTGCAGACAGCGCAAGGAAGCCACATAGTCATGAGATTTGTCCGCAACATCAATAGTCAGGAGTTATCCAGAATTTGCACAGGGAGATCTGTAAGGTGTAATATCACATGACAGAACAACCCACAACCATTTCCATCATGGTTGGTAGCCACAGTGAAAAATGGGCTTTACAGCCATGCTGGAGTTTATATCACTGTAATTCCTTATAAATATAAAAATGACACATCATTACTATTGTTACAGACTGCAACAGTGACATTCACAGACTTGGAGGTTAACTCTCATTATTTGTGACTAGTAATGCACTTCAGACAAGTTTTTATTCTGTGTGTATTTCAAAAATGAAAATAAGAACTAAGTTTATCTGAGTTTTATGAACTCCACTTACACTTTTGAAGTAACCTAAATTGATCCAATCAGTGATCCCATTTGACGTTTCAAACTTCTTGGAGTTTATTAACATACTATTGAGATTAATGTTACCTGATGATGTATGACAACTCTTCTGAAAAAGAAAGACAGGTATTGTTTGATAATTCATTTTACTTTCCTTTATGCAGACAAAGGAATTGGAATTGGGAACCAAATAAAATGAAAGCAAATATGCCCCGTTTATTTGGCTAATTAGTTGCCTGGCCATCACACAGCCACAATATACATTGCACAAAATGGTTGCCTGGATTGCTGCCAGTATTGCAGCAAAGTGTAAGAGTCCAGTTACTGAGATTCTGTTTGGCTTGTTTTCTCTGAGAAATGAGAACTGTGTTCAGATTTTGGAAAAACGTATCCTGCAAACAGTTGGTTTCGGATAAACTGAAAACTGAAAAATGTATATGACTTTTATTTGTGTCCCATACCTCAACATGGTGCAAGTAGCAATCAAGAATAATTATGGGGGTGCTTAGCTAGTTTATTTAAATAATATGAAGTATCAGGAAACATTGTCAATTAGTCTGAAAGTAGTTCTTGTTTTGGTTGGTAATTTTATGTGACTATTTTTTGAGAACTTGGAATTATTAAAACAAAAAACTGATGTAAAACAGAACACCTTAATGTTTGGATGAGGGCCTATTTAATGATAATCAACCTGCTATCAAGAGAGGTATGCACACATGGGCAAGTTTATTTAATGTGCATTTAATCCCGGCTGTGGGTAGCATCAACCCTCTAGTGGTCACTACAGGCCAATGCAAGACTGTGGAAAGTATTTCTTTCAGCTTTACCTTTGACATTCAGGCTGAAAGCATTGCTTTGATTTCTCTTTTGTTTTGCATTTGCTCTTTTGTCATTATTCTCATGTCAGTTACTCTGACTTAATTTGATGAGGGTTAAAGCTAAACTCTTCCTCAACGCCTGGGTTAGAATCATTGGCAAAAATCAAACTTTGTTTGGCTTTTTCTTTGAACGAAGGGTTATAAACATGACAGTTAAATTGATATGCTTTTTTATCATTTCAAGTGGGTTTTTTCATTACTAGAAGGAGATGAAGTCCAAATCGCTGATAGCTGCTGTTAATTTTCTTCTACAAGATTTATCTCTAAGTGTGTTTGACGGGGGTGGGGTGGGAGGGGGGGGGGTGGTGCGCAGGGGAAAAGAGGCAGACTTTGAATTTGACAGTTTGCCAATGCTAGGAAATGTACAGGGCAGCCAGTCCTTTCAGACAGCTGCAACATTTCATGGCGTCATGTCAGCGAATTTCCACAGGCCATACTGCCAGAGACCACAAGATGGTTTCGAACAACGGTTCAGTTCATCATATTTTTGTTTTTTTTTTAAAATGTTCTATTGCTGAGTGGGCAGTATGCATTGAGTTAACAGATTAATGAAAATGCTTAACTTGCATAAGATTTGATTGCTTCTTCATGCAAAATTGCTTGCAGATTGAAAAACAGTGCAATTTGTTTCACGCTGTCCGACTCATTTCTATATTAGCACTTGTCAATGCGACTATTAAACAAAGTCAGTGCAGAAATTTAATTACAAAATCATTTATTTTATTGGAATGAAAATAAATGAAAGCTATCTCAAATGCATTAGGTGGGTACAAAACATTTTCTTCGGATAACACCCAAGGGTAGTGAGACTGCTGTCAGAATAATGTTCCTTTCATGTGCAGGAGGAACCAATATTAGAAACAGCTGCCTTAAAGTCACTCTTTATTTAAGTTCAATTATAAATTAAAGAACAACCACTTTAATGAAGGGGCTATTTATATTTGAAGTTACTCAGCTGTGGTGTTCAATCCTGGCTTCTTCCTTCACTCAAGTATATTTGAAAAAAACCTGCCTGTGTTTGCCTGTAAGTGTCTGAGAAGGCTTAACAGATAGCTCAGTGCTGGCATAACTGTGTTCCTCAAATGGGGCCATTTCAGTTGATGCTGAGTATGTTCTGCTCTTTTACTCACTAAAGTTCTCTTATCTCATCCATCTAAGTCACATTTAAAAGTAGCTGAGAGGAGGTTTTTTAATCATGTTAGTAGTCTTTCAGTAGCATATGGCAAAAAAAGGGAAGATTTATTTAAAAGGAAATAAAAATTGAGCACTTGTACAGGAGATATCTTCAAAGGTTTTTTTAAAAAATGACATGTTGCAGTGTTCCAGCAGAGTATTTTTGTAATTTTGGAGCTAAAGATGGTTGTAACATTCACTAAATGGACAAATGCAAATATGTAATTTATGTCTTTTTTCAATAAATTATATTTAGAAAAGTGAGAGTGTGATAGCACAATGTTTGAACCTGGCTGTGTTTTGATTTTATGTTTTGTTAAAAAGAAGTTGCTGGAACCTCACCAGTGCTATTCCCAGCATTAAAAGATATGACAACCTTTTGAGTTATAATATTAACTTCTTAGTAACCTAGAAAATACTGTTGCCAATATATAGTAATTGAACTCTTGTCATGTTCACATGATATTAGTTTGTCCTCCATTTTGGCAGGCATCAAAAATAGTGGACAGAGGAATGTCAGTTCTGAAAGGATACTCTTGCCCTTCAAAATTATCACAATATTGTTGGGCAGCACAAGTTTAAACAATAGTGACATGAATCAATGAACTACCAGACTACCTATGTGTAAGTACAAGACAGGAAAGCTGCTGTCCTCCCCTTTCTTTCCTCCCACAACATATTTTTCTCAGTCTGGTCAACCCTACCTGCCTGAGCCACCCAACAAATCTGCAGAGATTTGGGCTGCCACATCCAACACATTTGGAGATATCAGTAAATTGTCAGTTTAACACAGTTCAAGATGTGAAGGCTTTAGAGAGGGTGCAGAAAAGATTTATGGGAATGGTTCCAGAGGATGAGGGATTTCAGTTACGTGGATCAATTGTAGAAGCTGGGGTTCTTCTTCTCAGAGAAAAGGTTGAGAGGAGATTTGATAGAGATATTCAAAATCATGATAGGTCTAGACAGAGGAAAAAGCGAGAAATTGTTCCCATTGGAGGAAGGGTCGAGAACCAGAGGACACCAATTTAAGCTGATTGGCAAAAGAAACATCGGCAACATGAGGAAAAGTCTTTTACACAGCGAATGATTAGGATCTGAAATGCACTGTCTGAGAGTGTCGGAGAGGCAAATTCAATTGTGGCTTCCAAAAGGGAATTGGATAAGCATCTGAAGAGAAAAAGAGCGGGGGAGTAAGACGAGCTGAGTTGCTCTTGCAGTGAGTTGGCACAGACACAACGGGTGGAGTGGCCTCCTTCTGTGCTATAACCATTCGATAATTCTATGAATTCCCAGCATCTCAACCTGCATTAGAAAAACCATTTGAGTTATAAAATGAAGCATTCAAAGACAGAAGTCATACTTGTGGGAACACAGTAGTAAAGAAATTACTTCTAACAATATTAGTGGATGAAAACTTAATTTATTCATGTGATAATCCTATTTTAGTGAAAGTGTTAACCCATTTAAAATAAACAGGCAAAATTGCTAAATTACTAATGCAATCAATTTATGTTTCAGGGCAATAAAATAAACAGATTGGGTATGTAAGTGGGAAGATGCTCTTATTGCAGGAATAGTCCATCAATAATATAAGTTGCGCTCTCACAACTGGAGCATACATTAATTGAGAGATTACAGTGAGAAAGCTGTAGCCTTCACCAACAGTGAGTTGATTCCTGCTCTGTT
This sequence comes from Heterodontus francisci, assembly GCF_036365525.1. Taxonomy (NCBI): domain Eukaryota; kingdom Metazoa; phylum Chordata; class Chondrichthyes; order Heterodontiformes; family Heterodontidae; genus Heterodontus; species Heterodontus francisci. The sequence goes on along the minus strand of NC_090383.1, from coordinate 93,587,668 downwards.
TCCATTTATTAGATTCTGTGCACTGCGGGGACTGCATTCAGTGCTCTCATGCCATTGTACTTAGCAGAAGAGAACTAGCAAAAGCAGGAAACGCTGGTCCTGGTCAGATGGTGCAACATCAAGTCCCACCACTCTGCTACACAGCAGATCTCCAGTGACATGTATAGTTAACTGGCATAGTGAGCAAAAACCTGTCTCAGCGGGCTGAGTTTTAGCAGGAACACATTGATATGGCTGTACCACTGCTGTTAGGAAGTCTTCTGGACAACATTTACCATCTGAAACCATTGCCAACAGCTGTCAAAGTCAGCACAACCTTCAATTTTATGCTGAATTCTTTCTTGGCAAGCATGGAGCCCAACTAAAGTTTAGAATGTTTTACTGTCTACAGATGTCTCAAGGAAGTTATAAAATATTGTTCAGCAGTGCCAACTTCATCAATTTCACCTCTGACCAACAGCAGCAATGTAAGGCAACATAATTCTACAGATCTGATCTTTCCAGAACCATAAGGTCATTGACTGCACTTCATGTTGCTGGTTGGGCCCCTATACACAACATTGTGCCTTAATTGATCATAATGTGCTTTTTGAGATCTCAATTGGACATGGTGTGCAATCACCAGCATGGAATCATGTAGATTAACATTGGTTTCCCCAAAATTTCTCATGATGACTTTGTTTCAAGACTGCCCTTGTTTAAAGTGGATTGAAGAATGGAAGGATGGTTCCAGAGGGACCAAGGTGACCATTGTGCAGGTATAGCCCATGACAACCAGGTGCCAACCCCAACAAAAGCACAACGGAGAAGGAACAAAGATCAAGCCACAACCAGAATCATTGTTGAACACACCATAGCTATCTTGAGCAGTGCTTCACATGTCTGGACAGATCAGGATCAGCCTTACAGCACAACCTCCACACTCTCAAGGTTTCCAGAATAATTGTCCTACACGTCATGCTGCATACATTCAGCCTAAGAAGAGGGCCTATTATGTAGAATGGTGGAAAGTCTATTATTGCAGCAGTAAGAGAGAAAGAGAGGAAGATCACTGTCCTTCTCTTCAGGACCTTTACCTATACCAAATGTCGCTTCTGATCCTGCTGAAACTTTTTTAAACTATTTCTTTTAAATCTTCAGGGTGTTTCTGTAAACCTGGCTCCTCCTCTTTGAGGGTCTATACTCCTGCAGTGCCATAGAATTGTCCAGCCCAGCAGTAGTGGGCTTTCTCTGTGTTGTGGGAATCTTGCCAAGAGCCAGCCCCGCATTTTAATTGAACCCCGACCAAAAGAAATGGTTGCAGTGGGATCAGGGTGGCAGATGGAAGTTCCACCCCACTCTGGAGGAAAATACAGCCCTACACATTTAGAAAGTGGCCAGCAACAGGCAGGAGCAGATGGCCATAGAACCATAGAGTGCCATCCCATGATTTAGCACAAGGAGGCACAGGACCACTTCATCACAAAAGATCACACTTAGAAAGCTGCCACCTCTTTTGCTCCTAGCACTTGTTATGACCGACCGCTCCTGTCAAAGCCCCCAATCAAATTATACGATTCTGATTGTGGTGGGACCAATGCACTGTTAATTCAATCTTGTCGCTCCACAGATTGGCTAACTTTCCAAATTAAAGAAAGACCCAGCCAAATTGTACCATCTATTAACCTCCGAATGAGGCTAACCAAACCAGGTGTCTTTAAATCAATAAATTAACTCTTTAATTGGAAGAACTAAATTCTTAAACACTATGAAGATATAAACAACATTTAAAATAGAAAAAATTAGAGTCCTTGCAAATTTACAGTCCAATGTTGCTTGAAGTCCTCACAGGATGTTGTTCGAATTCCTCACAGGATGTTGCTCGAAGTTCTCACAGGATGTTGCTTTCCTTCTCCAGCGAATTTCAACAACTAACGACTTGCAAACACTTTCAATAGAATCAATCTGACTTTAGAGTTTTTGAGGGATAAAAGATTGTCACAGTCTAACTTCTCTTTCTAAAATTTAAATTACCAGATATCTCTGTTTTGGCTAGACTTTTTTTTAGAATTTTGAGAGATAATAATTAAACAGACTAAAATCCTCTTCCTTCTGTCTAAATGGTTGAGAGCTCTTTTTCAGGTCTGCTCATCACAGCTGTGTCCTCTGCATCTGTGTGTTAGAACAAATTGTCTTCAACTCATAAGCCAGTTCAAAACTGAATTGTAACAGATGTATCGCATCAGGCTCACTCCCAGTGGCTGTAACTAAGGTAATGTGAATGCATCCTTTGAATCACAGTCTCCAAATGGCTGTTTCTAAGACAACGAAAATGCACCATCCTATAACTCCTAAGGCTTGCCAGCTGTTAGAGGAACACTGATCCCTTGCAAGCCTTAAAGGCAAACCTCATATTCCAAAAAAAAACTACAGGACTATGAAACACTGAAGGAGTAGCAAAATGGACCACAAGGTACTACAGGACACAAGTTATATAGTTACCAAGGGGAAGTACTTAAGCAAAGAATATTGGCTGCATACATTCTTCACTGTTTGTTCATTAAAATTTGGTTCCACTTTACTTCCACAGTGTTCAGAGAGTGTTTCTTTCTAATGAAACAGAATATAGTATCAATAGATCAAAGACATAACATCCACAGTAGTTGATTCAGTACAGAGGACAATATTATTGATAATAAAATGAGAACAGAAAATGCTGGAAATACTCAGCAGGACTGGCAGCAACTGTGTTGAGAGAAACAGAGCTAACATTAACTCTGTTTTTCTATCCACAGATGCTGCCTGACCTGCTGAGCATTTCCATCATTTTCTGTTTTTATTTCAGATTTCCAGCATCTGCAGTATTTTGCTTTTGTAGCATTGATAATGAATTGGCCCACTGCATCATGCACACATGGACAGAGCATTAATACACTGGGCAGATGTGGTACCTAGCTAAAGGTCTTTTCTACAAGAGTCTGCATTATCATTCTTGCTGCTTGCAAAAGTGTTTCAGCAGGGATATCTTCTGATTCATTGTAAGGGTCTCTTCCACCTGCTTCATTATAAGGCTTTTCTACATAGTAAAGCATGCAGCATGTAGCATATGATGATAATCTTTGAGATCCCAGAAGAGGTATGTTATAAAATACACTGTGCTTTGTCCAGATATCTGAAGTTCTTCAAAATGTTTATAATATACTGGATAATGATCCTGGCGGTTGCATGGGTCTCAGCGTTCTGTTTGCTCAGCTGCTATGTTTGACTATGTCAAACCAGGTTGAAGAGGGTAGCTTGGTCTCCCAGGATCCAACCATGGTGTCTGCCTACTTCAAATAGTCCAGGCACACAAAAATGCCTTAAAATGAATGCATCATAACCACTATCTTGGAAGTGAACCTGTGATCCTGTGCTGCTGGTCACTGACTACCTGAAAATTGATGCAATGGATCCCCTTATGGTTCATGAAGACCATGACACTGTGTGCACTAGTATGGATGCCATCAATAACACCCTTGAAATCCTGTAACTGTGAAAGAATTATAGAGCACTCTCATTCTGCTGCAGGATTTCCATGGAGAACAGATGGAGGTGTTCACTCTGGGAACAACACGTTGATGGCCCATTTGATGCATCTGTGGCCTACAAGTTTACTGATATCGCTAATATGCCCCATATTGCAACTTGGAATGAGCCCGAGGCATAAAAATTCAGTGACGTGGCAACCTCGACTGCCACTGGCATTAGCATCTATATAAAGAAGATTGCTGGCAGGTTATCTCCCAACAAGTAGTACAACTCTATCACTGTTTGTCTGATGAACCAAAGCTTGCAAAGGCAGTTTTTATTAGACATTTCCAGAGTAGTTTACATTGGTCTGTAGATAGAGCTGTGTGGATAAAGATAAGTAAGGGCAGTCCAGCCTCTGTTTCAATTGAACCTGGCTTGGCTGTGGAATGCATTATCAGATTTGGTTATTGAGGCAGAGAGTATTTCAATTCTTAAGAATAAGTTACAGAGGAGGTTGAATGAAAGTGGGACAAAAGGATAGGGGAACAGGGTTGGCACATGGAAGTAGGACTATGGCTCATGTGAAGGATAAATACCATTACCAACAAATACTGTTTCTGTGTTGTAATTTCTATAAAAAGAAAGGAATATCTAGAGGAATTCTTAAATTTCAATTTTTAATTAAACATGTTGCTACCACAAATGTTAGCAAAAATGAAAAAAATATTTTTTTTAAAAATAAGCTTAAGAAATCCAGGTCTCAGAAATCCACTGTCACTCCCTTTCAGAAGTGATCATGGTAAAAATGTAACTGATTCTATTTTAAGTAGCTACCTGCTATCTGCCCCAAAGCAACTTGACCCTAATCACCCATGTCATCTCAACAAACTGAGCACACAACACATTTCCTGTGAGAAAATCAGGAAACCAGGCTTACACTCATGATACTGACATAACCATTAATTTAAATCATTAAATGAAGGCCTCACATTGTGCAAAAGCACTTTACTGCACAAGACAGGCAGAGATCCAGCATTATGGATCTCCAACAGATTTCCCAGCCCTTCCTCACCCAATCTATGCCCATCCTACCAGCCATATAGAATCAAAAATTTGAGCTTTTATTTCTAAGTTTGCAGGAATTGCAAACACACCAAAAAGAACTTGGAAAAGAAACACGAAACATCTCATCTGGTAAGAACAGATTATTATAAACCAGCATATGTTCTACATTATCCTCATGATTGAGAAAATTGATTCCCCAAGTCCTGGGTAAGAGCTGGAAAGACCTTCGGAAGAAGTCAAATCCTGCACATCTTTTGGACAATCCATAGATCTGCCCTGACTGTCAAAGACCAAAGTAGGCTTCAAGGAGTTAAAAAAAAAAGTGGCTGGCTGTCTATTGAGGTGATATAGCCCAGTGGCTCCCCTTAATAGTCCTGATAAATGTCAACATGCACAAACCTGTAGGCTTTCTCTGAACTGCATTCTAATAATGTGACAGCAAATGGAGCCCGACTCTCCCTAACCACCCAACACCGTACCCCCACCCCACCCCCCCAACCTTCCCCGCCGCCCCACCAATCAATATGATTTAAGGCACCGTGGAATGCAGCACAATCCACAAAAAAAGAAGCTGTTCTCACTGAGGCTGAACCAGGAGAATTTAACAGGATTTTTATTTACATTCTTTACTGTTGCCAAGAATAGACAATTGAATGCCTAATGCTGACCAAATAAGTTAAAACATTAGAGTGCAAAGGAATATGGCAATTCATCCACCAGAGAGAAAACCACAGGAATCTGATGGGAGAAATCCATAGAAGTAATGCAATAACGCCCTCAGGATAAACATAGTAACTACTAACATAAACTGCCAAGGTTGTCCATAATGCCATCCATTACTATTTATAAATTGCCAAACTCTGCTGTATACAGGTGACATACCACAACACGATGTAACTGGTGAGCAATTATTAAACAAAAACAAATAGTTAAAAAATTGAAGATAGAGGGGTCTCATTCCCAAGTTCCTATTGTTACTATTCTGCAAGACACTAGATGGCGAATGTTTTAATTTTCTACAGCCAGCTCATCAAGAGGACAGATGACAAATGGAGCATTTTGATGTCTTTTTCATTGGATGCTAAAGATATGTTGGAAGAATTCAGCAGAGCACAAGACATGCTAGCCAATGAGTGCACCAGAAATTGCTGCTGATAAATAGATACCTCTACAGCCACTCAGATTTAGCCCTGTTATACAATGTGTGATTTTTGTTTTTTCTTTGAAAAATACATTAACATAAAACAATGGTGTTACAGCATTAATCTGAAACCAGTCTAGATTATGATCTGAAATTAGATTCGCACTGAGGTGTTCACTTCAGGTTTGTCTAGCAAAAAGGCAAGAATAGGGCCCTTTTTCAGTGATCCCACCTGATGGATTGTCTAGAAGCAATCTCGGAGCTGGAACATCCCACTGTCAAAATTTATCAGAATACCTTGGATGAGAGGAAAATAACTTGGGTGGAGTTTTTTTTAAGTCTAGATAGATAATCCAAAATTGTATCATTAAACTCAATGTAACCAGAATTCATCAAGAAGCTGTTGAAACTGAATGCAGTTTTTATCACAATATTAATCCCATCTACCAATGAGATCAAATTTCTAAAATACTGGAAGTGTGTAAATATTATACTCATTTGCACAGCAGGATGTAGAGGAGATCTGTGATAAAATACAGGGAGACAGTAATAAACTTGTAGAATGGCATGTAATTGGCAAATAAACTTCAATATGGGTAAGTGTGAGGTAGTACGTTATGGGAGGAAATAGGAGGCAACATGCACGTTGGAAAATAAGTGTCAAAATGGGGTAAAGAAACAGGGAGATTGGAGGTACAGATACACACATCACTAAAAGTAGTCACTAGGTTAATAAAGCCATTAAAAGAAAAGCAAAAAGAAATGTTGTGGTTCATTCCTAAAGGGATAGAGTTGAAAAGCAAGGAAGTTATGTTAAACTTGTATAGAACCTTGATTAGATCACACTTGGAATACTGTGAACAGTTCCAGTCTCCATATTATAAAAAAGACATAGAAGCACTGGAGAAGGTGCAATAAAGATTTACCAGAAAGATAGGTATGACCCCTGAGTTCTGCTATCAGGAAAGACTGAACATTTTTCTCTTGAAAAGTGAAGGCTGAGGAGTGAACTGATAGAAACTTTAAGATTATGAAAGAGTTTGATAGGTAGACGTAGAAAAGATGTTTCCACTTGCGAGCGAGACCAGAACTAGGAGCCATTAAGTATAAGATAGTCACTAATAAATCCAGTCATGAATTCAGGAGAAACTTCTTTACCCAGAGAGTGTTTAGAATGTGGAACTCTTTTCCACAAGGAATAGATAAGTGAATAACATAGATGTATCCAAGGGGAAGCTAGATAAGCATATGAGGGAGAAAGGAATAGCTATATTGATGGGGTTAGATGGCCAAGGGTAGGAGGAGGCTTGTGCAGACCATAAACACAGGCATGGATCTGCTGGGCTGAATAGCATGTTTCTCTGTTGTAAATACTGTGTAATACTTTGTACATTTTCATCAACTTCAGAATTCTAAGTATGGTCTGAATTGTTCTGGGAGATTTTAATTATCGACTTATCGATAGGGATCGAGAGCAAGTAAACGGAGAAAAGGGAGTTGAATTCCGAACATGTGTAAAGAACTCCTTCCTCAAGCATAATGTTAGTGGGCCTGCAAGGGTGAAGGTGTGCTAAATCTGGTTTTGATTTTGAAATAGGACAGGTAGCTAAGCTAATTGTGAGTGAGCACCTTGTGAGTAGTGATTATAATATAAGGTTTAAGATCTAACTAGAAAGGGGAAAAGCCAATATAAAGACTAGAATCCCAGATTGGATTTGGCCAGATTTTAGAAAGATGAGGAGCAAATTATCTGAGTTGAGTTGGACGGAGAAATTAGCACACAAGACTGCTGCACAACAGTGCGACGTTCTTAAAAAGAAAATTGCAAATGTACAAAATAAGTGTATTCCATTTAAAAGAAAGAAACTACTAGTAGTTTTAGAATGCCATGGATAAATAAAGATATTTTAAAACAATTACATTTGAAGGAAATGGCCTTTAACAACTATAAGAATAATAATGGAAAAAAAAGCGAAAGAAGAATATGAGAAAATAAGGGGTTAAGAGTAGAATAAGGAAAGGTAAAAGGGAGTATGAAAGGAAATTTTTTTTAAATCTTACAAATATATCAGTAAAAACAGAATTGTTAAAAAAGAAGTGGGATTCTGTTAGGAGGAGAAGATTGTCAATGTAGATGATGATCAAAACATGGCAGAGGTATTTCCCAAGTACTTTGCATTGATCTTTATTAAAAAGAAGGGAAACAGTGAAGAAGTGAATCCTGAAGTAGTTGAGAGGGAAAAAAGTGATGTTATGATGGATAACAGGAAAATATTAGATTAGATAAGCTAAGTTGACGAAGCAATAGGGCCTGATGAGATACATCCAAGGATCCTGAAGGAGTTGAGGAAGGAAATTGCTAAGGTCCTAGAAGTTATATCTTAGCGTTCGATTGAAAGTGTATGTGTGTTGGAGGACTGGAGAATGGTCAATGTTCTGGCAATTTTTAAAAAGAGAGACAGAGTTAATTGGGTAATTGCAGGTCATTTAGCTTATCATCCGTGGTATGAAAAGACAAAGACTGATTAATTAAGGGTGAAATTATCATATATCCAGATAAAGAGAAAATAGAAAGAAGCAGCCAGAAGGAATTTCCAAAGGGATGATTATGCTTGACACACCTCATAGAATTCTTTGAGGAGGCAACAAATAAGGTAAATGGGGGAAATGCAGAGGATGTAGTGTACATGTACTTCATGAAATCCTTTGACAAGGTACCACATGGAGATTACTAGAGAAAGGGGGCATTGAATTAGTGTGAGAATAGCAAACTGGATTAAAAGTTAGTCAGGAATGTGAAAACAAGAGAGTAGGAGTTTGAGCAGTTAGAAATAGATCGTGGTGTACCTCAGGGTTCAGTTCTGAGACCACTTCAGTTTACTATGTATCAATGATTTGTATATAGGTGTGGAGAGAGTGGTGATGAAATTTGCAAATAATACCAAAATAGGAGGTATTGTTAATTCTTTAGAAGACCAAAGGAAACTGCAAAGGGATATTGATAAGATAGAGAATGAGCTAAAAAGTGGCAGATGGAAATCAATGCCAGTAAGTGTAAAGCGATCCATTTTGATTAAAAAAATAGTAATAATTATGCTTTGAATGGAAGTAGGCTTAGCCCTGGAAAGGATCAGAGGGCCTTTGGGTGCAAGTTCACAGAGCATTATAGGCACACCTCAGGTTGATAGGTATGTAAAGGAAAGCAAATAAAATTCTAGGTTTTATCTTGAGAGATATAGGATGTGAAATACAAAAGGTAATGATGAATTTATATGCAAACCCTAAAAAAAACACTGCAGTTAGAGTATAATGTGCAGTATTAGATTCCACATTTTCAGATGGATGTTGATACTGTTACGACCGACCGCGCCAGTCAAAGCCCCCAATCAAAATATACGATTCTGATTGTGGTGGGAGAAACGCACTGTTAATTCAATCCCGTCACTTCACAGATCACCTAACATATCATTTAAAACTTTCCAAATTAAAGAAAGACCCAAACAAATTGTACCATCTATTGACCCCTGAATGAAGTTAACCAAACCAGGTGTCTTTAAATCAACAAATTAACTGTTTAATCAGTAAAACTAAATTCTCAAACACCATGAAGAAATAAACAACATTTAAAATAGAAAAATTAGAGTCCTTGCAAATTTACAGTCCAATGTTGCTTGAAGTCCTCACAGAATGTTGCTTGAAGTCCTCACAGCCGTCCTTTGCGAAAAAAAGCTTCTTCCACAGTAGAAGAGTCCGTAGTCTAACTCTAGCAGTACATGATGCTTTCCTTCTCCAGCGTATTTGAACAATTAACGACTTGCAAACACTTTCAATAGAATCAATCTGATTTTAGAGCTTTTTAGGGATAAAAGATTGTCACAGTCTAACTTCCCTTTCTTCAGTTTAAATTACCAGAGATCTCTGTTTTGGCTTGACATTTTTTTAGAATTTTAAGAGATAATAATTAACAGACAAAAATCCTATTCCTTCAGTTTAAATGGTTGAGAGCTCATTTTTCAGGTGCTAAACACCACAGCTGTCTGTCTGTGTCCTCTGTGTCTATGTTCTGTTAGAACAAACTGTCTTCAACTAAAAAGCCAGTTCAAAATTGAATTGTAACAAATGTATCGCTTGATACTCACTCCCAGTGACTGTATCTATGGTAATGAGAATGCACCCTTTGAATCGCAGTCTCTAAATGGTTGTTTCTAAGGCAATGAAAATGCACCTTCCTATTACTCCTGAGACTTGTTGGTTCTTAAAGCAATACTGATCCTTTGCAAGCCTTAAAGGCAAACCACATATTCCCAGAAAAAAAAACTACAGGACCGTGACACCTCCGCCCCTAGCGGAATGAAACACCATTCCTGAAATGTGTTTCATTACAATGGGTAAAAAAAATACAAACTAAAAAACACTAACTTTTTTTCCAGATTTGCAGATATACTCTACTAATTTACAGCGTTCTCATCACCATCCACATAGTTAAATCCACAACAAAGCATCGACAATAACATTATTTTCCCCCGAAATGTGTACAACCCTCAGATGATAAGGCTGTAACAACAGACTCCATCTAAAGATTCTAGCATTTCGGTTCTTAAACTTTTCCACAAATGTTAATGGGTTATGGTCAGTGGATATTAATATCTCCTTATAATCCTGGCGGGCATATACCTCAAAATGTTGGAGAGTTATAAGAGTCCCAATGTTTCTATTTCCACAGTGGAATTTTATTTTGATGACAATTTAGTTTTCTAGAAAAATACCCTACTGGCTTCTTTATGCCGGATTCGTCATTTTGCAGTAGGACTGCACCAACCCCTAGGTCGCTAGCATCAATCGCTAATTTAAAGGGTTTAGTGACATTTGGAGCAGCCAACACTGGTTCATTAATTAGGATTGCCTTTAGCTTTTCAAAATCTGCCTGGCATGCATCTAACCATACCACTTTGTTTTTCTTTTTTTGTAGCAAGTCGGTTAATGGAGGGAACTCCATTAAGGCTTACACCTTTGCCGTTTTTGGTAATACCTAATCGTGCCCCACTATGTGTCCAAGGTAAGTTACTCTTGCCTTTCCAAATTCACTTTTTCCCAAATTTACCATCAAGTCTGCGGCTCGTAACTTTTTAAACAAAAGTTTTAATTGGTTTAAGTGTTCTTGCCAAGTGTTACTACATATTAGTACATCATCGAGATATACTACACAGTTGGGAATACTGGCTACCACCTGATTCATTAATCTTTGAAAAGTTGCTGGGGCATTTTCTAGTCTGAAAAGCATCACCCGGCACTGATAAAGACCATTAGGTGTTACAAAAGCTGATATCTCTTTGGCTCGAGGAGTCAAAGGAACTTGCCAGTATCCTTTTAACAAGTCAATCTTGGTAAGAAATTTACCGCTGCCTACTCTGTTGATGCAGTCTTCTAAACATGGAATTGGGTAGGAGTCTGCCTTTGTTACAGCATTAACTTTCCTATAATCTATACAAAATCGGGTTCACCCGTCAGGTTTAGGTACTAGAACAACTGGCGAACTTGAGCTACTCTGACTAGGTTCAATCAAATTGTTTTCCAGCATGTACTGGATCTCTGCTTTCATTTGGGGCTGTTTGTCTGGACTCAAGCAATAAGGATGTTGTTTTAAAGGAACGGTGCCCCCTATATCCACATCATGTGTGGCTAAGATTGTACATCCTGGCTTATCCCTACAAACCCTTTTAAAAGTTGTGAAAAGCCTGGTTAAGTCTTCTCACTATTTTGCCTCTAAGTGTAAAAGCATATCGTCTAATTTTCCTAGCCATTCTGTGTTCATTAATCTGACAGTTGGAGGTTCAATCTGAGAATTTCCTAGGCCTAAATCTCCCTGATCTTCACTATCCTTTTCCTTCTCCACAGTTCCCATTATCTGACATACCTGTACTGGCTTATCCTCCTCCCTGCGGCAATATGGTTTGAGCAAATTAATGCGACACAACCAGTTCTTCATCCGGCGATCAGAGGTGTCAATCAAGTAATCTACCTTACCCACTCTTTTGATCACTGTACATGGGCCACTGAACCGCGCTTTTAATGGTTCTCCCTGTAATGGTAACAACACTAATACTTCATCCCCTGGTTGAAAATCACGGGCTTTTGCATTCTTGTCTGTCCATCTTTTCATATTGGCTTGGGATGCCTTAAGGTGTTCCTGAGCCACACCACTAGCTTTTGTGAGCCTTTCCCGGAACGTAGATACATAGGCCGGAATTTTACTGGTAAGAATCAGGTCCTGTCAGGGTCGTGCGGAGGGAAAAATGGCACACGATGACGTTGGGCCGGGTCCTCAGCGTCATTACGCGCTGACGCAATTTAACCAGCGTGGGAAGTCAGGTGCGATCGAGTTTGCGCTCGCCGCCCGACTAACATTAATTGAGAAGTACTTAAGGTACTTTAGAATCCAATTGACAGAGATTTTACGCTACATATCTGATTTTACGGCCGTTAATTGGGTCGTGGGGCGTGTCGGGAACCCGGTAGGTTCAAAAGGGCGGCAGGCATTGAATCATGAGGGAGTTGGAGGTAAAAATGAATTTATTGAACTTTATTCATGCTGATGTTATTTGTGTGTCCTAACAAGAGTTGTAATTTGCAGGTTGTGCAGAAGGTTTAATCTGAATGTTATGCACTGCTGATCGGGACCCATCTAATATTAGTTATTGCCTGAAAGGAAGTACCTGAAGTGAGCCCAGTCACAAAAGCTGGAAGCTATTACCTGTGGTCAAAGCATTTGTTCTGCTGTCCAACAATGGGAATTGTTCATTCTGGAGGTGGATCATCAGATGAGGAGGACAGTGATTCAATGAGTGACAGAAGTACAAATGGTCAGGGGAACATACAGCAAGCTGCACCAACATCCTCGTGCTGTTGGAGGGAGAGTAGTTCGCAGAGTCGCCCGGGAGCGACCAAATGTCAGGAGATGTGCCTACCCAGTAGTAAGGGCAAACCGAACGCGTCTGGACAAACTGCAGTTGTCAGAACGCCAGTGCAGAAGAAGACTGCGGCTGTCACGGGAGACTGTCACATCTCTTTGTGAGATGCTGGCATTGGATGTTGCATCAAACTGTCTTGGTGGCCAGTCGCTCTAAAGGTTACAATAGCTCTTAACTTCCATGCGTCTGGCACCTTCGAAGCCTCAGCTGCAGACTTGTGTGGTGTCTCACGATCAGCAGCGCACTATTGCATAAAGGTTGTGACTGATGCATTGTTTCAACGTGCTAACCATTTCATCACGTTCAAGACGGACAACACCAGTAAGGCTGAGAGAGCCAGAGGCTTCAGCACTATATCTGGCTTCCCAATGGTACAGGGCGTGATAGACTGTACTCATGTAGCCCTTAGAGCACCAGCTGGAGAGTTGGGGGCATTCATGAACCGCAAGTGATTCCATTCAATGAACGTTCAGCTCGTCTGTGATCATCGGAAGCGAATCATCCAGGTGCGTGCACGTTACCCTAGTAGTTGTTATGATTCTTTCATTCTCCACAGCTCCAGGTGCCTGCAATTTTCAGTCCTCCACACAGAATGGAGGGATGGATACTTGACGACAGGGGTTATCCTCTGAAGACATGGCTCATGACACCAGTGAGGAACCCAAGGGGTGAGGTGGAGGAACGATACAACGGGAGCCATGCGGCCACCAGAGTGACAATCGAGCAAACTATAGACTTCCCAAAAATGAGATTTAGGTGTCTTGACCGCTCTATGGATCACTGCAGTACGCACCGTCGAGGGTTTCAAGAATCATTGTCGTCTGCTGTGCCTTGCATAACCTGGCGATTGAACATGGAGATGCCCTCCAGGATGATCAATGTCAACGTGATGTGTCATCAAATGATGACGACGTTTCTGATGAGGAAGATGGGCATCAGTCTAATGATGATCATGGACAGGAAGCTGAATGTAACTTGGCTCTAAGTGCTAGAGAAACAAGGGATTCTCCAATAGGAACGTGATTCAATTGAAATGATATAAATCTTCACAATTTTCAAACTGCTTTATGACATTAATCATTGTGAGGATCTGACAGTTCAAAATCTCTAACCTTTAAGGGGTGAGACAATGCGACGATCCAATCCACCACATCATGAGGGACGCGACCCAAGTGTGTGGCCTCACATTTGAGATAACTTGAGTTGACTAACTATGTAATAACTGACTTCAGGAATGACATGTCCAATAGTAAAATCTCCAATTTAATCAAAAACCATTATTTAACAAATCGAATAAATGTATTTCAAGTCACCCAGTGCACCAGTAGTGAAATGAAAGTGTTTTCTTAATCCGTTTATGCGTGCTCATTTGTATGCATGATCCCTCGCCACCAGACTGACCAGAGGCAGGTGGCTGACCTTGTTGCCGCCCTGCTTTTGGTGACTTTGGCAGACGTCCTCTGCATGCTTGTGGCCATGAGGGCCCTGGCATCTCAGGGTTCTCATGACAAATATCATGAGGACCCTCTATTACCCCAGGATTTAGCGGTTCACATGTCCCTGGCAGAGGGAGCAAGGAGCTGCAGGATGCATCAGAGGCACCGTGTGAGGAGCTCCCATATGCGATCTGCTGCCCCTGTGCCCTCGTGAGGCTCGGATGGTCCTCAATGGTGGTATCAGAGCGATGAGTGTCCTCAACCTGGCGCAGTCGCATCAGATTATGCTCTCTGATGCTCTGGTCCAGGGAGGCCACACTTGCTCTGAGGTTCCGAATTGCTTGAAGAACTGATCCCTCCACTGCAGCCACCAGTCTTTCAACGGAGGAAGCCAGATGTTCAAATGCGAAAGAGTTTGCTGAACTCACACTCTGGATGAACGTCTCAGGCAACTCCGCTAGATTTCCATGGACCGCATTCTGCACCTGCAACATCTCCCGATGAAAGGATGATCACAGAGGCACGTCATCAGCTTGTGACTCTGCACTGGCCTGGCATCCCACTCTCCTCCAAGTGTGTGATACATCGGCCGATTCTGCCTCTGGTATCTGGCCCGGCAACTATGCTGTGCTCACACCAGTATGTGACATTGATTCCCCAGACACAGTCATCCCAACCGAAGTGTCAGTATCTGCTGTGGTACTTGGTGCATCGCGATGATGTGACGGTGCACCCTCTGAGGTGCCCTCCTCCACCTCAGAGGTGGATGGTCGGGCAACGGAAACACTTCCTGGCACATGCTGTGTTTCACCTGTTGGGAAAAGCATTGTGATCAGTTTCATCATCAATCCAGACTTAAGCACAAGTTTGTGCCTCCAGCATGGTTACATCTGGGTGATGTTACAATTGAGCGCAACATTCAGTGCATTTGACATTCACCAAATCATTGGCACAGTAGCACAGCCTCACCAGGCCCCCCCCCCCCATTATGAAGCATTACACCACATTCTGGATCACTCACTCTCATGGCCAGGTCCACCGGCCTCACCATCTGCCAAAGCACATCCTCCTTCCTCCCCTGCTATAATTAAGGCATCCTCCTCCATTCTGGTGAGGAATGCCTGGTTGGCTACGCTGCCACCAGAACGTGACCTCTCCCTGGCATTGTGTGCCCTCTTTTCCTAAATAAACAAAAATACTTATTTTATACATAGTCAATGGCATATGACGCTGTCACCCAAAGGGTTGATGTTGCATTTCACTGCTGTGACAGTGCTGGCCGCAACTTTAACACCACAGCATCAGCGTTCATCTCAGACTTGCCCATCATGCGTCCCATTTCAAGGCAGCAGCCAAGCATTGATCATACAGGGCTTCCACATTGCATCATGAGTACACAAAAAACCTCCCTTGGCACATAAATGATTAGATGAATGAGAAATGACCCTTACCCGGGCAGAGCAAAGCAGGTCATTTAGGCACTTGCGGCACTGTATCCATGTACGCTTCACTACGCCTCAGCTGCTGACCTCCTCTGCAACCTCCAGCCAGGCCCTCTTGGTCACTTTGGAGAGTCTCCTTCTCCCACCTGAACTGAATAGAATGTCTCTCCTCTCCTCAGCAGCCTGGAGGAGGACCTGCAGTGAATCATCAGAGAATCGGGGGGGCAACGCGATTGCTTCCGACCTCCGTCACCTCTACCAGTCATATTGTTGTCTCCCAGTCTTTCTGTGTTTCAAGGTATGGCACTTGTATCTTCCTTGACATCCAATGAGGAACTCACTGCTCTGTTTAACTTCAGTACTCCTTTATACAGGGCTTACAATCAGCCTTCCGCGTATGTGGCCCCGACCCCAATGATGCTGAAGTTCCCACCTGCGTGCGCCATTTCTTCTTGGAGTTACGCCGCGGGCCTGCTGATTAGGTGATCCACGCGTGATGCCAGCGGCCAGGCGACGCAGAACGGAATCGGGTGCCTGATCCGCTTCGGGTGCATCAGCCCCAGAACCATCGGTAAGCGCGAAATTCCGGCCATAGTCTAGTTGCGAGGATTCATTCTTTTATTCCAAGAATCAGCCCTTTCTAAGTTTTAGAGGACCTCTTACTTCATGTCCATAAACCAATTCAAAAGGACTGAAGCCTGTAGACTCATTCAGTGAGTCTCTGGTGGCAAATAAAAGAAAGTCTAATCCTTTATCCCAGTCATGTGGATATTCATGACAGTATGTTCTAATAATCGTTTTGAGAGTCTGGTGAAATCTCTCTAAAGCTCCCTGTGACTGTGAGTGATATGCTGAGGATTTCAACTGTCTAATCCCCAAATTGCCCATAACTTCTTGAAATATCCTAGGCATGAAATTAGAACCTTGATCTGATTGAACTTCAAGTGGTAACCCATATCTCGTAAAGAATTGGGTTAACTTCTCCACCACTACTCTAGCAGTAATTGTCCTCAAAGGAATGGCCTTGGGAAATCGAGTAGTCAAATCCATGATTGTAAGTATGTATTGATGCCCTGCTTTTGTTTTTGGCAAGGGTCCTACACAGTCTACCAATACCCTGCTAAATGGTTCCTCAATCACTGGTATGGGAACTAGCAGTGCTGGTTTTATGGTAGGTTATGGTTTTCCCACCATTTGACAGGTATGGCATGTCCTACAACATTGTCTCATATCCTTTGAAAGACTTGGCCAGTAATAATGTTGGCTTATGCATGATTTGGTCTTCCAAATTCCCCTAAGTCCTGCAAAAGGAATGTCATGTGCTAACCTTAATAATCATTGTCGATATTTAGGTGGTACCACTATCTGTTCAACAACTGTCCAGTCTTCGTCGGCAGGTCTATGAGGTGGTCTCCATTTCCTCCTCAAAACCCCGTTTGCCATATAATAGCCTTCCAGAACTCCTTTCACCTCAGCTTCTGACAGAGCCGTCTGTGCTATTTGGTAGATCTCTGGTTCAGTTTGCTGTGCTGAAATGATAGACGATCTGTTAAACATCTCATTTGGATTATCTAAATCCCCAAATAAAGTTTCAGATGCCTGATTATCTATTTGTGGTGCCCCTTTTACCTCCGACAATGGATCCTGTTTAGTCATTGCTCGGGTAACTACACATGCAGGAAATATTCCCAGAACCTGCTCCTGTAATTGCTCTGTTTCCTTAATTTCACTTGGTTCCTCTGTAACTATAGGAGAAACTGATACTTTTGATCAAGCCAAATCATTTCCTAGGAGTAGATCAATTCCCTTTACTGGTAAATTGTGGACAACACCTACAGTTACTATCCCAGATATAAAGTCACTCTCTAGGCATACTTTATGCAAAAGTACGGGTATATACTCCCCGCCAATTCCATTTACTAAAACTTTAGCCTTCAAGGCGTTCTCTGGTTGAAACCTCATATCATTCCCCAGCAAGAGTGTTTCGGTCACTCCTGTATCCCTGAGTATAATGATAGGCTTTCCTGCCTCACTTACAGGATACGGAGTTACTCTCCCCTTTGACAAAAAATCGTTATAACTCTCAGGTATTTTATTCTTAACCTCTACACTCTTCTTCGTTTTAGTATCTGGTTTCACATTCACAGCTGTCGTTAAAGCTATAGCCTGGTCTGCCATACGCTCAGTCAGAGTCTTTTCCTCTGCACTAACGTTGTGTACCCCAACAAGTCCTATGGGTTTACCTCACAATTTCCAGCACTCTGAACGATGATGACCTGTTTTGTTGCAATGATAACACTTTGGCTTGCGAATTTCACTTCTACCCTCAGCACCTTTCTTTCTGACCTGAGGAGGTGATCCTGGGGCATGCCCAGCTGTTCCTTCTTGTCCCCGGCTACTTGCCTTCCTTTCACTCTCCCACATTCTATCCTTCTCGGGTTTATGGGGGTGACAGACAAAATAGGTTGGCTTATTCACAAGCTCAAAATCATCAGCAATCTCTTCTGCTTGCCTAGCTTTCAAAACTTTCAGGTTATCTATATGAGTTCTCACTACTGAAGGAATGGAGTTTTTAAACTCTTTTAAGAGAATCAATTCTCAAAGGTTCTCATATGTGGTTTCTATCTTTAATGCCCATATCCAATGTTAAACTTCATTTGATTCACCCTCTCAAATTCTAAATATGTCTGCCCAGTCAATCTCTGTAAGTTCCTAAATTTCTGACGGTAAGCTTCAGGGACTAACTCATATGCAGAGAAAATAGCCTTTTTTGCCATTTCATAATCTGCAGAAGCCTCTTCAGAAAGCATGGCATAAGCTTCATGAGCTCTGCCTAGCAGCCTGCCCTGCATAAGCAATGTCCAGCTTTCTTTCGGTCATTTCATCTGTTTGGCTATTTTTTCAAAAGAAATGAAAAATGCCTCTACGTCCCTTTCCTCAAAATTAGGAAGAGCCTGTATAAATTTAAACAACTTCCCGCTGGGTCCTGATCTAAATTCAGATTCTTCCTGAACCGAATTTTCCCTGGATTTAAGACTACCCCTTTGTCTTAGTTCTATCTCTTTTAACTTAAATTCCCTCTCTTCTCTTTCACTTTCTCTCTGAAATGCTTTCTCTGTCTCCCTTTCCTCCAATTCAAGTTTTCTTATTGCTATTGCCTTTTCTTTTTCCCTTTCCTTTTCCTCTTCCTCTTTTTCCAATTCAAGTTTTCTTAATTCTTTTTCTGCCTCAAGTTTTTTTGTTTCTAACTGAATCCTAGCCAATACCACTGCATCACTCTACCTTCTTGTTCCTTGTATTGCCCTTCAACTGTATTATCATCATCATCTTCTTCTACCAATTCCAGATGTTCGGCTATTATGTCAATTATCTCTGCTTCCTTGGCACCTAATTTCAATTCCAACCCCAATTTCGCTGCCAATTCTTTTAATTTGTTCTTAGTTAAAGTTATCAAGTCACTCAGGGAAACATTCTGCTTTCCCAAAAACTCTGCTACAACCACTAATGCCATAACAATGATATAGACTGTACCTTATTATACAAGAGACCTGATTCTTTTAATTTATTTGTAATTGGTGTCAGATTTAGATCCCAACAATCAAGTTTCCAGTTGATAAGATCCCAGACTCGAGAGCAATTAATCTGATGCCAAACACAAGACCCCCAATTTAAATATGTTGTCCCAGAGATGAGTTATTATGCCGATTCCAAATGCGAGCCCTCCAGATTAATCTGATTCTGATCCCAGATGCAAGCCACCAAAGTAAGATATGATTCAAATCCAGAAATACAATTAATATGTGATTCAAATCTTGAGCGAGCCCCCCAATTAATATGTTACGACGGATCGCTCCAGTCAAAGCCCTCAATCAAACTATACAATTCTGATTGTGGTGGGAGAAACGCACTATTAATTCAATCCCGTCGCTCCAAAGATCGCCTAACATATTATTTAAAACTTTCCACATTAAAGAAAGACCCAGCCAAATTGTACCATTGATTAACCTCCGAATGAGGCTAACCAAACCAGGTGTCTTTAAATCAACAAATTAACTGTTTAATCAGAAAAACTAAATTCTTAAACACCATGACGATATAAACAACATTTAAAATAGAAAAATTAGAGTCCTTGCAAATTTACAGTCCAATGTTGCTTGAAGTCCTCACAGAATGTTGCTTGAAGTCCTCACAGCCATCCGATGCAAAAAAAAAGCTTCTTCCACAGTAGAAGAGTCCGTAGTCTAACTCTAGCAGTAGGTGATGCTTTCTTTCTCCAGCGTATTTCAACAGTTAACGACTTGCAAACACTTTCAATAGAATCAATCTGACTTTAGAGTTTTTTAGAGATAAAAGATTGTCACAGTCTAACTTCTCTTCCTTCAGTTTAAATTATCAGAGATCTCTGTTTTGGCTTGACTTTTTTTAGAATTTTGAGAGATAATAATTAACAGACGAAAAATCCTATTCCTTCAGTTTAAATGGTTGAGAGCTCTTTTTTCAGGTGCTAAACACCACAGCTGTCTGTCTGTGTCCTCTGTGTCTATGTTCTGTGAGAACAAACTGTCTTCAACTAAAAAGCCAGTTCAAAATTGAATTGTAACAAATGTATCACTTGACACTCACTCCCAGTGGCTGTATCTATGGTAATGAGAATGCACCCTTTGAATCGCAGTCTCTAAATGGTTTTTTCTAAGGCAATGAAAATGCTCCTTCCTATAACTCCTGAGACTTGCTGGTTCTTAAAGCAATACTGATCCTTTGTAAGCCTTAAAGGCAAACCGCATATTCCCAGAAAAAAAAACTCAGGACCATGACATTACTTTAGAGAAGGTGCTACATGGATTTACTCAGAGGTTGCCAGGTATACTGAAAAATTAGGTCTTTTTTTGTTAGAAGAACACAGATTTTGCGGTGATGTAGTAGAAGTGTTTAAAGTTAGGGGTTGGAATTCAACTTCACTGGGGATTCAAAACAGGCAGTAGGGAATTGGTTAGCTGTTATATACTCTGTGTAATTTACCTTTCCAAAGACTGGTTGTATAGTTGGTTGGTTGGCATCCTTCCATCTAGGAAAGATGATGAACACATAGCAAACAATCCATCTAGATGGGGTGTCTTCTCTTGGTGCACATTTGCTGGTGGCTGTGAAGGCCAATCCTTGAGAGGCAGGTTCTGCCAAAAGTGCCGCAGAAGCTAATTCACCACCATCTGTTTTATGCTCCTGCAGAATTTGAATTTCACCCAGTATAAAAGGATGGAGCAGGATAGATAGAAGAAAATTGTTTCTAGTAGTTAATGGGTCACAAACAAGGGGCCATAGGTACAATATTAATAAATGTAAAGGACTCAGAACAGAGGGCAAGAGAGAATTCTTCACAGAGAGTTGTAAGGCTGTGGAACTCGCCTCCATCCTTAGTGGTTGAGGCAGAAACTATGTCAACATTCAAGATTAGATTGGATCGGCAGATGAAAGAAAAGAGATTGAAGGGATATAGGAGGACTGGTAAAATAGCGGCAGAAAGCATCAGGAGGGAAGCCTGATGTCTTCCCGCTGGCTGGGAATGTTCCCAGTGGCGGGAATGGCAGCGGTTGCCGATCGGAGGCAGGCGGCCAATTAAGCCGATTGATTCGCCTATTGACAGCAAATTTAACACCCCGCCAGCATTTTACCGGTGTCGGAATGGACCCTCCGTCATTTTAGGAGTCCGCTGGCTGCATCGAGGCGGTCTCCCAGCAGCTTCCAAGGGGGCCTTCCTTTCTGAAGTCTCCATGGGCCACGGATTGGCCTACCAGTGGCAATGGCTGCCCCCACAGACCCAATGCCGTGGCTGGAGGGTTCAGTGCTCCAATCACCAGCGCCTGCCTGCCTGGCCCCAGCACATCAACACTTTTTCTGCCGGCCCTTCGAGGGTGCCTCAATATGCAGGCCCCCCTCTCTTTACCCTTGCAGCCTCAGCAGCAGCCACATCTATCGGTGGCACTGCCAAGGCTGCAGAGCTGCTGGCCTTCTGATTGGGCCGGCATCTCGGAGAGGCAGGCCGCCATCCTTAACTCCTCTTCCTCTCAGCCCATCTCCAAAGGACCAGTAAAATTCCGACCATTGTGTTCTGTTTACCACTAATAGATTTTTTGTTACTTCATTGTACACCCAATAACATTCATCTCCAATATGTGACATGAATCAAATTCACCCCAAGAATGTTTATGCTACTTTTATCAAATGGAGCTTCATTTCTGTGCCTAGATTACTGCTGTACCATGCATAGGGTTTTATGTTTTCCATGAGCCTCTAATTGGCCTTGCCTGTAAAATAGCTGCCACGGTCCCGCCATTCACCCGCATCAGCTCAGGACCCACATTTGGTCTCGATATCAGGGCTCAAAGCATGCCAATAACATCCCGGCCAGTATGTCAGTCTGTCAGACATAATTTTATTGAAGGTCCTGATCTCACCAGATGTGTTTCAAGCAAAAAATCTGGCCATTTTTAGAGCCAGGAACAATATTTCATGGTTCAGTTCATAGGACTTATGATTATAAAGCCGGGCGGGGGAGGGTTGGTTTACTGTTCATAACAAATATATATCACAAGAGGAATTTATTCCTCTTTTGCTACTAAATGATACATAAAATATTTAATATGTATCAGCGTATATTTAAGCAATAACAGACCTCAAGGATCAACTGTACAATGCAGTAATTGTTAAGTGCAGTGGAGATGTTTTTTATGCATGGCTCAATATTATGTGGCATGCAGTCATCCAGCAGTTATAACCCATATTATTTTTAGCTCAAAAAAGTGGGCATTAAATGGGAAACTGTCATCAAAATGAATAATGTTTTATACAATATGAGTTTTGTGCCTTATTCTTTCCTATTTTATTCTACCTTTTTAGATTTCTGAAGGATATTTAAGAATACACTTGATTTGTTTTTGTATGCAACTAGTCCTCTCTGATTTGAAGCAGGAATGCTGCCTTATGCAAACTTGCCAGGCCAAGCTGATTGAGCCATGTTGCCTTCCTTTGCGATTTTATGCTCATCACAAATCACTAAAACCACAATTTAAATATTTTTTACTTTAAATCCCAGCACACCAGAGAGGATTGAAACACTCCTCTTGGAGACCTCTTTAGTTTGGAAGTTGTCTCATGTCCTGTATTGTCATATCAGGGTGAAAAGGTTATTTATATAAACTTTATGTGTGGGGATTGTGCTCAGCTCCTACCTTAACTTTGGTAGGAGATTGGCACAAGCCCCAGAGAAATAGCACAAATGTTCACTTTCAGCCACTTATACTATTTCTCTGGGGGTTCTTCCAATTTTCAGATTACAGCAGGAGATTGAGAAAATCCCCATTGATATTCAGAACTACATTCTCTGCATAAAGTTTACTTTTCAACAGGCAACATTAGCTATTCATTATAAAACCAGCATCACTGATGGTAAATTGGTGGGTATACTGTTTGTATAAGCAAAGGGAAAATGAGAAAGCAATATAGCCACTCGAAAGATTTGGAAAGAAATTTGTGAGTTAACTCAGAGACACTGATTAAAATGTTACAGTGCTTTTGATTGTTTCTTGGGAAATTTGAGATATTTATGATTTTATAGGATAGAAAATGTCAGTGTGTCAGCTGCATGGCAGATGCAGTACTTTCCATATATGCATTGGTACACAAGAATTCTAGACCAAGCACAGCCTTCACGTGAAGCGGGTTTAGAAGGCGAAGAACTAGGAATTGCAGACGTAATTAATTTCCCCTTTTAAGGTCACACATTTAGTCCTTATTTTATATATTTTCATTATGAGTCCCTATATCAACACATATAATGGTAGTTGACTATGTAAACTTGTTATTACATCCTCCTACCGATGGAGGCATTATAGCTCCACCACCGGTAGGATGGTGTAATTATATACCCAATTTCCATTCTAAAAATGACATAGGACTCTACAATGGAAAATGTTGGCAGGAAGTGCACACAGATGTTTTTTTTTAATTTATTCTAGATTCATAATTGGCAGACAAAAAATAACATTGTCTTAAAAGTTTTGAGATATTTAGACATGAAGACTGTGAACCTTTCACAACAATGTCATTTTTGCCTGCTGAAAATTTGGCGTACTGTAATGAAAATTCCTCAAACATTTCCTGAGAATTTTCGACCAAAATAGTGATTTCATTTTTACAGTCCATGCAAATGTTTCCGCAGTTCCTCAGAAAAATAACTGAATTTAGAAAAGAATGCAACCCTAGTGCAATACATTGAAAGATATGGCAAATTGTTCAAGAATTACACCGTTTTCAAAAGCAATCTGAATAAAACCAAGTTGCTTCAAGGTTAAAGAAGGAGTCAAGAATAATTCTGCTTTTGATTTGCTGGCCTCCCTGATTTGGTTTCTGTTCTGGACCTGCCAACGAAAAGGCGACTGAAGTGTGGGAACCCACACTCACAAGCTAATACCTAAGACTCTGATGCACTGAACACTGGGGAGCAGCGTGCTGTGTTTAAAAATGTCCCTTACAAAACTCAGGTACTCATTTTGTTGGCACGTATTTACATGTAGTATCCTTCTTATTAAATTTATCAAGTGCTATTTACATTCTACAACTCACAATGGAAAAAGTAAAAAAAAAAGATTTTTGTAACATAGCAGTGAAAAGGAAAATAAAGACAAAGATCTACCCAGAGGAAGTGCCAAGATAAGTACCAGCACCGCTACGTAGAAAATAAAGGAATAGTGACAGACTCGTTACCCCAGACTATTCTCGTGCACCTCCTGTAGGCACAGATATAAGGGACTCACCTGACTATCCCAATAAAAATGGAAAATACAGTAAACACATTTTACATCTCTCTGTTCTGATGAAAGTTCTTTGCTTAAATTGTTAAACTGCCTTTTCTCTTTTCCAGTGCTTACTGGTTTGTTATACACTTTCAGCATTTTCTATTTTTATTTCCAGCCTTCACAGACTTTTTTTTTAGCACACATAGTCATTCTGCTAGATAGAGGAATGAGGTTCACGGTGAGTGTGGTGGAACCTAAGCAATGGAGTAAATAACTTTGAAAATGGAAGATACAAATAAATAAAGGAAAATGTTTGGAAAGTGTAATGGAAACCACACCTGCCAAATGGAAACATATTAATTTCGTCATATGGGACACTACTTTTTTACTGGACATTGCACATAACTTATTTAAGAAAACCAACAGAGTTGAACAGCTGGAAACATAGTTGCACATTTGCATTCTGAGAGACAGTTGACTAGAGAGACAATGGGAATGCTCACTGATTCAATTAACAAGATTGGTCTGGGCCATCATGATAATCCACATTTTTTGTCTGTATAAGACCCAGAACTCAACACCCCACCGAATGTGACTGGAGAGCTTTGAGACTCAACAACCCCTCCCTGAAGATGCTGTCTCAAACAAAGAGATGGTCACATGACTTCCCTACTGGCCAGACTGGGGACTGTTTGAATTGTGCCTCACAGAAAGGTTTTTGGGAGACTGCAACTGAACTCAAAGGAGAAAGCCCCTCTCTCTCTGTCTCTCCCTCCAGCAAAGTCCCAGGAAAGCCATGGTGGCAACGTAAGTCTCAAGACTACAGAATTTTACAGGCAACCACCGAGAAGACAATTGAAAAGCGAGAACTACAAGACCTCAACTTCAACCAAGGACTTTACATCAAAACCAAAAGACAGAAACTGAATTCCATTTATTGCCAACCCTACTTAAACTGCCCCCCCACCAATTCTTTCTTCCCCTCTGTATCTATTTGTGTGTGTGTTTACCTCGTATGCATGCTAGCATGGTTGCATCATGTATTTTAGTAGTTTTAACTAAGTTAGAGTGATAAGGATAATAAACTTACAACTTTCTTGTTTAAACCGGAAAACCTGTCTGATTGGTTCATTTGCAATTACAATTAGAGTGCAGTGAGCAAAGGGCTCACTGAGGGGGGAAGCTAAAATCACTGTGTTTTAAAAGATAAACCCTGTTACAGCCAAACCAGGAAAGGGGTAAGAGGGGAGCCTGAGACCCCTTCCTCACCCGATCATAATAGAAATTTGGGGGCGAGCATCCGGATTGGACTCACAGACAAATGAGAAATTGGAAGTGGGAAATCAAATTGATACCAATAAAAAAGAGAAAAGGCTTCAACTCAGGTTTTCTTGTGGTTGTGTGTGCTAGAATACTGACATGTCCGCAACCGAAGCCAGTAACTCCCCAAACCAGGGTGAAGCAACTTGGGATAAGTTAAAGGCACTTTCTGTGGAGGAGTTGAGGAATATGGCTGAGCAGTGTGGGATCACTGTCCATGCCAAAGCTAGGAAGTTGGAATACCTAAGACTAGTGGCTAACCATTTTTCCCTCGAACTCAAAGAAGCAGAAACAGGGTTAGAAACAGACTCCGACAGGGTATTGCTAGCAAAGATACAATTGGAACAGAGGAAACTTGAATTAGAAGACAGGGAAAGAGAAAGAGAAAGGGAGAGACAAAAGAAAGAAAAAGAGAGAAAAAGAGAGAAAAGAGAAAGCAAAAGAGAGAGGAGAGAGAGAAAGAAAAACAGGAGAGAGAGAGAGAGAAAGAACCTTCCGGAAGGAACAGGAGGAAAGGGAGCTGAGGTGGCTTGAGTTAGCTAAGGGGTGACAGAGTAACCCCAGTCAAAGCCTGGTCAATATGGAGAATACAAGTAATGCAGGGCTGTGTGTTGAGCTTTTAAAAATTTCCCAATTGATTCCAAACTTCAATGAGGGAGACCTGTAAGCATCATTTATATCTTTTGAGAAACTTGCAAGGCAATTAAATGGCCAGCTGAGAGCTGGACTCTCCTGCTACAAAGAAAGCTAATAGGAAAAGCCCATGAGGTTTATTCCCTGTTGCCAGATGAGAGTTCATCAGATTATGAACTGACTAAAAATGCTATCCTCGGGGCATATGAGCTTGTACCGGAAGCTGACCACCAGAAGTTCCGAGCTCTCCGTAAACAAGCTGATCAAACGTACTTCGAGTTTGCGGGAAGTAAGCAGCTGGCTTTTGACCAGTGGTTGAGGGCTCTTAAAGTACAGCCCACCTGTGAAAACATCAGAGAGGTAATTCTCCTCAAGGAATTTAAAAACTCTCTCCCCCACTCCATAAAGACCCATGCGGAGGAACAAAAAGTACATAGAGCGAGGCAAGCCACAGATCTGGCTGAAGCGTTTGCTCTAATATGCAAGTCTGTTCCCCAGGGGAAAACCTTTCCTAGTCACCCCCACAAATCTGAAAAAGACAAAGGGTGGGAAGGTGATAGGAGCCCGAGCAGTTCTGGGAGAGAAAGAAAATTTGGACACACAGGGGGCCCTCCTTCAGCCAAAAAGAATAGTGCTGTAAGTAGGAGTGAGACCCGATGACCTGTGTGCTTCCATTGTAATAAGGCAGGCCATCTAAGAGCTGACTGCTGAAAATTACAGGGAAAGCCTGTAGGGTTAATCAGGGCACACCTGATCAATGCAGGAGAAGGGACCCTGATGGAAAGCGCTGCCGAGCAGGCTGTGGCTTTAACTGCAGCCGCAGTAAGACCCAGAAAACATACTGCTGCGGGTGCAGGAAAATTTAATAGGATTCCTGAAGGTTATCAGGATTTTTCATCTGAAGGGAGAGTAACTCCTTACCCCTCGAGTGGGGCAAGCAAGCCTATAGTAATCCTCAGTTATACAAGAGAGCAGAGAAACTGTGAGGGTGATGCATCACCTAGTCAATGTACCGCACGGGAGTGCAGTAGAATCTGGACAAATACTTGCAGGCAGGAATGTCCCTGAGGACAAAGGAAAGATTAGCAAAGAATCCCCGCCCCACCCACAGTCAGGAGAAAATGGAACCAACAATACCCTAAAATAAAAACAAAATACTGCGGATGCTGGAAATCTGAAATAAAAACAAGAAATGCTGAAAATACTCAACAGGTCTGGCAGCATCTGTGGGGAGACCAAACACAGACTGGGTGACCGCTTTGCGGAATACGTCTGCTCAGTCCGCAAGCAGGACCCCGAGTTTCCAGTTGCTTGCCATTTCAACACTCCCCCCTACTCATGCTCACATCTCTGTCCTGGGATTGCTGCAGTGTTCCAGTGAACATCAACGCGAGCTCAAGGAACAGCATCTCATTTACCGATTAGGCACACGACAGCCTGCCGGACTGAACATTGAGTTCAATAATTTCAGAGCATGACGGGCCCCCCATTTTACTTTTATTTTTAGTTATTTTTCTCTTTTTCCTTTTTTAAAATATATTTTTTGTGTTTATTTTATTTTATTTCATCTCTAGTTTGTTCAGTTTGCTTACCCACTGTTTTGTTTTCATGTTTGTATTTGCGGCTGTTCAATTTTCTGTCCGTTAACACCCTATCTGTACTAATGCTTTGTCTTTCAACACATCATTAACATATTGTTTACCTTTGCTCCACAACCTTCTAGTCAGCTTTTCTGTGACCTTGTCCTATCTATACCTTCTCCTTTGTTATCTCTTGCCCCACCCCCACTTTACTTGCTTATAACCTTTTACATTTCTAATATTTGTCAGTTCTGAAGAAGGGTCACTGACCTGAAACATTAACTTTGCTTCTCTCCACAGATGCTGCCAGACCTGCTGAGTATTTCTAGCATTTCTTGTTTTTATTTCAGATTTCCAGCATCCACAGTATGTTGCTTTTATTTTAGTGTTTAATTCACTGCTACTTCTCTTCCAGGAATGCCTACCTTGAAGAAGTTCTGCTCTTTTCTCCAAAGGGATTTTCGTTTGTCTCTTTTACCTTGTTCACCTTCATTGCTTTCTATTTCCCTCCTGGTATTTGATAAAGTGTCTACCAAAACTTGTTTTCACAGCCACATCTCCTTTCTCAGTGACTGTCTCTGGCTCCGACTTATTCCACATGGATTCCAACTGCAGTTTCACCCATCATGTTCTGAATCCACCCAGGATTACAGGTATCTCCGAGAAATACAACGTTCCTCGGACTGCTATTCTCGCCGCATCCTGAGATCCACTCTCAGTGCTATGTGCCACCACATGTACACACTGAAACTCTCTTTCCAGCAGCACCGCCTCACCTTATCTCAAAGCTGTTCTACTCCGCAGTTTCATTTCATCCTTCGTCTCATCCGACGCATTAACAAAAAACTTTTTTTCTTCCTTTCAGGTGTCAAGGAACGCAAGCTCCAGCAGCTGATGGGGACTAATGCCCCTCCAGATCCTTCTTCCCCTTCACTTCCCTCTGACTCCACCCCTTCTGATCTGACCCCTTGCCGTGTATTCACTATACCCTCTGACCTCCCCCTCTCTGACGCTGAGCGTTCTGTACTCAACAAAGGTCTCCGTTTTATCCCTTACGCCCCCATCTCAATGAATTTCGTGCTCAGCATGATGTTGAGCTCTTCTTCCATCGCCTCCGCCTCCGGGCTCACTTCTTTGACCAGGAGTCCTTCCCCCCGATCAGTAGACCCATTCATCCGTCTCCAGCATTCTCCCTCTACCTGGACCCCTCCCCCTGGCCTCTTACCCGCTCTTGATCTTTTCATTGAAAACTGTCGGCGAGACATTGGTCATCTCAATTTCTCTGTCCTCCTCACTCACTCCAACCTATCCCCCTCTGAACTTGAGGCACTCCGTTCTCTCAGGTCTAACCCCAACATGGTCATCAAACCTGCAGACAAGAGTGGTGCTGTTGTTGTTTGGCGTACCGACCTCTACCTTGCAGAGGCTCAGCGCCAACTCTTCCTACCTCCCTCTGGTCCATGACCCCACCGCCGAACATCAAGCCACTGTCCACAGGACTGTCACAGACATCATCTCCTCCGGAGATCTTCCCTCTACAGCTTCCAATCTCATAGTCCCACCACCCCAGACAGCCCGCTTCTACCTCCTTCCCAAAATCCACAAACAGGACGGTCCCAGCAGTCAGCCTGCTCCTGCCCCACTGAACTTATTTCTTCCTATCTTGACTCTATCTTTTCTCCGCTGGTCCAGTCTCTTCCCACCTACATCCGTGACTCTTCTGACGCCCTACGTCATTTTGACAATTTCCAGTTTCCTGGCCCCAACTGCCTCCTCTTCACTATGGACGTCTAATCTCTCTACACCTCCATGCCCCACCAGGATGGTTTGAGGGCTCTCCGCTTCTTCCTTGAACAGAGGCCCAACAAGACCCCACCCAGACCCTCCTCTGCCTGGCTGAACTTGTTCTCACATTGAACAACTTCTCCTTCAACTCCACTCACTTCCTTCAAGTAAAAGGTATTGCAATGGGTACCCGCATGGGTCCTAGTTATGCCTTTCTTTTTGTGGGATATGTCGAACATTCCTTATTCCAGTCCTGCTCAGGCCCCCTCCCCCAACTCTTTTTCCGGTACATTGATGACTGTATCGGTGCCGTTTCCTGCTTCCGCCCCAAACTGGAAAACTTTATCAACTTTGCTTCTAATTTCCGCCCTTCTCTCACCTTTACATGGTCCATCTCCAACACTTCCCTTCCCTTCCTCAACTTCTCTCTCTCCATCTCTGGGGATAGGCTGTCTACTAATATCCATTATAAGCCCACCGACTCCCACAGCTACCTCGACTACACTTCTTCACACCCAGCCTCCTGTAAGCACTCCATTCCATTCTCCCAGTTTCTCCATCTCCAGTGCATCTGCTCTGATGATGCTACCTTCCATGACAGTGCTTCTGATATGTCTTCCTTTTTCCTCAACTGAGGAATCCCCCCCGCCCCACTGTGGTTGACAGGGCCCTCAACCGTGACCGTCCCATTTCCCGCATCTCTCCCCTCACCCTTTCCCCTCCCTCCCGGAACCGCAACAGGGTTCCCCTTGTCCTCACTTTCCACCCCATCAGCCTTCAATTCCAAAGGATCATCCTCCGCCATTTCTGCCACCTCCAGCATGATGCCACTATCAAACACATCTTCCCCTCCCTTCCCCTGTCAGCATTCCGAAGGGATTGTTCCCTCCATGACACCCTGGTCCACTCCTCCATTACCTTCACCACCTTGTCCCCTTCCCATGGCATCTTCTCCTGCAATCGCAAGAGGTGTAATACCTGCCCATTTACCTCCTCTCTCCTCACTATCCCAGGCCCCAAACACTCCTTTCAGGTGAAGCAGCGATTTACCTGTACTTCTTTCAATGTAGTTTACTGTATTTGCTGCTCACAATGTGGTCTCCTCTACACTGGGGAGACCAAACGCAGACTGGGTGACTGCTTTGCAGAACACCTCCGCTCAGTCCGCAAGCAGGACCCCGAGCTTCCAGTTGCTTGCCATTTCAACATTTCCCCATGCTCTCATGCTCACATCTCTGTCCTGGGATTGCTGCAGTGTTCCAGTGAACATCAACGCAAGCTCAAGGAACAGCATCTCATTTACCGATTAGGCACACGACAGCCTGCCAGACTGAACATTGAGTTCAATAATTTCAGAGCTTGGCGGGCCCCCCATTTTACTTTTATTTTTAGTTATTTTTCTCTTTTTCCTTTTTTTTACATTTTTTTGTGTTTATTTTATTTTATTTCATCTCTAGTTTGTTCAGTTTGCTTACCCACTGTTTTTTTTCATGTTTCTACTTGCGGCTGTTTAATTTTCAGTCCGTTAACACCCTATCTGTACTAATGCTTTGTCTTTCAACACACCATTAACATATTGTTTGCCTTTGCTCCACGACCTTCTGGTCAGCTTTTCTGTGACCTTGTCCTATCTACACCTTCTCCTTTGTTATCTCTTGCCCCACCCCTGCTTTACTTGCTTATAACCTTTCACATTTCTAATATTTGCCAGTTCTGAAGAAGGGTCACTGACCTGAAACATTAATTCTGCTTCTCTCTCACAGATGCTGCCAGACCTGCTGAGTATTTCCAGCATTTCTTGTTTTTATTACAACAATACCCTAAAGAAAACAGCACTTGCATGACTCACCAGAGCACTGAAAGTAAGGTCAGAGTGGATCCACCCACTGCTGACTCCCATGATCAGACCTCCAAACCAGGGCTAATTAAATCTAACCATTCCCCTGCACACCCCAACAGAAACAAAGGCATCATAGACAATCATGGAAATCTGCAAACCTCAAACCTCCCCAAAAATCACATGTTTATTGGGATGCTTATTCCCAGGCTGATAGTGAAGAAACTTTAAACCCCATGGGCAATACATAACTATCTCAGACCCACCTCAAGGAAGAAGGGGCAGTTTAAAGGAGCACTGCTACAAAGGAAAGACAGGCTGAAACAATTTTAAGATTTCTGAATGAATGAGAATCAATGAGAGAAATGCATGTGTGCTTTGCTGTATTTTCTCTTCCCTCTAATCTATAATGAAATGCTGCCCTAATGAAGCATTTCATTCAGCGAGCGGTGGAGGTGGGAAGGAAACCATACCTGCAAAATGGAAACATATTAATTTTGTCAGATGGGACCATTCTTGAACCTTTTTTACTAGGCATTGCACATAACTTGTTTAAGAAAACCAACAGAGTTGAAAATATGGTTGCACATTTGCATTCTGAGAGACAGTTGACTAGAGAGACAATGGGAGTGCTCACTGATACAATTAACAAGATTGGTCTGGGTCATCACGATAATCCACATTCTTTGTCCGTGTTAGAGCCAGAACTCAACACCCCACCAAGTGTGACTGGAGAGCTTTGAGAATTAACAACCCTCCCTGAAGATGCTGTCTCAAATAAAGAGATGGTCACATGACTTACCTGCTGATCAGACTGGGGGCTGTTTGAATTGTGCCTCACAGAAAGGTTTTCGGGAGACTGCAACTGAACTCAAAGGAGAAAGCACATATCCCTCTGTCTCTCCCTCCAGCAAAGCATCAGGAAAGCCACGGTGGCAGCATAAGCATCAAGACTATAGAACGTTACAGGCAACCACCGAGAAGATAATTGAAACCTCTCTTTGGCATTCTGGTACCAGACAAGCAAATTTGAAAGTGTGCACTGGGCCCCAGCGAGAACTCCAGATCTCAACTTCAGCCAAGGAATTCACATCAAAACCAAAAGACAGTAACTGAATTCCATTTATTGCCAACCTTACTTAAACCCCTCCCCCTTTAATTCTTTCTTCCTATTTGTGTGTGTGTTCATCTTGTTACGACCAGGTGAGAAAGGTGTCAAGGGGTCCCTCTCAGTCTTCACCTGGTCTTACCGTAACAGGGTTTAATTTTAAACACACCCATTGGTGTGTTTTTAGCTCCCCCTTGGTGAATCCTTATTCACCGCTTTCCAATTATAAGGCAAAGAAACCAGCACAAACAGGCTTTCTTAGGTTTAAAGAAGAAAAGTTGAAATTTATTAAACTTGAACTTCAACTCTAATTGCGTTGTCGACTTCGGATACATGATGCACCCATGCTCGCATGCACATGCGATACACACATGCAAATAGAGACAGAAAAGAGCAGAAGAAAAATAAAGCTGAAAAGTTTGAGGCAATAACTGAAGAGCTTTTGTTACGGCTTTTCAAGCTCACTGTAGAGTTCTTGATTGTAGGTAGATCTTGATTTTCATTGGGGCCCAGTATTCTTCTTAAACCTTGTTCGCTGTAGGAGACTTTTCTCTCTTGGAGTTCATGTGTCTTCAGTGGATTCAGAGGCTTGTGGGAGCAGACAGGAGCGATCTTCTCAGTCCAGCAGTAAACAGACACTCCCTGAGTTCAAAATGTTTGTACAATTTAGAAAACCCCAGGTTGCCAAGCAGGTTACTTTCAGAAGGCTTTCGACATAGTCCCACATAAGATATTAGTGTGTAAAACTAAAGCGCGTGGGATTGGGGGTAGTGTATTGCGATGGACAGAAAATTGGTTGGAAGACAGGAAACAAAGAGTAGGGATAAATGGGTCTTTTTCCGAATGGTAGGCAGTGACTAGTGGGGTACCACAGGGATCAGTGCTCGGAACCCACAATATATATTAATTATTTAGATGAGGGAACTAAATGTAATATCTCCAAATTTGTGGATGATACAAAACTGGGTGGGAGGGTAAGTTGTGAGGAGGATGCAGAGAGGCTTCAGGGTGATTTGGAAAATTTGAGTGAGTAGGCTAATGCATGGCAGATGCAGTATAGTGTGGATAAATGTGAGGTTATCCACTTTGGTAGCAAAAACAGGAAGGCAGATTATTATCTGAATGGCTATAAACTGAGAGAGGGGCATGTGTAATGAGACCTGGGTGTTCTCATACACCAGTCGCTGAAGGTAAGCATGCAGGTCCAACAGGCAGTAAAAAAGGCAAATGGTATGTTGGCCTTCATAGCGATAGGATTCAAGTACAGGAGCAGGAATGTCTTGCTGCAATTATATAGGGCCTTGGTGAGGCCACACCTGGAATATTGTGTGCAGTTTTGGTCTCCTTATCTGAGGAAGGATGTTCTTGCTATAGAGGGAGTGCAGCGAAGGTTTACCAGACTGATTTCTGGGATGGCGGGACTGACGTATGAGGAGAAATTGAGTCGGTTAGCATTATATTCGCTGGGGTCGGTTAGGATTATATTCGCTGGAGCTTGGGTGTACCTACCCCGCATGGACTGCAGCGGTTCAAGAAGGCAGCTCACCACCACCTTCTCAAGCGCAATTAGGGATGGGCAATAAATGCTGGCCTGGCCAGCGACACCCACATCCCATGAATGAATAAAAAAAAGTTCAGAAGAGTGAGGGGGGATCTCATAGAAACCTATAAAATTCTAACAGGACTTGACAGGGTAGATGCAGGAAGGATGTTCCCGATGGTGGGGGAGTCCAGAACCAGGGGTCATAGTCTAAGGTTATGGGGTAAACCTTTCAGGATTGAGATGAGAAATTTCTTCACCCAGAGAGTGATGAGTCTGTGGAATTTGCTACCACAGAAAGCAGTTGAGGCCAAAACATTGTATGTTTTCAAGAAAGAGTTAAATATAGCTCTTGGGTCTAAAGGGATCAAAGGGTATGGGGAGAAAGTGGGAACAGGTTGCTGAGTTGGATGATGAGCCATGATCAAAATGAGTGGCGGAACAGGCTCAAAGGGCCGAATGGCCTACTCCTGCCGCTATTTTCTATGTTTCTATGTTAGTCATGTGACGAATTGGTCTGCCCATGTCTTGGATTGTATCACCTTCGCAGTCTCCGGAATGCTCATTGTACTCACAATACCAGGTGATCAAGGTCCATTGTGGGTTGAATATTTCAGGGAATGGTCCTTTGTCTTTCCAATCACCATCTGTTAATATGCAAATGTCTTTTCCAGCCATGGCTGATCTGTTTAACAAGTCCTTTCTTCACTCCAGTAACAGTTTAAAACAGTTCATGACAAAATTAATGTGTCTCATTCTTGGCAGCTGGGGCCTAGCATGACACCTCCACACCCAGTGGAATGAAATGTGATTTGAGAAAAGCGCATTTCATTTAGAGGGTCCAGAGAAAATATAAGATACAGAAAAAACCCATGCATTTCTCTCATTCATTCACAAATCCTAAAACTTATTAAAATCGCCTCTTTTTTGGCATCCTAATAAACATGTGGTTCTTTTGGGGGGAAGTTTCTCTTCCATTTGCCCATTTCCATGGCTGCCTAGGGTTTTTGTTCCTGCTGAGGTAATTTTTTTTTAATGAGTCAGTAGTGGGCGGGTCTATCCTGAACTCTCAGTGCTTTGCTGAGTCATGCAAAGGCTTTTGACTTTTGGGGGATGAGTGTTTTTTTTTCTGACTGTGGTGGGAGGATTCTTTGCTACTCTCAACTTCGTCCTCTGGGACAGTCCTGCCTGCAGATATTTGTGCAAACTCTACTGCACTCACTTATGGTACATCGACTAGGTGAGGTATCACCCTCGCGATTTCTCTGCCCTCTAGAGGTCTTTGTCTCTGCAGGTTCCTGTAAATGCTGTTAGCAACTCTGGTGAGGTGCTTCCAGAGTCTGCATTTACATAGGAGGATGTGGGTCTAACTTTTCAAATTTTTCGCAGTTGGCTGACCGGACAGTAGGGGTTTTAATCCGGGATTCCTCCCAGACTTCCTTTAACCTGCCCTCGTGGTCGCTTTTTCCCCTTCTCTTTTTAAACTTTTGCTTGCCTTGTGCTTGCCTGTCCCATTTTGTTCTCGGCAGGGGTCCCTTACAGTTCACCAGCCCTCTGCTGGAGGGTCCTCCTACCACCGGTACAGGACTTAGGGGTACAGGTTTCACTGTAGGTTGGGGTTTCCCCTCAACCTGGCACATCTGGCAACTCTTGCAGTACTCCAACATATCCTTGTGGAGTTTTGGCCAGTCAAACCGCTGTCTTATGTGGGCTTTGGTCTTTTGTATATCGGCATGTACAGCCACTGGAGTCTTGTGGGCCCTTCTTAATATTTCTCCCTGGTACATCTATGGCACCACTAACCAGTGAACCAGTGACACGGAAGACAAAAGTCCACGTGTATCAAGCCTGTGTCCTCAGTACCTTGCTCTACAGCAGCGAGGCCTGGACAACGTATGTCAACCAAGAGCGACGTCTCAATTCATTCCATCTTCGCTGCCTCCGGAGAATCCTTGGCATCAAGTGGCAGGACCGTATCTCCAACACAGAAGTCCTCGAGGCGGCCAACATCCCCAGCTTATACACCCTACTGAGTCAGCGGCGCTTGAGATGGCTTGGCCATGTGAGCCGCATGGAAGATGGCAGGATCCCCAAGGACACATTGTACAGCGAGCTCGCCACTGGTATCAGATCCACCGGCCGTCCATGTCTCCGCTTTAAAGACGTCTGCAAACGCGACATGAAGTTCTGTGACATTGATCACAAGTCGTGGGAGTCAGTTGCCAGCGATCGCCAGAGCTAGTGGGCAGCCATAAAGGCGGGGCTAAAGTGTGGCGAGTCGAAGAGACTTAGCAGTTGGCAGGAAAAAAGACAGAAGCGCAAGGGGAGAGCCAACTGCGAAACAGCCCTGACAACCAATTTTATCTGCAGCACCTGTGGAAGAGTCTGTAACTCTAGTATTGGCCTTTATAGCCACTCCACAAACCACTGACCACCTCCAGGCACTTACCCATTGTCTCCCGAGACAAGGAGGCCAATAAAGAAGAAGACTGACCACTCCTTGCTTTCAGGTCTGTGAGGAGAACTCCATTTCCTCATCAATCCTCATTCTTTAAACAAAGTAATTCATGACAACGCTACTTCATCGGAGAACGTCATCAGGATGCGCCGCGTTGCGCACATGCGCAGACGGTTTCATGCCCCTTGCGCATGCGCTGCGGTCCGACTCTCCAGGACTGATTTGCGCATGCGCAAAGGACGCGGTACGCGCATGCGCACACAGTCTATTCATCTCTGCGCATGCGCTGCGGTCCAACCTGCCGGTAAGGTTGTACGCATGCGCAGATGACGTCATCGCGTTATTTCGTCTTCCTCCCGACGCGCCAGTTTGGCCTCTGCGCATGCGTCAAAGCTTCGGCGCGACTTTTTGAAAGTGGAAGGAGCGGAGGTTTCGTCGGGCATCTTATCTGAATTATTTATTCGTTTTGGAGACTTGCTTCATTTTTATTTGACACAGGAGATTGTTCCAAGGTAAGTTGCACTGCCTTTGTAAGTTGCTCTGAAAACATTTCCATTGTCTGGGCCACCGCATGTTCTCCAGTCCCTGTTGTGAGTTGCTCTGAAAACATTTCCATTGTCTGGGCCACCGCATGTTCTCCAGTCCCTGTTGTGAGTTGCTCTGAAAACATTTCCATTGTCTGGGCCACCGCATGTTCTCCAGCCCTTGTTGTGAGTTGCTCTGAAAACATTTCCATTGTCTGGGCCACCGCAGGTAGCAGGATGAAGGCACAGTGACTGTGATTTCTGGCGCCAAACAGTACACACTGCAGATACATGATGGCCAGGCTACCTGCAGCTGCATCTTCTCCATTCAGACTTTGTTGCCCTGCAAACGTGCTGTTGTTGTGCAGAGGCATCTGGGTCTGCCTTTGGACAGGCTCGCCCCCAATTGTCGCTGGCGTGCATCTCAGACACCAACGACGACAGGCATGGCTGCTGCCATTGTGATTACAGAGGAACAGCCAAGGCCCCTCAGCCACAATGAAAAATACCGCTTGCTTTCAGATCAATTGTACCAGCTGCAACAGGCCGTTCTGCAGAGTGGAACGGCAGCATTCATGAGGAAACTGGACTGGCTGCGGCAACAGACTCTCCGCTGGCAGCAAGGACTGGCTGATGAGATGGAGCCATTTACTATGCCCAACAATTGCCCGGAAGCACCTTCGGATGGAGGTGGCCGCGCGCTGGACATCAGTCACGTGTCACAACCCCTGGATCCTGAGCGTCTCACCCCCTGGCCTAATGATCTGATGGACCATACATATGCCTACCTGTTCAAATCTCCACTTCCCCTACCTGCGGTACCCTCTCCTTGCTGCTCAGTTACACAGTTACCTGTTCCTACACCCATCAGGGCAGTGCTCATGGACACACAGCCACCTGTTACCCCATCCGACGTTGAAGCAACCATGCAGAGCCTTGTGAGACTCCGCAATTGCCAGTTGCTGCCTGTCAAGCAGAGAGGGCGTCCAAAGGGGTCAAGCACTTGGGGAACATTCAGCAAGAAGAGACTGAGCACTAAAAGAAACAAGCATGCCGTGTCCAGTGGTAGCAGAAATGTGAATGCTCTTGCTGTGAACACAACTGGTGATAGTAGTAGGCAAGATTAAATGGGAATGGATGGAAAGATGCACGAGTAACATAACCACTGGCAGGAAACTGCTGGGCTAAATGGCCAGCTTTATGTTCATAGCCCAAAAGAAATGTGCTTCTTTTCCAGCACCCTCACATCATTCATGTTTTCCCTGAGAGCAGCATTGAACCATCACGAGATAGGGGCAGTAACATCATCCTGCCTCCTACAGCTGAGGTGGGTACTAAGTGATTCATTGGCGGTGTTATCAGTACATGCCTTTACCGCAGAACACAAAGCATGCTCAACAGTAATTTCATTGGAGGGAGGGAAGCTCTGACACTGATGTTCTTTCCTTATTTTCTTTCATGTAAAACGTGCCCTTGAGAAAACAATCCTTGACACTTAAGGACGGCATTCAAGCAAAGGAGGCAGTGCGGGAGAGGACGCAAGGATGTGCTGATTCCTGCATCTGAGGTGGGTAATAAGTGCTTCATTGGCGACGTTATCAATTGGTGCCTTCACTGCAGAACTTAAAAAGGTGTGCACAACAGTAATTTCAGTGGATGGAGGGAGGCAAGCTCTGACTCTGATTTGCTTTATTTCTTTTCATGTAAAACATGCCGTCGAGAAAACAATCCTTGAGACTTAAGGTCAGCATTCAAGCAACGAAGGCAACTAGATCATGCTGCGGAGCTCATCACGATGTGGAAAGGAACATTGCATTTATGGATGAATTGGGAATGCACATTGGGATGCGCTTGGGGAACATTCACCAAGAATAGACTGAGCTCAGACTCTTGTGACTTTGCCTTCTTCACATGGACAATACAGTAGTGGAATAGAGAGCCAAGCTTTTATTCACCACAAGGCTCTCCAGGAACAATCTCTTCAGCTGTGCATAGCAGAGAATTGGCCTGTCTGTCTAACGGGAATGCTGGACACAACACTCATGTATCCATGCACAGCAGTTCCTCGGATACTTAATGAACTTAATAAAACTTTTCAATAATTAAACCCAGAATTGTTGAGGTTTTGTTTTGCATGCTATTTCCCCGACTTTGCAACTGCACTTCAGATATTCAACTATGGTGGGGGGGGCAGAGGGAGGGGTGTTTGAAGAGGGGGAGGGGTGGGGAGTGCAGGGAGGGGTGGGGAGAGGGAGCATGCAAAATGCAGGGACCAAACAGTTGCAATGCCTGAAGTACTGAGGAGAAGTAGAGAAAGCAACTGGGTAGGGGAGAAAGCAACTGGATTGGGCATCCGCAGCTGGAGGGAACGGCTGAATGGAGAGGGCCGGAAGCGAGAGGCCGTAGAGAGCCACGGGGAGCGAGCGTGCGAAGACCTTGGTGTCACCGGGTCCAGGGACTGGCCAGTAAGTCTTTTGCTGCACTCCTCTTCCGTTCCGCTGCTCCCCCCCCCCCACTCTCTCCCCTTCCTCCCTCTCCCCCCAGCTCTCCCCCTCCCCCCTTCCTTACCCCTCCCTCTCCCTCTTTCAC
Source organism: Heterodontus francisci (assembly GCF_036365525.1). Taxonomy (NCBI): domain Eukaryota; kingdom Metazoa; phylum Chordata; class Chondrichthyes; order Heterodontiformes; family Heterodontidae; genus Heterodontus; species Heterodontus francisci. Next base: position 93,547,961 of record NC_090383.1, on the reverse strand, counting down.
CCCCCCTCCCTCTTTCTCCCCCTCTCCCTCTCCCTCTTTCTCCCCCCTCCCTCTCCCTCTTTCTCCCCCCCTCCCTCTCCCTCTTTCTCCCCCTCTCCCCTCCCTCTTTCTCCCCCCCTCCCTCTCCCTCTTTCTCCCCCCCTCCCTCTCCCTCTTTCTCCCCCTCTCCCCTCCCTCTTTCTCCCCCCCTCCCTCTCCCTCTTTCTCCCCCCCTCCCTCTCCCTCTTTCTCCCCCCCTCCCCGGCACCGCTACCGCTGGTCTTCCCGCACTGCTCTCCCCGGCCCCCGCGCTGCTCTCCACGGCCCCCGCGCTGGCTTTCCCGGCCCCCGCGCTGATCTCCCCGGCCCCCGCGCTGATCTCCCCGGCCCCCGCGCTGATTTCCACGGCCCCCGCGCTGATCTCCCCGGCCCCCGCGCTGCTCTCCCCGCCCCCCGCGCTGATCTCCCCGGCCCCCGCGCTGATCTCCCCGGCCCCCGCGCTGCTCTCCCCGCCCCCCGCGCTGATCTCCCCGGCCCCCGCGCTGATCTCCCCGGCCCCCGCGCTGCTCTCCCCGCCCCCCGCGCTGATCTCCCCGGCCCCCGCGCTGATCTCCCCGGCCCCCGCGCTGATTTCCCCGGCCCCCGCGCTGATCTCCCTGGCCCCCGCGCTGATTTCCCCGGCCCCCGCGCTGATTTCCCCGGCCCCCGCGCTGATCTCCCCGGCCCGCTCCACTCTCTCACTCCGGCCATTGTATTCTGCCACGTGTTTGTTAGGTTTCATCTCTGTGATTTTTTGAATAGCGCCATCTTTAGTCCTGGCAGCTGCAACAGTCGCAGGCTGTGACGTTTTCGTGGTACATGCTGTATCTGCGCATGTGCCAAAACAGCGCCACCTACCGATCGCGTTGTCAACAATTGCGGTCTTCTTTAAATAGTAGCAATCAGGGACTTCCTCTGCTTCACTTTCAGACTGGGAAGCCTGTGCTAACTCTTGCAATACTGGGTCAGCTTGCTGAGCCTCAGCTAGGGAAAATCCATTTAATTCATTTCCTGGGTCTCCTAACTTTCCAAAGAAAGTCTCAGACAGACAGACCTGGACAGACCTGGACAGATATCATCTTCTTGCAGTGCAAATTCAATCTCCTCTGGGGCAGCTGGTTTCATCATGGCTTGATCCACTACACATTCAGGGAAACTGCAGGGGCCCATCTCCTGCCACTTCCCTGTCTCTCTGACCTCCTGCAGTCTTTCTTTCACTATTGGGGGTGGGGGGGGGGCTACCACCTTCACCCCTGCCACATCATTACCTAAGTGCAGGTCAACCCTGTCCACAGGCAAACTAGGGACAATCCCTACAGTCACCGGTCCCAAAACTAGGTCGCACTCTCGATGCACCCGATGCACAGGTATAGGCATACACTGCCCTCCAATACCATTCACCACCATTCTGGTGTTCACTGTACTCTCTGGGGGAAAGGTCAGGCCTTTTCCCAGTAAAAGGGATCTAGTGGCCCCTGTTTCCTTGAGAATTACTAAGAGCTTGCTTGCCCCACTCGAGGAGTATTTATCTTCAGACACTTAACCTGGATAGCCTTCAGGAATCCTATTAAATTTTCCTGCACTTGCAGCCATAAGCTTTCTGGGTCTTACTCTGACTGCAGTTAAAGCCACACTTTATTTTCCATCAGGTTCCTTTCTTCACTGAACGGGTGAGCCCTGATTAACCCTACTGGTTTTCCCTTTAGTTTGCAGCAGGCAGCTTTTAAATGCCCTGCTTTATTACAATGGAAGCATTCAGGTCTCTCGGTCTCAGTCTTGCTCATAGCACCTTTCTTTTTGGCTAGAGGAGGACCCCCTGTGTCTCCTGCCTTTCTTTCTCTCCCAGGACTGCTTGGGCTCCTATCACCTTCCCACACTTTGTCCTTTGCGGATTTATGGGGGTGATTAGGAAAGGTTCTCCCCGGGAAACTGACATAAATTAAAGCAAACTCATCGGCCTGCATGGCTGCTTTCCGGGCTCTCCGAACCTGCTGCTCCTCTACATGGGTCTTTATGGAGAGTGGGAGAGAGTGTTTAAATTCCTCTAACAGAATTACTTCCCTGAGATTCTCATAGCTGAGCTGTACTTTAACAGCCCTCAGCCACTAGTCAAAAGCTAGCTGCTTACTTCTTTCAAACTCCAGATAAGTTTGATTAGCTTGCTTCTTGAGGGTTCTAAACTTTTGGTGAATGGCTTCAGGCACTAATTCATATGCCCCAAGGATAGCATTTTTGGTCAGTTCATAATTTTGATGAACTCTCATCTGGCAACAGGGAATAAACCTTATGGGCCTTTCCAGTTAGCTTGCTTTGTCGTGAAAGAGGCCAGGTCTCTGATGGCCATTTTAGCTGCCGTGCCCGTTTCTCAAAGGATACAAAAAATGCTTCTACATCCACCTCATTGAATTTTGGAGTTAGTTGAGCTAGTTTGAACAATTTTGTACTCAGCCCTGAATTTTACTCCTCCAAATTGACCATGCTTTCACTGGGATTACTCTGTCGCCCCCTAGCCGCTTCAGCTCTCTTTCTTCACATTCCTTTCGGAATATTCTTTCTCTCTCCCTCTCCTGCCTCTCCCTTTCTCTTCTCTGTCTTCTAATTCGAGTTTCCTTTGTTCCAATTGTATCTTTGTTAACAATACCCTGTCAGAGTCTGCTTCTAACCCTGTTTCTGCTTCTTCAGATTCAAAGGAAAAATGGTTGGCCACTAGTCTTAGGAGTTCTGACTTCCTAGCCTTGCCACGTACATTGATCTCACACTGCTCAGCTATTTTTCTCAACTTATTCATAGACAGTGCTTTTAACTTATCCCAAGTTACTTCACCCAGTCTTGGGGAGCTACTAGCTTCAGTTGCAGACATGTTAGTATACAATCACACACAACCACAAGAAAACCTATATTGAAATTTTGCTCTTTTTTTGCTTGGGAACAATTTGGCTTCCCCCTTCCAATTTCTCTCATTTGTGGGTCAATTCCGGACACTAGCATCCAAATTTCTGTTACAACCCCAGGTGAGAAAGAGGTCTAGGGTTCCCTTTCAGCCTTCACCTAGTCTTACTGTAACAGGGTTTAATTTTAAACACACCGTGTTTTTAGTTCCCCCTTGGTGAATCCTTGTTCACTGCTTTCCAATTATAAGGCAAAGAAACCAGCACAAACAGGCTTTCTTAGGTTTAAAGAAGAAAAATTGAAATGTATTAAACTACGGATACACGATGTGCCCATGCTGGCTTGCATATGCGATACACACATGCAAATAAAGACAGAAAAGAGCAGAAGAAAAATAAAGTGGAAAAGTTTGAGGCAATATCTGAAGAGTTTTTGCTATGGTTCTTTGAGCTCACTGTAGAATTCTTGATTGTAGGTAGATCTTGCTTTTCATTGGGGCCCAGTATTCTTCTTAAACTTTGTTCGCTGTAGGAGACTTTTCTCTCTTGGGGTTCATGTGTCTTCAGTGGATTCAGAGGCTTGTGAGAAAGAGATGGGAAACAACAGGAGCAATCTTATCAGTCCAGGAGCAAACAGACACTCCCTGAGTTCAAACTGTTTGTACAATTTAGAAAACCCCAGGTTGCCAAGCAGGTTAGTCATGTGACTAACTGGTCTGACCACGTCTTGGATTGTATCACCTTAGCAGTCTCTGGAATACTCCTCTTACACACAATACCTGGGGATCAAGGTCCATTGTGGGTTGAATGTGTCAGAGAATGGTCCTTTGTCCTTCCAATCACCATCTGTTAATATGCAAATGTATTTTCCAGCCATGGCTGATCTGTTTAACAAGTTCTTTCTTCACTCCAGTAACAGTTTAAAATCAATGTTCATGACAAAATTAATTTGCCTCATTCTTGGCAGGTTGGGGCCTAACATGAAAATCTCGTATGCATGCTAGCATGGTTGCATTGCATATTTTAGTTGTTTTTACCGAGTTAGAGTAATAAGGCTAATAAACCTACATCTTTCTTGTTTAAACCATAGAAAACCTGTCTGATTGGTTCATTTGCAATTACAGTTAGAGTGCATTGAGCAAAGGGCTCACTGAGGGGGTGAGCTAAAGCCACTATGTTTTAAAAGATAAACCCTGTTACGACCAAACCAGGAAAGGGGTAAGAGGGGAGCCTGAGACCCCTTCCTTGCCCGGTCGTAACAAAAGCGAGTGACTAATTAAAGCATTTCATTTTGTAGTATATGGCTTCCCAGCTTGGCATACATCTTACTATTTTCATTCTGTATGATATTTTGAATTCAGCAACAAGAATCAAGTACTAAGAATAGTGATAAACCACACAGTCTGGTATGACACTCACTAAGGCTATTGCCAAATTCATGGCTTAATAGCATTAAACCAGAGGGCATGGTTCAATGTTCACAGGGGTTGTTGCCAAACACATTCAGTGGGACCTGCGGTTTTCTGTCTCTTTAATGCGAAAGACACAGTATCTGATTATAATATACTGTAACCTAAACATACAATTTGCTTGAATCAACTGCAGGTTAGTTTTTGTAAACCTGTGGTAATGATGACATAAGCCCCAGTAATGCTCTTCTGTGAAGGTCATGTCAGAATATTAGAAATAAGGGAAAATGGACATAATTTTCATGCTCTGCAGGATGTGCTATGCCTTTAGTTAAGTTTGTGGTTTGTTTTTCTGAATTTCAAACTCATGACTGACCCTTGTTACCCTCAAGTGTGAGACAAAGCAATTATTTGATAAAGAGAAACAAGTGTTCCAAAAATCGGATAGTCCAAAGATAGCAAGAAGACCAGACAAGGAATGCTAAAGCAGTTGACCATCTTGAATTCTTTGAAAATCAAGTTTTTATTTTATAAGGGTCTTGTGAACAACAACCCCATATATGGTATGGATTTTCTGTGGATGAGGATAGGGGCATAAAAACCCAGCATCATGTGAGCTCAAGGCAGAAGTATCAGTGAAGAGTTTTGGGTTGCCAGAAGAACACCTATCTCTCACTGGACCACTTAGCTGTCAGAGAACTTGAAACTATGACACCCTGCCCAAATATCAAATGGGGTAATATTGTTTCAATCTCTATTCTTGTTGTGTGAATGTAATTCTGCTTTGGATCTTTATTATCATTAGCATAATCATCTTCTAATGTTTGTTACTTTACATGTATGATTGTACTATTAATAAATAAGACATTGATTATCATTTGGAGTCATGTCTGAATCTGATACAAATTGGTGACGGTGGCAGGATGTGACTAAGCAATGTTCCATGTTGACATAAAATCAAACATCTACAAAATGATATGTTTAAAAAAAGCCAAGACTTAATTTTATCACAAAAGATGAGAATTTTCAAATTTGGGAAGTGAGATTTTAGGCTGGATTTTAAGATTTTAAGAGCTCGCCGCCAACCTCGGCGGCCCGCTGCAATCTCAAGCGCAGCGGCTCATTTAAATAGCCAGGGTGGCCCGCCCCGCACCACCCCCCCCCACCCCCCCAATCACGTGGAGGGGGTGGGCTGTCTGTCCCCGGCAATGGTGCCAGCTGCCAATGCGAAGGCGCTGATGTCATTTTTAAAGGGCAGTCAGCCCTGCTGGCTTATTTAAATATTTAAAGACATATTCAATAAAATTAAATAAATATATTTCTTTTGCCCCTCTCCCACCACCCCCCCCCCATAACAATTACATTAACTATTTGCCCTATCTCCCCAAAAAGGCTTACCTTTTACATCTGACCTTCCCCCTGCAAACTGCACAAAGTTTAAAGTAGAACCCTTCCCACCATCCCCTATACCCATTACATTTATTTGACCCCACTCTCCCCCCCCCCCCCCCCACCCCGCACTGATAATCTTACCTCCTCCCCGCTGCCTACCAGTGTCGTGCCTCATTTCCCCAGACGGGGATCCAAAGTCTCGGGAGTGCCGCTGCCGTGCCAAAGATCGCAGCCGGCCCTCAAGATCTGAAGTAAATATATGTAAATGCATTGATTTTATTAATTTGAATATTGTGATTGTGGTCCTGTCGGCGAGCGGCTGGGATGGTGCCACAGTGCCTCACCACTGACAGGAGGATCGGGCCAGGCCCTGCCGGCGTCGAGGTCAGTGGTGAGCCTCATCCGGAGCCATCTTCACGCCCCTCACCCCCACCATGGATCGCGACGTTGAGGGATACTTAAAATCCAGCCCTTTGTGTTGGTATAAATGATCATGGCAAGTTTCCACAACATGTTAGAAAAGAAATTGAAAATGCTAGAAAGGTCCAAGGGACCTTTAGAATTGACCTCCAAATAGTGGAAAAGGATAAGATTTATGAGGCAGCCATATAATGTGAAAAGGACAGAGAAGTGATGGCACACTCAGGTGAAAAAGGAGAGGTTGGAAGAACTGATGTCCTTATGACGCTGGAGAGTTTGCAATTGATGCAAAAACTGTAACAGCACAGGGTCTATAGAGTCAGAAAATATTCCAAAAGAGCGATAGACTCACAAAAAAAAAGAGACTAGAGTCAGAAGTCATTGACAGTAGAGGTGCTTTGTAGAAGGCTGTATGTCGACCAATAAATTAAGTGTACTACAGACCATGGAAGTTAATGGTTCAGAAGTTACAGGGCCAACTGGGACAACAAGGAGCTATGGTGGCAGCTATAACCTGTGGAGCAATGGGAGGAACAGAAGATACAAATTGGAATCCAGATGGGGAAAATGGAGTAGATTGGAAAGGTCTGGCAGGAGAGATGGAAAATGAGGACCACCAAGGTTGGGACTATAACAGTCCTGACTACTGAGGTCATTCGTACCCATAAATGCGATTACCACTAACACCAGGCATGACAAGCAGGGTAATGTGACTAGTATCAATTTCCCCACCCAAGATAAAGGCTCTGCCCGTAGAGGTAGGATCTATTACAGAGGAGGATGATCAGATAGATGTGTCTCGATGGATTAGATCTATTAATATGACCTACAAGGAACTGTTCTAAACAGATCAGAAAAAGGTAATATCGGCAGCCTGCCAACGAACAATTAAGATCTCCTTTAACCACAATATCCATGTCCCTGTTACCCTCTTGCAGGAGGTTAAACTAGATATTATGTGTATATTGGGATGGATCAAATTAACGCTATCAGCCAATGCAGACAAACCACCCAGGGTCACATGAACACTGATGAGCCTTTGCAAACAGATTATGTAACCATCTCTGAGTTAACTCAACCCAGAGGTGTGGGGGCTTCAACCAGAGACTGCAAGGTGCTCACATAGGTGTTCCTGTTTCAGTTATACCCACTAGCGAAGATTGCCTTCAGCATCGATGTTATTGAACAACCCAATGGTTGAATCTCTTGAATGCAGTAATCCAGGCCTCTAAAAGAACATATGCCCCAGCCTCCACCAAAGAGAACTATATTGGCTGTGGAGGGACCAATAGGTTGGACAATAGAGGAAGGAATATGGTTAAAAGTAGGTGTTTCCAATGTCAAAAAATGGATTATTACGCTGTAGACTGCCAGAATAATGTAGCACCCCCTTGGCACAGAAACAATGAGGGAGATTGGACTATGACTCTCCAAAAACCAGGGACGGGGGGGAGGTAGAACAAAATTTAGATAATTAATAACCTTCCTGACTACTCAATGTTTGACCAAGACCTTATCAGCAGGTACCCTCTTCGCATCCACACGCAAGCATGAGGAGAAGAGCTTATGACAGGCCCCAACCTCCGGCAAGCCAGGTTTCCAGCATGATTGTTATAAGCGACCAATCATCCTCAATGTTGTTGACAGTGGCCAATGACAATTGATTCTATTAGACACTGGATCTGCTGTAACACTCATGCTTAACACATTCTCTGATCACTATCCACAACAAATGGAACAGCCCATACACTAACTTGGCTTGAGGGGTCCACATAACTGGCCCTTGAGATAAAAACGTATTGATTACATGTGTCAGTTAAGAGGGTACCTTTGGAACAATGATCACCATGTGTTTACCAGATGGTAGGGGAATATTAAGGTCTGACTTTCTATAAGCCCACGTTGAGTAGTAGATTATTATAATAATTTGTTGTGGTTCACAAACCCTGACAATGGAGTCCGAGTTGTTCTTGATGGCTGTGTTTGCCATTGTAAAGCCTCTTGTCTACGCGGCCCCCTTGCATGACAATGTTGAAATTAGAGCAATGTAGGATCAGTACGCGAGAGTCTTCGCAACATACAGACATGATCATGGTTGACTACAAGAGGAGGAGGAGATAAATGGACCACCTCATGTAAAACAGAAACAGTATCCTCTTCCAATTGACAGTCATGAGGCACTGCAAGAGACTATTGATTCAGTGTTAGAATAAGGGGTGATTAGAGTAAAATCTTTTGTTATGAATTCACTTAATCTGGTCAGGGCGGAAACCAGATGACAGCTGGAAACTAACAATCAATTATAAGAAACTTAACTCTGTGACTCCTGTTGCAGCTCCAGTGGTCAGGGAAGCCTCCATCCTCCACAGATACCCAAGAAGGCCAAGTGGTTCTCCACCCTGGATATTGTTAATGGATTCTGGAGCATTACCCTTAAAATGGAGAATCAATGCAAGTTTGCTTTCACTCTCCATGATCAGCAATATATTGGGATGTGTTTACCTCAGGGATTCCATAACTCCAGCACCATTTTCCATAAGCAAATGGCAGTCATTTTAAGGACATTTTCAAAGTCTGAATATCCCCTACAATATGTGGGTGACCTGCTCCTAGCAACAGACAAAGGAAAGGAGCACAGAACTATTAAATTAATTGTTTTACTTGCTACACACTGCAGGGCTTACACTAAACTCCATAACGGTGCTGTTCCTTAAGAGTGTAAGTGACCTTCTTGAGAGTCACTATTTCAGCTGATGGACGGAGTCCTGACTAAATCAAAATTGTCATGATTCAATGCCTGATATGTATATGACCCATCAAATGGGAAAATCCAAGGGAGCAGATTAAAACATATTTCAATAAGAAGGTTACCAATAATGTAGGATCAGTGGTGATGGCAGTGGATTATGGGTAAAAGGACCATATATTCGCCCCAAATGGATAGGCCCCCTTCCCACTATAGATAAGGCTATTCCTTCAGTCTATCTAATACAATACCCAAAAAGAATCATAGCAAGTACATCCACTGGCATCAGGTCAACCAGTGCCAAATGAACTAAATCAGCAATGAAGCTGATAAATAATTCAGATACCATGTTTGTGTCTTGTCTAGCTCTAGTGGAAGCCACCAACTGCATGCACAATATTACAACCAGTAATGCAGGAACAATACCCTTCACAAAAAGACATTCAAGAGCCATTATTGAGAGTTCTTCCGATCCTTGACGGGATGATCATAGGGATGGACTACAAAACGATCTGGAATGGAATGAAGTGATTTATGACTTTAACCCCTTATAAGGACTAAAACAAATCAGGAGGACATCCCTGTGAATATCCTTTAATTAAGTTCAAACCAGGCAAACCCTTATAAACACTTATTTGGGTCCAAAGAACTGAACTAGTTTTCCCTCAAAGAAAGAAAACGAACAGAGAATATCTTTTGGATAGCCTATTTTTAAAAAATAATTACGGCTAAGTCATAAATATTCCAGATATTATAAGGGTCTGGGAAACTCTCTTCAATACGTATCTCTCCACTTAAAGAGACACAGAGAGGGGGTTCTTGTAGTTGTATACAGAATGCTACATGAGACGATTTATTAACTTTTATATATTTATTAAAGAATGTAACATGCAATACACTTTTAAGTGGATAAGTATACTACAATATCAAAGATTACTAAGAGATGTAAAACATAATCGCATTTCTAAAATAGAATCTAAAAGTTCAACCTTGACAATGTTAGAGCAAAATATCTTAGAAAAGCCATCAAAATTCAAAGTAAACTGTTATCTTAAATGCCCCGAGAAAGCCTCCTGCTGAATGTAGGTGTTACCTTTCTGTGCATGTTTTTCCCACTTTCGTTATACATATATGGGCAATATCATTAGCTACTTACTCCCAATTAATTATCTGCTGAGAATTCCCTTCTCATGATGTTGTGAGCTTTTATCTGGTCAAAATGTTTGTGGTGTTTTATATATAACACTAAGACTTAACTTTATAAATGTGTTTTGTACTTAAAAGATTTTTAATTAAATTTGTGCAGTAACTGTTTTTTCCTTTTTGGGTTAAATTGGGTTTAAGTGGCATTTGTTTTTGTAGGTAACATTCTGTCTTGTGATTGATCATCTGTGATGGTTCTTCGATGGTACCTTGTACCATCTCCTTAAGTCAGTCTGTCTATATCATTAACATTCTCAACCTTAATTAGGATTATAGTTATCAGTGCAGACCATGTCTATCCTGTCTCATTTAAGTTAAAGGCATTTCTGGCACACACTCCATTGTAACAGGGATGTTCATGGATTTTTAACACTGCCCTTAAAGGGAATTTCAGTGAGTCTTGAAAAATGACCATTTATTCAATCTTTAATTCTAAAATGTATAATGTATCAATTATATCTAAATTCTACCTAATTAAGCCTATTATACCTATATTTCATCACAGGGAAATTTCATCAAAAAACATTGTAGGTGAAACCGTCTCCTGGATTAGAAAGATACCCAAGAATCAAGCAAGCCAGATCTATCACTGATTGGGTGGTTGGGGGGAGATGCTGCAGGAGCAGTATTTAACAGATTGGATATCTTAAATCAGTATTAGCATCAGGGAAGATTGGCAGAGCAATGAAGTCATTATTAACTAAAATAAATGATGGAAATTGGGACCTGATTGATGAGGGGTCATAAGGTCTCTTGTCTTTTAATGAAATAGTCCAGTGTGTCCACACAAACTTGGATAAGATTAACACAATCATATAAATCAAGGGGCCATTGCAACTCAAGCTCTCGGGTGATGGTGTGCAACATGTATTTGAGCAAATGGCGAGACAGAGTAATAGAATGGCTGAGAGATATAGTCAAGAGAAAATCACCTACTTAGATAATGGATGAACAAGTGGTTACCAGATGAAACCATCCTGTATCTAGTAAGTTACTTTGCAAAGGTATATATTGCTGATGTGCCCGGCAAACAGCATGGGTCTTAGGAAATATTTGGATTATTGATTGAGCTCCCTAGACTGGGCAATCAATCTGGCTTACCTCTATTTTCCATAGAATTAGTGGAGCAGCTAGAAGGAACTACCTTAACCAAATTCTAATAACACCGCCTGCACTATTTGGTCTTGAATGAACATTAGGGACAGTTAACCTTCAATTTTGTGTTCAGCGGTGTGATGCCTGGGCTTCTGAAACTAATTACACACAGGACCACTAATCATGCAAATATACATTTGCCATTGAATCACCCCTCCTAATAACAAAAACAACAACTTGCATTTATATAGTGCCTTTAACACAGAGAAACATGCACTATACAGGAACAATTATTTTAAACAAGTTGACATTGAGCCACATAAGAAGATATTAGGGCAAGTGACGAAAAACTTGGTCAAAAAGGCAGATTTTAAGGATGCATCTTAAAGGAAGAGAGAGATAGAGAGTCTGAGAAATTTAGGGAGAGAATTCCAGAGCTTAGGGCAGAGCCATCAATTGTGGAGCAATGAAAATCAGAGATGTACAAGAGGCAAGAATTAGAGAAATGTAGGATGTAGGGATAGAAGAGGTGAGGCCATGGAGGGATGAAACTTTAAACCAAGGTCCCATCGGCTCTCTCAAGTGGATACAAAAGACTGCACTGCACTCACTTAACAAGAGAGTAACATTTCACTGGCAGGATATCAACTTGCCTCAAGGAAATGGGGAAACTGTTACATGATCACTGAGGAAATTATTACACATGGAGGTAAAATGTCCACTAACACAGCCCATTGGATTGTAATCCCCTCCCATAAGTTTGAACTAGGGTCCCATCAGTCGCTCCGGAAACTGTAGTTGATCATGACATTACCAAACTGTAGATCTGTGGGCACTTGATAGAAGAAGAACTAACAGACTGTAATTCAATATAGGCACCCAATTCCCCATTTGTCATTCATTCAGTCTTAAAGACACCATAGCAAGAATTGTTACCTCTCAGAAACATCTGGTCAAAATGCAGCAGGATAGATAACAAGGAAGTGGACAAAGGCAGACAAACCCTTGGGACCAAATCGTGATGGAAGAATGTCTATACTGCCGGTGAATCATATGCTTTCCTGATAGTACAAGTTCTAGTACTCATGTCACTAATGGTGTCTATTTGCTAGTTCTGCAGATGGTTTTCCAAGGTAAAATTGAATGTACACCATTTCAAGCCATTGCCTATTGGACTAAATTGATGAAATAAGCGAAGGGTCAAAGACCTGGTCTTCTCTCGCTTAAGATGGGAAATCTGTAGAAATATGGGAAATAGGGGAAAATTGACAGAATTTTCTTAATGCTCCTAAGCATCATGCTCTGCAGGCTGTGCTGTGTATTTAGTTAAGTATGTAGTTTATTTTTCTGAATTCCAAACTGTTACTAAAGACAGACCCTTGTTACCCTCAGCTGTGAGACACAACAGTTATATGATGAAGAGCAACAAGGGCCCCAAAAAGCAGAACAATAGTTCACAGATGGCGATAAGACCAGATAATGAATGTTGAAACAGTTGGATATCTTGAATTCTTTGGAAAGTAAGTTATTAATCTTTAAGAGTCTTGAGAATAACAATCCTGAATATGCTGTCAACTTTCTGCAGCTGAGGTGTGGCATAAAAATCCAGCATCTCTTGAGTACAGGCAGAGGTATCTGCAATTACCATCCAACTGTCAGAAGAACACCTAGCTCTCGGTAGACCACCTAGCTGTCAGAGAGCTTGAAACAACTACACCCTGCCCAGAGATCAGACAGTGTAATACTGTTTTAATCTGTAGTATTGCTGTATGTGCCTAATGCTGTTTTGACCTCAGTATTATTACAATCATCCTCTAACGTTTGTTACTTTTACATGTTTTATTTGACTATTAATAAATGAGAAATTGATTATCATTTGGCATCACGTCCGAATCTGCTATAATCTCACTACACTTTTCTCAGCTACGAGAGTCAGGAACTAGGGATAGGAGGTCAACCATTTAGGACTGAGCTAAGGAGAAATTTCTTCACTCAGAGCGTAGTGAATATTTAGAATTCTCTACCCCAGAGGGCTGTAGATGCTCAATTGATGAGTATATTCAAACTGAGATCAATAGTTTGTTGGGCAATAGGTGAATCAAAAGATGTCAGAATCAGGCAGGAAAGTGGAGTTGATGTAGAAGTTCAGCCACAACCTTATTGAATGCTGGAGCAGGCTCGAGAAACTGTATGGACTACTTCTGCTCCTATTTTTTATGTTCCAATGATATACCCTGAAAAATGTCAAAAGTTAACTTAAGAAGCCATTACTTCAAACTATAACATCTGTTGACCCTATCTCGACCAAGAAATATTTTTATCCACTAAACAGGCTATCAAGCTATCCTCAATTGGGGAATCTAGGTGAATGACCAAAGGCCATATTGAAGGATTCCAGCAAGGTTAAAAAGAAGAATACAGACAAAATACTCAAGAAGTTGGGGCTAGGTGATACTAAACGTGAGCTTCACAAGAATGCATATAGTGAGGAGGGAGGAGGAGAAGGGAGGAGGTAAGGAAGCGAATGAATCAGAGCAGCAAAGAGTGTAATAAGTGTTGATTTCAACACAGTGATGATTCAGGATGGAGGATTATATAGGAAGACCTATTTGAACCTTATGAGGATCAAGAGGGGAACATTAAAAGCAACAACCGCAGCAGCATCATTTAATTGGAGAAGAACAAGAAAACTTTACAATGCAGAGGGAGATGTTAGATTAAGTACATTTTCTGCTGGTGTGCATAAAATGTATCTACAGCTTTCTTAACTTTTAACACAAAATATTGATGAAAACAGTACAAATAGCTTGCAACTATCAAAATTAATAACAGATTGAAAGGCATGATTTTAAGGCTGTAATCTGATTTTTAGGTTTATGCAACAGCTGTCACAGGTGAGTTAATGGCATCCTCTGAAAACTTTGATTGGATTACAGCTTTTTAATTGTTATCTGCTTTCTATTTTCTAAACATGATACACATTGCATTATTTATTCATCACTGCAAAAATAAAGCACTGCAAAGTTCTAGCAGTTTTAACCATGCAAGTTCAATTTGGGTTCTACCTATAATGTTATCCTATCTATTTCTATAAAATGCTGTGAATTATCAGGATGCTCTATTTTGCTTTCAGGTGATATGTTTGGTCCATTAAATATCCCTTGTACATGAATAAAAATAGGGTCTCTCATTCAATTTTCTACATATGTAATCTGTACACATTTGTTTAATATAATATAATTATTATTCTGAATATCCCATAGTAAAAGCATAAGTAACATATTAAACTTCAGCCTTTCAAGTATTGGTTCCTTTTGTTTTCTGCAGCATTCTTCACACAACCTAATTTTACTTCACTTGCACAGTTTATTCCCTATGGAAAGAAAACACAGACATGCTGTGTCGCATACACTCCCAATGAAAATGAATCTTTCACTTTTTCTGCACTAACATTGTAAGTGCAAGCCAAAAACTGCACTTGATTGATGCAACAAGTCCAGACGAGACCATGATGTAATCCACAGTTAAGGAGAAGCCATCATCATCAACATGAGTTATCCAAGTTGTAGCAAAGGTACTGGAGGCTGCACTCAAAAAATACCAATAACCCCTGGTTGGGCGGCTAAGAGTTCAGCAAATAGTTTTACCTCATTTGTAAAGCTGTACAGCATTTTGGTACACTCTATTAGCCAGAAATAGATTTAACAACTATTTAAAAGTTTAACTTGAATCAGATTATATTTTCATAAATAGATTTTGAGATCTATTTTTTCGCTTACCAGTTGAATAAAGGAAGTAAAGTTAATACCATCTCTAAATTATTACTTGTCAAACTCCAGGAAAAATGAAGTCTAAAAAAAAACCTTTATTCATCTAAGAGGTATTCATCGAGACTGTAAAGATTGATCTTTTCCAGGGTTCTCAGCCTAACCTGTTTGTCCCCAATTTCCTATCCTCTTCTTGGAAGGCTACAACTAATGCTAGGGTAGAGTTCCACATGCATTGCCACTCTCCATTACTTGCCCAGTGTTATTCATCATGTGGGAAAGGTTTTAGTGAGATAATTGTGACCAGTTTTGAAATCAGTGTCAACTATTTTTTTGGTTAAAATCTGTTGCTTTTCACTACTCTATAAGACTACTTTTTAGACTGGTAGAATATTTCCACTGGTTACAATGAAAGAGATATTTACTGGATGATTAACACATAGAAGCAAAACAATATAACATATTGAAATACAAGAAGATGATTAGCAGTGTTCAGCCTTCCCCTTCCAATGGGCCATGGACAATCTACTGTTCTAGACTCTTTTAGAGTGAAACAACTGGTGTTAGTACCCCCAGGAAGAGAACATTCCCTCCAACCCTGAAGGCTACTGCATGAAAACTCCAATACTAGCCTAACATTATGCAGCGCTGAAATGTTCAGCCACATACTGGACTCGGAACCATAAGTTCTGGAGAGCAGATTTGAATGCTAGCATTGTACACTTATCCTTTTCATCCTGCTGAGGTGGATAAAACGAGTACAGCTAGGTGTGAGAAGAATGCAGGAGAGTATTTGCCGTGCTGCATGCTATTGGAGTATCTGTCTTCAGACACTCCCAGCTGTTCGTTAACACTCGTGGGGATCAACATCACACATAAGCATAGCAAAGCATGCATCCAAAGAAGACCTGTCTTAGTGAATTAACTTTGTCTCTCTCAGCCCTCTTTATGAGCTTATATGTATCCAAGCTCTAGGAGGGCACTTTTAATGGAAGTCTGTCTATTCATAAGTTTTTATTCAACTAGAATAATGTACGACAAACATAATAGATGTGGGATAAGTACCAATTAAATAGGTGATGTTTAGGATCTGCTTAGAACTGCAGAAATACCAGGCAATTTAGGATTCTGTCTGAAAATTCCTTCTAAGAAACAAGTAGTTGAATTTTCCAGGCCCTTTGGGGATGGACTCGATGGCGGGAGGGGATGGAATTTGGGACAGAAGACGTGGGAATTGAAGTTTTTGGATTTTCTAAAGAGTGCATGGGAATCATGGGGTTTCAGAACCTTGCCTGGTCTAAGGAAGCAGCAAGCAAGCTGGAGCTCTGTTCTGGCTTTATCCAGCAGCCATCATGAGAGCCAGCGTGGCATGCCAGGGAGGGTAGAGCAGCGTGGGCATTGGCAATTGGAGGTGAGGGAGGGAAAAGGGGTGATCACTGTGGGGGCATGTTGCCAGGGTCCCATCTGGTCACTGGTATGTATGCTCAATAAATGGGGTGTAAGGGGGGGGGGGGTATGGGGGGTCGGGGGCACATTTGGATAAGAGGTCCTGGAAACTGAGAAAGACCACCTGTCAGGGGTTTAATTCACTCAGGATTCGGCATCTCTAACGAGGAAGAACAGCAGAGAGGGTGGGAGATATAGCGGGAGAGCAGCATTCTCAGGGCCAACAGGAGGGTCTGCCTCAGGATGGGATGTAGGAGAAGGGTGCAGAGGGGCACGCGACCATCCTCCTGTGCACAGAAGAGGGTATCCTCCAGAGAGGGTGTAATGTCAGAGGCTCAGCTACCTTCAAATGTCCAAGCAGCAGTGTCACCGAAGACTGCACCTCTCCAGGGAGGCTATCACTGATCTGTGTGCAATGATGGAGGATGAACTGAGACCCATGGGAAGTGGTGGCCACCCAATGCCAATGGCGCTGATGGTCACTGTGGCACTGAAATTCTATGCCTCCAGATCTTTCCTGGGATTCATTGGAGATATGTGTGGGATCTCCCAGTCTGCAGTTTATCAATGCAACATGGTGGTGACTGATACCCTGTTCAAGAAGAACAGCAAATATGTGTTTTTACATGACTCAGACAGTCAAGCTGAGAGATCCATTGGATGACGGAGCCGTTACTGGATTCCCCGAGTTGCAGAATGTGATCAAATGCACAAGTGTGGCCATTAATGCTCCAACAGACCAGCCAATGCCCTTCATTAACAGGAAAGGCTCCCATTCCCTCAATGTCCACTGGTCTGTGACCACTGCAGATGAATCCTTCAGGCGTGTGCACAGTTCCTGGGAAGCAGTCACGACACATAAATACTATGGCATTCCCAGGTGCCACAGCTTTTCTGGCCCCCCCATGCACCTTCAGGGATCGATACTGGCTGACAAAAGCTACCCACTGAAGACATGGCTACTAACGCCTGTGAGGAACCCATGCATGGATGCAGATGAGAGCTACAACATCTGCCACGGGTAAACCTGAGTGACTATCGAGTAGGCTATTGGTCTCCTGAAGATGCGATTCAGATGTCTTTATCGATCCGATGTTGCCCTTCAGTATGCCCCAGTACGTGTCTAGCATATTGTCATGATCTGCGGTGCTCTTCACACAACCTGGTGCTGCAGAGGGCTGAAGCATTGGGTAATGAGGATATCATGGATCGCGATGCCTCCTCTGACGATGAGGATGTGGAGAAGGCTGCTGACCAGGCAATGCAAGATGAACACAGCGGCACAGTGGTTAGCACCGCAGCCTCACAGCTCCAGTGACCCTGGTTCAGTTCTGGGTACTGCCTGTGCGGAGTTTGCAAGTTCTCCCTGTGACTGCGTGGGTTTCCTCCGGGTGCTCCAGTTTCCTCCCACAGCCAAAGACTTGCAGGTTGATAGGTAAATTGGCCATTGTAAATTGCCCTTAGTGGTGGTAGGAGAATGGTGGGGTTGTGGTAGGGAATATGGGATTAATTTAGGATTAGTATAAATGGGTGGTTGTTGGTCAGCACAGATTCGGTATGCCAAAGGGCCTGTTTCAGTGCTGTATCTCTAAATAAAATAAAAATAAATAAAATAAGAGCCCCAGCGACCACAGGCAAGGCGCAATGAGAAACGCGCAAGGGAGGCTCGGGATGCACTATTATGCAAATGTTTCAGATGGCCCTTACTACCTGTTGGATCCATACAAATATAGCCTCAACTTTCTGCAGCCCTGCTGTCGTCTCCTTCATTTACTATTCCATCGCCCTGCAGCCAGTTGCACATCGCAAAGCGGCAAGGATGAAGCGTTAACTGCATGCGGCATGGCCCCTTGTATCCGTCTCCTTGATGGAGCCAGGGTATACCAGAAACCCCGGAGGCCTGCAAAACATTGGAAGGAGATGTTGCACCACCACATTAAACCTTTATTAAATGCAACAAGAAACATGAGGCTTTATCCTCGCTTTGTGTGAACCCCAAGTGCAGTTGGGTGTTCTTCTTAAATCTCTTACACGTGCTCCTAAATAGTGCAATCCCTGTGCTGTCAGCTGATTTGGAGGCAGGCCGCTGACCTTGCTCCCCCATGGCTTGGGATGACCTTAGTGGCTATCCACTGCCTGCCTGCGGCCTGGGGGGCCCCAGCACACTGAGGGGCTCCTGCAGAGACCCTCTCCTGTCGTTGCAGCTACTTGAGGAGATGGTGTCACTGTCAGAGGGTCTGAGGAGCTGCTGCCCACACCAGGAGCGCCCTGAGAAGAACTCCTCAATGCAGAGATCATAGAGGGGTGCATCTCACTAAGATGCAGCTTTGCCTCTGACAGGATTTGCTGCTGCCTGACCCCATTGCCACCAACTGGGTGATCACTTCCCTCCCCACCAAAATTACCCTCTCACGTTGCCACATGCATGCCCCAAAGGGAAAAGCAGTATGGAGTATTCACTTTGGTAAAATGAAGAAGGTCATTGATGTGCTTGCAGCACTGTATCAAGGTTTTCTGGGTGACCTCATGCCTGCTGACCTCCCCTGCAATCTCCATCCAGGTTTACTTGGTCATTCGGACTGGTCTCCTTTTTCCGTCCCTGGTGAAGAGGAGTTCTCGCTTTGCCCTTGCAGCCTGGAGGAGAGCCTGCAGGGAGGCATCAATGAATCGTGGAGCCACCCGGTGTCTTCCTTCTGACATTGTCTCTGCCAACTTCCTTTCCTTTTGCAGATGTCCAGGCAGTCCCCGTGATACTGAGTGCTGGTTGACTAGTTGGCATCCTTCCATCTATGAAAGATGATGGACACGCAGCAAACAATCCATTGAGGTGGGGTGTCTTGAGTTGGTGCACTTTTGCTGATAGCTGTGAAGGCCAATCCTTGAGAGGCAGGATCTGCCACAAGTGCCACATATGAAGCAGCCCAGTGATGCTGTGAGTTGTTGCTTTCAGCATTGGTGCCTGTTGCCAAGCTGCTGGAGCCACTGGTCATCGTGTAATGCATGCCAGTCCACAGGATGTGTCGCCACTTCCCTCTTTCACCAGCTAGTAACTCCCAGGTGTGATAGTCGATATTTAGGGCCTTCATGTCATGCTTGCAAGCATTCTTGAAGCAGAGCTTTGCACGCCCCACTGGTCGTCTGGCCCGAGCTGCTTCACCATACAGAAGGTCCTTGGGTATGCGACTTTCTTCCATCCTGCAGATGTGTCCGATCCACTGAAGCGATTTCTGTTTGATTAGTGCCAACCTACTTGGGAGCTCTGCCTATGAGAGGACTGCTGTATTTGTCTTGCCTGGATATACCCATAATGTGACGCAGACAGCAAAGATGGAAATTATTGAGCTTCTTTTCCTAGTAGCCGTAAGTCGCCATGATTCATAGCCCTATAAATATGGTGCCATCAACTGCAGTGGCATGACCTCACATTGCCTTCACCTCTGCCCACCTCCGTTGCTGGTCTCTCCCACTCCTGCTGATTCTTAATTGGCCAGCAGCCGGAAAATGGCTTGCAGCCAGTCGATCCCCACCCAAGCAGCAAGGGCTCCTGCTTTCAGTTCCGAAAGCCGGGCTTGGATCCTAGCCATAAAATTCAGTACAAGAAAGGTATTGATATTCTGAAACTTTATTACATCTGATCCCTCAAGTGAGACAGATGTGGACATATAACTATAGATTGTAACATTTCTAGGTTACGCTCTGTAGGGCCAAGCTTCTCATCTTGAATGTTCATCTTAGCACAGTACAAAAAGAGTCACTGGAAGATTTAAGACTTTACTCATCATGACTCTAATATGGAGTTTGCAAAGTAAGGGAGCACTGGACTAGGGCTTCTGTGTGTGTGTGTGTCCACTTTAAACAGTAACTGCAGCCCTCAAATTAGTGAAAATCATAGAATATTTTGAAGAGTTGCTGCATTCATGGAGAATTTTGTTAGAGTTTTGAAATGATTAACGATTGAGCTCAGGGCATGCAGCCTAGATTTCCCGACCTTTATTATTTTAAATGGGGTCCCAAAAGCAGTAAAAAATGCTGATCAGAAAAATATTTTGATTCTCAATGTATTTTTTTGCTGAACTCTGCGGGCCAGCTATTCTAAGAAAAGTTCATTTTAACAAGATAAGTCACACAGTAAGGATTCTTAACAAAATATGATAGATAATTCTAAACTTGTGAGAGAAATTAATGACAGTTGCCAATGATAATGTAACACTTTAGGAATGGAAGCAAAATATGACAGTTTATGGAAATATTGCAAAATTATTTCTAACTTCCAGCTGCCTTATGCGAAAGCACCTTCAGTTTTTAAGAAGGAGGAAAACGTGGAATGGCAACGATAAAAACTGAACTTTGAAAAAGAAGCATAGCTAATGCTGGGTGATTTCACATCTTAAATTTTCACACAATAGTTGTACTAATAATTTGTGAATAGCAATGAATTTAGATAACAGAGATTATCACCTGCAAAGCAGCTGTCATACAGTTTCCAAAAATTGTTCCGTTGTCTGTATTTTGATTGTAATATAGAAAGTCTAGAGAGCCGGAGTGTGACCACTTACGTTTTTTTACTAATCAATAAGGAGGTAATTTACAAACTGCCAAACCACCATGGTTTTGTTTCAACACTCATAAAAAACAGAATCTACAATTTTACAATGAGGCTGCAGGTTTTGGCTTACTGACTGAACATACATTAAAGATCATTGCCAATAAACTACAGGCCAGTTACACTTCACAGTTTCCATCAATAGGAAGTAGATTCAGCTTCCCATTGGCACAATCTTCGGCTTTGCATTGGTCACAGCCGGTGCAAAACAAATGTTACATTTTTCCCAGGTAGTCTAAAGTAAGCAGTTACATGGACTTCCATTTTCCCTCGTCAGAGAGCAACAAATGACCAGCAGTATGATTTTGATCTGCAAGCTCTTGCATAACTCCAAGCAGGTGCCAGTCGTAAACCATGCCTGTAATATAACAACGCCTTTAGGGACCAATTTTCAGAGTATTGGTAACTCTGTGAAGGTATTTGTAGAAATTACTTCCTTTTGTAAATAATCCCAGTTCATGTTCTCAAGGTTTAAAGGAACAGTGGGGTTTTAAGAAGGAGGACTTCAGTGGCAGAGACTGCAAGGTGGGAGCATTTTCAAAAGTTTCACACACACTCATAGTTCTCTGCACTGTGACATTTTCTTACAACAGGTTCTAATTTTGTAACAGCCATTTAAAAAAATATTTATTTACAATCATTACAACATTTAGCTCCATTTTTCCCTTTTTCTTTTCTTCTGAAGGACATGATTCATGCTGGAGTGCAGTTTCGTGGGTGCTAGCTTGCTTGGTCGCCATTTTTCCTGTAAAAATCCACGTTGGCTCTTCAACCTTAGAGGGCATCATGCCTGAGTCTGACCCCATCCTTGCAAATCTTCTAGCAGGAATCAATGAAGAAGAAGTAGGAAATTGTTTTTTCCAAGCTTTCTAGCCTTGAGACTGGCTAACTCGGCACACACTAAGGATTGAATGCAGCACTGAAATTCTTTGGATTCCACAGTTCCCTGATGGAACCTCCACAAATAGGTCAATTAAAGAAGTTTCCTCACTGCCTTGTAAGAGGCAGAACTTCTGTCCACCCTTTACAAGACAAATGATGGGCCGAGGTGAGGCCAGGAGCAAGGATTTACTAAGCCAAGAGTTCCTATTCCTGCTTCTCAGCCATACACAGTGTTGTGGTAGCAGCTGCGAAACTGAATTCAGGCTCCATTGGTAGCTGTTACAGATGAACTGCTTTTAAAACGGAACAGGGAAGGGAATGGGGGTTGAGGGTTGGGGGGGGTGGGGGGGGGATGGGTGTGGGAAAACACACACACCAAGAGAAGAAATCATGTTTAAGTAGAAAAAAAGAGATAGTTCATTGGCAAGAGTGATATTAGCAGGTGCCGTAGGAGGCGTAATGACAGAAATCATATAAATTAAAGACACTTATGAGACATAGAGAACAGAGGATATTTGAATAGCTGAGGACGTATGGGGAAGGAGAGCATTTTACAGCTATCTCTGGGATCCATGCAATTGTGTTTTTCCCTCCACTTCCATTTGGCCTGTTCCTATTTTAAATGCTGTTTATCCGCTATATCTTTTAATTCTGAAGAAATGTGAAATGTTAACCTGCCTGTTCTCTCCACAAATGTGGCATGACTTGCTGAGTGTTTTCAGCATTATCTGTTTTTGTTTCCGAGTTTCAGCATTTGCAGTTTTTTGCATTTTGTTTGTACCTCTCCATTTGTTGCTTTTGGAGGAAAAGAGGATCTGAAGATTCATTGGAGGGAGATGCATTGACACCAGAGATGATCCAGCTGCATTTTTCCTTCCCATATGAAGCCTTGGTTAGACCACATCCAGAGTAGCAATGTTCTGTTCTGGGCACCACAATTTAGGAAGGACATATTGGTCTCTAGGATGATACTTGGACTCCAAGGTTTAAATTATATGGAGCGATTACACAAACTACGTTTGTATTCCCTGAAATTTAGAAGACCACAGGGTGATTTGACAGAAGTTTTCAACATATTAAAGGAACTGATAATGTAGATAGGGAGAAACTATTTCTGCTGGTTGAGGAATCTAGGACTAGGGGAAATAACCTAAAAATTAATGACAGACCTTTCAGGACTGAAGTTAGGAAACATGCAAAGGGCGGTAGAAGTTTGGAATTATGTTCCACAAGTAGCAGTTAATGCTAGGCCAATTGTTAATTTTAAATCTGAAATTGATAGATTTATGTTAACCAAAGGTAGTAAGGGATATGGGGCAAGGGAGGATAAATGGAGTTAAGTCATAGATCAGCCATGATATCAATGAATAGTGGAACAGGCTCAAGGGACTAAATGGCCTCCTCCTGTTCCTAAGTTCCAATGTTGCTAAGTTCCTTCCTTTACTCTGTATTTATCGACTAATGTTCACCGACCTAGACATATCCAAAAATCAGCCTGGGTAGCTTCCTATACACACAGTATGCTTTCCACACATCAGTTATTCTGCACAGGGAACTTATACATTTACAATGAATGAGGTCAGCTCTCCCTATTACTTGCATATTATGCATGTAATGTATTGTGGTCCCATCAGAACTATGCTTGTTCTATAGATACAACCCCCAAAACTAGTGGTCCAACTTCTATTTGTGCAATTTGCTAAGTCTAAAGAACCCAAATCCTTAACGTCCACATTTTCTTTGTAGACTTCAAGACTCACCTTTTTCTCAAACAAAACATTATCTGTTATATTCTGTACAATCATATAGATTAAAATTAAGATATATAAGTAAACAATGGTGATGTTTAAGATAATGGACACTGCCATGTAAATTTATTTTATTGCAGGAAAGTAATTAAAATTTGATGGCTACAGGTCAGAAAGATACACCAAGGTATTAAACTTGGACTATGGGAGTTTGCCCTCACTGAAAATACAGAGTGAGCTAAAAATCTTCAACTATTGTGTCATCCTTCAGCCACCAGTAGATTCAATGCAGAGCAATATAGCATAACAACTCAGTAAACTACTGTCACCCATCAATAATGAGATCAGGTTTCTTGTCAATACTGAGGCCATTTCATAACCATGTTGTGATTTTTTTTAATTCATTCTTGGGATGTGAACATCACTGGCAAGGCCAACATTTATTGACCATCCCCAGTTGCCCTTGAGAAGTTGGTGGTGAGCTGTCTTCCTGAACCGCTGCAGTGCATGTAATGTAGGTACACCAACAATGCTTTCTCTAGCAGTTTGATCCAACTGATTGGCTTGCAATGCCATTTCAGAGGGCAGTTAACAGTCAGTCACATTGCTATGGATCTGAAGTCATGTGTAGGCCAGACCAGATAAGGATGGCAGATGGGCAGATTTCCCCCCCCCCGAAAAGCATTAGTGAACCAGATGGGTAATTACAATAATCCAGTACTTTCATGATCAGTATTAATGTTACGACCAGGTGAGAAAGGTGTCTAGGGGTCTTTTGCTGTCTTCGCCTGGTCTTATTGTAACAGGGTTTTATTTTTAAACACACTGTGTTTTGAGCTCCTCCTTGGTGAATCCTTATTCAATTATAAGGCAAATAAATGAGCATAAACAGGCTTTCGCAGGTTTAAAGAAGAAATGTGAAATTTATTAAACCTTAAGCTTAAACTCTAATATGGTTAATGCCTATGGATATACGACGCACCTATGGTAGCATGTATATATGATACACACATGCAGATAGGGACAGAAAAGAGAGGAAAATATAAGGTGAAAGGTTTGAGGCAATCTCTGAAAGGGGTTTCTTGTTACTGTTTCTGTGGTTCCAGCTCACTGTAGAGTCTTTGATTGTAGACAGCTCTTACTTTTTGTTGAGGCCCACTATTCTTCTTAAACCTTGATCAACATTGGAGACTTTTCTCTCTTTGAGGTTCTCGTGTCCTCAATGGCTTCTGAAGCTGGTGAGAGTGAGATGAGTGCAGATAGGACAAAGATGGTCTCAAACCAGGAGCCAGGAGCTTTCTGATTTCAAACACTGTTTTCTCCAATTTAAAACTCTCTCAGTTCCAACCTCTGCAACAGCCAGTTAGTCATGTGACTAAAATGGGTCTCACCACTTCTTCTGTGTATTGGGGAAGCAACGACTGGGTCCCCATTGTTCCAACACTGTCGGTTACTATGTAAATGTCTTTCCAGTCAGGGGCTTGCAATTTTAAGTTTTAATGTTCATGTGACGAAATCATGTGTGCCTCAGTCTTGGCAGGTGGGGGGTTTGCCCGACAATTAATAAGACTAACATTTTATTCCAGATTTAATTGAACTTAAATTCCACCACCTGTTGTGGT
Source organism: Heterodontus francisci (assembly GCF_036365525.1). Taxonomy (NCBI): domain Eukaryota; kingdom Metazoa; phylum Chordata; class Chondrichthyes; order Heterodontiformes; family Heterodontidae; genus Heterodontus; species Heterodontus francisci. Next base: position 93,522,722 of record NC_090383.1, on the reverse strand, counting down.
GAGATTTGAACTCATCACTCCAGAGCGTTAGTCCAGCCCTCTGGATTACTAGCCCTGGCACATTACCACTATTGCTACCATCCCCACTAAACATGAATAAGCGTGATAGATGGGTAGATATTGTTGTCTATACATTTGTCAATTTTTGTGCAAACGATAGGCTGATAATTCTAGTTGGTAAGTCAACCAACTAGAGGTAGTTTTCCAACTCCAGCTGTTGGGAAAAAAAACCTTGCCTGCGACCAGAAATTCAATCACACACTAGGTCCAATTTTCCATCCATTAATGTCAATAGTCAGAAAATCACATGCAGTATACAATCTGTGACAAGGCTGCCCACCACTCAGATGAAGCAAAACAAAATCCCTAATATCTTCACACTTTATTCGTGACCACACACTATTTGCTGCCCTATACCAATCCTGATCAGAGAACTCCTCTACACTGATGATGCTGCACTACTCACTCACACAGAAACTCAGCTACAAAGACTCTTGAACTTTCTCTCCCATACCTGTAACTTGTTTTCCTTGACTATAAGCGTGAAGAAAACCATGGTCATAGGACAAAGTGTTGTATTTCCAGCCCGATCACACAAAATTACATCCCACTGGAAGTGATTAACAAATTCTGCTACCTTGGGTCCACAGTGACAGACAATTTGTCCCTTGATGCAGAGCTCGATACTCGCATAGGGAAAGTAGCAAAATGTGCATCGGATAACATCAAGATGACCCTTCAAAGCTAGCTGATGGTTTATAACGCCTGTGTTCTCAGCATATTGCTGTGTGGCTGTGAAACATGGCAACCTACAGCTACGAGGAAAAGAGGTTCAATAATTTCCAACTTCACTGTCTGCAGCACATTATGGATATATCCTCGCAGGACAAAAATCACAAATGCCGCAGTCCTCTCAAAGGCAGAGCTCCCAAGTGTGTTGGCAATAATCAAACAGAGGTGACTTTGGTGGATCAGACACGTCCACAGGATGGAAGAAGGTCACATACCCAAGGACCTTTTGTATGGTCAGGTAGCCAGGGTCAGATGACCAGTGAGGCACCCAAAGCTCTGTTTCAAGGATGCTTGCAAGCATGGCATGAAGGCCCTAAATGTCGACTGTCACACCTGGGAATCATTAGCTGGTGAAAGAGGGAAATGGCGACACATCCTGTGGACTGGTGTGCACTACCATGACGACCAGTTGCTACAACAGTTTGGCAACAGGCGGCAATGTCACAAACAACAACTCACAGCGTCACGTGGCAGCTTCACAGGCAGCACTCATGGCAGAACCTGCCTCTCAAGGATTGGCCTTCACAGCCATCAGCAAAGGTGCAGCAAGAGAAGATACCCCACCTAAATGGATTGTTTGCTGTGTGTCCATCATCATTCATAGATGGAAGGATGCCAACCAACCATTTATTCTTGACCACACACTATTGGCTGCCCCATACTAACAATGTGAGCACCAATAAATTTTCATGTAGTTTTGAACAAATTTTGAAATGTACAGAAGAAAATGCTTGAAGGTTTGATTTACGGTAATACTGCATTAAAGGTATTCCACACTTATATAAAGTATACTAAATGTCATCTAACTGAGTAATTTATGCTTTCTTTAATGCTTTTTTAGTAATGGGGTCCTTTTACTAGAATCCTGTCAACCTTGCTAAATCAGATCTTCTTTTACAGGCAAAAAAGCTGTCAATACCATTAGAAATAATATAAACAAGAACTTCCATTTCTTAGGTATTGCTACAATCGCAATGATTTTCTCTAATCATTTCCCCTTAGAATGAAAATCTCTTAAAATATAATTTCTATAATTTTAGGGCCTGGCTTTGGGCATTTCAAGAGGTGTTTTCACTCCTACACAGAATTCAGAAGCATACAACACTTCAGTCAACATCAGGAGGAGTAAGATAAGGTATGAATGGGATGAGCAGTCCCACTGGAGCAAGTTGAGATACTCAAAGAAGAAAAAGTTACCAGTCGAGTAAGTGGAGAGGCTAAGTGGCATTTGGCGATAAGAGCTACATTGTCACCATGGTAATTTAAGCATGGCAGAAGGTGGAAAGCATAGCCTGGTGGGAGGCTTCAGTAACTGCAAGATGTAATGACCAAGCTTCAGTAAAAACCAGGATGTCAATGCATGCAATCATCCGCTTGGCAGATAAAGGACATTTTGTAAGTGAATAGAAATACTGGAGAGAAATGCAGAGAGGGCAATGGTATACCGTCACCCAAAAGGAGAAGAAAAATTGTGAACGTAATCTGCCTGAAGATATTATTTGTGTAAATTAACTGGTTGGTTATGAGACAGTTCATGGTTAGCAAACAGTGGAGTTGAAAAACATCAATCCATTTGTTACCTCACTTTTCTCTTGCTTACTCATCCTCATTGCAAACTACTAACTGGATCCAGCAGCTTTTGATTCATTCACATGTCGTCAATCAGTGTGTACCATCTACAAGACACACTAGAGCAACTCGCCAAGACTTCTTCGACAGCACCTTCTAAACACGTGACTTCTGCCACCTAGAAGAACAAGGGCAGCAAGTGCATGGGAACACCACCACCTGCAAGTGCCCCTCCACGTCACACACCATCCTGACTTGGAAATATATCGCCATTCCTTCATCGTCGCTGGGTCACAATCCTGAAACTCATTGCCTAACAGCACTCTGGGTGTACCTATATCACATGGACTTCAGCAGTTCAAGAAGGCAGCTCACCACCAATTCTCAAGGGCTATTAGGGATGCTAGCCTTGCCAGCAACGTCCATATCCCACGAACGAATATTAGAAAAATCATGTATTTGATTAGAAATTTAGTAGATAAATCCTCATTTCAGCCAACCATGAAGTTTTTCCTAGGGATTTATGACACAAAGGTGTGATTCCTCAAAATGTGACATTTTTAAGGTGCTATGCTTTGAAGTGTGATGAAATGGAAGATGAAATACCAAACACAATCTCACTTATTTCAGTTTATTCTTCATCTTGATTTGCACTTTGTTACAGCCAGGTGAGAAAGGTGTCTAGGGGTCCTTCTTAGCCTTCATCTGGTCTTACTGTAACAGGGTTTTATTTTTTAACACATTATGTTTTGAGCTCCCTCTTGGTGAATCCTTATTCACCGCTTTCCAATTATAAAGGAAAGAAATGGCACAAGCAGGGTTTTCTTAGGTTTAAAGAAGAAAAGTGAAATTTACTAAAACTGAAACTTAAACTCTAATTCGGTTAATGCCAATGGATACATGATGCGCCTATGCTAGCCTGCATACCACGATATGCACATGCAGATAGGGACAGAAAAGAGCAGAAGAAAAGATAAAGTGGAAAGGTTTGAGGCAATATCTGAAGAGTTTGTTCTGGTTCTTCAAGCTCACTGTCGAGTTCTTTTGTAAGTTGATCTTGCTTTTCGTTAGGGCCCAGTATTCTTCTTAAACCTTGTTCACTGTAGGAGACTTTTCTGTCTTGGGGTTCATGTGTCTTCAATGGGTCTTGAAGTTCCGTGAGAAAGAGATGGGAGCAGACAGGAGAGGCTCTTTTCAATCCAGGAGCCAAGAGCTTTCTCTCTTCAAACACTGTTTTTCCAATTTAAAACTCTCAGTTCAAACTCTGCAACAGCCAGTTAGTCATGTGACTAAACTGGTTTGACCACATCTGTTCTGTGTATTGGGAGCAGGGGATAGCTCCTTTGTTTCTACACTCTATGCAAAAATGTCTTTCCAGCCAGGGGCTTAGCAACCCCTTGTAATAGACCATCTCTTCATCCCAGCAATAATTTGAAATGTAATGTCCATGTGGCGAAATTAATGTGCCTCATTCTTGGCAGGCGGGGGCCTGCATGACACCTCCACACCCAAGGGAATGAAATGCGATTTGAAAAAAAAGGCACATTTCAATAAAAGGGTTGAAAGAAATATATATGCTATAGAAAGCCATGCATTTCTCTCATTCATTCCCATTCATTAATGAATCCTAAAACTTACTAAACTGTCTTTTTTTGGTGCCAGTGCTACTTTAATTTCCCTCTTTTTGGCATCCCAGTAAACATGTGGTTCTTTGGGGAAGTTTTTCTTCAGTTTACATCTTTCCATGACTGCCTAGGGCCTTTGATCCTGCTGAGGTAACTTTTTTTTCCAGGAGAGACAGTAGTGGGTGAGTCTATCCTGGACTCTCTTTCAGTGCCTTACTGTATCATGCAAAGGCTTTTGATTTCAGGGGATGGGTGATTTCCTTTTCTTCTGACTGTGGGGGAGGATTCCTTATTAATCTCCCCTTTGTTCTCTGGGACATTCCTGCCTGCTGTTATTTGTGTAGACTTTGCTGCACACGCCCCCCACCCCCGGCTGTACTTCAACTAAGTGAGGCATCATCCTCATGGTTTCTCTGCCCCTTAGAGGTCTTTCTTTGTCTCTGCAGGTTCCTGTAAATGCTGTTAGAAACTCTGGTAGGGTGCTCCTAAAGTCTCTATTTACGTAGGAGGATGTGGGGTCTAACTTTTCAAATTTTTCAGGATTGGCTGACCAGACAGTAGGGGTTTTCATCCAGGATTCCTCCGGGACTTCCTTTAACTTGCCCTCTTGGTCAATTCTTCCCCTTCTCTTTCTAAACTTTTGCCAGCCGTTTGCCTGCCAGTCCCATTTTGCTCTCGGCGGGGTCACTTACAGTTCACCAGCCCTCTGCTTGAGGGTCTTCCTATCACCAGTACAGGACGTAGGGGTGCAGGTTTCACTGTAGGTTGGGGTTTCCCCTCAACCTGGCACATGTGGCAACTCTTGCAGTACTCCACCACATCTTTGTGGAGTTTTGGCCAGTCAAACTTCTGTCTTATGCGGGCTTTGGTCTTTCATATACGGAAATGTACAGCCACTGTAGTCTCGTGGGCCCTTCTTAATATTTATTCCTGGTACCTCTGTGGCACCACTAACTGGTGGACTACTGTCCACTCCTTGCTGTCAAGTCTGTGAAGAGAACTCCATTTCCTCATCAGTACCTCATTCTTTAAATAGTAGCAGTCAGGGACTCCCTCTGCTTCACTTTCAGACTGGGAAGCCTGTGCAAACTCTCGTAATACTGGGTCAACTCACTGAGCCTCAGCTAGGGAAAATCCATTTACTTCATTCCCTGGGTCTCCTAACTTTCCAAAGAAAGTCTCGGACAGACAGACCTCATGGTCATCTGCCTGCAGTGCCAATTTAGTCTCCTCTCAGGGAGCTGGTTTGATCGGGGTCTGATCCACTACCCATTCAAGGAGACTGTAGGAGACCATCTCCGGCCATTGCCCTGTCTCTTTGGCCTCCTACAGTCTTTCTTTCACTACTGCAGGGGCTATCACCTTCACCCCTGGCCAGATCATTACCTCGGAGCAGGTCAACCCTGTCCACAGGCAAACTCGGGACAATCCCTACCGTCACCGGTCCCGAAACTAGGTCGCACTCCAGGTGCACCCGGTGTACATGTACAGGCGTACACTGCCCTCCAATACCATTTACCACCTCTCTGGGGGAAAGGTCAGGCCTTTTGCCAGTAAAAGGGATCTAGTGGCCCATGTGTCCCTGAGAATCACTATGGGTTTGCTGACCCCACTCGAGGGGTATGGGGTTACTTTCCCTTCAAACTCAAAACCCTGAACACCTTCAGGAATCCTATTAGCTTTTCCTGCACTGACCGTAGTAAGCTTCCTGGGTTCCACTCTTACTGCAGTTAAAGCCACAGCTTGTTCTGTTCTGCTTTCCATCAGGTTCCTTTCTTCACTGAGTGGCTGTGCCCTGATTAACCCTACCGGTTTTCCCTTTAGTTTCCAGCAGTCAGCTTTTAAATGCCCTGCTTTATTACAATGGAGGTATACAGGTCTCCAGGTCTCACTCTTGCTCACAGCACCTTCCTTTTTGGCTGGATGAAGGCCATCGCTGTCTCCTGCTTTCCTTTGTCTCCCAGGACTGCATGGGAGGAGATCACCTTTCCACCCTTTGTCCTTTTCGGATTTGTGGGGGTGATTAGGAAAGGTCCTCCCTGGGAAAACGACTTATAAATTAAAGCAAACTCATCAGCCAGAATGGCCGCTTGCCAGGCTCTCTGAACCCACTGCTCCTCTACATGGATCTTTATTGAGAGTGGAAGACAGTTTTTAAATTCCTCTAAACAGAACTACTTCCCTGAGATTCTCATAGCTGAGCTGTACTTTAACAGCCCTCAGCCACTGGTCAAAAGCCAGGTGCTTACTTTTTTCAAACTCCAGATAAGTTTGATTAGCTTGCTTCTTGAGGGTTCTAAACTTTTGGCGATAGGCTTCGGGTACTAATTCATATGCCCGAGGATAGCATTTTTGGTCAGTTCATAATTTGATGAATTCTCATCTGGCAACAAGGAATAAACCTCCTGGGCTTTTCCAGTTAGCTTGCTTTGTAGTAAAAGAGACCAGGTCTCAGCTGGCCATTTTAGCTGCCTTGCCAGTTTCTCGAAAGACACAAAAAATGCTTCCATATCTTCCTCATTGAATTTTGGGATTAGATGAGCTAGTTTGAACAATTCTGTACCTAGCTCTGAATTACACTCCTCCATATTGGCCATGCGTTCACTGGGATTACTCTGTCGCCTCAAGCAGCTTCAACTCTCTTTCTTCGCATTCTTTCTGGAATATTCTTTCTCTCTCTCTCTCTCCTCTCTCGATTCCTTCTCCTGTCTTTCTTTCTCTTCACATTCCTTCTGAAAGGCTCTTTCTTTCTCCCTCTCCTGTCTCTCTCTTTCTCTCTCTTTCCCTGTTTTCGAATTCAAGTTTCCTTTGTTCCAATTGCATCTTTGCTAGCTGTACCCTGTCTGGGTCTGCCTCTAACACTGCTTCTGCTTCTTCAGATTCAAGGGAAAAATGGTTGGCCACTAGCCTTAGGAGTTCAGATTTCCTAGTCTTGCCATATACAGTGATCCCACACTGCTCAGCCATTTTCCTCAACTCCTCCATCGACAGTGCATTTAACTTATCCCAAATTACTTCAGCCTGGCTTGGAGAGCTACTAGCTTCAGTTGCAGGCAGGTTAGGATTCAATCACACACAGCCACATGAAATCCTATATTAATCTTGCTCTTTTTGATTGGGAACAATTTGGCTTCCCACTTCTTATTTCTCTTGTTTGTCTGTGGGTAAAATTCCAGATGCTAGCCCCCAAATTTCTGTTACGACGAGGTGAGAAAGGTATCTAGGGGTCCCTCTCAGCCTTCACCTGATTTTACTGTAACAGGAATTTATTTTTTAACACATTGTGTTTTGAGCGCCCTCTTGGTGAATCATTATTCATCGTTTTCCAATTATAAAGCAAAGAAACAAGCAGAAACAGGCTTTCTTAGGTTTAAAGAAGAAAAGTGAAATTTATTAAAACTTAAACTCTAATTCGATTAATGCCTATGGATACACAATGCACCCACGCTAGCCTGCATATGCGATACACACATGCAGATAGGGACAGAAAAGAGCAGAAGAAAAGATAAAGTGGAAAGGTTTGAGGTAATATCTGAAGAGTTTGTTACAGTTCTTCGTACTCACTGTAAAGTCCTTTTGTAGGTTGATCTTGCTTTTTGTTGGGGCCCAGTATTCTTCTTAAACCTTGTTCACTGGAGGAGACTTTTCTGTCTTGGGGTTCATGTGTCTTCAATGGGTCTTTGAGTTCCATGAGAAAGAGATGGGAGCAGACAGGAGAGGCTCTTTTCAATTCAGGAGCCACGAGCTTTCTGTCTTCAAGCACTGTTTCTCCAATTTTAAATTCTCAGTTCAAACTCTGCAACAGCCAGTTAGTCATGTGACTAAACTGGTCTGATCACGTATGTTCTGTGTATTGGGAGCAGGGGATAGTTCCAACATTGTCTGCTAGTATGCAAAAATGTCTTTCCAGCCAGGGGCTTATAAACCCCTTGTAATAGGCCATCTCTTCTTCCCAGCAACAATTTGAAATTTAATGTCCATGTGGTGAAATTAATGTGCCTCATTCTTGGCAGGTGGGGGTCTGCATGACAACTTGGTCTGCCTTTTAGTGTCAGCCATAGCTCAGTAGGTAGCACACTTGCCTCTGAGTCTGTAAGTTTGGTTTCAAGTCCCGATCCAGAAACTTAAGCACAAAGATCTCGGCCGATGCTTCAGTGTTACACTGTCTCTTGGATAAAACATTTAACTGAAGCCATGTCTGCTCCTTCAGGTGGACGTAAATGATCCCATTCAAAGAACAGCAGGGGAGTTATCCATCGTGTCCTGGCCAATATTTATCCCCCAATCAACATCGCTGAAAAGAACAGATTATCGGGTCATTATCACATTGCTGTTTGTGTGACCTTGCTGTACGCATATTAGCTGCTATGTTTCTTACACTACGGCAGTGACTACACTTCAAAAGTACTTCATTGGCTATAAAGTTCTTTGGTTCGCCATGCGGTTGTGGAAGGTACTATATAAATCCAAGTCTTTATTTAATTTTTTTTTGTTACTCACCTTTTTTCTCCTTTCCCTGACTATTGTTCCTAGCTGAAAAAAATCTGTAGATGCAGACAGTAGATTTTATATATGGAGTCTGCAACTGAAATCTGAAGATTTAACAGCTTTGTGGTAACAATATGAAAACCCTGCCTGAGGAAAGGTGTCACTCTAAACTCCTGATGAAAGTATTCTCTCAATAATGTTTGAGGCATAAGTTTTGACACCTGTGCCTCTTGTTAGGGATTTTTGTCTGAGACACATTTTCAACTGGGAATTGAGGACTTTTCAGAGAGATGCAGAAAAAAACTTATGAACAACTCTTTTTTCACACGTCTGAGTCCATTTCATTTGCATTTCATTTCCATGTCCTCCTCCATGTGTTATTTTCAAATTGTTTTTGTTGCAAACCACAGAAAATGGTTCAGAACACTTTTGACCTCTTCAAAAATAGCTGAAACGGGAATTAGATAGACTGGCAATTAAGGTAGGTTTGAGGGGCATTTAGGGAGTTGATATGTTTCAGTCCTCAGACATATATATCAGATAACAAAATTACTTACAGCACATAATGAAACACATATATCATGCAATAAAAAACATACACATAGGTAAATAGACAGCTATATATAACGCGACATGAAATCGTGTGACATTGATCACAAGTCGTGGGAGTCAGTTGCCAGCATTCGCCAGAGCTGGCGGGCAGCCATAAAGACAGGGCTAAATTGTGGCGAGTCGAAGAGACTTAGTAGTTGGCAGGAAAAAAGACAGAGGCGCAAGGGGAGAGCCAACTGTGCAACAGCCCCAACAAACAAATTTCTCTGCAGCACCTGTGGAAGAGCCTGTCACTCCAGAATTGGCCTTTATAGCCACTCCAGGCGCTGCTTCACAAACCACTGACCACCTCCAGGCGCGTATCCATTGTCTCTCGAGATAAGGAGGCCCAAAAGAATAGTAAAACACATAAAACATTAAAATTTGTATGTGCTTACACAGAAAATTAATGCATTAGAATGAAAGAGGGAGTTTTACCATTTTTTAATGAGTTAGAAAGAATTATGGATTACTGAAACACTTTTGATTGCTTAAGCAGTGAGTGCTGATGAGATAATTGGGTGAACTGGCTGGAAAGGTTTTTTAATATGAGATGATATAACAACCTGAATGACATTGAGCCTGTTTGTTGCTAGGAGCAGTAAAAAGAATTGGATATATTGTACTGATACCAATCAGCAACTCACAAAATCCCTATGCCTAATGCAAACTACAACAAGCCAGGCTTAGCAAGTGATTTGTAATTTAGCTTTCTCAATAGAAGACATTGTCTTGGAGATTGTTGTCCAGACAGGACAAGCAGCATGTGGCTTTAGGTATTCTGTGAGCAGTTCTTGGATTAATACAGAATATTGAGATAGTGTTGCAACAATTCTAATATCCCTGACATCAATGTGGAGATCGGTCTTAAACATCTCCAGCAGTGTTGCTGCAGTCACAATCTGGAGAAGAAGGGCTCTGGCCATCTGGTCTGCATGGCTTGTATGGTAATGAGTGCTGAGATGGCAGCCTGCTAAACATGGTAATAGTATGGTAAACACTGGATATGGACATGTTACAAAGGCTTTGTAAAACAATAGTTGTCAATAGTGACGAATAGAACTCAGCTTTCTTGAGGATCCTTAACCTTCTACAAGCATTTTAACCATTATTGTTATTTTGCCTAGCTGGATATGAGCCACAATTTAGCAAGCCTAGGAACTGAACGTTTGTGAATTTATGTCAGTCTCCACCTCAAAACACAATGGTTTAAGTGCCAAAGCAGCTCAGTTACTTTGCAGTGCTTAAACATGGTGAGTGATGACGAGTCCAATTCTCATGTAATAGTCCTTGGCACAGATTCTGCAGACATAAGTAACAGGGTCAGGAAGATAAAACCTGCTCAATATGAACCCTTAAGATCTGATGTTTGTAAATAAAGAGTTCGCGGTCCTTATAGAGTAGGTGCATGTCACTAACAGCATGTTGAAGACTGAGCAGAGCTATTGACTTGATCTTTTGAGCATTGGCCTATATCTGCTCCTGCCCAGTTCAGCTTATGTCTGCCTGTCATTGCTCCTCTTTCAGGTGAGGAAGGTGTTTCACAGCAAAGAAAAAAATGCCACTTCTTGTAACATTCACCAGCTGAAATAAGAAACAAAGCTGGGCCTTGAATGCTTCCCTCAGGGATCTGTGTGCACATGATGCAATGATCAATATTCAAATCCTGTGGGGCACTATGTCCAGGAAATAACTCGGATTGCTCTCATTCTGCTGGTATTGCCTCATTGGGAGTGTAGAGAGACTAACTTTTCAATATGAAGTATGATTGTGTGAGGGAAAATAGCACAAACAAATTGATCACTGAAGCAAGCTGGTTTATTGGTTGCACCTATTAATGTTAATCAGCTCCCTAATCCTGTCAAACTCCATTGTTGAAATAAGATGAAATAGGTTTTCCAACTTGGGAATAACAAGTGTTATGAACGCTGGATTTTGTAGCATGATTATGTTGTAAATAGTGTGATTTTTAATGCAGTTTAAGATGGTGTCAGAGACATCATGTGACCTCACATCAACAGCCTGCCATAGTCATACTCACAGAATCATACCTTGCAGACAATGTCCCACACACCACCATCACCATCCCTGGGTATGTCCTAACCCACTGGCAGGTCAGAACCACCAGAGCTGGTGGCACAGTGGTATACAGTCGCAAGGGAGTTGCCCTGGGAGTCCTCAACTTCAACTCCGGACCCCATGAAGTCTCATGGCATCAGATCAAACATGGGCAAGGAAACCTCCTGCTGATTACCACCTACCACCGCCCCCCACCCCACCCCCTTGGCTGATGAATCAGTGCTTCTCCATATTGAACACAAATTGGAAGAAGCACTGAGGGTAGTAAGGGCGCAAAATGTACTCTGGGTGGGGACCTCAATGTCCACCACCAAGAGTGGCTCAGTAGCACCACTACTGACCAAGCTGGCCGAGTCCTAACTGAGGTCTTCAAATTGAGGGTACGCACCATCATCTTGTGTGGCACTATCACCGTGCTAAATGGGATAGATTTCAAACAGATCTAGCAACTCAAAACTGGGCATCCATGAGGCGCTGTGGGCCATCAGCAGCAGCAGAATTGTATTCAACCACAATCTGTAACCTCATGGCCCAGCATATTCCACACTCTACCATTACCATCAAGTCGGGGGACCAACCCTGGTTCAATGAAAAGTGCAGGAGGGCATGCCAGGAGCAGCACCAGGCATACTTAAAAATTAGGTGTCAGCCTGGTGAAGCTACAACACAGGACTACTTGCATGCCAAATAACAGAAGCAGCATGCAATAGACAGGGATAAGCGATCGCACAAACAATGGATCAGATCTAAGCTCTGCAGTCCTGCCATATCCAGTCATGAGTGGTGGTGGACAATTAAACAACTGACAGGAGGAGTAGGTGCCACAAAAATCCCCATCCTCTATGATGGACGAGCCCAGCACGTCAGTGCGGAAGACAAGGCTGAAGCATTTGCATCCATCTTCAGCCAGAAGTGCCAAGTTGATGATCCATCTCGGCTTCCTCCTGAAGTCCCCAGCATCCCAGATGCCAGTCTTCATCCAATCGGATTCACTCCACATGATATCAAGAAATGGCTGAAGGTACTGGATACTGCAAAAGCTATGGGCCCTGGCAACATTCCGGCAATGGTACTGAAGACTTGTGCCCCGGAACGAGCCACACCCCTAGCAAAGTTGTTCCAGTACAACTACAACATTGGCATCTACCCAGCAATGTGGAAAATTTCCCAGGTATGGCCTGTGTACAAAAAGCAGGACAAATCCAATCCAGCCATTACCACCCTATCAGTCTGCTCCCGATCATCAGCAAAGTGATGGAAGTGGTTGTCAACAGTGCTATCAAGCGGCACTTGCTCAGCAATACCCTGCTCACTGATGCTCAGTTTGGGTTCTGCCAGTGCCACTCAGCTCCTGACCTCATTACAGCCTTGGTCCAAACATGGACAAAAGAGCTGAACTTCAGAGGTGACGTTAGAGTAACTGCCTTTGATATCAAGGCAGCATTTGGCCCAGTATGGCATCAAGGAGCCCTAGCAAAACTGGAGTCAATGGGAATCAGGGGAAAATTCTCCACTTGTTGGTGTGAAACCTAGCACAAAGGAAGATGCTTGTGGTTGTTGGAGGTCAATCATCTCAGTCCCAGGACATCACTGCAGGAGTTCCTCAGGGTAGTGTCCTAGACCCAACCATCTTCAACTGCTTCATCAATGACCTTCCCTCCATCATAAGGTCAGAAGTGGGAATATTCCCTGATGATTGCACAATGTTCAGCACCATTTGCGACTCCGCAGATCCTGAAGCAGCCCATGTCAATATGTAGCAAGACCTGGACAACATCCAGGCTTGGGCTGATAAGTGGCAAGTAACATTTGCACCACACAAGTGCCAGGCAATGATCATCTCAAACAAAAGAGAATCTAACCATCTCGCCTTGATGTTCAATGGCATTACCGTCGTTGAATCCACCACTATCAACATCCTGAGGGGTCACCATTGACTACAAACTGAACTGAACCAGCCACCTAAATGCTGTAGCTACAACAGCAGGTCAGAGGCTAGGAATTCTGCAGCGGGTAACTCACCTCCTGACTCCCCAATGCCTGTCCACCATCTACAAGGCACAAGTCAGGAGTGTGTTGGAATACTCTCCACTTGCCTGGATGGGTGCAGCTCCAGCAACACTCAAGAAGCTCGACACCATCCAGAACAAAGCAGCCCACTTGATTGGCACCCCATCCCCCACCTTCAATATTCACTCTCTCCACCATAGACGTACAGTTGCAGCAGTGTGTACCATGTCCAAGATACACTGCAGCAACTCACCAAGACACCTTCAACAGCACCTTTCAAACCCATGACCTCTACCAATTCAAAGGACAAGGGCAGCAGCTGCATGGGAACACCAATACCTGCAAGTTCTCCTCCAAGCCACACACCATCCTGACTTGGAACTATATAGTCGTTCCTTTACTGTCACTGCGTCAAGATCCTGCAACTCCTTTCCTAACAGTACTGTTGGTGCACCTATACCCCAAGGACTGCAGAGGTTCAAGAAGACAGCTTACCACCACCTTCTCAAGGGCAATTAGGGATGGGCAATAAATGTTGGCCTAGCCAGTGACGCCCACATCATTCAAACAAATTTTAAAAATTCTGCTTAAAGGAAATCTTGGTTACCAGGACAACAAAGAACCCAGAACAAATACCCTATTGAAAAGCAGAGAATGTAAGCATATAACACCTGAAGGACAATGGGTTTCACCCTCCCCGACTTTCAGATCGTAAACAAGGAGTCAGTGGTTCTGAAATGTAAATATGAATTGAAATGGTTAACACCTGGAAACAAAGGAAACCCTGGGTGGCTCTGCTGTTGCCAGACATGTGGGCTCTGCATATTGGGAAAATTCAAGTGACTTCTGTTTCTGGATAAACAGACTTTGGAAAATTTGCAGGCTGTAAGAAAGACAATGACCAGCGGTGACAACCTCAAGGGAGAGAGAGAGAGAGGGAACACCTGCTCTCTGAACACTGACACAACAAAAGGCTGCAAAGACTTGAACCCAATTTGAAAGTCGAGGTTTGCGGAGAAGAAAAGACAAATGTGATCACCAGAAATCACCTTATTCACAGATGTCCAAGTCGAAAGTCCTTGGAAGAAGTGAGCAGAGAGGACATTGACTTTGAGAAGGACTGAGAGATCCAACCCATTGCAACTGGAAGGAGTTTGGAACTTTTAGCTGCAAAGATTTTGCTTCAAGGAGGAAAGTGTAATATATAAAGGTGGTGTGGGATTTTCAAGTGTTTTAATAAATGAAGAATAATACCTTTCTCTGTAATTTAGAATATTGGCTACTGATGAAGTACCATCTAGTTAGTGGTGATTTTTAGATTAGCTGTTATAATAAAACCTTAAAATGTGAAATCTTGACATGTAATTCGTTAAATTGATCTGGGAAGTTCATATCTCGTGTTTTAACGCTATCATTCTCACTGAGGTCGTAACACAAGGTACAAAAATAGAAGCCTTTGAAGAATTGCCACATTTATCTAGTGACTGGGATAGTACTTTTTTAATGTTGATCTACAAACGTCCATAAACTGTTTTCTTCTACAAAATATACTGCTGTCAAAAGATAGCCAATGTTTTCATGGTTTTTAATAAGTTTCCATTTATCCAGTAAGGAGTTACTGAACATTTGTTACATGACATTTTGTTCATCTTGAAGATTATTTTCAATTCTATTCTGATATTTTCCAAGTTCACAGGAATATGGGTGTGCCACTAGATGAATGTTGAATCACAGAGAAAAACATTGTCACAACATTAGTAATTACTGCCTTGAACAGTCAATCCTTTGGAACTGTTATATAAATAACTGATCTGTATCATTGGTTCAAAATATTTTCCGGTAAGATTAGATTTTCCTTTATATATAAAATCCCACACATACAAAACCACCCAGATATACACATATGCTTTGTCTTCATCTAATAGTTTGGAATAAGTTTCAACTGGGTTATGTATATTGCTCAATAAATTCACTTATTGAATTATCATCAGTCACTACGTATTTGCACTATGTGGAAAGATTTACTTTAACTTCTAACCCCCACTTCGATCCATCTTGTACTTGTTAGTCCATTATGAAGACAAGGTACACATAGCCTTGCAACTCAAATTGCTTCATTACATTAAGTCACAAAGATTTTTTTTCATTCCTTCGGTCTATCACCATATGGTATTTCTTACATCAGAAATTAGTACTAAAATACATGCATGACATTAGCTATTCACATGACATACACTTCATCCCTATTAATGACATTTAAATTCTGCAGGTGAGTAATTGGGCTTTTTTTTGATTGATACAAGTGCCCTTATAGCTTCAAATTGCTGTCTGCAGTGCACACATGCACTTGTGGAGCGAATCGCACTGGACGCCATATTGGCACAAGCATTACTGCGTGCAGTGAACGTCCATTGAATGTAGCCAGAGCAGGTAGATAATGACATCAATCAGCATGCAAAGCTAATTTGACATGAGTCCACATAGAGCAAGGCAAGCTGCTGGAAGAGTGAGGAGGAGGAAAGAATGAAGGGCTCTCAGCAGGAGTCCATATCCGACCACGACGCTCAGAAAGCAAATTCTTTTACTAGAATCTCAGTAAGGAACA
Source organism: Heterodontus francisci (assembly GCF_036365525.1). NCBI lineage: Eukaryota > Metazoa > Chordata > Chondrichthyes > Heterodontiformes > Heterodontidae > Heterodontus > Heterodontus francisci. The sequence continues at coordinate 93,506,963 of NC_090383.1, read as the reverse complement.
ATGCTTGAAATGTCTGCACTTTACTAAGGATGTTTTCACTGAAATCTGCCACCTGCTGCAGCCACAACTGCAACCACAGGGTAGGGGAAAGACCGCATTGCCAGTGGCTTTGAAGGTGACCATGGTGATGAACTTTTATGCATCTGGCTCCTTCCAGGCTGGAGCTGGAGATATTAGCAACATCTTGCTGTTTGCCATCTACTGTTGCATAAGGGAGGTCACTGAGGCTTTCTATTCAAAGAGAGCTAACTACATTTTACTCTCTCTTGCCAGAGACAAGCAGACAGAGCAAGCACGTGACTTTGTGAGGATTGCAAGCTTCTCCATGTGCAGGAAGCCACTGATTGCACACACATCACTTTGCGGACCCTAGATGCCAACTCTGCTCTACACTGGAAGCAAAAGACTTCAACTTCCTCATGTCCACCGGTGCGTGACGACAGGCCTTCATTCTTTGGCAGTCCGCTGTGCCAGCTGCATTTGAGCCACCACGGGGGTGAACCAATTGTGGGCTACAGAGTGACAAGGGCTATCCGCGGATGATGTGGCTGATGACTCCAGGGTGCAATGCATGCAGATTTGCATACAAAGAAGGCCATGTTGCCACACAAAATGTGATCACACTGATGACTAGATAAAGATAAACTATTTCCACTGGTTGGAGATTCTAGAACTAGGGGGCATAGTCTAAAAATTAGGGCCAGACCGTTCAGGAGAGATGTTAGGAAGCACTTCTTCACGCAAAGGGTGGTAGAGGTTTGGAACTCTCTCCCACAAACAGCAGTTGAAGCTAGAACAGTTGTTAATTTTAAATCTGAGATAGATAGATTTTTGTTAAGCAAAGATATTAAGGGATATGGGGCAAAGGCAGGCCGCGGATCAGCCATGATCTCATTGAATGGCAGGACAGGCTCGAGGGGCTGAATGGCCTACTCCTGCTCCTATTTTCCTATGTTCCTATGATTGGGATACTTACACAACAATCCCCTGCCTGGACCACTCTGGAGGAGCTCTGCAGTACTCGGAAGAGCCCGTGACAAGATGTCATGGTCTGCAACATGCTGCACAACCTTGCTATCTTGCCACCAGCTATATGGTGATTTGCAGAGCAGCAGTAGCATGAGGAGCAGGAGGAGGAAGAAGAGGAGGAAGAGGAAGGGGGCAGGAAACCTAGACAGCCCCTTTTTGCCCAGACTGTCAGTGAAGAACTTTTCTGAGTGCAACACCAGTAACCACAACCCCAATTCCCCATTCACCAATAATCCCACACCTTACTTTCCCTCTGTCACTGACCATCACAGCATCAGCTCAGCCACATTGCAAAAATAAACGCCACCACAAAATAAATATTCAAAACCAAATTTATTCTTGTAATCATGCCATATTACATACAAAATTCAACTAACCCATCCTTGTGAACTCCCTTAGGGCCACTCTTCCATGTTCCTTTGCCTGGCCTAGTGATCCTACGTAATAGTACCCTAGTGGCTGCGGCATGGCTGGTTGGAAGGCTGCTGACTTTCAGTGGAGGAGACATGCAGGACAGCCTCGAGTGGCTCTGGGCCTAGCAGGCTCGGTTGCAGACTGCAGCACCTCGGCATGGGTGACATCAGTCTGGGGTAGCTGGCAGACAGGCAACAAAAAGGGAATTAGCAAAGGGGCAGAGGTGGGAGGGCGAATGCTGTCTTCCTGAGAGAGGACAACAGGTTCATGCTCCAGGGAGCCACTGCCACTCCGCTGGGTTGGCACATCAGCAATCCTAGTGATTTGTTGCAGGTCAGATTGCTGGACTGCAGTGCCATCCTGCATTTTTTGCACACTGTATTCCACAGTCATGATGGCAGCAATCTGACCGTGCCTGACAGCAGTCTCAGTTTCCACTTCAGCACTTAGATGCTGAGTGACTGCTGCATGCACTGCAATGAAAGCTGTGACATCAACCATCATGGTTGAGTCCACAAGTGTGTGGATGGAATTGGCTATCATTTTCATTCTGGAAAGGATGGGTTCCAAGTTCTGCACAAAGCTCTGTGCCAAGTTGGTGCTATGCTCCTTCTTGCTCCTTGATCTTGACCACAGGCTTCCCAATACACTAAGCATTTCTTTATGTATACCCATCAGTGTTCTCCTGTGCTGCCCCATCGAAGTCTTCATCTGCGTCCTCTGCAGCAGAACTCTTGTGTGACCTCAATCTCCAGCAAGCTGGCACCTGTGCTATCCTTGCCCCTACCCTGACTGCAGCCAACTCAAGTCCAGTGCCTCACTATGTGCAGAACCTGCCTCTTATCCATCCTCGATGACATGCACAGTGGCTATGAGTGTAAAATCAAGTGACGGTGCTGGTGTCTTCATCATTATACTCTTCTTGGTGTTCCTGCAGTCCCTGATCAAGTTGCATCTCTTGCATATCTGAAAGGAAAAAGGCACAGGGGTTAGGTGTGGTGCAGGGACGACAGGAAAGTAAGGGGTGCATGCTTACATCATCTGAAGCTTTTAAATCAGAAGAGATTGTGGAACGAGGAGGAAGTGGGATGTGAAAAGGAAAAATAGGTATGAAAGCACTTTCATCTTCAATGATTTCAGCCCTACTACTGACTACAACTTCAGCAATGGGCATTCTAATAATGGCCAGCACCATCTCCTCCATGTGCCTGTTACCCTCCAGTTAGCTCCTGCTGCCTCCAATTGTGCATAACCTTGACTTGCAAGAGAAAAGAGTGTGTCAGTGAGTGTTGTGCAATCTGTTTGGCTGATGTGGCTATCATGGTGGTGAGATGTGCATGTGAGGCTTACAGCAGTATTACCTGTGTGAGGGTGACGTGAATGTTACGTATGAGATCCCATTGATGGAGATTGTTAGTAGGTGAGTGATAGGGGTGTGGTGTTTTGAGCAGTGTCTAAGGTTGGTGGTACAGTTGGTAGGATACGGCATTTGAAGATGCATTCACTGACCTTGACCACTCATATGAAGTCATTGAACTTCTTGCGGCACTGCATCCAGCTCCTTAGGCCTTGACATCCAACATTTATCGCCATCGCTACCTGCTCCCACTGCCATTTGACTGTGTATCTGGAAGGCCTCCTTCCCCTCTGTGGATACAGGACATCTCTCCTCCTTTCCACCTCCTTCACCAAGACCTCCAGTGAAGAGTCAAAAACTTTGGAGCCCATACCCTCCCTGGTTATGCCTTTCCTCAGTCGTTTCCAGTTCAGATTCTTCAATCGTGTCTCTCAGCACCTGCTCCAGCCAAAATGCACCTCCCTTAAGAGTTGCAGGCTAGCATTAAGCAGTAGGATAGCTTCCTTAGAAAGTACTGCTCCTTGCTCATTGTCTCACATGAACATTTGAATTTGGAGCGGGAGTAGGCCACTTGGCCCCGAGGGCCTGCTCCGCCATTCAATAAAATCATGGCTGATCTGATTGTAACCTCAACTCCACATTCCCGCCTACCCCCAATAACCTTTCACCCCCTTGCTTATCAAGAATCTATCTACCTCTGCCTTAAAAATATTCAAAGACTCTGCTTCCACCACCTTTTGAAGAAGAGTTCCAAAGACTCACGACCCTCTGAGAGAACAATTTCTCCTCATCTGTCTTGAATGGGCGACCCCTTATTTTTAAACAGTGACCCCTAGTTCTAGATTCTCCCACAAGGGGAAACATCCTTTCCACTTCCACCCTGTCAAGACCCCTCAGAATCATATATGTTTCAATCAAGTCGCCTCTTACTCGTCTAAACTCCAGCGGATACAAGCCTACCCTGTCCAACCTTTCCTCATAAGACAACCCGCCCATTCCAGGTATTACTCTAGTACACCTTCTCTGAACTGCTTCCAATGCATTTACAGCCTTCCTTAAATAAGGGGACGAGTACTGTACACAGTACTCCAGATGGGGTCTCACTAATGCCCTGTATAGCTGAAGCATAACCTCCTTACTGTTGTATTCAATTCCCCTCGCAATAAATGATAACATTCTATTAGCATTCCTAATTACTTGCTGTACATGCATACTAACTTTTTGCAATTCATGCACTAGGACATCCAGGTCCCTCTGATCTCTGAGCTCTGCAATCTCTCACCATTTAGATAATATGCTTTTTTATTCTTCCTGCCAAAATGGATAATTTCACATTTTCCCACTCCATTTGCCAGATCTTTGCCCACTCATTTAATCTACCTATATCCCTTTATAGCCTCCTTATGTCCTCTTCACAAGTTACTTTCCTACCTACCTTTGTGTCATCAACAAATTTAGCAACCATACCTTCGATCCCTTCATACAAGTCATTTATATAAATTGCAAAACGTTGAGTCCCCAGCACTGATCCCTGTGGCACACCACTCATTACATCTTGCCAACCAGAAAATTACCTATTTATGCCTACTCTCTGTTTCCTGTTAGCTAGCCAATCTTCTATCTATGCCAAAATGTTACCCCCTAAACCATGAGCTTTCATTTTCCGCAATAACCTTTGATTACCTTATCAAATGCCTTCTGGAAATCTAAGAACAGTAAATCCACTGGTTCCCTTTTATCCACAGCACATGTTACTTCTTCAAAGAACACCAATAAATTGGTTAAACATGATTTCCCTTTCACAAAACCATGTTGACTCTGCCTGATTACCTTAAATTTTTCTAAGTGCCCCGCTATAACTTCATTAATAATAGCTTCCAACATTTTCCCTATGAAAATGTTAAGCTAACTGGCCTGTAGTTTCCTGCTTTCTGTCTCCTTCCCTCTAATGGAACCTTCCCCAAATCTCGGGAATTTTGGAAAATCAAAACCAATGTATCAACTATCTCATGAGCCACTTCTTTTAAGACCCTAGGATGAAGTCCATCAGCACCCGGGGACTTGTCAGCCCGCAGCTCCAACAATTTGGTCAGTACCACCTCCCTGGTGATTGTAATTTTCTTGAGTTCCTCCTTCCCTTCCATTTCCTGATTTACAGCTATTTCTAGGATGTTACTTATATCCTCTATGGTGAAGACCGATGCAAATTTATCTGTTCAGTTCATCTGCCAGCTCCTTATTTTCCATTATTAATTCCCCAGACTCACTTTCTGTAGGACAAATGCTCACTTAGTTAACTCTTTTCTTTTTTAAATATCTATAGAAACTCTTATCATCTGTCTTTAGAATTCTCAGCTTATTCTCATACTCTAATTTTTTCCTCCTTCTTAACCTTTTAGTCATTCTTTGCTATTTTTGATATTCTGTCCAATCTTTTGACCTGCCACCCATCTTTGCGCAATTATCTGCTTTCTTTTTACATTTGATACTATCTTTAACTTTTTTAGTTAACCACAGATGGTGCGTCCTCCCTTTGGAATTTTTCTTTCTCATTGGAATGTATCTATTCTGTGTATTCTGAAATATCCCCTTAAATGTCTGCCACTGCATCTCTATTGACCTATCTCTTAACCTACTTTGCCAGTTCACTGTTACGAGCTCTGCTTTCATGCTCTCATAATTGTCCTTATTTATGTTTAAAATACGAGTCTTAGACCCACATCCAAAGGATCATCCTCCGCATCCAAAGGATCAGCCTCCGCCATTTCCGCCACCTCAAGCGTGATGCCACCACCAAACACATCTTTCCTTCTCCTCTCCTGTCAGCATTTCGAAGGGATTGTTCCCTCCGCGACATCCTGGTCCACTCCTCCATCACCCCCGACACCTTGTCCCCTTCCCACTTCCTTTGAGGTGAAACAACGATTTACTTGTACTTCCTTCAATTTAGTATATTGTATTCACTGCTCACAATGCAGTTGCCTCTACATTGGGGAGACCAAACGTAGATTGGGTGACAGCTTTGTGGAACACCTTTGCTCAGCCTGAAAGCATGACCCTGAGCCTCCGGTTGCTTGCCATTTCAACACACACCCCTGCTCTCATGCCCAGATTTCTGTCCTTGGCCTGCTGCAGTGTTCCAGTGAACATCAACATAAGCTTGAGGAGCAGCACATGATCTTTTGATTGGGCACGCTACAGCCTTGCAGACTCAACTTTGAGTTCAACAATTTCAGAGCATGACTGGGCCTTTTTTATATTTTTCTATTTTTTTATTATTTTATTTTATTTTTTAACCATGTGCCTGCTTTTTCATGTAGTCAGAGCTGCTCATTATTCTGCCATTAACACTCTCTCTGGATTAATGCTTTGGCTTTCACCACAAGCATTAGCACGATCTTTGCCTTTGTCCCATGACAGCTTTGTTACTTAATCTCTCCTGCCCTCTGCCCTATTGCACACCTTCCCTATTGTTCTCTTACCCACCAAATCCCACCCCCTTCACTTGCTTAAAACCTCATTCTTTTTTAAACTTTGCCAGTTCTGGTGAAAGGTCACAGACCTGAAACAGGAACTCTGCTTCTCTCTCCACAGATGCTGCCTGGCCTGCTGAGTAGTTCTAGCATTTTCTGTTTTTATTCTAGAACTAGGGGTCACTGTTTAAAAATAAGGGGTTGCCCATTTAAGACAGAGGTGAGGAGAATTTTTTTCTCTCAGAGGGTGAGTCTTTGGAACTCTCTTCCTCAAAAGTGGTTGAAGCAGAATCTTTAAATATTTTTAAGGCAGAGGTAGATAGATTCTTGATAAACAAGGAGGTGAATGGTTATCGGGGTAGGCGGGAATGTGGAGTTGAGGTTACAATCAGATCAGCCATGATCGTGTTAAATGGCGGAGCAGGCTTGAGGGACTGAGTGGCCTACTCCTGCTCCTAATTCGCATGTTCGTATGTTTGTATGTTCGGAATTAAAATGAGCAGGCAGAGCAAAGTGTGAATGCTGCCTGCTTTGGAAGCGACAGGTACATCGCAATCCCCGCCCCTGTTTTTGGGGGCTATCCAATTCTGCACACATGCTGACTTATCCCTTTCTCTTTATTTGTATTCATTTCTATATTTTCCAGCCATTACCCCATTCCCAAATTACCTGAGTTGACCTTTTATCCTAACTGGCTTTACATGCTGAAGGCAGATGTTAACCAGCACCTTAACTGTCATCTAGAACTCTCAGCCCATGCCAACAATTCCAAAAGGCATGAAATTGGCTTACATGCTACATTTGTTAATATAAACATGTCTTCAAGCTGTTTTATGATGGTATTATTTTTGTCACAAATAATATCTCTGGCAGAAACTAGAAGAAAACTTGCATTTCTATAGAGCCTTATTGTGTACTCAGACACGAAAATCTTTACAACTAAAGGTATTACTTTTGAAATCAGTCAGTCTTGTTGTCTAGGTAAATTCAACAACAGCCAATTTGCACACAGCAAAATCCCACAAACAGCAAATAAATAAGTGAATAACCAGATAATCTATTTTGTTATAGTATTGTCTGAGGAAGGAATGTTGTTGCTCAGGACACCTGAGCGGGACAGTGGGGCAATGGTTAGCACCGCAGCCTCACAGCTCCAGGGACCCGGGTTCGATTCCGGGTACTGCCTGTGTGGAGTTTGCAAGTTCTCACTGTGTCTGCGTGGGTTTTCTCCGGGTGCTCCGGTTTCCTCCCACAAGCCAAAAGACTTGCAGGTTGATAGGTAAATTGGCCATTATAAATTGTCATTAGTATAGGTAGGTGGTAGGGAAATATAGGGACAGGTGGGGATGTTTGGTAGGAATATGGGATTAGTGTAGGATTAGTATAAATGGGTGGTTGATGTTCGGCACAGACTCGGTGGGCCGAAGGGCCTGTTTCAGTGCTGTATCTCTAATCTAATCTAATCTAAAACTCTCTGATTTTCTTCAAGTAATGCCAATGTTCTTTTACATCCACCTGCATAAGCAAACTGGATCTCAGTATAATACCTTAACCAAAAGACAGCACTTACATTAATGCAGCATTTCCCAGGACTGCACCAAAGTTGCAGCCCATATTTTGTGCTCACATCCTGAAGGGAAGACTTGAACCCACGACCTACAGACATAAAGGAAGAATAATACCATCTAAGCCAATTTGACATTAGCTCCATGAAATTATGCAACACAAGTTTACAAAAGTAATCTTCAAGTCAACAGGCTAATTCAGTAAGTTCAAAGCATTCTAATTTCTGTACTTTTCAATTAGCAAATTTGAAGAAATCATTAATTTTGATTTAGAACTAAAATAATGATTGCTAGAATGTGAAACATTAAATGTGAACTTTAAACCTGAGCGTTTCCTTTCTGATATTTTGTGATATCTCTTCTGTACTCTGTGCATTTCTAATATTGATTATTATATTTTTTTATAGTGTACATATTGTGGAATGGGATATGCCCGTATATTCATTTTCTATATATTGTTTTGTAAACCTGCCAACAGCACCAGGTTATTCTTTCCAGAATGTGGTTACATATTGCCTTGTGGAATAATCCTCGGAACTTTTCCTGAAGTTTTGTTCAACTTCATTGATATGGCTAGACTCCAGAATTCCACCTAATGTCTTTAACCTTGATTTTACTTTCTAAATTTTCCACAAAAATCTTTTGAAAGTATCAAACTTTCATTTTTCCCAAGTGAACTGGAAACAAATAATGGAAAATTTTAGTACTTTTCTTGAAACACTGGGGTGTTGGTACAATCTTTGGAACATCCTCACAATGGACTACACAGTAATAGGATGCAGAATTATGTCCTAAGCTCTGGAATTCCCTCCCTAAACTTTTTTGTCTCTGTACCTCTCTTTCCTCCTTTAAGAAGCTCCTTAAAACTTACTTCTTTTCCTAAGCTCGATGTCAAATTTTGTTTGATAACGCTCCTGTGAAGTTCCTTGGAACATTTTACATTATTACATTAAAGGTGCTATATAAATACTAGTTTTTGCTGTTTTCTTGTTGTTGTTATGCAGATAAATCACTGATGCATACTCCCCACTGAAAGTCAATGGTATGTGAAGACACTCCATCCATCTAAGACACGTGCACTCATTGGACCATCCTGAATTGGATACTGCCTACCATTTTCACAGTTGATGAATGTCTGCACTGGTAAGGTATTGGAGAGCTTGTAACCCCTATTGAGCCCTACCCAGTAAAGAGTCTACATCTTCAGAACAGCAGGGTAGAAAAGCAAAGAAAAATATTTAGTGACTTTTCTCTTCAATTTGGCAAAGATGTGTTTTTCAGATGAAGTTGAGGTGTGTATTCTGAGCATCCTTCTATACTGTGCAGTATTCAAATATGAAATATGATTGTGCAAGAATGAATAAATAAACAGATTGAGCTAGTCCAGTAGTGAGCTTCCTCTAAAATGAGCAAGACATGACATATAGTAAGCCTATATTCACTGGATATTACTGCTACACTATTGACATTTGAATGCAAATACATTTATGGTAATCAATCCTTCTGTTCCTCTTTTCGATGTGTAGCAAAAGTCAAGTCAATCCACACAAATATATCTACTCACCTAGTTCCCAAAGAAGGGATTTGAAGAGTTTATTTTTAATATCATAATAACGTATCTCAAGAACATAGGTAACAAATTTATACCTGTATTTTTGTATAATAATAAAATAATTTACCTCAAAATATTCCTTCCCCCTTTATGCTATAGGACTACCTGATGCATGCTGGGAGTTGTGGTCCAGTTACAGATTTAAGACTGGAGCCCTGGAATCAAGCTGTAACTCTGATCATATGCTGCGGGTACTCATCCATGAGACAGAAAAACAAGCATTATCCAATGACATATTATTGTTAGGACTTAGCTGCTAGAGGCACACTTTAGTTTCTGTTTAGGAAAGAAAATTATTCTTGAATACTCAAGTATTTTGTTTAGTATTATATAGATTTGCTTAGCATTTTCAGTTCATCTGCATTACCAGCAGTCTGATACTGCAATGACAGTGAGAATAATGTGCATATTCGTATTAAATGACTTGGCTGTAAGAAAAACATTTACTAAGAGAGGCTTTTAAGGCCCTGGTCCTGATTTTATATTTTTAGTGACCAATATGTAAACAGCTCAAATATTTCTTAATGCTATAGCAAAACAGATTGTTATTTAACGGAAAAACATGCAGCCACTTTCAAAGAAACAATTTAGGTAGAGGCTGCTTCCTGCACATTTTTGCAGAACTAGCAGAACTTGATCATTTTTGCTTTTTGCAAGTATATTTTTGTTATGGTATATGTCAGAACACTGTTTCTACGGCACAATAAGAGAATTACAGCACTGTGTGTGCTTAATTATTTTAAAATATTTGAAGTATAAATATATGTATACAGATGAGAGAATATTCTTATGTTTGGTTCCAAGATCCTTCAAAATTTGAATTTTAAGCCCTTTCCAATCTAGTATTATTATTATTGGCTATCCTTTGCTGGCGAGGATGATTGTCTTCCGTGAGTTCAAAGATAGCTGATGAAGCCGATTCGGGATCTCCAGACTTTATGGCACACAGGGCATTTGTTGTCATGTGGGATGTCTGGTCATATATTATTAGTTCGGGCCATGGCTTGTTCTTTTTGCCACTCTCGCTTTTCCTCTTCATTTTGTCGTTCGTTGGGTCTCAAAATGCTGGGTTCCTTTCCACAGACTCTGCTTCCATCTGGTTCGGTCTAGGGCAATGGTCTCCCAGGAATTGATGTCAATGTTGCATTTCTTCATGTTGGCTTTCAGAACATCCTTGAAGCTCTTCTTCTGTCCTCCTCTGGTGCATCTGCCCTGCCTGAGCTGGGAGAAGAAGACCTGCTTTAGGAGCCTGCTATCTGACATCCAAACTATATGACCAACCCAACGAAGCTGATGGCGGATAATCATAGATTCGATGCTTGTGGTGCCTGCTTGTGAGAGGACACTGGTGTTGGTGTGCCTGTCCTCCCACTTGATATGTAGGATCTTCCACAGGCAACGTTGATGATTTTTTAGATTTTTTTTTTATATTTAGAGATACAGCACTGAAACAGGCCCTTCGGCCCACCGAGTCTGTGCCGACCATTAACCACCCATTTATACTAATCCTACACTAATACCATATTCCTACCTCACCCTCACCTGTCCCTATATTCCCCTACCACCTACCTATACTAGGGGCAATTCATAATGGCCAATTTACCTTTCAACCTGCAAGTCTTTTGGCTGTGGGAGGAAACCGGAGCACCCGGAGGAAACCCAAGCAGACACAGGGAGAACTTGCAAATTCCATACAGTCATTACCCAGAATTGAACCCGGGTCGCTGGAGCTGTGAGGCTGCGGTGCTAACCACTGCGCCACTGTGCCATGGTATGACTCCGGTGCTTTGAGATGCCGCCTATACGTTGTCCATGTTTCAACCCCATACTGTAAGGTAGGGATCACGACCACATGGTAGACCATGAGCTTGGTTTCAGTTTTGATGTCGCGATCTTTAAACACTCCCTTCCTCTGGTGGCCAGCAGATTTCAGATGATGCTGGATATTTTTGTCAAATTCAGCCTTCTGTGAAAGATAACTTCCAAGGTACTGGAAATATTCCACATTTTCCAGGCACTCATCATGAATCCTAATCAATGGGGTTGGTGTGCATTTGGAGCTTGTTGATGGAGGACTTTGGTTTTCTGACTGTTAAGTATAAGTTCCATCTTCTCACATGCCTCAGTAAATACATCAACAATTCTCTGAAGATCTGTTTTCGACACAGCACTTACTGCAGCATCATCAGTGTATTGGAGCTCAATGCCTGTAGTCGGAGTGGTCTTAGTTTTTGCTTGGAGTCGTCTGAAATTAAATAGTTTACTGTCCATTCGATAAGTAAGCTGCTCTGCAGCAGGAAGCTTGTCTCTAGTCAGACAGAGCATGGCAGCTATAAAGATCGAAAAGAAGAGTTGGGGCGATGACACAACCTTGTTTGACTCCTGTCTTAACCTTAAACAGGTCTGTAATGGATCCATTGCTCAGGATCACCATTCACATATCATCATGAAGCAGGCGAAGGGTGGTGACAAATTTTGGAAGATATCCATACTTCAACACAATCTTCCAGAGTGCCTCACGATTTATAGAGTCGAAGGCCTTTGTAAAGTCAAAAAATGCTACGTAGAGAGGTTGATTTTTTTGCAACATTTTTCTTGTAGTTGGTGAGCTGTGAAAATCATATCAGCAGTCACTCTTGATGGTCTAAACGCACATTGGGATTCAGGGAGTAGCTCTTCAGCAAGTGTAATGAGTCGGTTCAGAAGCGTTCTTGTAATGATCTTTCCTGCAATGGAGAGCAGGAAGATGTGTCTGTAATTTCCACAGTTGGATTTGTCCCCTTTCTTGAAGATTGTCACAATCATGACATCTTTGAGATCATTCGAGACTTCTTCTTCATTCCAGATCTGTAGGATGAGGGCATGGAGCTGTAATGTTATTTTCTCTCCTCCATCTTAAAGATTTCAGCGGGGATTCCATCACCTCCTGCTGCGTTGTTGTTCTTGGTTTGTGTGATGGCTTTCATCACCTCCATAAGCGTTGGCGGAGTTCCAAGCTCATCTCGAACTGGATGCTGTGGGATGGAGTTGAAAACACTCTCATCCTCAAGTGAAAAGGTCTTCAAAATGCTCCCTCTACAGGCATTAAGAGCTTCCCTTTCCTTTATCAAGTCTCCCCCATTCTTAGGCTCAAAGGAGCTGTCCCTTGAGTACATGGGCCATAAATGGTCTTTGTGGCAGTGAAGAAGCCACGGATATCATTCATATCAGTGAGATGTTGAATTTCCTTTGCCTTCTCTGCCCACTACGTGTTCTTCATGTTGTAGGTGCTCCTTTGTACTGCTGCCTTTCCAAAGTCCACCCCTCATCCTCGCAGTGGAGCCTGGACAATGAGTAAGAAAGGGTTGATCAAAACAGGATGAAGTACGATGGGACTCTTTATGTCCTGGGCTGCTTCAGTTATCATGAAGGCCTGTTAGGAACACTAGAAATACTCAGCAGATGGGTCTCTGACAAACAAGTCCTTAGCGGTAGAACAGACAGAGGAAGATGTACCATTTGAAATATCTCAACGGCTGTTCTGACAGGTGAAGGCTGCAGCAGAATGAAAACCCCAGTTGTCTTGGTTTCTTTGCCATTGGATCAAGCTTTCATTCTGTCAAGGTAAGTGAGGAAGCTGGTGTGCAATGGTTTCTCCACGTTAAAAGATGTCATGCACATCCTCCAACCCCTTCGGTGACCAGCAAATGGCTATGGGAGCAGGACTGTGTTGTCTGGAAGCGTCTAGTCTTGATCTGGCATGGAGCCGGCAGTTACATGATGGTCGTCTAGCACTTGGATGAGGCAGGGATGCCTTTCGGCAGTTGTAACTGCAACGGAGCAGCCCTCTTTAGGATCCACCCTGCTCACCCCTTACTGGGGAGGGGGCTAGAAAAGGTTCTGATGAAAAGTCACGGACCTGAAACGTTAACTCTGCTTCTCTCTCCACAGATGCTGCCAGACCTCCTGAGTATTTCCTGCACTTTCTGTTTTTATCCCATCTAGTACAACACCAGGATGGGGGGGATGTGGGGTCAGTGAATGAGGTAAGATCTGATGAGAAGGGAGTTTGGGAGGCTAAGCGGAAACACATACTTTTTCCCAGAAGCTGTCCTTGCCTCCCTTAAGTTGCTGGGTTTCCTGAGGCCTGGGAAACCCAGTTGGCCAGGATTAAAAACTGCAAAGTAAAAAATTATACTAAGCAACAAAAAAAACACTTAGGCGGAATACTTGTCCTTGGTTTTGGTTTGACGTCCCAAATGCATACAGACGGCTGTCACTGAGATCTTCCTAGAACAGTTCTTTCCAGGCGATGTTGAAGATCAGTTTGGATAGGCTTTCCAAGAAATGCAGCTACTGAGGCTTCAGATAGGTCTTACAGCAGTAATGTGGCAACAAGGGTTTCATAAGAACATCAGAACTAGGAGCAGGAGTAGGCAATTCAGCCCCTCGAGCTTGCTCCACCACTCAATACGATCATGGCTGATCTCATCTCGGCCTCAACTCCACTTTCCTGCCCATTCTCCATAAGCCTTCAACCCATTTCTAATTCCCACATATTCGTTACACAAGGTTTCTTCAAATAAAGTTGGAAATAGGAAACTGGCACACTGTAGGCTGGGTTTCTTTTCAAGAGAGAGAGCTCTGGGTCTTCTTTGGCAGGCAAAAAAACAACTGTCTTTTCTAACAGTTCAAATTGAAACGAAAAACAGTCCAGAAGTCAAGCCTCCTGACCTCTATAAATCTTGACCTGTCACTTCTTTGTAAAATCTCACAAGTCAAAAACAACCCCGGCTGGGTGATTAGCCACAGATAGGTACCTTCCAATAAGACTTGTTTACAAGCCAAATCCAGGAACCTTCTGGTGACTTCTTTTAGAAAACACCAAGTTCAGCAGCAAGATTGGAGATGAATCAACGTCCATAATTCAACTATAAGTCCTTGAAACATATTGTGTAAAAAAAAACTTGTAACAATTGCTACTCATGTTGTTCCTTCTGGAAAGTGTACGTCGGTGCACATCAGGTGAAGAAGGTTCAAGTTTGGCTGCAATGGCCTATCAGTGGTTGAGAAGCCTATCATCATTCACTTTCCAGGTTAACATCTGAAGGAGGAGAATTTGGACAGTGGATAGGAGCTGTACCAGTATCTTGGAACCATAGCCAAAATTACGCCATCACCTTCAGGACAGTAGGAGCAATAGGAGAAAGATGGAGAGAAAATCAGATGAAGAATGCCTGCCTCTGTTTATGTACTATCCTTAAAGTCTGCAAACTTGTGTCCAAACGAGCTGAGAAATGACATTTGTAGCGAACATCTGTTTTCTGTTTCATGTATAATTGTCAGAAGATTCAAGGAATTGTAGACCCTGTGAGCACATGTTGCATATTATTAATTTAAAAAACGCGCAGAGAATTTGATTAAGCTAGTTGACTGATTTCTTGTACTTTATCTGTAAATGAAAACTAGTGAACAATGAAATTAACTCATGTTAGCATCTCTGGCATGTTAATATATTCAAAATTAGAAGCAGAACCATCACACCAGTAAACCCAAGCCTGTTCTTTGGTGGAAACTCACTCCAGGGGTTTGATGTATCTGGTGCACTGGATAACATATTGGTGTTAAATTCCTGTCTGTGGTATTTTAACACAGTTGTTACCTGTTTAAAATACCACAGACAGCAACTTAATGCAAACCAGTGTGCTAGGAACGGCAAGAAGAGAAATTTAACCACCAAGGGCTTTAAAATAAACAGGTTAATGACTGTCTTAAAATAGTGCAGACTATAATTTAATATGAATGCAAGAACAGGGGCTAAAATAGCACAGAGAAGTTATTAAGCTCCTGAATTTGAATCTTGATCAAAGTATGGGTTTGTCCTGATATACCTAAACAATCCTGGTGTGGATTAGCTTGGTACATTGGTCTGATTTGGGGGCTCACTGCACCCATAGGCTTTTGTTTTAAATATAGTTTAATGGTATTCTTTTTCTGAGTGTTACAAGGAATTGTTACATTCACCTCATGGGCCAGTAGCTTCAGCCTGAAGCATCTGTGACAATGCAGACATAAGGAAAGAATTCTGGCATGTGAAGAAGTAGTATTCTCTTATTTACATGTCTGTAATCCAAAATAACATCACTTTGATCCTGCAACATGAGAACACTGGACTGTTAAAACATTTGAGTTTAAGCAGAAGAAGCAAATAAATTGCCCGGGGAGGCCTTATGATTAACTCTTCTCCACATAACAGTTCAGGATGTACCACATAGGATTGCTTCACTTAAGCTGTTATTAGATTACTTAGAAGAAGAAAATATTGAACCTTTCCAAACCTCATTATTCATTCCCCCTCCTAAACAGTAAAATTAATGAGGGGTAATAGGGGCCATATAGTTTGTTCCAAGTTATTATGGCAGGAATGCATTTTGCCCCAGACTCTTCAATTGTTGTTCAATACACACACTGACAAGGAACCTTTGGGCAGATTCTAACTACCAAGGGGAGGTGGAGGGAGCAGATTCGGGTGCGGGTGCAGTTGGCGGGGGGGTGGGGGGTGGGGGGTGGAGGAGGTAGGTGAGGGAGTTAAAGCCCAAAAAGTGTCGCTAGGTCGGGAACCCAACAGGATGCTGCCCACTTTAACCCGGACAGGTTTGCAGGCATACAGGGAACTTCCGTGGGGGCTGTCAGATAAGTAATTTCAATATGTAAATCCCCATTTAATTCAGGATTTAACCAATCATGCTGGCTTTAACAGCCAGCACACAGGTTTCTCAAGCTGTGTGAAACTCGCCAAGGTCAACCAGATGAGAACACAGTGGCGAGCACGTTCAGTGAAACTGATGGGCTGGGAAGCCTTCGAACAGTGAAACTGAATAGCTGCAGCCAAGCCTAAGTGAGAGGCTGGTGCTTTCAGCACTTCTTCTGAGAGTGTACTTTTAGTGCATGTCAGGTGATCTCCAAATTCTTGGAAGTCAGTTCACTTGTCTTGCATTTCACTCACCTGGATCTGCACTTCCATGTTGTCAGCCTTCAGCACAGCATGGGAGCACTTACGCAGCTCTACCTTGCACCCCTGATAAGAAACAAGAGGAGCAGCAACAGCTCAAGGAGCAGCAGCAGCAAGAGCAACACCAGCAGCAGCAGCTGCCTTCTCCTCAGACATATGCTGCTCCATAGGATAGAGGACATGGATACAGAGATCCAGCTCCAAGGAGACGACCCTCAACACAGGGTCTAGAGGCAAAGGATCAGATCTCTTGATATGTCTGAGCACTAGTGTCCCAGGAGGCTGAAGCTTTCATGACAGGTCACTACTGACATCTGCAGCCTCCTGGATCAGGACCTCCTTCTCAATGGACCAGGTAGGCACACATTCCAGTGGCCATCAAGGTGGGTGTCAGTGCAGGCCCCCACCCGAGGTTATCTGCCTCTCCGTGGAGTTCTGTGTTCTCTTCTGCAAGGAGAGAAAGCAGAGTGTGAGCTAAGTGTGAGAAATGGATGGTGTGGAGAGGAGGGAATGACAACATTTGTGGAGGGTAACTGTGAGGCATGGGTATGATCTGGCACAAAGATGAGAGTGAGTGTCAGTGTTGGCTTTCAGGTGGGGATGTGAGGTGGTGCCTGGAGAGAGGGGAATGAGTGGTGCTGCAAGGTGTGTTGTTCTGAGGTCTGCTGTGTAGGAGAATATTGGGAAGGTCAAAGTGCGAGTCTTGGCACCTAAAAGTGTTATGCCACTCACCTTTCCCACCTTCCTGAGATCCTGGATACTCTTGGAAAACTTTCACCAGGTTCAAGGGACGACACTCCTGCTGCTCACTTCCTTGCCTCTTTCATTTATGCCTGCTTGGTTTGAGAGGCTGACCTCTTCCTCCCATACTTGTGAAATATCACCTCGCTTCAGTCCCTCAG
This sequence comes from Heterodontus francisci, assembly GCF_036365525.1. NCBI lineage: Eukaryota > Metazoa > Chordata > Chondrichthyes > Heterodontiformes > Heterodontidae > Heterodontus > Heterodontus francisci. The sequence goes on along the minus strand of NC_090383.1, from coordinate 93,489,620 downwards.
ATCCTGCAGCAGGACCTCCAGCTCAGAGTCAGAGACTCGGAAGGAGGTGGATGAGGTGAGGCAGTCTTTCCAGGTCTCCTTTCTATTCCTGGGGTAGTTGAAGACTCAGGAATAATTGTGACCCCTGCCAGGGTCCCTTCAACTAGAAATCCTTCCTTGGCAGATCCTGCCCAGCCTCTCTGATTGATTGGGAAACCTGGCAGCGGGATGCTAATGTTGTGGCAAAGCCCGCTTCAATCACAAAAGGGTTCCTGAGCCATGACTGGCCTCCCTGCTGTGTGCCAGTCTGCTTGGACATGACAGTAACACTGTGTTGTACTCACCTGGAAAAGAGCAGCAGTATTGCTTGTTACAAAGTTATGCATCAAGGTTTCAAACCTGCAGCCAACAGCTTTGCAACATCATATTGTTCACTGTTGGACCACTCCCTAAATTAGAATATGCCATAAGCATAATGCATTTTAAATATAATTTGTGCTAATTAAAGACTTTGAAACAGAAAAATCTTGATTACAGGGCAGAGTGAATCAAGTCTATATTCAAACTTACACTTTTGTTGTTTTTGTGCTTTTAGTGACAGCGCTGAATTCTACAGCATTACACATTAGAGCATTCCACAGCTACAACACTGGCATCTACCCGACAATGTGAAAAATTGCCCAGGTATGACTGTCCACATAGAAAGCATACAAATCCAATCTGGCCAATTACCTCCCCATCAATCTACTCTCAATCATCAACAAAGTGATGGACAGTGCTATCAAGCGGCACTTACACAGCAATAACCTACCCATTGACGCTCAGTTTGGGTTCCGCCAGGGCCACTTGGCTCTAGACCTCATTACAGCTTTGGTCCAAACATGGACAAAAGAACTGAATTCCAGAGGTGAGCTGAGAGTTACTGCCCTTGACATTCAGCCAGCATTTGACCAAGTGTGGCATCAAGGAGCCCTAGCAAAATTGAAGGAGAGAGTTTATGCTCTCCTCAGCGGCAGGTTTGGAGGTGGGAAGAACATAAAATCGGGTGGGATAGTGGCGGGGTGGGGGGGGGGGGGGGCACGGTTGGTGCCCGGCACCTTCCCGCCTCTGCCAAAAGTAAGTCCTGGGCTGGAAAGCCTGTAAACGGCCTTCCTGTCCCGCCACCAATTAAGGCCCTTGACCGGGCAAATAATGCCTAATGGCAAATAATCCCGCTGCCACCGCTATTAGGCATATGGCAGGCGGCCCTGTTGCCACATGGGAAGCATAGCACACAAAACTGTGTGGGTTGCTTCCTGGCTCCAGAGTGGGGAGGGATCCCTCATTAAAAGGCACTTAGTGCCTGAACGAAGGATTCGGCATCGGGAAGTGGGGTAGGGGGCGCTGAGAGCCACCCCACTGCCCTTGCTAATGACCCCCCTACATCCCCTTCCTTGCAACCCCCACCTTGCAAGACCACTGCCACCCTGACCTACCTGTGGTCTGGGTCCAGCAATGCTCCTGGGCCTCGGGTACATGCTCCACCATCAGCAGCCACCGCCAATGCGGTGGTGCTGCTTAGTGGAAGAACTGCCAGCCTCTGATTGGCCAGCAGCTCACCAAGGGGGGAACTTCCATTGCCAGGGTCCCTGATCCCGTAGAAAGGCTGCCGCTGTCCATATAATTGCCTAATTGGCACTTGATTCGGTGGGCCTTCCATAGAAGAGGTGACGCGGGGTTATCAGCGTCGCTTTTTCCAGATACCGAGACTACTATCGCCAGCATTAAATCCCAGCCGAAGTCAATGGGAATAAGGGGGAAAACTCTCCATTAGTTGGAGTCATATCTAGCACAAAGGAATATGGATGTAGTTGTTGGAGGCCAAACATCTAAGCCCTAGGACATCGCTACAGGAGTTCATCAGGGTATTGTCCTAGGTCCAACCATCTTCAGCTGCTCCATCAATGACCTTCCCTCCATCATAAGATTAGAAATGGGGATGTTTGCTGATCATTACAGTGTTCAGCACCATTCGTGACTTCTCAGATACAGAAGCAGTCCATGTCCATATGCAGCAAGACCTGGACAACATTCAGGCTTGGGCTGATAAATGGAAAGTAACATTCGCACCACACAAGTAGGAGGCAATGACCATCTCCAACAAGAGAGAATCTAACCATCTCCCCGTGACATTTCACCATCAACATCCTCGGGGTTACCATTGACCAGAAACTTAACGGGACTGGACAAGAGCAGGTCAGAGGCTGGGAATTCTGTGGCAGGTAACTCAGCTGCTGACTCCCCAAAGTCTGTCCACCATCTACAAGGCACAAGTCGGGAGTTTGATGGAATATTCTCCACTTGCCTGGATGAATGCAGCTCCAACCACACTCAAGAAGCTCAACACCATCCAGGACAAAGCAGCCCACTTGATTGGGACCCCAACTACCACATTAAACATTCACTCCCTCCACCATCAGCGCACAGTGAAAGCTGTGCGTACCATATACAAGATGCACTGCATCAACTCATCAAGCCTCCTTTGACAGTACCTTTCAAACTCACTATGTCTACCACCTAGAAGGACAAGGGCAGGCAATGCATGGGAATGCCACCACCTCCAATTTCTGCTCCAAGCCACACACCATCCTTACTTGGAAATATATCACTGTTGCTTCACTGTCGCTGGGTCAAAAACCTGGAACTTGCTCCCTAACAGCACTGTGGGTGTACCTACACCAGATGGAATGCAGTGATTCAAGAAGGTGGCTCATCATCATGGTCTCAAGGGCAATTTGGATAGGCAACAAATGCTGTCCTTGCCAGTGACACTCGCATCCCATGAAAAAATTAAATGGAACAGAGTAAAGTCAATGGAAACTTAAATATAACACATAAAGATGTTCATCCAAAATACAGATATATACAAATTTTAAATATATTGCCCCAGCAGCTGGAACTTTGCACCAATCATACCAGCAACAGTTATTATTATTATTTTAATTTACCTTCTTCCTATTTTCTCTTTTCTCCTGATTGACCACAGATCCACAGGTACCAACTACTTTCTACAACCTCATCTGAGATGCGATTCTTCACGTGTAAGCCTGGACAATGAGGCGCCGATATTAGCTTGGAGGTGGGGAGAGAGCTGAGAGACCCAAAAGGTCTGGTTTCCTTCAGGTCCTGCCGAATTTAACAGCAGGCCAGAATAACATGTTTTGTCTCTGTTTCATGGCTGCAGCCAGCCAGATTGAGAGGCTTTTGGGTGGGTAGGCCTTTGGCACTAGGCCACAGCCAGGGAGCAGAGAGGAGGAAAGGATCAGAGGCCTCTGGGGGAGCTCATGGGATGTCTGATCACTGAGAGTGGGTGGTGCAGGTAAAGTGGATCAATCAGTTATATGGAAAGGCACTTACCTCCTGGATTCAGTAGTCCTCACCACCCTGTAGCTGCCAGGTTCAATTTAAAATGGTGGTTAATTCTGAGGCATGCAGACTCATTATAATTTTTAATTGATCAATCTGCTTCCTGTGAATGGATTGGTTACACTGCCGCATTCCCCCCCCCCCCCACCCCAGCCCCTTACCAACACCCCCACCACTACCCCACCTCCATTAAAATTGGAAGTGGGCAGGTTGGAGGCGGGTTGCGGTTGAGTTTCAGATTTTTTTTACATTTTTACATGCCACCTAACCTAAACTCACCCCTTTTTGGGAGGGTTAAAAGTCCCCCCCTGAATGTCAACTGGCTATTCAACATAATGGGCACCACTGCCAACCGTATCTTCCCTTGAAATACAGACATGCAAAAATAACTGGGCAGTGATTGGAAGCAGGAAGTTCACTTTGTCCTCCTTCCCTAGCCCTGGTGCACTGTAGCCATCTTTAGTACCTCCACTGTCACCCAAGCTGACATCAACAATCTTAACACATATACGAAGAACCCTTTAACAAAACACGATTGTTCTGGTGGCTGGGTTAAACCACAACAGTACAAGGTTCTTTCTTTTCACATTAGACAATGTGAAAGGACGATACTCCCAAAGAGCTATTAAGCAGAGAAAGACTTTAGTGTCAGTTTACTTTTTACGCCAAGCAACAGCTCCAAAGGCAAAGAATGTTCAGATAACTCCCAGTGTTCACTTTTTCTATGGTATTCCATTCTTGGCCACCTTAATACAGATTATGTCATCCAGTTTGACAGTTTAGAGGAAAACTTCCTGTTCTCCTAAGGAAAGTGAAGCAGGAAGCGCCCACTGCAGGGTCTGTGGTTCACAAGACTTTTATTTCAGAAAGATACAGACAGGATAATTCCCTGGTGGCGGCTCCTTGTGCTTTCCAGTACTGGACAGGATTTCCTTCTGTCTGAAAGTGTAATAAGTGCTCCAGTAAACACTATGCATATGCGTTTCAGCTGTTGCACTCATTCTGCAACAAAAAAGATCGATGACAAGGAAAGATTATTTCATACAAAAACCTCTTAGATGTTGAGTGAGCGCTGTGGAAACTAAATGATTTTTCAGTGATTTCCTCTCCTTTGGTAAGAATCTGTACTCTTTGCATGTGAGGCAGCTCCATTAGAAGTGACAGTGGAGATTTACTGTAGAATCTGATAACATTTATCCAAGGAAAAATAAGCCTTATAAGGTTTTTATTTACATAAGCTGATTCAAAGTGTAAAAATTTGAAGCATTAACAAAAGCTGACTTAAGTTTGAATCTGTACCACCATTCCCAGTCTAAAGATCTGATGTACTTATACAGGCAAAATGCAAGTAGTTTTTAGGAGGAGAATTCACCGCACAGCTATGGTCTGCTGACTGAGTATTGGACATGCAGAAATAGCTCGGGAAACCCCTTGTAGTGTTGTAGTGTTTTGAAATTGCAATTGCATTGTGTACAATTGGGGCTAGAAAGCACATGAGCCAGCAAAGGGAAAGTGAAAGTTAAACAGAAAAAAGACTCTATGTTCAACAGCTTTCAGTCTCTGTCTCTCAATCTCTGTCTCACATATCTTATACCAAATTCAACTAAAAATCACTCTAGTCCTGAGAACATCACACCCCTGAGGAAATTTAGTGGTAAAAATTGAATGCATTTTTAAAAAAATTTGAAGTGTTATTCTGTTCTCTCCTACATCATGCATTAACTGTGATGGAAAGGATGGATGGTCCATCCGCCAGCTTGCTTTAGTTGGTAGTACTGTCACCTCCAAGCCAGAACCTTGCGAACTCAAACCCTTCTGCATGGCATGAGCACATAATCTAGTACAGTACTGAGTGAATATTAAATTGTTGGAGATACTGCCCTTCAGATGTGTTGTTAAACCAAGGGCTTATTAATATGTCCTGATGGCTCAGCTCAATATTAAAAATTCCTGGACACTATTTGAGAAAGAACACAGCGTTCTCCCATGTCCCAGCAAACTTGCCCTCCCTAACCAATAACACCAAACAGCTTAATTGCTCATTCATCTCATTGCTGTTTGTGGAATCTTGCTGTATGTAAAATGACTGCCATGTTTGAGATGTGATCAATTTTTCTTTCGTGACAAATTGCTGTAAAACCCAGCACTAGCAGTATGTAAGAGAAGCTCATAGATGACCAACCCTCTGCTTGGTGCTCCCTGATTGGGACGCAATTGAGAAAGAGCTCAGCAGCTAGGCGGCATCAGATCTGCAGTGTGCTCACCCTGTGAAGTGCCATATTGGGCCTGCAATTCACCACAGCATCTTCAATTAAATATGTCATTAGACAGTTGTCAGTTGATTTTGAAAGGGGAACATTAACATATTTTTAATTCTATTTAAAATGTTGCTAGTTTATTTCAAATTTGTCAAGAAATCCACTTTATAGCATTGGGAGCATAGGAGCACTCGGACAGGCAAAGGCACATGGGAGACAGGCATTAAGGGAATACACAAGGGTAATTACTTAACTTTTGTATGCAATATGGAATGTTTTCATTTATAAATTTGTTTTGGAATGTTTATTTTGTGGTTGCTTTTATTTTTGTATTGTGACCAAGTGGATGCTCTAATTGTCAGTGACTGAGGGAAGGGAAGGTGTGGGACTGTTAATGAATGGGGAATTGGGATTGAGGTTGTTGGTATTACACTCAGATGAGTTCTTCATGGACAGCCTGGTCTTGTTTGTCTCTTGTTCCTCCTCCTCCTCGTCCTCCTCTTGCTCCTCAGCTGCTTGACGTACAGCTGATGGCAAGGGCTGTCCCTCATGACTGCGAGGTTGTGCAGCATGCAGCAGACCACCAGGAATCTTGATGCCTGCTCTGTCGAGTACTGCAGAGCTCCTCCAAAGCAGTTCAGGCAGCGGAAATATTTTTTCAGCATGCCTATGGTCTGCTCTATCGCATTTGTGTGGCAGCAAGGCTTTCATTGTAAGCATGCTGCATACACGTGCATGAGTTGCGCACGTGGTCAGCAGATACTCCTTGTTGTCAAGTAGAATCATAGAAACATAGAAAGTTTACAGCACAGAAAGAGGCCATTTGGCCCATTGTGTCTGCGCTGGCCAAAAAAGCATTCGGTCCGTAGTCCTGCTGGTTACGGCACTTGAGGTGCATATCCAAACACCTTTTAAATGAGTTGAGGGTTTCTGCCTCTACTACCCTTTCAAACAGTGAGTTGCAAACCCCTACCACCCTCTGGGTGAAAAACGTTTTCCTCATCTTCCCTCTAATATTTCTACCAATAACTTTAAATCTATGCCCCCTGGTCACTGACCTCTCTGCTAAGGTAAGTAGGCCCTTCACATCCAATCTATCCAGGCCCCTCACAAGTTTTTATGTTTCAATCAAATCTCCCCTCAGCCTCCTCTGTTCCAAGGAGAACAACCCCAGCCTATCCAATCTTTCCTCATAGCTGCATTTTTCCGGTCCTGGCAAAATCCTTGTGAATCTCCTCTGTACCTTTTCTAGTGCAATTACATATTTTCTGTAATGAGGTGACCAGAACTGCACACAGTACTCATGTTGTGGCCTAACCAATGATTTATATAGTTTCAGCATAACCTCCCGCTCGTATATTCTATACCTCGGCTAATAAAGGAAAGGATTCCATATGCCTTCTTAACCACCTTATCGACCTGTCCTGCTATCTTCAGGGATCTGTGGACATTCACTCCAAGGTCCCCCACTTGGTCGACACCTCACACTATTCTCCCATTAATCGTGTATTCCTTTACCTTGTTTGACCTCCCCACATGCATTACCTCACACTTCTCCAGGTGGAATTCCATTTGCCACTTTTCTGCCCACCTGACCGGTCCATCGGTATCTTCCTGCAGCCTACAGCTATCCTGCTCGCTCTCTACCACGCAGCCAATCTTTGTGTCATCTGCAGACTTCTTGATCATGTCCCCTACATTTACATCCAAATCGTTAATATAAAGCACAAAAAGCAGGGGACCCAGTACTGAGCCCTGTGGAACGCCACTGGAAATGGCCCTCCAGTAGCAAAAACACCTGTCAACAATTACCCTTTGTTTCCCGCCATTGAGCCAATTTTGTATCCACCCTGCTACATTTCCCTGGATCCCATGGGCTTTTATTTTTTAACCAGTTTGCCATGTGGGACCTTGTCAAAAGCCTTGCTAAAATCCATGTAGACCACATCAACTGCACTACTCTCATCAATCTTCCTTGTTGCCTCTTCAAAAAATTCGATCAAGTTCGTCAGACAAGATCTTCCCTTAACAAATCCATGCTGACTATCCTTGATTAACCTATGCCTTTCTAAGTGACAGTTTATCCTGCTCTCAGAATTGATTCCAATATTTTGCCCACTACTGAGGTTAGACGGACTGGTCTGTAATTATTCGGTCTATCCCTCACGACCTTTTTAAATAGAGGTACGACATTAACAGTTCTCCAATCCTTCGGCACCACACCTGTATCCAGTGAGGACTGGAAAATGATGGTCAGACCTTCCGCTATTTCCTCTCTTGCTTCTTTTAACAGCCTGGGGTAAATTTCATCCGGTCCTGGTGATTTATCAACATTCAAGGAAGCTAATCCCATTAATACTTCCTCTCTCCCTTTGTTTAGCAGATCTAATACTTCAAACCCCTCTTCCTTAACTACAATATCTGCATCGACCCCTCTTTTGTGAAGACAGATGCAAAGTATTCATGAAGAACAATACCAACATCTTCCACCCCTACACATAGGTTACCTTTTTGGTCTTTTATGGGCCCTACTCTTTCCTTAATTATCCTCTTATTCTGAATGTATTGATAAAACATCTTTCAGTTCACCTTGATTTTGCTTGCCAGTATTCTTTCATGCCCTCTCTTAGCTTTCCTAATTTCCTTTTTGATTTCACCCCTCCACTTTCTATACTTCTCTCGGCTTTCTGAAGTATTGAGTTCTCGGTGTCGGACATAAGCTTTCCTTTTCTGCCTTATCTTACCCTGTAACCTCCTTGAAATCCAAGGGGCTCTAGATTTGGCCGTCCCATCTTTTTTCTTCGTGGAAAAATGTTAGCTGTGAACTCCTTGAATTCCCCTTTGAATGCCTCCCACTGCTCTGACACTAGTTTACCTTCAAGTAGCTGTTTCCAGTCCACTTTCGCTAAATCACCGCTCAGCTTAGTAAAATTAACTTTGCCCCAGTTGAGAACTCTAACTCCTGTTCTATCCTTGTCCTTTTCCATAATTATGTTAAAACTGACTGAATTATGATCACTACCACCAAACTGCTCTCCCACTGCCACTCCTTCCACCTACCCATTTTCATTTCCTAAAACTAAGTCTAAACCTGTGCCCTCTTTTGTTGGACTTGGTACAAACTGGCCAAAAAATGTTTTCCTGAATGCACCTCAAGAATTTTGCTCCCTCAGTTCCTTTCACACTAAAACTATCCCAGTTAATATTGGGGTAGTTAAAATCCCCTACTATTACTGCCCTATTGTTCTTGCACTTCTCAGAAATTTGCCTATCTATCTCCCTTCTGACTGTTTGGGGGTCTATAGTACACTCCCCACAGTGTGGATTGTCCCTGTTTTGTTCCTTAGCTCAATCCCTATGGCCTCATTTGATGAACCTTCCAACATATTATCCCTCCTCACAGCTATAATTGTTTCTTTGACCAAAATTGCCACTCCCCCTCCTTTCTTATCCCCCTCTCTATTGCGTCTGAAAGCCCTGTAACCAGGTACATGAGCTGCCATTCCTGCCCCTCCTTAAGCCATGTTTCTGTAATAGCTATGATATCAAACTGCCACATGTCTATCTGTGCCCTCTGCTCGTCTGCCTTATTTGCTATACTCCTTGCTTTGAAGTAGATACCCTTGAGCACTGCCAAACTCTTTTTTTTAATTTTCTAACCTTTGTTTCCTCTGCGTTCCAGACTCATCCATCAATTTTCTGCCTTCCGTTTTCATTTCTGATTTTGTCCCAACTGAGTCTACCTTCAGGTCCCCATCCCCTGCTAAACTAATTTAAACTGTCCCCAACAACACTAGCAAAACGTCTCGCAAGCAACTCAGTCCCGACGCAGTTCAGGTGTAACCCCGCCAGCCTGTACAGGTTCCATCTCCCCCAGAGCTGGTCCCAATGTCCCAAGAATCTAAAGCCCTCCTTCCTGTACCAACTTACCGGCCATGCATTTATTTGCCTTATCCTTCTATTCCTGTTCTCACTTGCGCATGGCACTGGGAGTAATCCCAAGATTCCTACTTTTGAGGTCCTGCTTGCTAATTTCTTACCTAACTCAGTAAACTCTTTCTGCAGAACCACATCCCTCTTTCTATCTATGTCGTTGGTACTAACGTGGACCACGACAGCTGGCCGTTCACCCTGCCCACTCAGGATGCACTGCAGCCTCTCAGTGACATCCTTGACCCCGGCACCAGTGAAGCAACACATTCACGTCTGCAGCCACAGAAATGCCTGTCTGTTCCCCTGACTATTGAGCCACCATTTGGTTTGCCTTTTTTAAAATCATATTTCATTTACAGGAGGTGGACGTCGCTGGCAAGGCCAACATCTATTGCCCATCCCTAATTACACTTGAGAAGGTAGTGGTGAGCCACCTTCTTGAACAAATATTCATGACTCTCTAGGCTGTTTCGGAGGGCTGTTAAGGGTTAACCACATTGCTGTAGTTCTTGAGTCACATATAGACCAGACTGGGTAAGGACGGCAGATTTCCTTCCCTGAAGGACATTAGTGAACCAGATGGGTTTTTATGACAATCCTGTAGATACATCGTCAATATTATTAATACTAGCTTTTCCTTCCCAAATTTATTTAGTTAATTAAAATTAAATTCCCCAACTGTCATGGTAGGCTTTGACCCCTTGGGCCGAATTGTCCGGCTGGTATCGGGATCCAAATATCGGGCCCATATGGGAGTCCCAAGCCCACCCATGTCATCAACGGCCTGCCGCGCAACCTTCCAGGAGGCGGCCTCCTAATTGGCCACCTCCGCACTCACAGACTTTTGCAACTTTAATCATCTATACAAATACTTGTAGGATCAAAGCAACAGGCAGAAGAAATCAACCAACAACTAACCTGTAAGTATTTGATGATCCCTTTAAATCGCACTGGTGGTGGTGGTGGTGGTGGTGGGGGAGGGGTTCTTCCTGCTGCTGAATGTGTGTTCAGCTGTGCATGTTTAAGAAAGGGTGTTGGCTGGAATATTGTGCTCCAAAATGGCACGTCTGGTATCAAATCTGCATTGCACACAGATTGGCATCATGATCTACCTGATCTGCATACATCTGGCAGCCAATCACTGCAAGCCTGCTAACCTCCTCACCAATATGGATTCTGGCGCAATTCACTCCACAAGTGTGTGCATTTACCATGGATGTCATTTTTCAGCTCCAAGAGCACCCAAAAATCGAATGCAAGCAATCCCAATTTCTCACCCAGTCACCTTCCAGCCAAAAGAGAATTGGAGACAGCAGAACACTTTCGAAGGACAATTGCCTTTATGTAAAATAGATGTTTGTTTTCAGCTCTTTCAGACAGCTTTGTTTAGATTGGATAGCTGATTGAATCATTAAAGGGGTGTGGTGCAAAAATCTGCCAATGGGCTCCTTTTGTTCGCTATTTATAAAAGTCCTGATCCAAGTAGAACATCTATTTGCAAACTTTTTATTGGTTCAACAGGACTGAATTTTAATTTAAAAATCTACACAATTGACTCAAATATTTACCAGGTGCCCTGTCTATAAGCCTAAGTATTAATACTAGTCATAAATATAACTTAAGTTTCATATAATTATGGTGCGTTCTCTAAAAGATTTTTGGCAAGCCGGAACAGCTGTGAGTCTTTGGTCATGGATGTGGTCATGTGAAATGATGTCAAGATGCATTTGGATACAATTTACAGAAAAAGAAAATAATGGACATTAAACATAATGCCAGCAGTGATGTGCTTAGGGGTTAAAGCAAAGTAATGAGATAGTCCACTACCATGGAACAGTAGTTTTAAAAACAGCATTCTTCACAGAATAAGTTTTATGAAATGTCAGAGAGAGGCATGAAGTGAATGAGAAGGATGACAAATAGAGGGTGAGCCCCCTTGAATCACTCTCACATGCAGAACTGAATTGGCAGTGGCCTCGGATATAGTTGCACAGCATTGCTACGAAACCCATAACAAAAAAGCTGAAATTAACCAAAAATGAATTGTAAGGTTCTTTTCCCCCAAGTTGACTGGGTAACACACACACTCCGGGCTAAATTTGACCATGAAACACTCATCTTTTATTTGGGAGGCAGCGACCTAAGGCTTGTAAATGGTGGCTGTGATACACTCACACACTTCCAAGGACGTTTGTGCACGCTCGCCTAACAACTGTCAGCAACATACAGAGCAGTGAGCTGACGATGTCAATCAGTGTGCACCACTGATTTGAAGCTATCTCTGCTATTTTGAAATTTTAGCCGACCTTGCACAGCTATATCGACATTAAATGGAATGAAGGACCCCTCCACCAGTGCTATTTAAAGGCATCATGAGCTACTTGCAGATTAGTTGTTGGATTATTTCTTCTGGCTGATGGTACAATTGTACACATTTTTGGAGCTTTGTTGTACTTGGTAATAGGTTGAATACTCTACAAGGAGTGGTCTGGCTGGACTTGAAGTACTTTCTTAGTCATTTAAAATATTGTACTGAAAAGGTTTTCTGCCAGACATGAAGGTCCTGGTGGGGCTTCCTCTGGGAATTGAACATGACTGGAAGAATGAAGAGAGCTGGGGTCTTCAAAGAGCAATTCTCTTACCTGAACTTCAGCGAGGGCCAATGCATGGGATGACTTCACATCACAAAAGAGGTTTTAAATGAAATCTACCAACCTCTACAACCACAATTGCAGCCCCAAAGCAAAGAAAGGGCTGCAATGCCTATGGCTAACAAGGTGACTGTAGAAAGTGAAGGAACAGGAAGAGGAAGGAAGGCTACAACATAGATAGCCCTTTCTGCTTGGGCTCCATGTGATCAGACTATTTGTGAGTGATACCAGTAACCTCAACCACATCTCCCATTCACCAACAGTCCCAACCTTTCCTCTATCACTGACCATTACGTTGTCCTGTTTTCAACAACATAAAATAAAAACCACTAGAAAATGCACATTCAAATCCAATTTTATAAATTTACACAGTAAATAATGCATACAAAATGAAACTACTCATCTTTGTGCATTCCCTTACCACCTATCTTCCTCATGCCTTTGCCTATCCTAGAGCTGCTACAAGTTGCTACCCCAGTGGCTGGGTGGTGGAAGGCTGCTGACCTCCAATTGAGGAGACTATAAATGGCCTAGGAGGATAACATTGAGCAACTCTGGGTCTAGAGGGCCCAGCTTCAGACTGCACGATCTTGGCCTGGGCTGCAGGAGGCGGGCTGCCTGGCCAACGTGCAACAGCAAAGGCATTTGCAAAGTGACAGGTGTGGGAGCAACAATGTCTTCACCCTGACAAAGGACAGCAGGTTCATGTCCCATGGAGCCACTGACCGTCTCCCAATGTGCTGCCTCAGTAATTCTACTGATCTGTTGGAGAAAAGATAGATGGACTGCTGTAGCACCCTGGAAACCCCTTTGAACAGTGGTACTCAGAATGACAACAGCAGTCTGAGCTTGCAAGGCAGCAACCAAACCTTTGATGGAAGCCATTTGTGCTGCAATGGAAGCTGTGATATTGACTTTTCTGCCCCTGTTACTAGGATTTCTGTAGCCAGAAGCCTAATCCGAGACATGTGACAACCAGCACCACTATTGCCAATCCAGCTCCCTCAGTCCTCTTGATGGCTTCCTTTTAAAACAAAAACCTGGTCCAACATTTATTCAGCTTAACCATAAATTCCTTTAAAAATATTTTTTAACAAAAAGAATCACTTTCATAACAGTAGGTAGTGGTACCTAATGCAGCCTGCAGCTGTTAAAGGGGAGGTGCATTGTAACTCCAAGATTTGGTTGAAGTCCTTCGTGAAACAGAATCTGTGCTGTGATAGATTGAAGAATGGCTGAACATGTGAGAGAGCTTGCACCAAGATTTTCTGAAAATGCACTGGAGGTCTTGGCGTAAGAGGTGGAGAGAAGGTGAAATGTAATGTTTCTACCAAGGGACAGGTGGCCTGCCAGACATATGCTCAGGAGGTGGTGGGAAGAAGTAGCTGCAGAGGTCAATGCCAGGTGTGTATCTCCAAGAACATGGATGCAGTGCAGGACATGAGCTGTCAAGGTGAGTGATTACAAGGCAGTGTGTCTCATCTGCTATTTTTCCTCAGGGGTGGGTAAGTGATCTGCCCGGGTGCATTCTTTTGTCTGTAATAGAGCTCTGATCTAAAAATCTTTTATTTTTTTGGTTAACTGGTGTATATAGGTGTGTGTGTGAGAGTGTGAAGGGGCTAAGGTAAAAAGAGACTTTAACATTTGGTTAAGGTAGAAAGGGGTCTTTTAAAAATTTAATGTTTGATTTTTAAAGATTTGATCTGTATGATATTGTTTTACTTCATTAATAGTTAAGACATGTTATCTAATAAACTGTTAATTTTGTTGTTCAGTAAAGACACCTGGTTAGTGTGTTCTATACTGTGGAAAATAGTGTATCTGATCGTTTCAATAAGTGGGAAAATGTAAAAAAAATTGTTGTGACCTGTGGAGAATTAACAGTGCACTCCTCCCACTTCGGTCGTAACACTACTCACAATACTGGGTCCTCTACTGCTAAAATGCAGCCAAAGAACAGCACAGGTATCGCTGACTGCACCTCTTAAATCATGTGAAGCAGCAGGCTGCATCAATTTAATGTGCTTTGTTGAATGATAATTTTCTTTTGTCCACTGACTGCAGATCTGAATATATATTTGTTTGAAGAAATTTAAAAAGACATTTTTAAAAAGGGATAACTGCTGGCAGCTTAAGATGATCACGTAGTCTGTTACACTGTGACCTACGTTGCAAAGGACTGTGAGGAGGGAGACAAAATGTCTGTGCATTTCCCAGCAAGAACCAAGACCCAGGAAGTTTAAAGGAACTATCTGTTCTTTTCAACAAGTAAAGAAATATTGCTCACTGTTATGTTTGAATCACTAGTGACTGTCATGTGACAAGCCCCTCCCCATCTGTGGTTTTAAGCTGGTGTTTTTCTCTGCAGCAGAGGAGAAGCAACTGGACTCTGTCATGAGCAGACTCTAAGTGGGGGTACCTCTCTCTCTCTCTCCATTCCAGTTTGAAAGATTTTAAATCCTGACCACCTTTGCATACTCCAGCTACAATGAGAAACCCTGTTGGAGGAAATCATCCGCATCGCTATCTCCAAGAAACCCACTGAACCAGTCATTTACCTCTTAAAACTAAAAGCCTCGGCACCACTGAATTTAGCTAAAAGAGAGCCAAATCACCAAACTTCACAGACTATTCCTTTCATTCTTATGGAATCTAACTCAACCAATCTATCTTTCCCCACACTGTAACCTATTTGTATGTGTATAAATATCTAGTGCGAGTGAAAGTTGGCACGTTGTTTATTATTTTAATAGTTTGGTTTAGGTACAATAAAGTTAACCTCTTTCTTTGCTAACTCAAGAAAACCTGTCTGATTGATTACTTACTTGCTATGACCATAACAAGAACCAAACAGCTACTGAATTGGCTAGCATGTTCACTTTAAGAAAGAATTAAGCTTCTTGTGGTCAAACAAGGAGAGGGAAAAGAGGGAAGCTCTTCAACCTCTCCTCAATTGACAGTAACACTGACTTCACCTGGAAAATGTTGATTTCCAAGGCACAGGACTAAGTAAACTCTATCATAAGACATTATGCTCAAGATCATTGACTATTAGAGCACAGAGGGAGTAGCAGAAAGTGAAAGCAGGGGCCTGTTCCAAGCTCAGGGCTAATACAATCTTGCTCAGGTTGTGTCTTGATCCTGAAACTCACTTAGAACTCCTCTTTGCTGACGATGCTGCTTTAACATCTCACACTGAAGAATGCCTGCAGAGTCTCATCGACAGGTTTGCGTCTGCCTGCAATGAATTTGGCCTAACCATCAGCCTCAAGAAAACGAACATCATGGGGCAGGATGTCAGAAATGCTCCATCCATCAATATTGGCGACCACGCTCTGGAAGTGGTTCAAGAGTTCACCTACCTAGGCTCAACTATCACCAGTAACCTGTCTCTAGATGCAGAAATCAACAAGCGCATGGGTAAGGCTTCCACTGCTATGTTCAGACTGGCCAAGAGAGTGTGGGAAAATGGCGCACTGACACGGAACACAAAAGTCCGAGTGTATCAGGCCTGTGTCCTCAGTACCTTGCTCTATGGCAGCGAGGCCTGGACAACGTATGCCAGCCAAGAGCGACGTCTCAATTCATTCCATCTTCGCTGCCTTCGGAGAATACTTGGCATCAGGTGGCAGGACTATATCTCCAACACAGAAGTCCTTGAAGCGGCCAACATCCCCAGCTTATACACACTACTGAGTCAGCGGCGCTTGAGATGGCTTGGCCATGTGAGCCGCATGGAAGATGGCAGGATCCCCAAAGACACATTGTACAGCGAGCTCGCCACTGGTATCAGACCCACCGGCCGTCCATGTCTCCGTTATAAAGACGTCTGCAAACGCGACATGAAATCGTGTGACATTGATCACAAGTCGTGGGAGTCAGTTGCCAGCATTCGCCAGAGCTGGCGGGCAGCCATAAAGACAGGGCTAAATTGTGGCGAGTCGAAGAGACTTAGTAGTTGGCAGGAAAAAAGACAGAGGCGCAAGGGGAGAGCCAACTGTGCAACAGCCCCAACAAACAAATTTCTCTGCAGCACCTGTGGAAGAGCCTGTCACTCCAGAATTGGCCTTTATAGCCACTCCAGGCGCTGCTTCACAAACCACTGACCACCTCCAGGCGCGTATCCATTGTCTCTCGAGATAAGGAGGCCCAAAAGATACAAATACACTGAACCACAAAACCATCACACACGGTGTATTGCCATCCAAACACCTTTTGAAAATGTGTCTTGCCACCAGTATGATAACGTGCATTTCTTTTCTGCTTTTTTATGCCTGGAAGAATAACCTGCCACAAGTGGCGGCCGTGCCTTCAGCTAACAAGGCCCTGAGTTCTGGAATTCCCTCCCTAAAGCTCTCTGCCTACCTACCTCTCTTTCCCCCTTTAAGGTGCTCCTCAAAACCTACCTCTCTAATCAAGTTTTTGGTCATCTGCCATAATGTCTCTTTATGTGGCTTGGGGTCATATTTTGTTTTATAACTTTCCTGTGAAGCACCTTGGGACGTTTTATTGCTTTAAAGGCACTATATAAATACAAGTTATTGTTGTTATTGCTATCTCCAACTGGGAACCTCCATCCTAATCAACGTTTGGATGTATCTCTGGGAATTAACCCTTTATAGGTTGAATATAACCTTTCTCGCCAAATCATAGCATGAATGAAAACAAAATCACTGCATTTTTGTATCAGTTAGATGTCCCATGCGCTCACTCTTGCTTTACTATACCACCACTGCACACAAGGACTGATGTCTTGGCGGTTCTGCTCCACTAGTGTAAATGAGGCAGAGTGAAACTCTAATTTATGGCTGTTGACCCCTCCTAAAAGTCTAGTAGAATGCAGTCTGTGCCTGCAAGGATGCATCAAATCCACCTCCCTGAACGCTAGCAGGAATGTCAGAGAAGCACCATGCCTCTCCAATGGTAGACAGGATTCCTGGCAAATGTTCAGGAGAAAACACTATAAATATTTTTTTCTACTCCCAAAGGAGCATGTGAGCCTCTTGATCCACTCTCTGATTGATTCCCTTTCTATGATTTGGTTAGAGCCTTCATAAGTTGTACTCATGCCAGCACTCAACTGGCGAGTGCTACTGTGAGGCCTTACAAGCTGTGTTACTGCTACTCTGGTGAAATAAAGCCTGGAAAAGCATTTTCCTAGGTGTGCCTAGGTCTGTAAAGCAGCTGTAATGGGTAAGGGCAGGTGTGGGCAACCGTTCTCTGATGTGAATGCACCTGTCTCACATCCCTCCTTTCATCCTTTAGTGCTAAAATCAAATAAAAGAGGAACACCCAGAAGAATTCCCATATCTAGTATTTTAATTGTAGCAATCAGAAATCCTGTTAATAAAACCTAGCAAAATAAAAATCTCAAATCTAATTCTCAAAAACCTTAAAGATAAACACTGCAATCAAAAATGCACTTGTGAAAAATCCAGCAGGCCACCCTTTAAGAAATCAATCTTTAAAAGAGCAAATTGTGCTAGATCTTCAGCCTCCATTTTTATGTGGACTAATGCTGTATTCTCTCAGAGCCAATCAGAGAATCAAGCTAACAGTCATGATCATGATATTAATGTCGACTTTAATAGCTAAATAAAGCTAACGCACACTTCATGTGAGCACGTATAGGCTGGCTAACAGCATACTGCACTAATCGGATAAGGATCTCATGAAGCGGAATGCATGCCTGATTTCTTGGCCTCTGCTCCCACATTCCACGCTACCACAACTGAACCAGCCAGAAAATATTGTATGTGTTTATGATGCTGCTGACTGCATCAGTGTCAGCTTGACCCTGTTAATAGCACACTTGTCTCTGGGTCAGCAGATCGAGGATTCAAACTCAGGCCAGGGTTTTAAGTTCAGAGTTTAAGCTGACACTCCAGTGAAATGGTGCAGAATGCAGCATTGTTTAAGATTAAGCTGCCTGCCTGAGATTTGAAACCAAGGTTTCATTTGCATGTTCGAGTCATTGAGTCAGATCTCCAGTACTATTCAAAAAAAACAGGGAGTTCTCCTAGTATTCTGGCCAATGCTCCTCCCTCAACCAATACCACCAAAAAGTAAATTAACTTATGATTCATCTCAGTGTTCTTTGTGAGATGTTTGTTGGCATAGAATAGTTGCTCTCTTTAGTCACTGTAATTTATGGGAGAAAGGGCTTTCAGGGATTTCAATATGACAAAGCATTTACCATGTAAAAAACTTAATAAGTAGCAGTATTAAATTACAATTTAATGGCCTATTTTCATTATTTTTCTTCTCATAAATTATTACTCTGCCCTTCTTCCCCTAAAGGCATTGAACCCTTGCTAGGGTCTTCTGCCTCACCGAAATGACCATTACTCACATGTGGGTTAAAGTGATCTATGTTGGCAGGCTATTCAAACATGGCAGCATCACAACTAAGCCCAATTCCATCAACCTTGGCTCAGTAGTAACACTCTTGCGTCTGAGTGAGAAAGTCATGCGTTTTGGTCCCACTCCAGAGACCTGAACACATAATCTAGGCTGACAATCCAGTGCAGTACTAAGGGAGTGCTGCTCTGTTGGAGGTGCCATTTTTCAGTTGCGACATTAAACCAAGGTCACATCTACCCTCTCAGGTGGATGTAAAAAAAATCCAGTGGCACTATTTTGAAGACAAGACTGGTGTCTTTTGTTCCTCAATCAACATCCAAAACTGATTGTCTGCTCATTATCACATTTCTCTTTATGGGAATTTGCTATGTGCAAATTGGCTGCCACGTTTCCTACATAGCAACAGTGACTACACTTCAAAAATAATGTTTTAGTTGCAAAGCTCTTATGGAGTGTCCTGAGGTTGTGGAAGGCACTATATAGTGCAAGTATTTCTTTTCTCTCCTGATGTCTGTACACATTTGTTTTCAGAAGGGCTGACTGAATAATGATCAGGACAGGACCCCTGGTGGATTTTCTAGGGGTTAAATTGGATAACCTCCAAAAACAGGCACAGGGATTGCAAAATGTGATTGACCCACAGCCGTTGATTGAAATGCAGGCAGGATGTCAACTTTTCTGTGTGCAGCCAGGTGCACCCCATGCTGTTGATTGGCTGCATGTATCAGCAGGGACCCAATATCATCAGGGCCTAGCACAGGGGTCTGCAACCTCCAGCTCCGGAGCTGCATGCAGCTCATTAATAACTCGTGGGGTTCCCAATCTTGATCAATTAAACCCATTTTGATGGTAATTGGATAGCTTTTAGCATTTATAAAACTTGTATTAACAATGCATATGTGATAATGTATAATTTAATTAACAACTTTTTTTATAAAAACCTTTAAAATATTTTTGAAATGCGTTTCTATCTTGTTTAACATTACTTATTGGCTTTTGAATAACAAGATTGCAGCTCTTAAGACAATGCGTTTTTGACTAAATTTTTTTAAAAGGCTCTTCTTGTTATTAAGGTTGCCGCCCCTGGCTGAGCACAACTTAAAGCTAGCCTGCACTACTTAAAGCTAGTCTGTACCTCTTAAAGGGGAGAAAACAGTGAGTAACAGTATTCAAGCTTATCAGTAGATTTTTGTATTTGTTGTATCCTTTTAGCAAATCACAGTCACCATTTCTCTTGAAGTCCTGCAATGGATTAAAATGCTTGGGGCACACTAGGAATGTATGTGAGCAAGTATTGCATGGCCATGGAATTAAGTCATGAGTAACTTGTTTTCTATTTTTTGGCTCTTTGGGTTTATTTGTCTGATTTGAAAAATGGTTATTGCATATGAAAATTGCAGCCGTTGGTCTCCAGACAAGATCCCTTCCCTTAAAGCAATGTCTGCATTAGGAATACTAAACATTCTTTTTAAGATGTTATCTGCTTTATTCCTTAATTCCTTAGCATTTTATCAACATAATTTAAGAAATGTACACTGGCCTATGTTTAATTTTGACTAAAATACTTCAAGTAACATTAGCCAGTAATTGGAAGACGACCTGCAGTGTTTGCTCTGTCGGTAATCGGACATAAAAATCTGAATGACCTTTTGTGTATTTAGCACCATTTCAGAAAGATGTCATTTTTAAAATTATCATTGAGAAACTAAGGTTAAGGGCTCGGGACTATAGTGCAGAACAGTGGCACAGTGGTTAGCACTGCAGCCTCACAGCTCCAGGGACCCGGGTTCGATTCTGGGTACTGCCTGTGCGGAGTTTGCAAGTTCTCCCTGTGTCTGCGTGGGTTTTCGCCGGGTGCTCCGGTTTCCTCCCACATCCAAAAAACTTGCAGGTGATAGGTAAATTGCCGTTGTAAATTGTCCCTAGTGTAGGGAGGTGATAGGGAATATGGGATTACTGTAGGGTTAGTATAAATGGGTGGTTGTTGGTCAGCACAGACTCGGTGGGCCGAAGGGCCTGTTTCAGTGCTGTATCTCTAAATAAATAAATAAATAAACAGCACCAATATTGAAAAGAGTAATAGAGATGATGAGGTAAAACAAGAAATAAAGCTTGGCTTTTAAAAGTCTGAAGACCACATGAAGAAGGATAAGGTGAGGAAGGTAAAAGAGTTCCACAGCTTTGAAGTCCTGGGATAGAATGAACTGGAGTAGGAGACAGTCCAATGAAATTTGAGAAGATGACATTTCTCTTTTAATGAAAAATAGAAGAATATTTGTGTCACATTTATAGATTTTTGACCATTTTTCCACAGAAAGGATCTAGACATTTGCTTTAGATGGGTTAAATTTACTACAGGGCAAGTAAGTATATATTAGCTTTCAGACAGGGCAACTAAATCAGCATACTGTAGACAATGAAAAATAATTTGGCATTCCAATCACTGTTCTTGGCAATCCAAATTCATTTGAGCTCAGCAAGTTATGCTGGTGAACTCCACTTTTGTTGGGAGCAGGAGCAATTGCATTTATCTAAAAGCTCACACTGCAGTTAAGCTTTAAAGGAGACCCAGCAGTCAACTTTAGCTGTCCAGGCAGGCGGTGGATAGGGATTTTGTACCTCCCATCCAATGACATCAGATGGGAGGCCAGAACAATTTTGATGCCTCATTTTGAGCCTCATTTAAATAGATCAGGCAAGCTGTCAGTGTTAATCGCACTGCTTATAGACAGTTTGGGAAAGCGGGAAATCCAGTGGTGCAGGAGTTCATTATGGGCCTGCAGCAGCATCTTAATGGGAAGGGCTGAAAGCATGGGGGTTAAAAGGAGCATCAGATTTCAGTGGCAGGGAAATTTTATGAACACACATAGCAGCAAGGAGATGGATTTATAGAACCCTTAAGGCTCAAGACTCTCTGGCGACTCAAGAGAAAACAGCATGTCAGACCTGCTTCCAGCTTTCCCTGTGTGCAGCTAGAGGCCACTCTCCCTGCTGCCAACCTTTAGCACCCATGATTTGGGGCTGGGTTGAGGATGTGGCAGTGGTAGTCCTAATTGACATAATGGCATGTGTCAGTCAACCTCTATTTGAATACTTTAGTTAGACCTCTGCCTCTTTCCATCAGGAGCACTGGCCACAAGAGATCGAGGTCTGACCAAAGATTTGAAGAGTGGACCTCCAGCGGAAAGTCTAAGGATTTGTTCCCTTTATTTTCATCCCCTTCCCGATCCTTTTACAAGCATGATCTGGGAGGTAGAGAGAGACATAAATCTGCCTGGCAGACACCAAAAGGTTAGTCAAATTTTTGGGGAAAGATGACCCTGCACAAGCGGCAAAAGGAACTCAAGGGAGAGTGGTTTTGTCCTGAGCTTTAGGATAGAATTCAGAGGGATTATTCTGCTTAAGTAACATTACCCGCCAAAGTGGAATAACGTGTTCATTATTTTTATATCTTTACACAAAGTCAAGTTGTATTAATTAAACTGAGAGAAGCTGATTTTATTGCTCTCTATGTTCACCTTACTGTGGAATAGCCTCACCTACTTTACCTCACTTTGCCTTTGCGGAGATTGAAGAAAGGCACATGCAAAAGCCCCAAGTATCTGGTCTGGATCGCAAGGGGACACTATTGTTACCTCCACAGGTTCCGCTGTCATACAAGTAGATATTGGGTGGTGTGTATCAACTTCCAAATAACTAAAATGCTCAGACCTCCGATAACAACTTGCTTTTATATAGCACCTTTAACATAATAAAACATCCTAAGGCACTTCACAGGAGCATAATCAGAATAAAAACTAGCACTAACTAAAGAAGGAACCATTCGGACAGATGAGCAAAAACTTCAATGAGGTAGATTTTAAGGAACATCCTAAAGGGGGGTAGAGAGACTCGGTGGAGAGCTTTATGGATGGAATTCCAGTGCTTAGATCCTAGGTGGCTGAAGGCACAGCCACCAAAGCCGGGATGAAGGAAATGGGCAGTGTGATGGACTCAGCAGTTTGCAAGACCAGTGGGGGAGCATGTGCGAGCTGTGGTCTGAACAGATGGCTTGTTGAATGTTCTATTGGGTGCACTGACCTTGGTTTCAAAGCTTTTTTTTGAGGCAGATCCTGACTGAAAGGGAAACTAAAACTGAAACAGAAATTAAAACTAAAATAGAAAAAATAAAGAAATTTAAACTAAAACTAAACCTGAAGAAGGGTCACTGACCTGAAACGTTAACTCTGCTTCTCTCTCCACAGATGCTGCCAGACCTGCTGAGTATTTCCAGCATTTCTTGTTTTTATTTCTGTTACTTAAAGTAACTGATTAACCAGACTCAGCCATACAGAGCCTAGGGTTGTCACTGAAAGGCTCAGATAAAGGTAATACTGGTGGATCCATGCCATCAAGACTGTCACGAGCAGAGCTGAGGAGGTCCTGAAGAAGTGTGCCGATTCGGTAAAGATGATACCCATGGAGTTCAGGTTGAAGGGGAGCTGCTGTCGGATGAGAATTGGTGGCTGTCGCTTGGAAGAAAGGAGCTGGAGATTTACTTGATGAATTTCAGAGCTTTGAAGAACTTTGTAGCTGTAATTGGTGCCATATATGCTGATTAGACTGCCAGTAAATCACAGAAACACAGAATCACAGAATTGTTACAGTGCAGAAGGAGACCATTCGGCCCATCGTGTCCGCACTGGCTCTCTGAAAGAGCAATTCCGTCAGTTCCATTCCCCTGCCTTCTCCCCATAACCTTACACACTCTTCCTTTTCATATAACTGTCAAATTCCCTTCTGAATGTTTCAATTGAACTTGCCTCCACCACGTTCTCAGGCAGTGCATTCCAAACCTTAAACACTTGCTGCATGAAAAAGTTTGTCCTCGTATCACTTTTGCTTCTCTTACCAAATACTTTAAATCTGTGCCCTCTCATTCTCGATCCTTTCATGAGTGGGAACAGTTTCTCTCTATCTACTCTGTCCAGACCACTCATGATTCTGAATACCTCTATCAAATCACCTCTCAGCCTTCTCTTTTCCAAGGAAAACAGTCCTAACTTCTCCAATCTATCTTCATAACTGAAATTCCTCATCCCTGGAACCATTCTTGTGAATCTTTTCTGTACTCTCTCCAATGCCCTCATGTCTTTCCTAAAGTGTGTCACCCAGAACTGGACTCAATACTCCAGCTGAGGCCAAACTAATGTCTTATACAAGTTCAACATAACTTCCTTGCTCTTGTGCTCTATGCCCCGATTAATAAAGCCCAGGATACTGTATGCTTTATTAACCGCTCTCTCAACCTGTCCTGCCACCTTTAATGACTTATGTACATATACACCTAGGTCCCTCTGCTCCTGCGCTCCCTTTAGAATTGTACCCTTTATTCTATATTGTCTTTCCATGTTCTTCCTACCAAAATGAATCACTTCACATTTCTCTGCATTGAATTTCATCTGCCACCTATCCACCCATTCCACCAACTTGTCTATGTCCTTTTGGAGTTCTACACTATCCTCCTCACAGTTCACAATGCTTCCAAGTTTCGTATCGTCTGCAAACTTTGAAATTGTGCCCTGTACACCAAGGTCTAGGTCTTTAATATATATCAGGAAAAGCAAGAGTCCCCACACTGATCCCTGGGGAACTCCACTACAAACCTTCCTCCAGCCCAAAAAACATCCATTAACCACTACTCTTTGTTTCCTGTCACTCAGCCAATTCCGTATCCATGTTTCTACCGTCCTTTTATTCCATGAGCTACAAGTTTGCTCACAAGTCCGTGAGATCTATCTTATTGTATCTGATAGTTAGTGGAATTTCTAATATATATAGACCATGATTAGTATGTTAATTCATGTTTAATTTATGTTGATTTTTGTTTGATTGTTAAAGTAAAAGTTATAAAAGTGAAATCTTGTCCATTTTTTTATGGGGGTCGTTCAGTAAATTTGGTTCTTTTGGTTTGTTGATCTCCATGGGGATCTTAATAGTGGATAAACAAGAGGCCAGAGTTGGAGTAATGCAGTGTTCTCAGAGGGTTGTCGTGCTTGAAGAGAGTACAGAGATAGGGAGAGGCAAGGCTGTGGAGGAATTTGAACATGAGGACTAGAATTTCAAAACTGAGGCATTCAGGCACCAGGAGCTAATGCACGTCAACAAGCACAGGGGTGATGGGTGAACAGGACTTGGTGCCAGTTAGGATACTGGCAACAGAGGTTTGAAGGAGCTTAAGTTTATGGAGGGTGGAAGACGGGAGGCCGGCCACGGTTACGTTGAAATTGTCAAGTCTGGAGGTAATAAAATCATGGATGTGAGTCTCAGCAGCAGATGGGCTGAGGCAGAAGCAGAGATGGTCAAAATTACAGAGGTGGAAGGAGATGGTCTTGGTGATGGAGAGGATAATGGGTCGGCAGCTCAGCTCAGGTCCAATAGGACACCAAGAAGACCCAAATGCATAACAATCGTTTTTTCTCTGTAATTAACAATAAGTTAAAATCACATTCACAGAGAATGAGGTTTCCTGCTCAAACATGACATTGGAAAATTACTCCCAGCATTCCATGCAATTGTCCTGAATAATTTTGCGCCTCAGCCTGTGTTGGTTTGGACCAAATTAAAACTGATTTTAACAATGCCTCAATAATACAGAATTGCTCACAGAAGCAGGTCAATTCATTGAATTGATAAATTAAGACTAATAGAAAAGCCTTTACTATACCCATGTATTAAAGTCACATGTTTATATCATTGTTTCAAGTAACTTTTTATATGGTGGTAACAAATATCTCTGAGAACTGCATTTGAAGTCAGGCTAAAGGTTATGTCACAGGCTCCTAAATAAAGAACCAACTTTGTAATTCCACAAATAAAACAGCAGGTTTTCTATACTAAAAAGTTATGTAAGTGATACTCAACCAACCCCGTTAATTCAGTGCCAAGTAAAATGCAAATAAAGCTCTTTCTTTTAGAAGTGTTTTCTATTGTAATTAATCCAATACTCCATTGATGTCATAGCACTGCCCTCAGAGTTCATCCCTACTTTTAAAGGCAGCATGATAATATAAAACAGGCAACATATGTACCTCCAGAGGTGAAGGACGCCATCTTGCAAAAGGGTTTGGTTTTGTCGGCATGCGGGGAAGAGTAGCCATGGCGATAGTGTGATTGGTTATCACTGATGCCCTGTGTCACCAGGGCTGCCATTTTCTTCATGTCGCAAGCAGACTGATTTCTCAGCCCACCTGCACAGGCCAGCAATGTCACTTGAACCAGCTGCCTGTTATTCCCATTATATTGCACTTTTCCTTCAACACATTTTCTAACTGGATCGTGTTTCATTGTACAATATAAATGGAGTATTGTATGAAACCTTAGTGAATTCAATCTGTCTGTCATCTGAATTTTTTTTCAGAACTACATGACGGTGATGTTGCGCTGCCAAAACTACTGGATGAGTAATGGATCATTTATCTGGCATCCAAACAATGCACAGACTCTGCTGCCAGCATGCAACCCTTTTGGTGTTAGTCATTCAGCTTTGCTATAATGTGCCTTTAACAAGGAGCCAGTATATTACCTGGATGTGCTGGTGAGTAACTTTTTTATTCACTCATCATTTTCCACTGCACAGTGCCAGTAGAAATAGTATTAGAATGATTTATAAAGATCAAGGAGCTGAGGTCTGGATTGCTAAACTCATTTAATCACAGGATCATAGAACTTACAGCACAGAAGTAAACCTTTTGGCCTATCAAAGCTGTGCCAATGCTAGCTAAGGGGTGATTGCCAAACACCCTTCTTCTGTGCTGTAATTCATTTATGATTCTTTGATTAAATAACTCAGAACTTAGCTACTTGATGTTTGTAAATTGGTCCAGTGTTATTTCTGCTGGCGTAGGACCACAGAATACGGTGGGTTAGAAAAATGCATTTACTCACCAGTACATTCAGGTGGTACACTTACTCCCTGTTAACATAAAAACATAAGGAATAGGAGAAGGAGTTAGCCATTATAGCCCTCGAGCCTGCTCTACCATTCAGTAAGATCATAGCTGATGACCTATCTTAATTTCACTTTCCCATCTTATTCCCATATCACTAATTAATTTAAACCTGCGGCCACATAAATCTTTGTACTTTACAAGAATTATATCCAGTATTCAGATATCTGAAGGAAAATAGCCAAAGCTAATATGGTCCCTACTGCTTAGAGCAGGCACGTTGGTGCTAACGCGATTTACCCACAATGCATATTGGAAGGTTTATTCTCTCCATCTGCAACACTCACAATGTTCAGAAGAAACAACTGAAATGTCAGTGAAATAGATTTAATGCTAAACTTTCAACAGCTATCTATATTTTTAAAAATTGTTGGAAATGCTGCCTACCCGCACAGGTGGGCATAAAAAATTCCATGGCACTCTTTCAACTATGAGCAGGGGAGTTCTCCCCAATGTCCTGGCCAATATTTATCCCTCGATCAACATCACAAAAACAGATTATCTGGTCATTATCATATTGCTGTTTGTGGGAGCTTGCTGTGCGCAGATTGTCTGCCACACCTCCTACATTACAACAGTGACTACACCTTAAAAGTAATTTATTGGCTGTAAAGCACTTAGGACGTCCTGAAAGGCACAATATTAACGCAAGATTTTTCCTTTATTTATCAAGATTCGGCTATTGCTTTGTAGAAGTATGTAATAGTTTTGGATATTTTAGAATATTCCATAGGCAGGTGTAGTCAGGAAGCTGAAAAAGAAATGATAACTGAAGACCAGTTGTAAGGATAGTTTTTGGCGTTTGGACCACAGCAGAGGTGAAAGGTCATCTGGCGGCTACTTTATACTTTGGACCTTAACGAGGTATCATTTACTTTGTTATTGCAGTCGGTCCTGTGCAGAGCAAACTGTAACCCAGCACCAGTTAGAGGTGATTAAGCATACAAGGCAACTGTACCTTAATGAGGTGCAAACTATTGAGAGAACACCTGTCTACATCTGAAATCCACAAAATGCTTAACATAGCAATTTTATAATTGACAATAACAGGATAGAAAATTATTAGAAAAGTAAAATACTGCAGATGCTGGAAATCTGAAATAAAAACAGAAAATGCTGGAAACACTCAGCGGGTCTGGCAGCATCGTAGAGAGAGAAACAGAGTTAACTGGCTGAGTTTTGCCACTTACCTGGAAGTCCCACCACCAGGGCCGAAAATGGGAGGTGACCCCACTTTATTGAGTGGTGATCCGGACTCATATTGCCAGCAATGGCCGCTGTCCAACTAAGGGTAGTGACCCACCCCCAAGAGCTGCCGGCCCAATCAAAGGACCAGCAGCTTGGCAGCTCCAGTCGCGCCACCACTAACAGTGGCCATTGCTGAGGCTGCAGCTCCAGGCAGAGGGTGCTTCAATGGTGTGGCACCCTCAAAGTTGGGTTGGGGGAAGCCGAGGTCAGACAGGGAGGCCCTGGCGATTGTGAGGGTGGGAGGTAATGGAGCACCGGCAGTGCCATTGCCACAAGGGCAGCCATTGTTGCCAGGGGCCTCTCCGTGGGCCATGGAGTGCCCATCAAGGAGGCCCATCCCGGAACCCATTGGGAGGCCACATGGGTTTACCTGGTGGTTCCCCCCACACAGTGGCGGGCTTTCCCGATGTGGGAAAAATGCCCGCAGAGGCAGAAAGTGGCCCTTATTAGGCCATTTAAGTGGTTGAATTGGCCACCTGGTGGGTGGCCGAGCCACGAAATTTCCCACCACTGGCAATATGACATGGCGGAGGGAAAATATTGTGATCCCCTCCTGACACCTCCCCCCACCATTTTGCCAGCCTTCCTGCCTCCCAGCCCAGCACCAATGGGCCAGGAAAATTCAGCCCAATGTTTCAGGTCTGTGACCTTTCATCAGATCCTGACTGATGGTCAAAGACTGGAAATGTTAACTCTGTTTTTTCTCCCCACAGATGTTGCTGGACCTACTTAGTATATCCAGCATTTTCTATTTTTATTGTGGAAAATTATTAGCACTTTTTAGGTGATTTAAACATGTATGTTTCATATGCTGGGGACTGTGAATCTTTGTATCCAGCAATATTCTGCCCTCCTTTCCTGAAAACATTGACTCATTCCTGGGTCTGGTCCAGGACTTCTGACAATCCTCCGATACTTCCTCCAAGTGAACTTTCTTAATGTTTGGGCCTAGAAGGGGTGTGTCAGCAGGCTATTCAGCAATGCAGGGCATGACATTTGAATTTGATCTTGTATATCCACACATGCATACTTTTCAGTCAGGGTCATGGACAGTAATCAAAAGTGGGAATGCTGGCTGTATTTCCTCTCCCAAAATCAGGGGCATTGAGGCTAATAGTATCACAATACCACCATGTTGAATTAACACCAAAATCTCTATGTCCAGAGTTATCAAATTGGGCATTTGAATGAAGTATAAATTTGGAACAGGCTGCTGGAAATCTCTAAAATGGAAACTACTAAACAATTAATCTGGTTTTCTTTAAATAAAGCCCATTTTCCACTCATTGCTGAAAATTATGGTGTAGGGTGCTAATTTATTTAGGCCATATGTTCTTTAATTAATCTTCATCGTTAACATAGCCACCATCATACCAGTCCCATCCATTTCGTGGCCCTGTTCTGTTTTGGAGCTATCAGAAAGCGTCAATGAAAGCGACAACTTGCCAAGAGGAAAATCTTGTCAGTCATTTTCTATCGAATCTGTCGTGTCCCATTTCAAATAATCTCTCCATCAACTTAATAAGTTCAGAGTTAAACAAAGAAGTAATTATACAGATATAAACAGAGTAAAGTACAGAACTAGCATATTATAGATTTCAATATAAAGCTTTAAAAACACCCAGGGAAATGAATACCACAATCATAGGCAGACCTGCTCTTTCCTCATAAATTTCTACCTATCTTATTAGCCAGAAGGCAACAGATACTAAATAATTGTCAAAGTCTATGTTATTGGTGGCAAGGAGAAGGAGAGAGCACAAGAGACACATACAGACAGATAGACAGAGTGATTATTTGCTCTGATTAGACTTTGATACATTGGGTCAGAGATCCACTCTCCTTTCTAGTCTTGCACCAAAGACAAAATTGACTCACATATTAGCAGGAGACGTATCTTATTACTAACATAACAATGACTGTTTCTAGGCTGTGCTATTCAGTCCCTTGGGTGGCCCCACCATCGCCCAAAAAGGATAGAGCTTCATGCTTATTTTCCTTCTTTGTATATAATATGACATTGAATTTTTGTTGCACTCTTCCACAGGCATAATACCTTCTGATGATTTTCCCATCTTGGGATTGCATGACAATATTGTCTTTTAAAAACTAGATAAACTAATCAGATGTGGTGAGCATGCCTCGAGCAATGAAATAAAGAAATTACCACTAAATGCATTATGCATGAGTCGGCTTTAGATCTAATGATGAACCGTGATAATGCAATGCTTCTTCCAGTGGTTTTATTGTCTCTTATCACCTTCATCTATCTCATTGCCTTCCTGTTGCAAAGTGGAGTTAGACAAGATCTCATCTCTTGTTTATTTAGTATCCTCCACACATTCCACTTTAGCTGCATACACCTGCAGGAGCTTCGAGCCTATTCAAATGTGGCTGCACAGCTCACAGCACCTCAGCCCTGAACAAATCAGATTGCGAATCAGGAACTTGTGGTACAACCATTTATATGTAAAGATAGTTAATTGTAGCAATGTTGCCACAAGGTTCATTCAATGTATTGGCATCAAAAAGTTGTAAGGGGAGAAAATGGCACATTTTGATATTGTATAACACAGGAGTGAGATACTCGTACACAAGGTTAACTGTTTATGATTGAGGATTGTGCATGTAATTTTTCTAAAGTCACAACCATACAGCTGCTTGTGGGTGAAATTTGCACTCCTGCAGTTCGTGGAAATCCACATTAATTACAGAGTGGTTCTGATCGCATACTATCCCCAATGTCATGGGAAGATCAATACTGACTGATAATGTTCCCCTGCTGCCAGACTCCAAAATGGCAGTGCTGACCTTCATCCAGGAATGTCCACTGCACCAATTAGTTTATCTTGTTTTTGAAAGTTGATACTGCCATGCAGTTCCAAGATGAGACCTGTTTATATTTGCTGACACTGACACTTTTGGTGAGAAAATGTAAACAAAAGAAGTGGCAGATGTGTTTTACTGCCTCTGGTGGCTATAGTAGTGGCTGCTTATGCTGCAAGGTTCTTGCAATAATTCACCAGCTCAAATTGCTCCACCACTACCATCTGTGACAAGCCTGTAACTATTAATATTTCCCCTGGCTGTCCCCACACATGACCCACATTTAGAAGGACAAAATCCATAGGCATTTTTTACATTACAGGAGTGCAGTCAATGGAAATGGCTCTTCTTCCATTGGCTGCACTACTTAGTATAAAAACTTTGATTTCAACAGAATCAACAGCATAATATAACTTTGTCATTAGAGCAAACATCACTTGTTGTGGAAACTTAACACAGGAATCTAACTTCCTGCATCTGTACTTTTCTGCAACTAGGGTCCTTGTATTACACAGTAGAGCCCAACAGACCTTCAGAGACTCCTGCAGGTGCATGCAGCTAAAGTGGAATGTGTGGAGGATACTAAAGGGACCTTCAGACACTGACACTCAGAGTCTCAGTGGCAGAGCAGAGGCCAATCTCCCAGTATCCCCAAGAAGTATTTAAGAAAGCAGCTTATATGATTGTACTGGTGGGTTCTTATTAAAGCACAGCTGGGCATAATATGTAAATTTCACATGCCATCATTACACTTTATTGTAACCATAACTATTATTATAACTATTATGATTTATTAAGGCCCTAATGTCACCACCAAGCTTAATCATTTTGTACCATATTCCTAGAACCTATTTGCTAATTGGTTGGAG
The DNA here is from genome assembly GCF_036365525.1 of Heterodontus francisci. Lineage (NCBI taxonomy): Eukaryota > Metazoa > Chordata > Chondrichthyes > Heterodontiformes > Heterodontidae > Heterodontus > Heterodontus francisci. The sequence continues at coordinate 93,458,100 of NC_090383.1, read as the reverse complement.
AGCGATGACCTCTGTTTTATTTTGTTAAATAATCAGCACCAGCTGACACAGGCTCTGCCATGAGTCTGGGAACACAGCGTGTTGGACACATCCAAGGTGTAATCGCACCTCCGTGGCCACCTGGGATGCTTAAAAGCTGAGGCCTGTTATATGCCAATAATCTCACTGTTTTCCAACACATTCTAAACGGTGAAAATATCACTTGGAAGTATTTCAAACATTTTTGATCTGACGGCCTAAACCCTGTGTTTAGATCTGTTCCTGAGAACTGTCAGTTTGTCTGATTTGTTGAGGATGCAGGAGGTTGACTGAAGCTGATTTGCATTTGGCAGCTCATCCCAGGCTAGTTTGAAAATACAGATGATTTATTTCTTTCACCTTGTTCAAGCAGTCGAGATGTATCATTCTTTCTCTCAGAGACAAAAATAACTGTGATGGCTAGAAATTTGAAATAAGAAAGAAGATGTTGAAAATACGCAAGAGACTGATCAACATCAGGAAGAGAAAATAAATTTTGTTTGGGACCCAAATCAGGTTTAGACTGAAGCTTTGCCACCCAAAATATTAATCTGCTTCTTTCAGGTGGTGATTGGCCTTGTATTGTATTGCCAGCATTTCTGTTTTTATTCGAAAGAAATGTTTCCATTGAAGATCACTTCTAAGCGTACATGAAGCACTCCTGAGCTCTAACATTAGAGCTGGTACTACAATATTTTAGCACCAACTTTGACCTTTGCTTCCTTGGGGTGAAGCTCCTCCCTGAATTTACTGTTTAATTTTAATTGATAGAAATTAGCTTGTTTTTATAAGGGAAATTTCTTACTTTCATGAAAATATTTCCATTTCAAGTTCTTGGGATAGACACGCAGTACCTCAGAATAAATGATATGTTTAAACTAATTTTCCCTTATAATTTTCTCCCTTCCCATCCTTTGCTGGAAAAAACTGACTGTGCTTCAAATTAAGAAAGATGCCATAAGGTGTTCTTTTGTCAAGGTGCTGACTCATACAAAGGTCATTCTTCATGTATGAGCTTAGACATAGGCTATTTGACTGCAGTGTGTAACGCCATTGAACTCGATGCTGTTCTCACTCGATATATATATAAAGGTGCAAGTTCCAGCAGAAGTCACTAACTAATGATCAAAAATGGGAACCTTAGCTCATATTTTCCTCCCTGGCCCAGAGCACTGAGGCTAATTATAGCATTTGTACTGTCATGTTAGCTGAGATCAGTTAACTCAGCAGAGATCAGGGATAAAACCTGAGACCTTCATTTCTATATGGTTCACTGGGTAGCTGACATATCAACTGAACGACTGGGGGAACTTATTTGTGGTTTGCAAATCCATTTGCTTCAACTATGCTTTAAATGTGAATAGTGACATCAGCAAGAGACAATTTACAAAAATGTGATGTGAATTAGTATAAGATGGCTTCGGAAGGTGCTGCTATTTACAAAGAGACTACTTGAAGGCAAAATTACATAGAATTAGATATTAGCTACAGCATAGAAACAAGCCATTCGTTGTAACTGATCTATGTCAAGGTTTATAGTCCACATTAGCCTTCTCCAACTCTACTTACTTCATCCCATCCTGGCTCCTGCCCCAATCCGTATCCTTCGATTCTACCTCTATCTTGTTTAGTTTCTTATCTCCCAAGGAATAGGTAAGTGGCCTCTTTATTCCTCCTACCAAAATGGGACTTCTGACAGTGCAGCACATCCACAGTACTTCGCTGAAGTATCAGCCTAGATTATGTGCTCATGTCTCTGGAGCTGGACTTGAACCCACAATTTTCTGCAATTGACTCTTTCCGGAGAGTGGCGCGATGTGAGCAGTACCTCTCAAAAAAAAAACACTTCAGTATATTGAATTCTATTTGACATTTATCCAGCCACTCTGCAAGCTTGTTTATGCCTTCCTATATTTTGGTTCAATCTTTCACATTGTTAGTTATAAACCACCAAGTGGTATTATCTGTGATTTTCAACACCAGGGAGTTGATTTCAACTTCTGGCTGGGAATACAGCCTTCCCATCCCAGGCTGTCAGCCCAATTTTAACAACCTGGCCTTGTTACCATTATGCAGGGCTGACTCTCGCCCAGACTTGCAGCAGTAATGAGGAGTCCATCAGGTAGGAGTGGATTTCAGGCAGCAGAAGGTCGTGATGGAGGCATAACATATGTGGTCAGGAGACGGTCCGGAGGCAATCACAGTAGAAGGAGGAATAGAGATGCTCAGGGCAGGGAAGGTCCAAGGTTTCCTTGTGGGGCTAGTAGGAATACTCTTGCTCCTCTAGCCCCAAATGAAAACTACAAGAAGTTTAAACAAGCCTACCTTGCTGGGTCTCTTCTGCCCCAGCTCTTGTTCTCAACAAGTTTGGCCTGGCAGAGATAGCCGCAAGGAATTGTTCCCTATGTAGGCTTGGAGTTAATATTGCAGGAGAGGGCCAATGGTGTCATTACAATCCGTTCTGCATATTTAAACAAGCATGCTGATAATTTCGGGCAAGTGACCTTGGTGTCTGCAATTTTAAGTTGCAATCATCAGGATCGGGGTGGGTAGTCTCAAATGGCTAATTGCCCACTCCATTTTAATTGCCCTCCTGCCCAGTTTCCATTTCACAGGAGAGAGTTAAAATTTCTCCCCAATATCTCCAATTCCTGAGCCCAAATCGCTTACGCATAGGGTGAACAATGTGATCCCAGCACAGTTTCCTGCAGAACATTATTTCCCACTTTCTGCCAATGTTAGAAACTACCCTTAACTCCTGCCCTCTGTCTTCTGTTAGTTACTATCTTTCAATTCATTGTTATCTGTCCCCTGACTCCACATGCCTGGACCTTTGTCTTAAGTCTCTTAAGTGTTTCCTTATCGATGGCCTTCTGAAAGTCCATATTTACCACATTCACTGCGTTTCCCTTGTCTACGTTTTGTTATTTCTTCAAAGATTCCATAAGGTTGGTTGAACATGACGTTTTAGAAATCCATGCTGACTATTTTTATTATATTCATTGGGTTATAACATTAACAAAGCATTACATGATCACATGTATACAAATCAAGTAAGCATGGTGGAAATTCTGTCTCATGAAAAAGCATAACCCGGCACATTTTGCAGCACCACTAGTAACATTTGTCTACAAGCCATTGAAAAATGTGGAAGCTACCTTTAGTAAGCATAAGGTAGTCAGTCAATCATGGCTGTGTTCCATTTCCAAGTGACCATCATTTGAGAGATGGCTGAGGAGTGAAAGTGCTTTAACTCAGACACATAACGTGCTAATGCAAATGTCAAGAAAAGTTCAACTGTAGCAACTCTGAATACCAGCTGGAGGAATCATGCCTTAACACATTCTGAGACAATAAATGCTGTCAGGACAAACATACTTGGCAGTTGAGAGGCTCATTATTCAGAATCGCTATTTTGAAGATTGAGATCAAAACTTAGTGGGGAAGCACAGGCTGGCTTGTGGAAAGAAAAGTGTTTCCCATTTTTCTTCTTAAATTAAGCCGATTGTATTATTAGAAGGACAGGAATTAGACAAATACTAATTACTGGAATAAATCAAATAAACGTGAGCTTGTCTCATGAAGTTGAACATTGGTTTATAGAGATGATTAAAAAGCCTTGTGGTTTATTGTCTAAACTTCCTAACTCATACAGAACTAATTTTAACTGTGTATTAACTTTTTAAAAAAGCGACCATAAAAGCATTTAACCCTTTGAGTACTGAATTGTGTTAGCAACGTTTGACACCTGCTTTAAGAAACAATAAAATTGAATGCCATTTTTAAATATTCAGTAATGCAGAAGAGGAAATTGAAGAGGTGAATATCAAGTTTATTTTCCGCTTCCCTCCTCTCCTAAAGATGCTGATTCACACTAGAGTAGAAGGATAGAAAAAAAGATTTGCATTTGTATCGTCTTTCACAATCTCAGGATGTCCCAAAGCGTTTTACAGCCAATTAAGTACTTTTTAAAGTGTAGTCACTGATCTGATGTAGGAAACATGGCATCCAATTTACTTACAGCAAGCAACAATGTGATAATGACCAGATAATCTACTTTTTTTTAGTGCCGTCTAACCTTTTATGTCCACCTGAGAGAGCAGGCAGAGCATCAGTTTAACATCTCATCCAAAAAGATGGCACCTCCAACATTGCAGCACTCCCTCAGTACTGCACCCAGTAACTCCTCCAATTAAATAGTTTCCACAGTAATTGTTGGAACACTATTCCCCACAAGAAGGATCACTCTCCCTAGTCCAGTCTTATCTTCCCCAACACCCAAACATGCCTTTCTCAGCAAAGTATATTGGACAGGGATGATATTGCAAGTCTTGACTGATTTTTCCTGTTCTAACTCATTGGTGCTGTAGTCACTTGCAATGTCCCTGATTCCACCTCAGCTGAGGTCAGCTAATGAATCACAGATCGGGAGGGTTTTTTAAAAAAAATAAATAATCTTATTTGAATAAACTAGAAATCCTAACCTTTTAAAAATTTCTGCGTGCAGAATGAAAATAGACCCACTGTTTATGAAAGGTTATGTTACTAGGTTTTAACATAGGCAATTGGTCTCTAAACTGGCACCTGATTCAAATTTGCTTACAAATCTGCTCCAGAAGCAAGAAAGAAAGGGGATATTGAAGTGACAAGTGGACTCTATAGTCTTGAGCGGAATATGTGGTCAGTATGATTACCTGCACTAATCCCTTGAGCCTGGTCATTGCGCAAAAAATCTGTTGCACAAATTGGCCGGCATTTAACTTGAAATCCATTTGTTAATTTTGTAAACACCACTGTTGCCATTTCGCCTTGACATGATATTGACAGTGCAATGCTAATCCTACAGGAAGGAAGTATCAGGTTACAGCCCTGCTTCAGGAGAGTGGTCTGGTCTATCCTCACCTGAAGGGATTTGGTGAAAACGTATTGACAAGAAAGGAAACATTGTGAAAAGCAGACCCCAGGTGAAGTCAATCTGATTGCCATTTTCCTTTAATTATGCTAAATAGTAGAATTTACACTGCAGAAATGGTCCTTGCTTTTTATTTCTTTATGCGGACTGACACTAATAAGTTCACCGCTGTAGGTCATGACATCATGCATTCCTTAATTTAGCTAAATGGCTCCAAATGGGAGGGCTGATGCTATAACTTTTAAATGCCTTTCCTGCCTAAGGATTATGTTCGGTTTCACAGGATCTGAGCAGCAACTCCGAAAATATGATACTCAAAATCACAGGCCTATATCATATTTATATTACAGAGACAGGAAGGCACCCTCAAGCAACTGCTGCTGAGTATATTCAGCAAAGATGCTGGCTATCGGCCAGAGCACAAGACTCTCAAATGAATCATTATAAATTAAAAATAGAGACGATTTAAAATATTACTGCGTTTATTAAAGGCACCATGTGGTTAAAGTGCAAGCCCAGCTGATTTGTTTACAATTTAAATGTGCCTGCCCTAGACGGAAAGAATGGATACCAGAGTATTCCTCATATCTAAAATATATCCGTCGGCACCTTAAGTACCTGAGTGTGAATGAGGAGAGCTGTAGTGTTTAATGTACTTGTCCGACCACTTGGCACAGTTAGAAATCAAATCCAATACGATACAGCATTTTCCCCAAGAGACAACCCAAAGCTCAAATTATTTGGGAGGCAATCATCTGCAACATGTTATACATCCAGATATAGTAGTACTACAAGTTAGCTTATACTGACGTTACAAACCTGGAATAATTCTCTAAAGGATTTGGCTCAGTGGAATCTATCACTGGCCTTTTAAAGATTTGAAGTTTGCTTAATGAAGAGCCTCCAGTGCTGGCTAAGCCAGTCATAGACTTCATAATTTCCCAGTGTCAATTTCAATCCATGTTGATTAGTAGGAATAGTGTGCGTTCACCACAGCAGGTACTTGCAGATATGTATGTGACATGTTTATCGTTACATTTATCTACAATCTTTCTATGTATTCTTAAAAGGCTTGAGTATGGCATGCATTTCCTGTACAGATGAATCTTAGTTCCTGTGCCAACCTTTTGTAATGGTAAACTCACATACCTACAAACCCCAGGGCCCCTTCACAGAACCTGGAAATTGCTCAATCAGGCTATGTCAGGTTGTCGCCCCACTACGTTGCCATGGGATTAACCATCGATGAAGGTTCAGTATCACTATGAAATGAGGTAGGAGGGAATGTTTCAGGTCCTTCCAACTCAAACTCATCCACATACACACGCGAGATAATCAAACTCAGAGGCATTCCCAAAAAGAATGACACCCTCTGATTTTCATCTCCAGCAATCCTGGCTGCTCTGTCACTGCCTGCTATATGCAGATGGCAGTGGGAACAGGGCATGCATCCCAGGGGGTTATTTCTGTCTGCCTTCCCCATGGTGTTGCCTTGTGGAAGTTGGTGGTAAGTCCATGAAAAGGGTGGTAATGGGCCTAGGTTTTTAAAAATTCTTTTTACAGGATGTGGGCATTGCTGGCAAGGCCAGCATTTGTTGCCCATCCCTAATTGCCCTTGACAACTGAGTAGCTTTCTAGGCCTTTTCAGAGGGCAATTAAGAGTCAACCAATGCATGTAGATCAGACCAGGTAAGGACAGCAGATTTCCTTCCCTCAAGGACTTTAGTGAATCAAATGGGTTTTTACTACAATCGATGATGGTTTTCTGGAACCAGCTTTCAATTCCATATTTTGTTTATTAATTAAATTTATTAATTATTGCCAGCTGCCATGGTGGGATTTGAGCCCATGTTCCCAGGACATTAGCCTGGCCTCTGGATTACTAGTCCAGTGCCACTATCACTACGCCACCGTCTCCCCAAAATGGCCCTAATGGAGGGAGCAAGGTTGTGCAACTGCCTCTTTTCCCTCCACACAGGAAGTGAGAGTTCAAGATAGTAGATGGATAGCCATCCGGAAGAGTAGAAAGAGGCAGGCAATGCTAGAGTCTTTGGGGTATGTGCCACTCTCAAACCGGTACTCAGCATTGGAGACTGCTGGAGTGATGACCCCTTGAAGGAGTGCAGTCCAGATCATAGCATCAATGGACAAGGGACTACACAGGAGCGAACAGCAAAAAGTAGCGATGCAGTCATTATGGGAGATTTCATAGTTAGGGGGACAGACAGGCGTTTCTGTAATCGTCATCATGAGTCCCACATGGTGAGTGCCTCCCTGCTGCCAGGGTAAAGGACATTACGGATAGTGTGCAGAATATTCTGCAGGGGGAAGGGAGTGAGCCAGAAGTTGTGGTACACATCAGCACCAGAGCTAGGGAGGAAGTTAAAAAGCAGGATCTTGAGGAAGTAACCTCTGGATTACTCCCAGTGCCACACGCCAGCAAGAATAGAAATAAGAAGATAGGAAGGATTAATGTGTGGCTTGAAGTATGGTGCAGGAAGGAGGGCTTCAGATTCTTGGGCCATTGGGGTCAGTTCTGGGGCAGAAGGCACCTATTCAAAAGGGTTGGGTTGCACCTCAATTGGACTGGGGCCAATGTCCTCGCGGGAAGGTTCACTAGTGTGGTTGGGAAGGATTAAAACTAAATTGGAAGGTGGGTGGGTACCAGCATACAGAAGTAGAAAAGAGGAATAAGGTGCATTAAGGAGTGAGAATGTTGGATAGTACTAGAGAAGGTACCATATTAGATAGAAGCAGACTAAGAAGGACTATGAGGAATACAAAGGCAGCTTTAGATTGTATGTATATAAATGCACAAAGTGTGGTGAATCAGGTTTGTGAGCTACAAGTGCAAATAGCCATGTGGGAATATGATGTAGTGGCAATAATAGAAACATGGCTTAAAATGATGAAGACTGGGCACTTAATATTCACAGATACAAAGTGTTCAGAGAAGATAAGGAAAAACGAGGTGCGGTGGCAGTAGTGATTTGTGAAGACATTCTTGAGGAGGCAAAGGCAGAGTCCATTTTTGGTTAGAGTTGAAATGCAAAAAGGGGATAACCACACTACTGGGGATATTCCACAGGCCTCCAAATAGTGAGAGAAAGAGGTCGAGGAACAAATCTGCAGGGAAATCACAAAGGTGTACAGGAACTATAGAGTGGTGATATTGGGGGACTTTAATTACCCAAGTATCAATTGGGATAATGTTAGAGTAAAGGGAAAGGAGGGGGAGGAACTTCTGAAATATGTTCAGGAGAATTTCCTTGACCACTATGTTCTTGGTCCAACTAGGAAGGAGGCATTGCTGAATATGGTGCTGGATAGTGAGGTTGGCCAACTGGGCCAAATGTCTATGGGGGAACATCTGGGTAAGAGTGATCATTGTATCATAAGGTATAGATTAGACATGGGGAAGAGCAAGGAACAATCTAAAACTGAATTTCCAAATTGGTAGAGGGCTATCTTCAATGGGATGAGAGGGTATAAAATGATAAATGATAAAATAGAATGAAAGTTTGATGGGAAAAACTGTAACTGAACAATGGGTGATCTTTAAGGAAGAGATATTTCAGGCACAGGCTGGGTACATTCTATCAAGAGGGATAGACAGGGGAACCAAAGCCAGAGCTCCTTAGATGAGAAGGGCGATAGAAAATATGATGAAACAAAAAACAGGGTGTGTGGTGCATATCAGGTGAATTCTTCAAACAAAAGCCAGGGCAAATACAATAAGTTGAGGGGAAATGAAGAGGAAAATAAGACTGACAAAGAGAAAATATCAGAAAAGAATGGCAGTTAACATAAAAGGTAACACTAAAATCATCTACTGGCATGTAAATAGTAGGCAGATAGTAAGAGCTGGGGTGAGGCTTAATAGAGAAAAAGGTGATACACGCTTAGAAGAGCAGGGCAAGGCTAGAATACTTAATGAGTACTTTGTATTGGTGTTTACTAAGCAAGAGGATGCTGACCAAATATCAGTAGCAGTGAAGATGAGAGAGGTAATGGATCGGGTGAAAATTGAGAAGCAGAATGCCCTGGAAAGGCTGGCTAGCTTAGAATATGTAAGTCGCCTGGTCTGGATGGCTTGTATCCCAGGTGGTTAAGGGAAGTGGGAGTGGAGACAGTGGAAGGGGTTGCCATACTCTTCCAATATTCCCTAGATATGGGGGAGGTGCCAAAGGATTGAAAAGTGGCAAATTTGACACCCTTGTTCAAGAAAGGGTATAAGGACATTCCTAGCAACTACAGTCCAGTCCGTTTAACATCTGTAGTGGGTAAGGTTTGAGAAATAATAATCAGTGAAAAAATTAAGGAGAGGCAGCACGGATTTGTAAAAGGCAGATTGTGTTTGACTAATCTAATTGAATTTTTTGTTGAAGTAACAGAGGAGATTGATGAAGGGAAAGCAGTGAATGTTGTCTATATGGATTTTAAGAAGGCATTTGACAAAGTACTACATAAAAAGCTGATTAGCAAAATTGAGACTCATAGAATAGAAGGGTCAGTGTCAGCTTGGATAAAAATATTGGCTTAAGCATAGAAAACAGCATATTGTGGTAACTGGTTGTTTTTCAGACTGGAGGATTGTAGATGGTGATATCCCCCCAAGGTTCAGTGCTAGGACCACTCAATTATTTTGATATATATGTATAAATGAATTGCATATTGGAATACTTAACCAATTCTATCATTTCAACCTTCCCTCCCATGCCATCCCATCCCTCCCATTCCATCTCTATCCCATGCCGTTCCGTCCTTCCCATGCCATCCCCATCCTGCTCTTGTGATCCCCATCCCTCCCATTAATCCCACCTAATCTCTTAGGGAAACTATCTACCCAGCCACGGTAACTTTGTTGTTGGCTCCCCTTACCATCTTCTGTTTTTGTTCTTCTACAAAATCCCCACCTCACTGCTGCCACCACTAAATGTTGGCAGGGGCATGTGTAGCATGTGTTCCAGTCCTCTGCGCGCTCCACGTGCCTCTGTTTGCGCCAGGCAACACCCACCAAATAAACCCATCAACAGATGCGGCTCTTAAACTGACCTATCAAAACAGCCCAGACAGACAAAAACTGAGTATTATTACTCAGTAATAAACTGAGTATTATTATAGATGTAAATGAGTTGGATATTGGAATACAGAATAAAATTTCAAAATTTGCCAATGATACCAAACTTGGAGGTGCGGTAAACGATAAGGATGATATCAAACGGCTGCAACAGGACATAGAGAGTCTAGCAGAATGGGCAGACAATTGGCAGAAGGAATTTAATACGGAGCAATGTGAGGTGATGCATTTTGGCAGAAGGGATAGGAAGAGGCAGTATAGATTTAATAGCACAGTTCTAAAGAATGTGCAGGGACAGTGGCACCGGGGGATTCATTTGCATAGATCTTTAAAGGTGGCAGGACATATTGAGAGAGTAGTTGGCAAAGCATATGGGTCCTTGGACTTCATAAATAGAGGTATTGAGTACAAAATCAGGGAGATTATGCTGAACCTTTATAAGGCTGTGGTTTGGTCACAACTAGGCTTATTGCATTCAGTTCTGGTCAACACACTTTAGGAAGGATGTGAAAGTCTTTGAGAGGATGCAGAGGAGATTTACCAGAATGGTTCCAGGGATGGGGGATTTTAGTGATAAGTTTACATCGGAAAAGCTGAGGTTGTTCTCCTTGGAGCAAAGGAAGTTGAGGGGAGATTTGATAGAGGTATACCAGATTCTGACAGGTTTAGATAAGGTAAACAAAGAAAAGCTGTTCCCATGAGCTGATGGTATAAGGACTAGGGGACACAAATTTAAAGTTTTGGGCAAGAGATACAGGGGGCATGTGAGGAAGAACGTTTTTACGCAGTGTGTGGTAATGACCTGGAACTCATTGCTTACGAGAATGGTGGAAGCGCAGATGATCAATGATTCCAAAAGGAAATTTGATAGGCACTGAGGGAAATAAATGTGAAGGGCTACGGGGATAGAGCAGGGGAATAGAACTGGCTGGTTTGCTCTACAGAGAGCCAGCATGGACTTGGTGGGTCGAATGGCCTCCTTCTGTACCATTATAACTTGATGTGCAGAATTTTACTGGCCCCCAGGTGGCATTTTCCCAGCCGTAGGACCAGATGTGGAGTGGCTGCCTGCTCCGAGGCAGCCAATTTGCAACTTAAAGGTCCTGTTAAGGGCCACTTTACGGGCACTTTGCCAACGGCAGAGCAAGCCCCGGCTGTGTGTGGAAACCAATAGAGGTGGCCTCCCTGTGGCAGCCCAGGGGGCCATCAGAGCCGAAGGCTCAATGGCGCAAAGAGGGGGCCGTGGGCTGGGAAGGCAGCCCCTGCAGCCCCATCGATCTCCCTGGAGGGGTTTCCCCTCCAACCCTTGGTTCCTGCTTTTCCTTGGGAGGCCAACTCTAGTAATATTTCTGAGGCGGCACCATAGCCTGCAAGTGCAGGCTCAGGAATCGTTTTTCGCCCTGATGTTGGGGTTCTGATGCCCACAGTAAAAATCAGGCTTATGACTCTAGGACAATCCTGCCCCCAGTGTAGTAGTCCTTAGTCTCTACAATTTTAAAATAGAGACTGAATTATGCCTACATACCTGGGTCCAATCACGTCCCAGCCTCTTACTCCAATTTACTTAAAAACTAAGCTCTGTTCTCTCTCCTTGGGCAGAAAATTCAACTCCAACAAAGGCAACAGACAGGCGATATTGGACTGGCCGCCTGTTATAAACACTGCACGATTTTCTTTCCATCAACTGCAATGGGAAGGGAACTTGTGTGGGATATAAAACAAGAGGTTGGCTAGTAATACACCAAAAATCTTAAATCTGCACAAACCTCCTGTCAACTTTTCCAATCTCATTTGTAATGAAAACTGCCTGTGTAAAGTCATAGACTGGGACTGAACTACATCTGCATGCTCTGATCCAATTAATCCCTGCCCTCTAACCCTGTTTAACCTGAAGGGTACACTTGGTCTTGACTCTTCATGTGCAATACCATGGACATCAACTAGTACCCAGGATAGAATAGGATATAGGAAAGGAAAAATCTCTTCATAAAGAAATCTACAGTCACAAATTAAACTCCCAAAATACTGATAAAAGTCTCAAAATACTATGTAATAAATATAGAATTTGACTTATTCAGTCATCAGAAATCTGATCATACATTGTGTGTTAAACCTACTTCTGCCTCACCATAGGCAGCATCACAGGGGATTTGCAAGTAATATATTAAATGTTTTCTATATGGCATTCGCTTCCTCTGTTACAGTTGCTTCCTGTACACTTTCCCAGCAGAGTATTTCTCTCACACGATCTGTAGCTCATGCCTGCTGTGCTTACATGTCTATCTCTGTATTAGATTATTTCCCAAAGAGTACTCCCTGCTCCATCTCCAAGCCAGACAGCAATATTCTCCACAGGCCTACTAAAATTAGGCTTGTCGTGTGATAGTTTTCCTTGCTCCCGAACTGTTCCATTGTCCTGAGCTCAGACCCAAACTTTCCTCCTCTCTATTCTCAAGCTAGCCCTTTCCCTATACCCTGTTCTGGGCTGGCCAATCTGTCCCAAGCTGGCCTAATAGCTAGGTCCTTCATGCTAAATCTTTGCTTCCATGTCACTCAGGCCAAAATCCCCATTTCTAATTACGACTGGGGAGTGGCTCAAAGTTGTTTAAGTGTCTTCTGCCCTGTTACCATCATAAACGTGCAGTACCTCGTCAATCCTGTGCCAAGAGCTAATATAAAAACAGAAAATGCTGGAAATACTCAGCAGGTCAGGCAGCATCAATTCTGATGAAAGGTCACACAGACCTGAAACATTAATTCTGTTTCTCTCTCCACAGATGCTGCCTGATCTGCTGAGTATTTCCAGCATTTTCTGTTTTTATTTCAAATTTCCAGCATCCGCAATATTTTGCTTTTGTATTACTGCCCCCAAGAGCTCTTGCTTTCCCGCCCTCGTTCCCCGATATCTCTTGCTACTCCTCGCTCTGCCCCAAGCATTTATGATTTTACATCTACTCACCATTTCTGACCTGCCCCTGACAAAAATCCTTATTCTGTAATCCAGGCCTTGACCTGTACTTTCTGGTGATTACTGCACTTTTACAAAGACGTTATATGCAGACAATATAGCCCATTTCAGTGCACAGCCAGAAATGTGAGTGTGCTGATTCTCTCAATTGCTGTTTTCCATTGGAATAGCCCTCCTAGTACTCCCACACTCAGCAGCGCCCCTCCCCAGTGTTCCTAAACCCTGCATCCACCATCCAATACTTCCACACCACCGCACACTCGTCCCATCAGTTTGACATTCCCAACACAACACTCCCTATACTCTGAGATCCAAGGCAGCTCCTCCCACTACTCTGATGTCCTCTTCCTCCACAATATTCCCACACTCCAAAAATGTCCACTCCTGCCACACTCTACAAACCCATCTGATGCACACACACACACACACACACACACACACACACACACACACACACACACACACACACACACACACACACACACACACACACACACACACACACAAGAAACTCTTGAGGATTTCTTTCTTCTCTTCCACTCAGGGACATTGAAGCTACTTGTCATGCTCCAACTGTCATCCTGGCTGAGGTCAGCTTACTCAAGTTAGATTCTCTTAACTGAATAAAATATTTTGTGTAAAAACACATTACTTAATGTTTACAGAACTCCAGCTGGAATGTTTTCTGATCTTTTTAGACTTGCAGTAATTTTAAACATGGCTGTTAGAGCACATTGGCAATTACAAGTAGGTCAGATTTCACTGATATTTTCACACCTGTGAGATATTTTAATGTCACATAAACTGTTTTTTCCCTGTTCTTTTGAGTTCACATAAAACAAGCTCTAAAGTAAAGCCTGGCTACCTGACCCAAACCCGATGAGACCCGACTACATGTGTTCGGTTCGGGTCAGGTTAATATTCCGAGTCCAGCATTCGGGCTCGGGTCGGGTCGGGCTGGACACTGCTTCTGGGAAGTCATGGAATCAGGCTTATCCATGATTCACCACAACTCCATCTGCAGGAATAGCCTGCTGCCGGAACCGATGAAGTATATTCGTGTCGGATCGGGTTGGGTTGGGCGCGAAACAAAGTTAAAGGATTCAGGCCCGGGTTGGGTTCGGGTTGGCTGTGGTCGGGTTGGGCCCGGATCGGGTTTTAATTTTATACCCGAGCCAGACTTTACTCTAAAGCATTCAGATTTTTCACTTTTGATGCCCACTTTAGTGTTATTGCCCTTTCTTTCTTCAATTTCCTTGCATACTTTGTATGACTCTGCCTTTCTCTAGACAAGATATAACATGTTTCTTGAAAAAAACCTTCCACTTGAGTTGACCAAGAGTTGCATCATATCTTGCAACACTGAAGATTTAACATAAACATGAAATGTATGAACGTTCAGGACAACTGATCTCCTGAACAAGAGCCTGCAGCAATGTCTCATCAGTAATCTGACAAGGAATCTACCTATGCACAGAATATTAGCTAAGCAACTCCTCAAGCATAATTTAGCACATCACCATGTTAATTCATTTCTCTGCCTAAAATGATGCAAGTACCAGCCTTTGGTAAATGAAGTGGAAATATTTTGTCCCTACACAGGGGGTTAAATATTAATATTTTCACCTCCTAGTCTTGTTGCCATTTTTTCCTTCTTTCTTCCCTTTTCTCCTGAAGGCAGGGGTTGAGTTCTACGGTGGCCAGTAATGCTCGAATAATTCATCCAAACAACCTGTCTGGAAGTGCGTGCTGGACTTTGAGTGTTAGGAGGCTGTTACTACTGCAAGGCCATCACCACTCAGGGCTTATCCCACACTCATATGACATCCAAATACACAGACCTTCCAGTAGAGGTAATTTCCTAGTGATTGGGACAGGACACTGTTTCATTCTTTTCCTTTCATTCTTTTCTTATTCTTGGACTCCCTGCTGATATCAGCTAACAGCTAAGGACTGGAACGCTGGAGCCTCCTAATCTCTATAGTTCAACACCACATCAGGAGGTTTTTTTTTCTTTTTTTTTCTTTGGCCTCCTTATCTCGGGAGACAATGGGTAAGCGCCTGGAGATGGTCAGTGGTGTGTGGAGCAGCGCCTGGAGTGGCTATAAAAGCCAATTCTAGAGTGACAGGCTCTTCCACAGGTGCTGCAGAACAATTTGTTTGTCGGGGATGTTACACAGTTGGCTCTCCCCTTGCGCCTCTGTCTTTTTTCCTGCCAACTGCTAAGTCTCTTCGACTCGCCACACTTTAGCCCCGCCTTTATGGCTTCCCGCCAGCTCTGGCGATCGCTGGCAACTGACTCCCACGACTTGTGATCAATGTCACAGGACTTCATGTTGCATTTGCAGACGTCTTT
Source organism: Heterodontus francisci (assembly GCF_036365525.1). Classification (NCBI taxonomy): domain Eukaryota; kingdom Metazoa; phylum Chordata; class Chondrichthyes; order Heterodontiformes; family Heterodontidae; genus Heterodontus; species Heterodontus francisci. Next base: position 93,442,766 of record NC_090383.1, on the reverse strand, counting down.
AAAGCGGAGACATGGACGGCCGGTGGGTCTGATACCAGTGGCGAGCTCGCTGTACAATGTGTCTTTGGGGATCCTGCCATCTTCCATGCGGCTCACATGGCCAAGCCATCTCAAGCGCCGCTGACTCAGTGACTCTGACTCTGATTACACACTCATTAACCCATCCTTTTCGCCATCCTTAATCAGATGAGAATCCCATAGAGAGGCTGTTTTACCTCAAACCACACTTTCTATACAGCTTCAATGGAACAGATTATGTGGACCATTATGGACTCTAACCCATGCATTTTGATCTCCTGAGGGAAATTTTTACTTTGCTCCTTAATGTAATCAACCAAACTCCCATATCTCCAGTGCTGAACTCTAATCTACTGCCTTCCACAAATTAAATGCCTACCTCACCTGCCCCAGCAGTACAGGAATCATAAAGGCTTACAGAATATTTAATCACTTCAGATGGTACCGTTCATTAAAGCTATATTAAAGTCATCATCCTCTCATTACTTTCTTGCGGTACATTGCCCCTTAAATTTCTTTTCAGATTTTCTAAAGTGTCAATATACTAAGAAAGCAATCTGCTTACTAATTTTGATGTGAGCTTCCTTGGAAGGAAAAGAAAATGGGTCTGGAGCCCTGTTCCACTGGAGTAAGGTGCAGTGGAGTGAAACCTCTGCCTATCCTTGCCCAAGACTGGAGGCCCCACCATAAAATCTAGGGACAGGCTCATTGACGTAGCTGGGGCCGGCTGCAGTGATTGCAAGGATGTATCAGCATGGCCACCCTAGCCTGATTTGAAGGCAGAGTGGAGTTCTCACAAAGCCACGAGTGCCAAATAATTTTTTTAAATTTTAATTAAAGTTTCGAGCCTTTAGAAGGCCTCAAAGGGAGTCAAGTCAGGTTGCAATTGGTATGATTTCTACTGATACCTTTCAAGGGGATAAGGGGAGGAATCGTCCAGAGAAGCCAACGAATTCTATCCTGATATTCTCTTTGACGTGGGAATGAATCAGGCAGAAGATCTACACATGACACCCCAACCAGAATTTAAAGATCAAATTTAAATGGAGCGGGTTCCCTGCAGAGCCAGAATCCAGCCCATATTCAAGGGCCCCTGGGTGGAAATGCGATCTATGCCCCCTCCACTCCCAGGAATTTTGAGGTCATGGTCTTTCCTGAGGGATCATCGGTATAGTTTAGTGCAAACCCATACAGATTAATAAAGACCCAGGTTGAGACCCCTGTCGGTGCTGAGTTAGCTGATCTGAGCCGGGGCAGTGATGGCAACCTGGGAAATCAGCAAAAGTTAACTAAAAGCTTCAAAAGCTGACACAGCTCCCAAAAAAACTGACAACTTAAGAACAGAGTATAAAACTATGACATGTGAAAACAAATAGTTCCATTGGCTTTGTAACTTCAGCTGTAGGTATACTTAATATTGTATCGGAGGCAGAAAAGCATAAGCAGGAAAGTCTGATGGGGAAATGCGCACATTGCAAGTACAAATGGTTTGAGTTATCGTTTGCTTCTGCTAATCGTATGAGTGCAATCTGGGAGGAATCAGCTGACCAACGCAAAAGATACAGGAATTTAAATGTAAATGAGTTATGCCTAAAACCACTTAGGTTTGTCTTCTCCATGAACTTTTCTGTCGGCTTAAGTTTCAATTTGCCCAAATTAAGCCACACCCACAAAGCTAGCCAGGCTGCTGGATCAAAATTGGGAGATTGCGCTGGTTTGGGAAGGCTCTACCAATTGCACTCATTTTATTAGGTGTGCAGACACTGGGTTGAAATGTATCCTTTCGCTGCCGATCTCAGCGGCGGACGAAAACAATGGTGGTCCGCCTATGCTGGCTGCATGTTGCGGAGCCACCACAATAAATGGCCGGGGCTGACCGCCTCTCCGAAGACTTGGAGGGGGTGGGCGGTCTGTCCCCGGAAATGGTGTCAGCTCCCTTTGCGCAGGCGCTGACGCCATTTTTAAAGGACTTCGAGCCTTATGGTTAAATTTAAATATTTAAAGAAGAATTGATTTTCAAAAATTAAATACATTTATCTTGCCCTTCTCTCACCCCCTCAATATCCATAGAATTAATTACTTGTCCTCTGACCACAGAACACTTACCTTGACCACTTGACCTTCCTCCCCCCAAAGTGCAGAAACTCTACACCATAACCCTTCCCACTATCCCCTACAACAATGAGAAGACTTTGACCCCACTCCCCCCATCCCACACTGAAATATTTACCTGCCCCCTCCTCCCCACCAGTGTTCACCTCAGTTCCCCGGACAGGGATCTGAAGGCATGGGAGTGCCGGCCACCGGCATGAATATCGCACCGGGACAGATGGCGGGAGCATGAAGGTAATGAATATGTTTATTTAAAATTATTTAAATTGGGCACCCGCCGCTGAGCAGCAGGGGTAGGGGGTGCCGCACGAGGCCTTGCTGCCACCAGCAATATCGGGCTGGGTCTTCCCAGCATAGAGGTCCGTGGCGGGCCTCACCTGGAGACATTTCCCAGGAACCCCCCCTCCCATCCCCGCCCCCTGCCATGATCCCCGACATCCACTGCTTTTTTTTTTTGTTCATGGGATGTGGGCATCTCTGGCTCGGCCAGAATTTATTGCCCAACCCTAATTGCCCTTGAGAAGGTGTTGGTGAGCTGCCTTCTTGAACCGCTGCAGTCTTTGCTAGGCAGGTTTAAAAAAAACATTTCAAATCAACAAAATATTTAATTTACGAAGAAACTGGCTAGTGTACACTAATGAAACTATTAAATAGTTCTGTATAGATTTTTAGTGTCACTTTCAGTGATTTTAAAACCAGGTTACTCACAGGTGGAGGTTGGACACATTTTATTAAAAATGCTTATTTCTGCTGATAAACCAATTTTCAGTTGTATTAATGAAACTGCACCAGGTTGACCACTTTTAAATATATTAAGGAATACTTTTTACCGCAATAAAAAAGAAACATTTACTTTCTACTACTTTGCCTAATTAGTTCATGGTAGATTTTGCATTTGTGGTTATGCAATATAATTTTAGCGGAATCTTGAAATGTCGCCTAACCAATTTCAAGCTTATTTTGGGCAAAATTTCCTGATTGCGCGCAAAGAAGAAACTCTACCTCACAATGTTATTAAGGGGGTCTAGGAACATACTTCCCTGGAAAAATTTGAATTTTTACTTTAAAGATGATATACTCTAGTTAATTTTAAGCACTATTATACTTCAAAAATGAATAGATTTTTAAGTTTTACAAAAAGAACAAAGTAACCTTTGAATTTTCAACAAATCAACCAAACCAGGACTTGCCCAAAAGTTACCTGAACAGGGAATCTCCCATAACCAGTGTATAGAAGCACTCTACTCCTTTCAATTCCTTAACCTTTCACAAGTTGTAAATGGGGATAAAATGACAGGACATGTGGTGTATGCCACTCCATTATTAGGCCCTCATTTAAATGTTGTTCCAGTTAAACGTTAGACTCAAAATGAGGGAGATGATAAGTAGCACATCCCATTCCATTTTGTTCATTCCCTGATGCCACATTCCCACCCTCTAAATTAGGCATGTCTCCCAGTCAAAGGGCAATACAGAACACTTAAAAGTGATCAGGAAGAGGGTCAAGGGCATCAGATAAGAGAGAGGAATGGAGTGATGTAGGAAAGCAGATGTGTCATGGTCTCCCCCCTCTCTGCGAGATGATTGTAGGTGGGGCTCTGGCCAGAAAGGTAGATGCCTACACAAATTATCATTGAATCATAGACTGGTTACAGCAAAGAAGGAGGCCTTTCGGCCCATTGTGTGCATGCCGCCTCTCTGCAAGAGCAACACAGCTAGTCCCATTCCCCTTTCCTGTAGCCCTGAAAATGTTTTCTATTCAGATAAGTATCCAAATTCCCTTTTGAAAGCCATGATTGAATCTGCCTCCATCACACTCTCAGGGAGTGCATTCCAGATCCGAAACACTCGTTGCATAAAAAAGATTTTCCTCGTGTCGCCGTTCTTTTGCTATTCGTCTTAAATTGATGTCCTCTGATTCTCAACCCCTCCACTAATGAGAATAGTTTCTCCCTACTACTCTATCTAGAATCCTCATGATTTATATCAAATCTCCTCTCAACCTTATCTGTTTTAAGGAGAACAACCCCAGCTTCTCCAATCTATCCACATAACTGAAGTTCCTCATCCCTGGAACCATTCTTGTAAATCTTTTCTGCACCCTCTCTAAAGCTTTTACATCCTTCCTAAAGTGTAGTGGCCAGAATTGGACACAATACTCCAGGATAATCATAACTTCCTTGCTTTTGAACTCTATGGGCTGGATTTTAAAGCCTCTCCAACGCCGGGAACGGTGGCAGGGGGGCAATGAAGATTGCAACGGAGGAGGCCCACCACTGACCCCAACGGCGGCAGGCCCCATACTGATCTCAGCAGCGGCGGTGAGGCTTCATAGCAGCCGTCCCGCTGCTTGGTGACAGGACCTGCATTAAACTATGTAAATGGATACTTACCTCTAATGAATATACAGGCCACAGCGATTCTGCCAGCAGGTTGGTATCTTCATTTGGGCGGCCGGCATTGTCGCACCTTCAAATTCCCATTCGGGGAAACGCGGCGCGACTCCAGTGGGGAGGGGGGTAGGAGGAAGGGGGGAGCGGGGTCAAACTCCTCAGATTGGATGATGGGAAGGGGTAAAGGAAACAGGGTCTGAACTTTGGTAGGGGGGGAAGGTCATTTAATGATGGTAAGTATTCCGGGTAGGGGAAGGGCTGAAATGAAGTTTAATGCCATTGTGGGGGTGGGAGAAGGCATAGGAAGACTTTTCCATTCATTTTTTAAACTTTACAGTAACTGACCCTTAAAAAATTTAAATGCTCAGTTAGGGCTGTTAGTCCTTTAAAAATGGCGACGGCGCCTGCACATTGGAACAGCCCCCTCGCCACATCATGGGGGAGGGGGGGCAGCCGCCCTGGACATGGTAATGAGCTGCCGCGTTTGGAATCACGACGGCTCCGCGATGTGGGCCCCGTGTGTGCGGACTGCAAATTTAATGCCTGCCGCCTACTTCAGCGGTGGGCTCTTAAAATGCAGCCCTATGCCTCTATTTATAAAGCCAAGGATCCCGTATGCCTTTGTAACCACTTTCTCAACCTGCCCTGCCACCTTCAATGATTTGTGTACCCATACACCCAGGCATTTCTACTCCTGCACCCCTTTTAGAATTGTACCCTTTAGTTTATATTGCCACGCCTCATTCTTCCTACCAAAATGCATCAGTTCACTCTGCTGTGCATTAAATTTCATCTGCCAAGTGTCCACCCATTCCACCAGCCTGTCTATGTCCTCTTGAGGTCTATCGATATCCTCCTCAAATTTCACAGTACTTTCAAGTTTTGTGTTATCTGCAAATTTTTAAATTGTGTCCTGTACACCCTAGTCAAGATCTTTTCTTCATTCGTTCATGGGATGTGGGTGTCGCTGGCTAGGCCAGCATTTATTGCCTATCCATAATTGCCCTTGAGAAGGTGGTGGTGAGCTGCCTTCTTGAACCGCTGCAGTCCTTGGGGTGCAGCTACATCCACAGTGCTGTTAGGAAGGGAGTTCCAGGATTTTGACCTAGCGACAGTGAAGGAATGGTGATATAGTTCCAAGTAAGGATGGTGTGCGGCTTGGAGGGGAATTTGCAGGTGGTGGTGTTCCAATGCATCTGCTGCCCTTGTCTTTCTAGATGGTAGAGGTTGCAGTTTTGGAAGGTGCTGTCGAAGGAGCCTTGATGGCTTGCTGCACTGCATCTTGTAGATGGTACATACTGCTGCCACTGTGCGTTGGTGGTGAAGGTAGTGAATTTTGAAGGTGGTGGATGGGGTGCCGATCAAGTGGGCTGCTTTGTTTTGGATGGTGTCAGGCTTCTTGAGTGTTGTTGGAGCTGCACCCATCCAGGCAAGTGGAGAGTATTCCATCACACTCCTGACTTGTGCCTTGTAGATGGTGGACAGGCATTGGGGGGTCAGGAGGTGAGTTACTTGCCACAGAATTCCCAGCCTCTGTCCTGCTCTTGTAGTCACAGTATTTATGTGGCTGGTCCAGTTCAGTTTCTGGTCAATGGTAACCTCAGGATGTTGATAGTCGGGGATTCAACAATGGTAATACCATTGAACATTAAGGGGAGATGGTTAAATTCTCTCTTGTTTGAGATGGTCATTGCCTGGCACTTGTGTGGTGTGAATGTTACTTGCCACTTATCAGCCCAAGCCTGGATGTTGTCCAGGTCTTGCTGCATCTAGACACGGTCTGCTTGATTATCTGAGGAGTCGCGAATGGTGCTGAACATTGTGTAATCATCAGTAAACATCCCCACTTCTGACCTTATGATGGAGGGAAGGTCATTGATGAAGCAGCTGAAGATGGTTGGATCTAGGACACTACCCTGAGGAATTCCTGCAGTGATGCCCTGCGACTGAGATAATTGACCTCCAACAACCACAAGCATCTTCCTTTGTGCGAGGTTTGGCTCCAAGAAGCAGAGAGTTTTTCCCCTGATTCCCATTGACTCCAGTTTTGCTACAGCTCCTTGATGCCATACTGAGTCAAATGTTGCCTTGATATCAAGGGCAGTCACTCTCACCTCACCTCTGAAGTTCAGTTCTTTTGTCCATGTTTGAACCAAGGCTGTAAAGTGGCCCTGGCGGAATCAAACTGAGTGTCACTGAGCAGGTTATTGCTGAGCAAGTGACATTTAATAGCACTGTCGACGACTTCTTCCATCACTTTGCTGATGATCAAAAGTAGACTGATGGGCGGTAATTGGCCGGGTTGGATTTGTCCTGCTTTCTTTGAACTGGACATACCTGGGCAATTTTCCACATTGCCGGGTAGATGCTAGTTTATTTATTTATTTATTTTATTTAGAGATACAGCACTGAAACAGGCCCTTCGGCCCACCGAGTCTGTGGCGACCAACAACCACCCATTTATACTAATCCTACATTAATCCCATGTTCCCTACCACATCCCCACCATTCTCCTACCACCTACCTACACCAGAAGCAATTTACAATGGCCAATTTACCTATCAACCTGCAAGTCTTTGGCTGTGGGAGGAAACCGGAGCACCCTGCGGAGTGTTGTAACTGTACTGGTACAGCTTGGCTAGGGGTGCGGTTAGTCCTGGAGTACAAATCTTCAGTACTATTACTGGAATGTTGTCAGGGCCCGTAAGCCTTTGCAGTATCCAGTGCCTTCGGCCGTTTCTTGATATCATGTGGAGTGAATCAGATTGGCTGAAGACTGGCATCTGTGATGCTGGGGACCTCAGGAGGAGGTCGAGATGGATCACTTGGCACTTTTGGCTGAAGATTGTTGCAAATGCTTTAGCCTTGTTTTTTGCACTACTGTGCTGGACTCCCCCATCATTGAGGATGGGGATATTTGTGGAGCCACCTATTTCTCCTGTTAGTTGTTTAATTGTCCACCACCATTCACGACTGGATATGGCAGGACTGCAGGGCTTAGATCTGATCCGTTGGTTGTGAGATCGCTTAGCTCTGTCTATCACATGCTGCTGCTCGGCATGCAAGTAGTCCTGTGTTGTAACTTCACCAGGCTGACACCTAATTTTGAGGTACGCCTGGTGCTGTTGCTGGCATGCCCTCCTGCACTCTTCACTGAACCTGGGTTGGTCCCCTAACTTGATGGTAACGGTAGAGTGGGGGATATGCCTGGCCATGAGGTTACAGATTGTGGTTGAATGCAACTCTGCTGCTGCTAATGGCTCACAGCACCTCATGGATGCCCAGTTTTGAGTTGCTAGATCTGTTCAAAAGCTATCCCATTTAGCATGGTGGTAGTGCCACACAGCACAATGGAGGTTATCCTCAATGTGAAGACGGGGCTTCGGCTCCACAAGGACTGTGCGGTGCTCACTCCGATGAATAACATCATGGACAGATGCATCTGCGACAGGTAGATTGGCGATGATGAGGTAAAGTAGGTTTTTCTCTTTTGTTGGTTCCCTCACCACCTGCTGGAAAGTGTACGTGTGTGGATGACTAGCAAAACAAGTTTTGACTACACTGTGATGCCTTCTACTGTTGAATAGCCTGTCAATACAAATTGCTTGGGCTTATATATAAAGAATGGAAAATTTCTGCAAGATACAAGATGGCTACTGGTGCCCATACAACTGCAACCCAGCATGGATCAGCCCCTTCAGGAGAAATGGGAGGCGAGGAACTGGAGCAATAAAGGAGTAGATACATAGTCATGACTTATGGCATATTCACAACACATTTTGTGAGAGTCTCGCTAGAGCTGCCCAAAGTAATCGCACCAAAGTGGGATGCCATAAATTGCGACTTCAAAGCTTGAGCAACGTGGAGCTGCTCTCTGAACCCACCAATGAGATTACTGCTTAAACCTTTCCTGTGCTTCTATTATTTATTTATTTGCATTTTTATGTACCCAGGAGTATATGGGGGCAGTTTATTATGTTTTCATTCTGAATTTTCATTTCCTACCAGAAGTACCTGCAGTTGCTGGAGTGCAAAGGGGTGTGAGCTGGCTCTTTGAGATGAGGAACAAGTGGAAGAGGCTTTTTTAAAAATTCATTCATGGGATGTAGGCATCACTGGCCAGGCAAGCATTTATTGCCCATCCCTAATTGCCCTTGAGAAGTTGGCGGTGAGCTGCCTTCTTGAACCGCTGCAGTCCATGTGGGGTAGGTACACCCACAGTGCTGTTAGAAAAGGAGTTCCAGGATTTTGACTCAGCGTCAGTGAAGGAACGGCGATATAGTTCCAAGTCAGGATGGTGTGTGACTTGGAGGGGAACTTGCAGGTGGTGGTGTTCCAATGTATTTGTTGCCCTTGTCCTTCTAGTTGGTAGAGGTCGCGGGTTTGGAAGGTGATGGCTGAGGAGCCTTGGTGCATTGCTGCAGTGCATCTTGTAGATGGTACTCACTGCTGCCACTGTGCGTCGGTGGTGGAGGGAGTGAATGTTTGTAGATGGTGTGCCAATCAAGCGAGCTGCTTTGTCCTGGATGGTGTCGAGCTTCTTGAGTGTTGTTGGAGCTGCACCCATCCAGGCAAGTGGAGAGTATTCCATCACACTCCTGACTTGTGCCTTGTAGATGGTGGACAGGCTTTGGGAAGTCAGGAGGTGAGTTACTCGCCTCAGGATTCCTAGCCTCTGACCTGCTTTTGTAGCCACGGTATTTATATGGCTACTCCAGTTCAGTTTCTGGTCAATGGTAGCCCCTAGAATGTTGATAGTGGGGGATTCAGCGATGGTAATGCCGTTGAATGTCAAGGGGAGATGGTTAGATTCTCTCTTGTTGGACATGGTCATTGCCTGGCACTTGTGTGGTGCGAATGTTACTTACCACTTAACAGCCCAAGCCTGGATATTGTCCAGGTCTTGCTGCATTTCTACACGGACTGCTTCAGTATCTGAGGAGTCACAAATGGTGCTGAACATTGTGCAATCATCAGCGAACATCCCCACTTCTGACCTTATGATTGAAGGAAGGCATTGATGAAGCAGCTGAAGATGGTTGGGCCTAGGACACTACCCTGAGGAACTCCTGCAGCGATGTCCTGGAGCTCAGATGATTGACTTCCAACAACCACAACCATCTTCCTTTGTGCGAGGTATGACTCCAGCCAGCAGAGGGTTTTCCCCCTGATTCCCATTGACCTCAGTTTTGCTAGGGCTCCTTGATGCCATACTCGGTCAAATGCTGCCTTGATGTCAAGGGCAGTCACTCTCACCTCACCTCTTGAGTTCAGCTCTTTTGTCCATGTTTGAACCAAGGCTGTAATGAGGTCAGGAGCTGAGTGGCCCTGGCGGAATCCAAACTGAGCGTCACTGAGCAGGTTCTTGCTAAGCAAGTGCCGCTTGATGGCACTGTTGATGACACCTTCCATCACTTTACTGATGATTGAGAGTAGGCTAATGGGGCGGTAGTTGGCCGGGTTGGATTTGTCCTGCTTTTTGTGTACAGGACATACCTGGGCAATTTCCCACATTGCAGGGTAGATGCCAATGTTGTAGCTGTACTGGAACAGCTTGGCTAGGGGCGCGGCAAGTTCTGGAGCACAGGTGTTCAGTACTATTGCCGGAATATTGTCAGGGCCCGTAGCTTTTGCAGTATCCAGTGCCTTCAGTCGTTTCTTGATATCACGTGGAGTGAATCGAATTGGCTGAAGTCTGGCATCTGTGATGCTGGGGACTTCAGGACGAGGCCGAGATGGATCATCAAATCGGCACTTCTGGCTGAAGATTGTTGCAAATGCTTCAGCCTTAACTTTCGCACTGATGTGCTGGGCTCCCCCATCATTGAGGATGGGGATATTTGTGGAGCCACCTCCTCCAGTTAGTTGTTTAATTGTCCACCACCATTCTCGGCTGGATGTGGCAGGACTGCAGAGCTTAGATCTGATCCGTTGGTTATGGGATGTGGGAATACTTATACTAGCCAAGCTCCAAATGCCAGCCCTGTTTCAGAGCTCTCAGCAACGTGGATATTGGATTCAAAGACAAATTCCACAGAATCCAATGTTCATTCCCAACACCACATGTGCCACAAATCTAACCTTTTAAGTGTTTCTTCATTACTGACTCCCAGGTCTTGAAGAGTCAAATACTGTTACTCTGGTAAGTTTTGTTAATGTAATTACAAAATGGAATTTAAAGTGGTCAAAAATATTTGAGCAGAATTATGGTTTGTCCAGTGTTCCTAAAGTTCTGCCATCTCCATGAGTTTACAAGCTATTAAATTCTTACATACGGAACTTTATGGAATCTTCGACTTATTAAAATGCTCTGAGATTTTATTTTCCATTTTTTTAAGGAATTATAAACACTTTAAAATCAGGTTTTGTTTTACATTCAGTGAGTTTTTGACACAACATGGGGGTAAATGTACTGACTATCATGAGCTGCATCAGCGATTTCTGTGATGCCTCTCTGGTAGATCAGGGCACAGCATTAGAATTGGTCCCCTCATCTTCTGTTTGTGCTCTTCCAGGATTTCATGTGATTAATAAAACCATTGCCACCATTTCTCCACAGTATATGGCCATTGGGGTTTCAGGTGTTAAAAATGGTGCCAGCCTTTGTTCAGTGACAGCACACTTGATTCTGAGTGGAAGGTCTGGTTTCAATCCCTACTCTAGAGACTTGAGCACATAGGCTGACCCTACAGTGCAGTACTGAAGGAATATCAGATGTGACATTAACCAGAACCCTTGTCTGGCCTCTCAGGTTGATGTAAAAGATCCTATTCTAAGACAATTGGAATTGTTCTCCTGATGTTTTGGCCATTATTTATCCCTCAACCAACACCGCCAAAGCCTCACCAGCAAGTCTCTGGAGAAGGGTGCATTTCATTAAAAATGCTGACATATCTGACTAAAGTTAACACATTCCATTTGTATTCCTCCCTCCAATTGCCACCCCCGACTTCCCCAAAACCACCCCGAGATCTACATTATTTATGCTGTGAAACAGTAGGATCTTCCACCAGACCATCTCTGGATTGAAGCATAGAGACTGGAAATTCTAGAAAATCAGACCAGAAGACATGTCAGTCTCAATCGATAGCTGCTGGCCCTTTAAGGCCACAATGAGAAGTCATTCATCAGGCTATTCAAACCCCGAGATTTTCTATTGGTGCTCCCCTAATTTTGAAACGATAATCAAGCAAGCAACAGTGGGAAACTGGGAGGAGATTTCAATCACTTTGGCATTCATCCTCTTCTTTGCCTTAATTTTCAACAGCCCAGGTAAGTGCCACTTCGGAGATATCGGCAGTGATTTTGCTCCGTTTTAGCACTTAGGATCAGTGGATGTCATATACATGGATTTTCTGAAGGAATTTAATAAGTTTCTGCACCTATATTTGATAGCTAAATTTGAAGTGCATGAAACTGGAGTTTGCCTCATGCCACGGATGGGAAAGTGGTTAGGAGCTAAGAGGCAGAAACTTGGGATAAAAGACACATTCTTGGAGTGGTGGGCATTGACAAGTGTTGTCATCCAGGAATCAGAGTTGGAGCTCCAGTTTTTCACTATGTTATATATGTCCATGACCTGGATTTGAGAATAGAAAGGAGTATCTCCAAGTTTGCCAATGATACTAAGCTAGGAGGTATAGCAATAATATAATAAAAGCAAAATACTGCAGATGCTGGCAATCCAAAATAAAAACAGTAAGTGCAGGAAATACTCAGCAGGTCTGGCAGCATCTGTGGAGAGAGAAGCAGAGATAACGTCTGAAAAGTTAACTCTGCTTCTCTCTCCACAGATGCTGCCAGACCTGCTGAGTATTTCCCGCACTTTCTGTTTTTATTTTAGGAGGTATAGCAAATTGTGCAGAAAGAAGCAAATTGTGCGAAAAGAAGAAGATTGCAAATGGGCATAGATAAAGTGAGTGAGCAGAATGATGACAGATATTGGAACAAAGTCCTAAAATGTGTGTATAACCTAAATAAACAAGATTAAGAGTAGATGAGTAAAGGGAAATAAGTAATTTACAGGTGTAAAAGCAATGAAAAGGCAAATGTCACATAAGGTTTCATCATAGGTTTAGACCATAAAAGAAGTACTATTGGAATCATAAAGATGGATAACCAGACCTCATTTAGATCATTGTGTTCAGTTTGGTGCATTTGTTAGAACACATCAGCCTTGGAGACTATGGAAATAAACCACTGACCACCTCTAGGCGCTTACCCATTGTCTCTCGAGACAAGGAGGCCAAAGAAGAAGAAGAAGAAGAAGTTGAAGAATCCAGCACAAAGAGACATAATCATAGGATTCCAGCAAAGAGAGTCAAAAATGATTCCTGGAAAAATATCTTCATACAAAGAGTTACGAGACCGTATATGTAATGCCTTAAGATTCAAAGTTAATTAAGCTGTTTAAAAGAGTTAGATATTTACTTGGGAAGCAAGAGTATTAAAGGATGTGAGTAAATAGTATGGGAATTAGAATTAAGAAAACAAAATTGCCATGGCTAACAAAAGTGGCAGAACAGATTCTTGGGGCCAAATGGCCTTCTCTTGTTCTTATGACCTAAGAAGGGTAAAATCAGCTCTTGATTTATATCAAGGAAGCCCTGCTGCGAAGTGTGCATCTACAATCATCAGTTCTATGAATCAGTGGCGCAGTGGTTAGCACCGCAGCCTCACAGCTCCAGCGACCTGGGTTCAATTCTGGGTACTGCCTGTGTGGAGTTTGCAAGTTCTCCCTGTGTCTGTGTGGGTTTTCTCTGGGTGCTCCGGTTTCCTCCCACAGCCAAAAGACTTGCAGGTTGGTAGGTAAATTGGCCATTATAAATTGTCCCTAGTATAGGTAGGTGGTAGGGAAATATAGGAACAGGTGGGGATGTGGTAGGAATATGGGATTAGTGTAGGATTAGTATAAATGGGTGGTTGATGGTCAGCACAGACTCGGTGGGCTGAAGGGCCTGTTTCAGTGCTGTATCTCTAAAACTAAAAACTAAAACAAAGTCAAATGGCTTACTAACACTCATTGCTTAGCTTCACACTTGGTTAAGATACCAGGCACAAACAACTGAGAAACTGAAATCCAACGCAGGTCAATACCCTGCAAAGAGGGGTGGACAAAATTAAAGAGGAAAAAATGGATTAAAAATTCCAATGGAAACTCTTCAATATGCTTGAAAGACATCTTTGTGCAGAAGATCAAAGCCCACTTTAGCATTTAAAAACTTATTCCGCCTCTTGTGAACAAAGCTATTTACAAAACTGTTATTACAAACACATTGGGTCCAGTAAAACAATTCTTAATTGGGCTCTCATTTTATGCATTTTTTTTTTTTTTTTTTTTTTTTATTTCCAAAATATACTTTATTCATAAAAATCTGTAAAAATTACATTGCCAAACAGTTTCCAAACAGCACCAAAAAATACAAACATTGCAAGGGAGATCAGTTTCCTTCAATACTGTCATGAGTTTCTTCCCAACCCTTCCGTTTCTCAATTGTCATGTCAATTACAGTTTTACATTTACAGCAATTCAGAATATTAACGATACAGTTCGAGGGGTTTCCCATGGATCCAGCCCCTCAGTCTAGCTTGGTGGGGGAACCTTACACTGTGGTCTTTCCCCATTGAGCCTTTGCTGCGGCTGCCCCAAGCTTTAGTGCGTCCCTCAGCACGTAGTCCTGGACCTTGGAATGTGCCAGTCTGCAACATTCGGTGGTGGACAACTCTTTGCGCTGGAAGACCAGCAAGTTTCGGGCAGACCAAAGGGCGTCTTTCACCGAATTGATAGTCCTCCAGCAGCAGTTGATGTTTGTCTCGGTGTGCGTCCCTGGGAACAGCCCGTAGAGCATGGACCCCAGAATCCACAGCTTCACTTTTTCTTTCAGGGCTTGTGCAATGTTGAACTTGCAGCTGGTTAATGTTGATGGCACTTCACACTTACTGTGAGTGCCAGAACAATTACAGCTGTGCAGTTTGTTGCAATGGGGCTAAAATTCATTACAAATGGTGCCATGGGATCTGTTAATCAGTCTGTTGCTACAAAAGTTCTTCAACATCAACTTCAAGGAGAATTCTGCCAGACCAGAAGGGATTATGTTTTACTCAGTAATTGGAGGTGCTTGGTTACCACATTTGTTGTAAGAAGAGTTGGCTGTATAGGATTTATGAAAAATCTCAAAATTCAGTGAAAAGTTAAAACTGGTCAGCGCCATGACTGCAAAATACTACAGGAAATAAAAACATCACATCCTGAGAGAAAGATTTTTTTGTGTTCTATCCGAATACTAGGAGGTTCTGATAGATGACGCACTGCAGCCTTTACAATTTTACTTGAGAAACTAATTACCTATAGAAGCACTGAATCAAATCATTTTCATAAACAGCTCTTAAGATTTAAAATTGCATTAATGCGATTATGTATTGTTTGCTGAAAGTTACTGCAAATAACATACAAACATAATAAGGATCATAAATCAAATGGTTCCTGGTGAAAGTACTGCCAAACCCCCAGAAAATAATACCTGTGCCTTCAACACTTGCCTTCCTCTTTTGGTAATTGTGAATTTCGTTTTTTTTTCCTGTCATGAACATGTTATGCCGAATAAGGACTTTTTAATGCATCGCTGAAAACCTGAATTAATTTTTTTTGAAAGGGAAAAGGGACAGACCAAAAGGTGACTGCGAGCAGCTAAAATGGCCACTGAAATTTGCATCACAATCCTTTGCTGTATTGTGTTACGACCTGTCAAAGCCTCCAATCAAAATATACGATTCTGATTGTGGTGGGACCAATGCAATGTTAATTCAATCCTGTTGTTCCACTGATCGGCTAACATATCATTTAAAAGCTTTCCAAATTAAAGGAAGACCCACCAAATTGTACCATCTATTAACCCCCGAATGAGGCTAACCAAACCAGGTGTCTTTAAATCAACAAATTAACTCTTTAATTAAAAGAATAAAATTCTTAAACACTATGAACATTTAAAAATAGAAAAATTAGAGTCCTTGCAAATTTACAGTCCAATGTCGTTCGAAGTCCCCGCAGAATGTTGGTCGACGTCCCTCGCAGTCGTCTGATGCGGGAAAAAAGGTTCTTCCACAGTAGAACAGTCCGTAGTCTAACTTCAGTGGGTGATGCTTTCCTTCTCCAGTGAATTTCAACAATTAACAACTTGCAAACACTTTCAATGGAATCAATATGACTTTAGAGTTTTTTAAGGGAGAAAAGATTGTCACAGTCTAACTTCCCTTTCTTCAACTTAAACTACCAGAGATCTCTGTCTTGGCTTGACTTTTTAGAATTTCAAGAGATAATAATTAAACAGACAAAAATCCTATTTCCTTCAGTTTAAATGGTTGAGAGCTCTTTTTCAGTGCTGACACCACAGCTGTCTGTCTTCTGTTCGTGTTCAGTTAGGACAAACTGTCTTACTAACTGCTAGTTCAAACTGAATTGAAACAAATGTATCGCATCAGGCTCACTCCCAGTGGCTGTTTCATGGTACAAAAATGCA
Source organism: Heterodontus francisci (assembly GCF_036365525.1). Classification (NCBI taxonomy): domain Eukaryota; kingdom Metazoa; phylum Chordata; class Chondrichthyes; order Heterodontiformes; family Heterodontidae; genus Heterodontus; species Heterodontus francisci. The sequence continues at coordinate 93,426,727 of NC_090383.1, read as the reverse complement.
CTCTTTGAATCGCAATCTCCAAATGGTCATTTCTAAAGCAACGAAAATGCACCTTCCTATAACTCCTAAGGTTGCAGCCTCTTAAAGCATGCATGCATTGTTCCTCTGCTTCCACTTCCCCAGCGAGTTAACATCCGAAGCACGTAAAGCAGCCAGAAGCACTGCACAAAGAACAGCCAGGCGCTGCGCAAACGACTACTGGCAGCACCTATGCAGTCATATTCAGCTGGCCTCAGACACCGGAAACACCAGAGGAATGTATGATGGCATTAAGAGAGCCCTTGGACCAACCATCAAGAAGATCGACCCCCTCAAATCTAAATCAGGGGACATAATCACTGACCAACGCAAACAAATGGACCGCTGGGTTGAGCACTACCTAGAACTGTATTCCAGAGAGAATGTTGTCACTGAGACTGCCCTCAATGCAGCCCAGCCTCTACCAATCATGGATGAGCTGGACATACAGCCAACAAAATCGGAACTCAGTGATGCCATTGATTCTCTAGCCAGCGGAAAAGCCCCTGGGAAGGACAGCATTACCCATGAAATAATCAAGAGTGCCAAGCCTGCTATACTCTCAGCACTACATGAACTGCTATGCCTGTGCTGGGACGAGGGAGCAGTACCTCAGGTCATGCGCGATGCCAATATCATCACCCTCTATAAAAACAAAGGTGACCGCGGTGACTGCAACAACTACCATGGAATCTCCCTGCTCAGCATTGTGGGGAAAGTCTTTGCTCGAGTCGCTCTAAACAGGCTCCAGAAGCTGGCCGAGCGCGTCTACCCTGAGGCACAGTGTGGCTTTCGTGCAGAGAGATCGACCGTTGACATGCGGTTCTCCCTTCGTCAGATACAGGAGAAATGCCGCGAACAACAGATGCCCCTCTACATTGCTTTCATTGATCTCACCAAAGCCTTTGACCTCGTCAGCAGACGTGGTCTCTTCAGACTACTAGAAAAGATTGGATGTCCACCAAAGCTACTAAGTATCATCACCTCATTCCATGACAATATGAAAGGCACAATTCAGCACAGCGGCGCCTCATCAGACCCCTTTCCAATCCCGAGTGGCGTGAAACAGGGCTGTGTTCTCGCACCCACACTTTTTGGGATTTTCTTCTCCCTGCTGCTCTCACATGCGTTCAAGTCTTCTGAAGAAGGAATTTTCCTCCACACAAGATCAGGGGGCAGGTTGTTCAACCTTGCCTGTCTGGGCGAAGTCCAAAGTACGGAAAGTCCTCATCAGGGAACTCCTCTTTGCTGACGATGCTACTTTAACATCTCACACTGAAGAGTGCCTGCAGAGTCTCATCGACAGGTTTGCGGCTGCCTGCAATGAATTTGGCCTCACCATCAGCCTCAAGAAAACGAACATCATGGGGCAGGACGTCAGAAATGCTCCATCCATCAATATTGGCCACCACGCTCTGGAAGTGGTTCAAGAGTTCACCTACCTAGGCTCAACTATCACCAGTAACCTGTCTCTAGATGCAGAAATCAACAAGTGCATGGGAAAGGCTTCCACTGCTATGTCCAGACTGGCCAAGAGAGTGTGGGAAAATGGCGCACTGACACGGAACACAAAAGTCCGAGTGTATCAAGCCTGTGTCCTCAGTACCTTGCTCTATGGCAGCGAGGCCTGGACAACGTATGTCAGCCAAGAGCGACGTCTCAATTCATTCCATCTTCGCTGCCTCCGGAGAATACTTGGCATCAGGTGGCAGCACCGTATCTCCAACACAGAAGTCCTCGAGGCGGCCAACATCCCCAGCTTATACACACGACTGAGTCAGCGGCACTTGAGATGGCTTGGCCATGTGAGCCGTATGGAAGATGGCAGGATCCCCAAAGACACATTGTACAGCGAGCTCGCCACTGGTATCAGACCCACCGGCCGTCCATGTCTCCGCTTTAAAGACGTCTGCAAACGCAACATGAAGTCCTGTGACACTGATCACAAGTCGTGGGAGTCAGTTGCCAGCGTTCGCCAGAGCTGGCAGGCAGCTATAAAGGCAGGGCTAAAGTGTGGCGAGTCGAAGAGACTTAGCAGTTGGCAGGAAAAAAGACAGAAGCGCAAGGGGAGAGCCAACTGTGTAACAGCCCCGACAAACAAATTTTTATGCAGCGCCTGTGGAAGAGCCTATCACTCTAGAATTGGCCTTTATAGCAACTCCAGGCGCTGCTCCACACACCACTGACCACCTCCAGGTGCTTACTCATTGTCTCTCGAGATAAGGAGGCCAAAGACGAGAAGACTTGGGCCTGTCTGTCTGGACCTAAGCAACAAGGATGTCATTTTAAAGGAATGCTTCCCCCTCTACCCACATCATGTGTGGCTCAGGTTGTACATCCTGGCTGATCCCTACAAATATTTTGAAACATTGTGAAAACCCTGGTTAGGACTTCACGCTGTTTTGCCTCTAAGTGTAAAAGCCTATTGTTTAATTTTCCTAGCCATTCTGCATTCGCTGATTGGATAGTTGGAGGTTCAATCTGAGAATTTCCTAGGCCTACTTCTGCCTCATCCTCACTATCCTTTTCCTTCTCCACAGTCCCGATTACCTGACATACCTGTACTGGCTTATCCTCTTCCCTGCGGTAATAAGGTTTGAGCAAATTAATGTGACACAACCGGTTCTTCATCCAGCGATCCAAGGTGTCAATCAAGTAATCTACCTTACCCACTCTTTTGATCACTCTATATGGGCCACGGAACCATGCTTTCACTGGTTCTTCCTGTGACGGTAACTCCTGGTTTTGTGGTAGGTTGTGATTTTCCCACCGTTTGGCAGGTGTGGCATGTCCTACAAAATTGTCTCACATCTTTTGTAAGACCTGGCCAGTAATAATCTTTGCTTATGTGTGATTTGGTCTTCTGAATTCCCCTATGTCCTGAAAAAGGAATGTCGTGTGCTAACCTTAATAATCCTTGACGATATTTAGGTGGTACCACTATCTGTTCAACAACTGTCCAGTCTTCGTCGGCAGGTCTATGAGGTGGTCTCCATTTCCTCCTCAAAACCCCATATGCCATATAATAGCCTTCCGGAACTCCTTACACCTCAGCTTCTGACAGAGCCGTCTGTGCTATTTGGTAGATCTCTGGATCAGCTTGCTGTGCTGCAATGATAGATGATCTGTTAAACATCTCATTTGGGTTATCTAAATACCCAAATAAGGTTTCAGATGCCTGATTATCTATTCGTGATGCCCCTTTGACCTCCGACAATGGATCCTGTTTAGCCATTGCTCAGGAAACTATACACGCTGGAAATATTCTCAGAACTTGCTCCTGTAATTGCTCCCTCTCCTTAATTTCACATGGTTCCTCTGTAACCATAGGAGAAACTGATATTTTTGATCCTGCCAAATCATTTCCCAGGAGTAGATCAATTCCCTTTACTGGTAAACTGTGAACAACACCTACATTTACTACCCCAGTTATGAAGTCACTCTCTAGGCGTACTTTATACAAAGGTACGGGTATACATACCCTGCCAATTCCATTTACTAAAACTTTAGCTTTCAAGGTGCTCTCTGGTGGAAACCTCATATCTTTCCCCAGCAAGAGTGTTTGGGTTGCTCCTGTATCCCTGAGTATAATGATAGGCTTTCCTGCCTCACTTACAGGATATGGAGTTACTCTCCCCTTTGACAAAAATTAATTATAACACTCAGGTATTTTATTCTTAACCTCTACACTCCTCTTAGTTTTAGTATCTGGTTTCACGTTCACAGCTGTCGCTAAAGCTATAGCCTGGTCTGCTATACTCTCAGTCAGAGTCTTTTCCTCTGCACTAACGTTGCATACCCCAACAAGTCCTATGGGTTTACCTCACAATTTCCAGCACTCTGAACGAAGATGACCCGTTTTGTTGCAATGATAACACTTTGGCTTGTGAACCTCACTTCTACCCTCAGCACCTTCCTTTCTGACCTGAGGAGGTGATCCTGGGGCATTCCCAACTGTTCCTTCTTGTCCCCGGCTACTTCCCTTCCTTTCATTCTCCCACTTTCTATCCTTCTCGGGTTTATGGGAGTGACAGACAAAATAGGTTGGCTTATTTACAAGCTCAAAATCATCAGCAATTTCTGCTGCTTGCCTAGCTTTCAAAACTTTCAAGTTATCTATTTGAGTTCTCACTACTGAAGGAATGGAGTTTTTAAACTCTTCTAAGAGAATCAATTCTCGAAGGTTCTCACACGTGGTTTCTATATTTAATGCCCGTATCCAATGGACAAAATTCATTTACTTCACCCTCTCAAATTCTAAATATGTCTGCCCAGTAAATCTCCGTATGTTCCTAAACTTCTGACGGTAAGCTTCAAGGACTAACTCGTACACAGAGAGAATAGCCTTTCTTGCCATCTCATAATCTGCAGAAGCCTCTTCAGAAAGCATGGCATAAACTTCATGAGCTCTGCCTACCAGCCTGCCCTGAATAAGTATTGTCCAGCTTTCTTTCGGCCATTTCATCTGTTCGGCTATTTTTTCAAAAGAAATGAAAAATGTCTCTACGTCCCTTTCCTCGAACTTAGGAAGAGTCTGTATAAATTTAAACAACTACTCGCTGGGTCCTGATCTAAATTCTGATTCTTCCTGACCCAAATTTTCCCTGGATTTAAGACTACCCCTTTGTCTTAGTTCCATATCTTTTAACTTAAATTTCCTCTCTTCTCTTTCACTCTCCCTCTGAAGTTCAGGTTTTCTTATTTCTAACTGAATCCTAGCCAATACCACTGCATCACTCTCGGACCTACTACCTTCATATCTTTTGTATTCGCTTTCTTGGTCCTCGTAGTGCTCCTCATCTGTATTATCATCATCTTCTTCTACCAATTCCAGATGTTCGGCTATTATTTCAATTACCTCTGCTTTTTTGGCACCTGATTTCAATTCCAACCCCAATTTCGCTGCCAATTATATTAATTTGTTCTTAGTTAAAGTTATCAAGTCACTCAGGGAAACATTTTGCTTTCCCAAAAACTCTGCTACAGCCACTAATGCCATAACAATGTTATAGACTGTATCTTATACAAGAGACCTGGCTCTTTTAATTTCTTTGTAATTGGTGTCAGATTTAGATCCCAACAATCAAGTTGAATTATCAATTCCAATTGATAAGATCCCAGACTCGAGAGCAATTAATCTGATGCCAAACGCAAGACCCCAATTTAAATATGTTATACCAGAGATGAGTAATTACTATGAATCCAAATGTGAGTCCTCAAAATTTGTCTGATTCTGATCCCAAACACAAGCCACCAAATTAAATATGATTCAACTGCGAGCAAGCCCCCAATTAAGATATGATTCAAATCCCAATTAATATGTTATTCAAATCTTGAGTGAGCCCCTAATTAATATGTTATTCAAATCCCAGGACGAGCCCCCAATGATATGTTATGACCGACCGCTCCTGTCAAAGCCCCCAATCAAAATATACGATTCTGATTGTGGTGGGACCAATGCACTGTTAATTCAATCCCGTTATTCCACTGATCGGCTAACATATCATTTAAAAACTTTCCAAATTAAAGGAAGATCCACCAAATTGTACCAGCTATTAACCCCCGAATGAGGCTAACCAAACCAGGTGTCTTTAAATCAACAAATTAACTCTTTAATTAAAAGAATAAAATTCTTAAACACTATGAACATTTAAAAATAGAAAAATTAGAGTCCTTGCAAAATTACAGTCCAATGTTGTTCGAAGTCCCCGCAGATGTTGTTCGAAGTCACTCGCAGAATGTTGGTCGACGTCCCTCGCAGTCGTCTGATGCGGGAAAAAAGGTTCTTCCACAGTAGAACAGTCCGTAGTCTAACTTCAGTGGGTGATGCTTTCCTTCTCCAGTGAATTTCAACAATTAACAACTTGCAAACACTTTCAATGGAATCAATCTGACTTTAGAGTTTTTTAAGGGAGAAAAGATTGTCACAGTCTAACTTCCCTTTCTTCAACTTAAACTGCCAGAGATCTCTGTCTTGGCTTGACTTTTTAGAATTTCAAGAGATAATAATTAAACAGACAAAAATCCTATTTCCTTCAGTTTAAATGGTTGAGAGCTCTTTTTCAGTGCTGACACCACAGCTGTCTGTCTTCTGTTCGTGTTCAGTTAGGACAAACTGTCTTACTAACTGCTAGTTCAAACTGAATTGAAACAAATGTATCGCATCAGGCTCACTCCCAGTGGCTGTTTCATGGTATCAAGAATGCACTCTTTGAATCGCAATCTCCAAATGGCCATTTCTAAGGCAACGAAAATGCACCTTCCTATAACTCCTAAGGCTTGCAGCCTCTTAAAGCAATACTGATCCCTTGCAAGCCTTAAAGGCAAACCGCATATTCTGGAAAAAAAAAGTACAGGATCATGACACTTGAGAGTGAGTAAAATTATCTGGCCAGTCTCCTCCAAAACAATGACTTGAAAAGTTTTGGAGTGCATCACCTGGCCAGTCTCCAATAACAAGACATTAAAGGCACTCTTGGGACATTAAAACTGCTGGAGATGGACCATTCGAAGGTAATCACTTGAACAATGGGACCCTGGTTGAGAGAAGAGGAATTCCTAGACATGAACTAATGAAGTTGCAAGTGGGAATATACATTGAGCCATCATGTGACAAGCCTACCATCTATGTGTTTTAGGCTGGCTGTTCTCTCTGTCTTGCAGAAAAGCAACTGAAAGTGACCAGTAAGGACCCAAGTGGATCCCTATTTCTCTCTTTCTGTCTCTCTCTCTCCAGACCACCTTGCAAGTTTGAACCCTGCCTGCTGGCTGTAACCATCCAAGCCTATCATTGCTGCTAACAGAGACCCCGTGAAGAAAACCATCTGTATCACTCTCTCCAAGAAAACCCTGAACCAGCTGGCCACATCTACAAGCCAGAAACCTCAGGGACACCGGGTTCATCTGGAAGATAACTAAGTTACCAAACTCCACAGACTGTATACTCTTTTTCTTGTTCCGGATTCTATACAACCAATCTAGTCTTCCCCACTCTGTAACCTATTTGTGTGTGTGAATCTCATGTGTGTGTATGTTTGTTTGTGTGTGCATTTGAAAGTTGTAGCATAGTTTATTATTTTACTTAGATCGATTTTTAAGTACAATAAAGCTAACCTCTTTCCTGTTTAAACTCAAGAAAACCTGTCCAATTGGTTCTTTTATGATCATAGCATGTAAATGGTTAAACACTCACTGAACTGGTAAACATATCTACTTTTTAAAAGAAATAAACCCTGTTGCAGTCAAACAGGGAGAGGGACAAAAGGGGAGCCTTTTGACCCCTCCTCACCTCTTCAATACATGTTAATGAATGTTAGTTATACTGATAGTTTAAGTTACGACAAACCCATGTCCAACAGCACTTCCAGAATTAATATTTCTTTTCATGCATTTGTATCATAGCAAAACATTCCAGAGGATTTACAGTTTGGGAGCAATGCAGGGACTGGGCAAGTGATTTATATTGATGTAAGAAAGGTAGGTTTTAAAGAGGACTTTAAAGTGGGGACAAATGGAGCAAGACAGAAAGGTTTAGGGAAGGAGCTCAATAGAATAGGGTCAAGATGATGAAGACTCGTGTATGTGGGAAATATGAGTAGACTCAATGGTGAAAGAACAATGGCAGTTCTCTCCGAAGAGCCCATTGAGTCACCCATCACTGCCTTCTTACAAGCAATAACCACAAATGCTCCATCCTCTCCATCGCCTGCCTACCCACCCAGCGTGCTTACTGGGGGCTAATCTTGCAAACTTCTTTCCAATCTAGCTCACCCTACCCATCGCTGTTTCCTTGGGCTCTGCCAGCAAATTAACAATCACCACACCACTCTAGATTTCCCTCCAGAATGTCCATTCACTCATGAACAAAGTCCTTCACATCCATGACCTTATTGTGGATGATTGCATTTACATCATGGCCAGAATTTTACTTGGAGGCAGAGACCCCACATACCGGCTTAAAAATCGGGAGAAAGCCCACCTCTGCCGGGTGTGGAAGCCACGCAGCGATTTTGCATGGCCCAGGCCCTTAATTATCCTCAGGCGGGACTTCCGCCTCTCTGAGGCAGGAAGTCCCACCTCCAAGAGCTGCCAGCCCATCAGCGGACCTCCATCTCTTTAGTCCCAGCGACGCCACCCAGACCAGTGGCCACTGCTGGAACCGCACACAGTGTGAGGAGTAACATGGATGCTGGCCCCGATTAAGGTAAGTGGGGTTTTGGACCTTGCCAGGGACAATCGGCTGGGCCCTGGCGAGGAGGGGTGGGGATCAATCAGGAGAGCGGAGGGAGGTGCTCTAGCGGGGGTGGTTTATACTGTTGGGAGGGCCCTTTGTCGGGCACAGGGTGCCTGATTAGCAGGGTTGTCCACCCTGGGCCTGCAAGGAGGCTGCCTACTATTACTGGGCGGCCTTCTCAGCTGTCGAAGTGCTCAGCCACCATTGGTAAAATATCAGTGGCGGCGGGAGGAGGCCCTAAAGTGGCATTTATTTGGCCACTTAAGGGCCTCAATTGGCCTGGGGCAGGCGAGCAGTTTACCACCTCCCCCGCTGCTGGTAAAATGGCAACAGGGGTGGGTAAGCAACAGGAACGGCACTCCCCACCTCCCACTCAATTTTACACCCCCTGCTCCCCTCCCACCTCCAGCCCACTCCCGGGAGGGACGTGAAATTCATGCCCTTGTGTTTGACAGAAACTTAGCCCATGGATGGTAACACCTTGTCCTTTACTGAAACCTTCCTATGCTTTCTACCACCATGGTGTCTCCCCTCCTCTTCTGTCACCTTATCCTCTGCCAGAATCATTCACTGCTCCAAGATCATCCTGGAATGCAAAGATAACCATTGACTTCTTTTCTCCATCAGCAAACATCTCCTTAAATCCCTTCCATTCTGTCCTCACCTCCAATAATGGACTTGTTTGTCACTAAGATTGAGATCAATTCTTCAGTTTCCTCGGCTGCACGCTCTCCATTTCCTTTGCCCACCAAGTCAAAGTTCCACAAACTCCTCCTGCCTAGGCCTAAATCCACATTGTTTTCTAATTTCTCTCCTATCTGTTCGATCACCTGTCTGAGCTCCTTTTGCTCCTGAGACCCACATCCTGCTCTCTTAATGCCATTCTCACTATACTGCTGGTCACCAACATCCCCTTCTTGTCCTCATGCTAGCTGACATTGTAAACAGTTCCCCCACAAGGTTCTGTCTTCCTCCCTTTCTAAACCGCCATCATCATTCTCTTCCTCAAAACAACATCCTCCACCTGTCTGTCTTTGCAAATTACCACCCCAACGCCAATGGCCATTTTCTCTGCAAAGTTCGTGAACCTGTTGTCGCTTCCCAAATCTAAGTCACTGTTTCTCACAACTTCATGTTTGAATCTTTCTAATCAGGTTTCTGCCTTTGCGACAGCAAATATACAGCCCTAAACAAAGTCACAAATGACATCCTTTGTGACTGTGACCACGGAAAACTATTCTGCCTTGTCCTTCTTGACCTCTCTGCAGCTAGCCACACCATCCACTGCTTCTCCTCCATTTCCCTGCTAAGTGGGACCGTCTTCAATTTCACTCTTACCTATCCATTTGTAGCCAGAGCATCTCCATCAATGGCTTCTTTTCCCACCGCTGCACCGTTGCCTCTTAATTCCACAACAATTTATCTTTGGCTATATCCACTTCTTCATCTACATGTTGTACCTTGGTGACAACATCCAAAGATAACAGATTCAGCATGTATGCTGACAAGCCCAGTACCATCACTTCTCCTGACCCCCTCCATTGTGTATTGTCAGTCTGCTTCTCCAACATGGAGTCCTGAATGAACTTTAATTTCCTTCAGTTAAACATTGGGAAGATTGAAACCATCATCTTTGGCTTCCTTGAAAAATGTTGTACCCTTGCCACCAATTCCATTCCCCTCACCAGGTACTCACAATCTTGGCCTCCTAGGTGAACCCAAGCTGGGTTTCTGATCCCACACACTCTTCATCATAAAAGCCACATACTTCCACCCATCTCCACCCTTTCCTCAGCCAATCTGTTGAAAAGATCTTCCATGTTCCTCCAATTCTGGCATTCTGTACATCCTCACACCTTTCACCCACCACTGGAAGCCACACCTTCAGCCATCTAGGCCCTAAGCTCCAACATTCCCTAGCCTAACCTCTCCACCTCTCCCTCCTCTTTTAAGACCCACCTTAAAACCTACGTCTTTGACCAAGTTTTTATTCAACCATTATCTCTTCCTTTGGCTTGCTGCCAATTTTTGTCTGATTACACTTCTGTGAAGCACTTTAGGATGTTTTTCTACATTAAAGGTGCTATATAAATGCATGTTATTGCTATCATTGTCTCATTATTTAGGAAACATCTTATTCTACAATGCCTCTCCAGCATCCTGAACATTTTTCACCAGGTGCTATCGCACCCTCTCTTGAACTTGCTGATACGATCAGTCCCGCTGCTTGGCTTGAGTGACCATTCTGCACTTTCACCATTATCTTCACAAATTGGTCAATCTAAACATTTTCACCCAGGAGTCACTACATGTTTTTCTCTCTATCTGTGCTTTTTGGAGGAAAAGGAAGAGAAGGATACCAAGCTTCGAGAAATATTTGGCACCTATCCGCATGTATCTCGTTTGAGAATATACAGACCAAGGCACTTATACCTCCAACTGACAAAGGGGCAGCTGATGACACCTGTGTGTTTTAAAGGCTCATGGGGAATAAATTTCCGGGAGCGTTCTCCTGCTCGTCCATTATAACATCAACATAACTGCAAGTGTCAACTTGAGTTTTATGCAAGATCCATAAGAATATTTGGGAGGGGTCAAAACAAATCATTAATAATTGAGACCTCTGAGGTGCTTTAGCCTTTGGAATGAAGCAGGCATTAGGCCTATATTTAAACTTACTAGAGTTTATTTTCCCACTTGACTTCTAAACATCTAATGTTTTCATCAGATGGCAACTCTGCCCCTGAGGTCTAAAATTCATCTGGCACAAACAGATGTGAAATCCTAGGAAAGCAACTATGAAAGCAGATTGGGAAACCACAGCACTGGCAACCCTTGTTGTCAATACTTGTGATCCACCTTTACCAATATGGCAGCAGCTACCTTTTGTGTGTACTTCTGGCGAGGATTGGCCAAGTGCAAAATTTGTAAGACCAGCACTGAGTTCGTGCTCTAAAAATTGGTGGAACATGGAGGAGATACTACCCCTTTCTTCCCAGTTTAATTTTAAGTCTAATAAAGTTCTCCACACATGTACTTTGCATGTATATACCTGCAGTCAATTAATCACGGTGACATACAGGTGATTATGACTGTGAAGCAGTTAGCTGACTGTTCGGTTAAAGGGCTCTACATCATTGGCGAACAAGTTTATATTTACAAGCTGTTTTGTAAACTGCAAATGTTGTCACTAAAATATTTTCAAATCAAACGCTAGAATAATTAAGATGGTACTCGTGGGTATTATATAATAACAAGAGTATCAGAAAGAATGTATGGCCCAACAGTAATGCATTTTATAATCAAGTTTGTGCATTTAGCTTTATTGCATCTAGAAATGAATAATTTACCTGCATTATTCATCGAAAATTTACAGTTTCATTATTCTACACATCTTGGCAGGTTTATGCTGTAATAATATGCAATTTCCATCTTATTAACTTGATTACCAACTATTTAGATTTTAAGTCACTACAAATCCTCTAATCATGTAGAATAATTCATGTTGCACATTGTTGGATACATCATTAACATTACTGCATTTCTATAGCATTCAACACTGCTTTACTTGTCATGTTACATTTGAATTATTTTAGTGATCCTTGATGCTATTGTAATGGGGTATTTGTAGGTTAAGTGTGCAACCCTTCAGGGTTTTAAAATCTCTTATATATCTTACATAATTCAACATTTGTTCAAAATCTTCACTGACTTCTATCCTCAGAGACAGATTATACATAACAATAAAATTTGTGCTTTGAAAAGGCAATGCATTTGTAATGAATAAAAGTCTAATGTGATTAAAATGTACAGAATGATTTAAAACATATTGAAAACATAAATAAATTAGTAATAATGAAGCTGAAAAGAAATAGGAAAACAGGGGCAACATTCACTGACCCAGCCGACAGAGGCAGCTTGATAAGTAATTAAGTGGAGTATTTTGCAAAGTTGGTATTGAAGTATAAAAGGAAACTTGGTCAAATTTAGTTATTCAGATTAGTTAAGCTTTTAGAGTTACAGAAAAATGATTCTATTTGGAAGCACTCCAAGACTGGTATAACCAAAGGAAATATGAAAGATGAATTGGGAATTTTTTGTGTAGGAGGCAAGTGCAGTTTGCTAAAATGATAGGCTGCAAGGAAATAAAATTGAAAGTCACTGAGTTTCATAATAAACACAATGAAGGCAGAGAATAAAACTATGGTCAAAAACAGGGTATATATTGTTCCGAGTGATCATTTTATAAGTCTATGTCATTTGTATAATGTGGAACACAGATCAATTTCTATGGTGTTGGCAACAGGGAAATCCCTAATCTCATTGTTTATGTGCAGGATTTGTGATAGAAGGTGCATATGTAATGTTATACTTACAGTTGGCGGTGCTCTGTTTTAAACAATTGCCACTAATAATCACCATCCATATTTGATTTGATAGCAATCTGCTTCAGTTGTATGTCATCATCTGTAGAGGTCAAATTTGCCTTTAAGCACCTACTCTTTTCCTAATTTCTTGAAGTTACATTACAGAAATCCTTTCATTCGTTATACATAGGTAATTATCAAATGTTATTACAATGTTGATCAGTATGTTTAAAGAGGGAGTTTCAGGATTAGCAACCTTTAAGAAACACAGTAAAAACAAAGAATGAAGCCACTGCCTGGAATGTTCACTTATTTATTCCTCTCTTCATTTTGGATTTGTTTTGCTTTAACTGAATTCTGATTACATCATCATTTGTAGAAGTTACTGTGCATCAGCTGAATTAATACTGGTGGATGTATGATTAGTAAAATTTAAAATGAGTGAGGAATTGTGTTTTTGCAACTTTGTTAGTTTCATTCCCTCTCACAGTTAGCATTACTAACCCTTTCCTGAGCATTTTCCTTTAAAGATCAATCTTGCATTTATATATTATCTTTCACATCCTTAGGACATCCCAAAGTGCTTTATGGGCAATAATGTTTTATTTTGGAGTGGAGTCGCTGCTGAGATTTAGCAGCAGCCATTTTATACTCAGAAAAATTCCAGGTTCTTGCAATTGGTTGTTGATGGGAATCCCATTTGCACTGTTTATCCAGAGTTTTGTAACATGTCTGTCAGTGTAAGAAGAAGCAGGACCTTCCTATGTCTGGACATTATGTTTTTCTGGCCCTCAGTCGAACCCAGAAGCTCTCCTCTGGGTGGATCTCCGCACTTTCACCAGGATGTTCCCCCATTGGATGTTCAGGGCTGTTGTGGCCTCTTATGGAAGGACATCAAGACACAAAAATGATACAAAATTGATTCACTGAGCTAATACTAGGGAAGAAAAGCTTTAGTTATGAGGGAAGACCGGGGCTATGTTCACTAGGACATAGAAAGTTAACAGGTGATTTAATAGAAGTATTTCAAATAATGAGACGTTTTTATAAGGTAAATAGGGAAAGATAATATCCTCTGCTTGAAGACACAAATTTAAGACCATCACCAAAAGAACAATGGGAAAGGTGAGGAGAAATTATTTTCTGCAGATGGTTGTCAGGATGTGGAATGCTTACCAGAAGGAGTGGTAGAAGCAGTACTGTAATAGCTTATAAAAGAGAAATAGGTAAATATTTGAAAGAAAAAATCTGTAATAGCATCAAGGCAGGGGAGGGACAGAGTTGTTACAAGCATGATGGTCCCAACAATGCTGTGCTATAAAATTATAAGATCTTGTGACAAGCGTGATTTTGTTTTCCCTCCCCCCACACTCACCAATTTTCTTTCCTCCTTTCTTGAAAGTGTTGACACACACTGGGCCATCGATCGGTGGGCACCTATCCCCTCCCACAACTTGCTCAATCTTCACACTGGAGCCTAGAGCACAAGTTTCAGCAGGATATTCAATCATAGCCAATCATGATTCTGCAATCACTCACCATCCCCAAAAATGTATTCCCAAGCTTTTAATTTAACGTCTTCAAAAACGGCACTGATGAAAATATTATGATCGGGAATAAGTCCTTTGCCACCTGAGTGTATAGTTTGTTTACGTACAATGCACCGTCACAGATAATTAGTGTGACTTATTCAAAATCTGGGGCCATTTCTTATATAAAAACAAATCATTTACTCACTGTCAATAAAAGGTTTCTGATTTCCCAGTGTTGGATCAGCAATTATAAATGAGCTGATAAATGGTGCTAAATGATGGCTCTAGAGATTGCCCGTGTACCTGTGGGTTCTTTTGCTGCTTATTTACTGCGGTTTTTCTTTCCTAGTCATTTCTGGTCCACATGACAGCATCATTACCTCTGGCAGCCTTTTTAATAATGAGCTCTGAAACACCTGCCTCTGCTGCACTGCCAGTTTCTACAATCGACATCTCTTTGTATCAGGGACATTTACAATTTAATAGAGAGGTTTTGGCAGCTGTCATCGAGTAATAAGCAACCACTAATGAGGTCCAATATTATATAGATAATAAGAATTTGGGTACATTTGTATATATTCAATTAAATCCCAAAAGATAAAGATCATTTAACTGTGATTAACTTAAAATTTACAATGATGAGCATCAACAAATATTAGAGAAGACAAATTTAATTTCAGGCAACAGAAAACAGATAAATAGATAAGCATCTTCTGCCATATATTTCAAGCAAGGAGGTCTTTCTCTGATGTTGTCACATTTTCCATTTACACTGATACCAAGAGGGAAGTAGATTGGGGTGTTTGTGAGGGACTGATGGTCTTTGAATCTTCATGCTTTAATTGTGTTCTCCTGCTAGCTAATTACACGGTCCCATTGATGACAGTCATGGAGAAGTTCAAAAATATCCATCTTCTTCCATCCCAGTTGGAATATGATATATGCCAGTAAGTAATCCACAATGGAGTCACCAGATTTCCTTCCCCACCCCCCATGTGTGGTGGGCTGCCCATAGCTCACATTGAGCAAGCAGCAGCTTGTCCAAAATATGGTAATGAGGTCCAAATCTAAAAATGGTGCAGGTCACACAATGTTGGCTTTAGGCAGGCAATGATGCCACTCTGTGGCTTCAGGCTATTTTGGGTGGAAGTTAAAAATTGGCCCTGTAATTATTACAAAGTATTTGCAGCATAGAAACAGTCCATTCGGCTCAACAGATCTATGCTAGTGCTTATGCTCCACTCGAGACTCCTCCCATCCCTCTTCATCTAAGTCCCTCAACACATCCTTCTATTCCTTTCTCCCTCATGTGCTTTTCCAGCTGCCCCTTAAATGTATCTATGTTAGTCACCTCAACTACTCTTTGTGGTAATGAGTTCCACATTCTAACCACTGTCTGGGTAGAAAGGTTACTCCTGAATTCACTGGTAGATTTATTAGTGACTATCTGATATTTATGTCCCCGAGTTCGGGTCTCTCCCACAAGTAGAACCATCTTCTCGACATCTTACCTATCAAATCCTTTCATAATCTTAACAATCTATCGGGTCATGACTCAGTCTTCTCTTTTTGACAGAAAAGAACCCATCTCATTCAGTCTTTCCTGACAGGTGGAACCTTTCAGTTCTGATATCATTCAAGTAAATCATTTTTGCACCTTCTCCAGTGCCTCTATATCCTTTTTTATAATATAGAGACCAGAATTTTTTGCAGTACTCCATGTCTTAAACAACCACTTTTCAATATTTAGAAGCCTTAGCATGTGGAAGGGTGATCTAATCAAGGTCTTTAAAATGATGAAGTGTCTAGATAAGATAGGTAGAGGAACTGGCCTAGAAATCGGGTTGCGCCTGACTCAGGAAGGATCCCTGTGCCGATGTTGTGCATGCCTAAAGAGGCTGGTGGCAGGTCCAAGGCAAATTGTTCCACCGGCATCATTACAATATTACAGGTAAGCTATCAGCGATCCATCATGGGGTGGGGGGAGTTGAATTTGGTTGAGATGCCAGCCGAGGTCTGAGTTCCATGCTTCTGAGGGGTGGAGGGAGGAAGTTGGGAGGGGGGGAAAGCTGTAGCTGGAAGCAGACTGCGCTTTTAATCATAGAACCTAAAGAACAGAAGGAGGGAATTTTGTCCATCGTGCCTGTACTGGCGTTTTGGCAGAGTTATCAAATTAACCCAGAAACTGTAATTTTTTTTCCCTTCAACTATTTATCTAATTCTCTTTTGAAAGTTAAAATTGAATCTGCTTCCACCAGGCGTTCAGGCCGTGCATTCCAGATCACAACAACTTGTTGCATAAAATCTGTTTCCTCATGTCGCCTGATTCTTTTGCCAAAAGCCTGAAATCTGTGCACTCTGGATACCAACCCTTCAGCTACTGGAAACAGTTTTTCCTTATTTACGCTATCAAAACCGTTCATTTGAACGCTTTTATGAAATCTTCTCATAACCTTCTCTGCTCTAAGGTGAACAATCCCGGCTTCTCCACAAAACCACAGTCCCTCACCCCTGGTACAAGGCTAGTAAATGTCTTCTGCTCACTCTCCAAGGCCTTGACATTCTTTCAAAAGTGTGGTGCCCAGAATTGAACACAATAATCCATCTGAGGCCTAACCAGTATTTTGGACAGATTGAGCATAACTTCCTCGCTTTTGTACTCTATGCCTTTATTGATAAAGCCAAAGATCCCAAATGCTTTAACTGCTTTCTCAACTTGTCCTGCCACTTTCAAAAATTTGTATACATATACCCACAGGTCTCTCTGTTCCTGCACCATCTTTAAAATTGTAGGATTTAGTTTATATTGCCGCTGCTCCTTCTTCCTACCAAAATGTATCATTTTCATACTTCTCTATGTTAAATTTCATCTTCCATGCCCCTGCCCAGTTTACCAGTCTGTTTAGATCCTCCTGAAGTTTGTCACTATCCTGCTCATTGTTTACAACATTTCTGAGTTTCGTGTCATCTGCAAACTTTGAAATGATTCCCTGTATAGCCAAGTTCAGGCCATTAATATATATTAAAAAATAGTGGCCCTAATACCAACCCCTAGGAAACACCAATGTATTTTTTTAATTCATTCATGGGATGTTGGTGTTGTTGGTAAGGCCAGCTTTCGTTGCCCATCCCCAATTGCCCTTGAGAAGGTGATGAGCTCCCTTAGTGGCTTGCTAGGCTATTCCACAGGATAGTTAAAAGTTGACCACATTGATATGGGTCTGGAGCTGCATAGGCAAGACCAAGTAAGAACAGTAGGTTTCCTTCCCTGAAGGACATTAGTGAATCAGTTGGGTTTTTACAACAATTCGATAACTTCTTGGTCACCATTACCGATACCAGCTTTTTAATTCCAGATTAAATTAATTAACTAAATTCAATTCATAAACTGCCAAGATGGTATTTGAACTCACATCTCCAGATTAGTAGTTCAGGCCTTTATACTAGCTCAATAATACAACCACTACGCTACCATACCGGGTGTACATTCCCCTCCATCTGAAAAGCAACCGTTCATTACTACTCTCTGCTTTCTGTCCCTAAGTCAATTTCGCATCCATACTGCCACTGTCCCTCTGATCCCATGGACGTTAACTTTGCTAACGGGTCTATTATGTGGTACTTTTTCAAACACCATTTGAAGATCCATGTACACCATTTCATCAAAGAATTCAATTAATTAGTCAAACATGATTTGCTTTCAACAAATCCGTGCTGAGTTTCATTTATTAGCTCATATTTTTCCAAATATCAATTAATTTTGCCCCGGATTATTGTCTCTAAAAGTTTCTCCAACACCTACATTATGTTGACTGGCCTGTGGTGGCTGGATTTATCCCTCTCCCTTTTTTAAACACTGGTGTAACATTTGCCAATCCTCTGGCATCATCCACATGTCTAAGGATTGGAAGATTGTGGCCAGAGCCTGTTTGTTGTACAGCTTGAGTATAAAGATTTTATTGGATGAAAGGTGTCTGCTGTCATTAAATATGTTAAGAATAGTTCTAATGTCTTGTTATTTCTTATTTCCTTTCTCCTGTTAGATCTGCCAAACCTTCTGTGGTTGAGAAGATATTCTGTAGAGCTGTTCCCAAGTCTCTGTAATTACCTGCTGGGAGATGTGTAAGCGTTTTGAGGGAACGGGCCTTTTGATTTTTGTTTTGGGATAGCAACTTGCCCAGGTACAACACCCAGGGTGTCACCATTTCCCCCACTATTTCTCAAATTCTTTCATCCACTTTTAGGCTTCGCTCAGACTGAGAGCATGATCTGCTCCCAAATAGCTGCCAGCTAACGATTTAGAAATAACAGAGAGTTGCTTGGATGATTTCCTTTTCTTCACTGTGGAGAAGTTCCTAACATCCATTCCTAACTGAGTGCTATTTCTACAGTTGCGATCAGGTACTCCGTGAGTAAGAGTCTGTCTTCCCATTCTGTAGTGCAGTCTATTGTTCCAACAATGTACTGTAGCATTGTCATGCAGGAGAATCTTTTTCCTGTTACTTGATCATTGACTGCTCAATATAAACTGTAGATGTGGGAATAATTTTCACTTTCTGGGTAGTAATCAATGAGCGGAAACAAGGGCCACGACAGATGGAGGATCTGCTCCATCGGATTACCACCCTGAAGCTCGACACCATCCAGGACAAAGCAGCCCGCTTGATTGGCACACCATCTACAAACATTCACTCCCTCCACCACCAACGCACAGTGGCAGCAGTGTGTACCATCTACAAGATGCACTGCAGCAATGCACCAAGGCTCCTTAGGCAGCACCTTCCAAACCCGCGACCTCTACCAACTAGAAGGACAAGGGCAGCAAATACATGGGAACACCACCACCTGCAAGTTCCCCTTCAAGTCACACCATCCTGACTTGGAACTATATCGCCATTCCTTCACTGTCGCTGGGTCAAAATCCTGGAACTCCCTTCCTAACTGCACTGTGGGTCTACATACCCCAAATGGACTGCAGTGGTTCAAGAAAGCATCTCACCACCACCTTCTCAAGGGCAATTAGGGATGGACAATAAATGCTGGCATAGCCAGTGACGCCCACATCCCATGAATGAATTTTTTAAAAACCCATGAGGCAAAGGCGAAAATCACTTCCTAATTGCCACATAACATTGCAGGCAATCTTTACATATTTTCTGCTTTTTCTCTTCTTTGTTAATCCTTTAATATACAAAAGAGATGCTGATATTATGTACAGTAAGACCTGAGTCAAAGAACGACAATGGACAGACAGCCATTGGAGTTGTCAGTGGGAGTGTGTGATGCCCACAGTCTTGTGTTTTTTGGCTGGCCAGATTATGAGGACTCGTGAATGTTTCAGGCAGAATCTTTCCTGTCATACTTTTCACGTCAACATCACATATTTTATAATAACATGATTAAATTTGGCCACAAGCTTTTCTTCTCTTTAATGCCTTCCTGAAAGCTTTTACTTCAAGGCTTCAGCCTATCTCAAAAACCTGAGCTTCGGCTGAATATTTTTACCTCAACAGTCGGAGAGCAAATCAGTGTGTTGCGAACATGCACAGTTTACAGAATTTCTCACCATACAGACTGTGCACCAGAGGAGTTGCTTCTATAAGCATTTGAGATCCGCTTTGCTTTTTCTAAAAAGATTTTTGAACAAAATCCAGGACTGAATTCTCAAAGCCTTTGTTTCAGGCAAGTGATGACATTTAATTAACAATTGCTACAGTTCTGTTATGGATTCCTCAAAGAGGAGCAGTACTTCTGATCAACAACACATGTGTTCATAGTTTTTTTTGCTGGTGGCTGGAAAAGAAAACAAAGATTGTCTATTGATAACGTTTTCCATTTTAGCCATTCAATATACTGCTGCTGAAAATTCCACTGCCGAACCACTTTCGAGGCAAAAAGATTATTTTAAATCTAAAACTGGGAAATCGTGTAAATTCCGAACTTTCGCACATTTTGTGGACATTTGTTTGTTTATGGAAATTTATGTTTATTGAAGACTGAATAAATTGGCAAACTCAGTAATAATTTTCCCACTGTTACACTTCTGGCATGTGTCAAAGGTACATAATGGGAATACATTTTATTGAATGCAGAGTCATGAGCTTGCGGTGTACAATTTATAATAGGCATTCTTGGCAGAAGCAGAATATTTGTACTTAAATGCCTTAAGACAGGAACATAAAGACATAAACCTTTGGCAATGGGGGAAGCGCTGAGGAGTTACCTGAGAGCACGAAAGGATCAGAAAACATGCTGGTGGTCATAACAGCGGAAGGGAGATATGTAAGAGAAGGGCTTATCCACTTCTCCTGGATTCCCCCTTTGCTACAAGGCTCCCCTCCAATACGGCCAGATTCTGCTGCCCACGTGCTCCAAATACCTCTGCTCGCCTCTAGTCCTTATGAAACCATTGATCACATTCCATGATCCTAGGAAGCCTACTCAGTGCTCAGGAAATCCTACACTATATTAGCAATATTACCTGATGCCAGGACTGCCAAGATTCCCAGACCAAGAGACACCACTCATCAATTCTCCCAGATTCCAGGACCCCTCTTCTGGTGATCCCAGATTCCAGGATCTATCCCAGTGCTTGCAGAACCTCCTTTTTCAGTGTTCTTGGAATTCCCCCCTCCTAGTCCTACCAGAACCTGGAACCTTCTCTATGCTTAGAAACTCAAGACTCCCATCCGCAGAGCTCCCAAATTCTACAGCAACTGCAATGCTGGTAAGTCAGCGTCCCTGATAATTTAGTTTGCATCAGAACAGTGCTTTTATAAAATCTCTGACTCACCATCATCAACCCCATGGAAGATCCATTCAATATATATATATAAGAATTCTCTATAAACTGTACATTCCTACAACATTAGTATTTTTTAATTTGAACCCCATGTCTTTAAGACATTATGAAGTGTAGATTTCTATAAATCAGCTTAGATTTTTTTTAAAAATCATTTTAAAGGCAAAATTTAATGCTGTGCTCATTTCGGTGAATTTTATGGGACTTGTGTAACTTCATCTGGATTGTACTAGTTCCCACCAAATTCCCAGATAAATATTCATAGGGCGGCACAGTGGTGCAGTGGTTAGCACCGCAGCCTCACAGCTCCAGCGACCCGTGTTCAATTCTGGGTACTGCCTGTGTGGAGTTTGCAAGTTCTCCCTGTGTCTGCGTGGGTTTCCTCCCACAGCCAAAAGACTTGCAGGTTGATAGGTAAATTGGCAATTATAAATTGCCCCTAGTATAGGTAGGTGGTAGGGGAATATAGGAACAGGTGAGGATGTGGTAGGAGTATGGGATTAATGTAGGATTAGTGTTAATGGTCGGCACAGACTCGGTGGGCCGAAGGGCCTGTTTCAGTGCTGTATCTCTAAAATCTAAAAAAAAACCTTGCAAGGTGAAATTTTTTGATGGAATCTTCTTTCATATGACAGCCTGAATTTTACTAGCCCTCTGATGTCGGGAATTGTGGCAGGGGGGGCGGGGCCTGGAAAATTCTTCTGGGAGAGACCCGCCACAACCCCCAACGCTGAGAAGGCCATGCTGCATTTTACCGGCGGCAGTGGCAAGACTTCGGTGCAGCCCCTCCAGCCACTTGGCGGCGGGGGCTTCATTTCAATATGTTAATAAAGATTAATGAATGCAAATAAACTCACGTTGTCCCAGTAGCTGTTCCACGTCGATATTCTGGTTGCTGCCAGAACTCCCACACCTTCATAACTCCATTCGGAGCACCGAGGCATGACACTGGTGGGGAGGGGAGAGGAGTGAAATTATCAGGACGGGGGGGGGGGGGGGGTGGTTGAATGGGAAAGATGCTTTTTATTGGCTGTGGGGATGATGGGCAGGGGTTGAAGGGCAAATGTTATGAGGTTGGGGGGGAAAGTTCGGGTTGGGAATAAAGTTAATTTTCGTGATATAGGCCCAAAAAAAAAATTGTGGTGTTGGGAAAGGGCCTCCAGCTTTTAATTAAAAAAAAATGCATAATAATATATCATCAAAAATTAAAATTTTTGCTAAGGGCTTGAAGCCCTTTAAAAATGGTGCTGCCGCCTGTGAGGTGGTGCCGGAAGCCATTGCTGGGGATGGAGCAGCCACCTCCTTTATGTCATCAGGGGCAGCCGCTTCGCCTCGTCCATTTAACAGCCCCCGTGCAAAATATCACAGGGGCTCACTGACACGCATCCACGCGAGCAGACTGCCGAGATCAGAGCGCGCCGCCACGATTTGCAGTGCGCCCATAAAATTTAGCCCTGAATGTCGACATCTAAGTTTGTCTTCTGCTCTTTGGCCTCTGGTGATCCAGAGTGAATAGATACTATTCAGTCAAGGAATGACCTTAGCGAGCAATTGTTACAAGATGCTCATGGTTTAAAAAACTTCTTCCTAGTCTTACATTGGGCTATCCTTCATCTTCCATTTATTTGGTTAGAACCAATGTTCCCTTTAATGTCCCTTTGCTGCATGCGGCATGTTTGTTGACCTGTGCAATCGCTTTAAGATTGCCGCACAGCATGTATGTGTGCATCTTAACAGGACCGCCGCTTGTGCGCGGCCTCTTTGTCCCATGCGCAGCACATTCCCAATAGCTTAGTGGGAACTCTGATGAAAGGTCACAGTCTTGAAATGTTAACTCTGCTTCTCTCTCCACAGATGCTGCCAGACCAGCTGAGTATTTCCAGCACTTTCTCTTTTTATTTCAGATTTTCAGCATCCACAGTGTTTTACTTTTATTATAGCTGGGAGTCAGTTGCCAGCATTCGCCAGAGCTGGCGGGCAGCCATAAAGACAGGGCTAAATTGTGGCGAGTCGAAGAGACTTAGTAGTTGGCAGGAAAAAAGACAGAGGCGCAAGGGGAGAGCCTACTGTGCAACAGCCCCAACAAACAAATTTCTCTGCAGCACCTGTGGAAGAGCCTGTCACTCCAGAATTGGCCTTTATAGCCACTCCAGGCGCTGCTTCACAAACCACTGACCACCTCCAGGCGCGTATCCATTGTCTCTCGAGATAAGGAGGCCCAAAAGGATAGCTTTAGTGGGAACATTGGTTGTAGAACCCACATGAAGTTCTGATGTGGTTTGAAGTGACCCATATTTAACGTGGCATGAAGAAAGTTGATCTGAGTCCATAATCATGTCCCAAATCTTGACCCCACAATGTCCGCCACTTGTCTTTAGGTGAGAGCACTGAGGTTTTAAAATTTCAGGTGATAACCGGAAGGGGTTTCTGGACTTAAGGCACCATCTTAGGAGGTTTTTGAGATCTTGATAGGCAGATCTGAGTTTGTCTGGTTGTATTTTCTAATTATTGCTGCATCTCTTCTGAGAGGTGGTGGCAGGATATGTGTGAGGACAGAGAACCAGAGTATTGGTGCTGGTTTCAGCACTTCTGTGATGATTCTTCTAATGGTATTCAGTTAATTTATCCATGAACTTCCTGCCCATGCTGGCGCAAAATATTCAGCTACTGAGAAAACAAGGGCCAAGGTAGCTGTCTGCAGGATATGAGCATCCGCTCCCCAGTTGGACACAGTTAGTTTGTGGATTAACGGTATCCTAGACTATATTCTTGATGCACGTGTTGTGGTATACTGACTGTATGTGGGACTATGATCCAGAACCACTCCAAGGTTTGGGAAGACCTCATGCCTCAGTTCAACACCATGAAAGGAAGCACACAGGTGCTTTTTCACATTCTAGCTGCTCAAACAAAATGCAAAGACAAATCTTATCAGAGGATTCACAAAAACCCATCACAGCTTATAGTGACCTTCATCTACTTTCATATCTTCTGCAAGCATGTATTCTGTTTGGGCAAGAGTTCTTGCTGAATGGAATTATATGTACCAATTACTCACTGTTTATTCCCATAATGTGTGTTTTTCAATGTAAAATTTTATACAAGCTGGCTAATAGCCACGAAAAAAATCTTTGTACGTTAAAGCACTGGATACATGAGCTATTCTGAAGGCATGGCCCAGTGCAGAAGTGAGTTGTACAGCCCAGGAACAAATCAGGTTTGATTCCTGGTCAGTTCTAAGTAAGTTAATCTCAGTCATATTGATGGAAGGTCCATTGCAATTGGCTTCAGCATCCCTGAGTTACAGAGAGAGAAAAAACATGGACAAGGATCCTGCTCCAATTCTCTTGTTGAAAAGCCATTCACTTGCAATCATTGCAAACTCAGATTGAAGTTGGCCCAGAATTTCTGTGGTGTTCTCCTGATCTTTTGCTATTACATTGGTGTCAACCCTGAAGAAACTTGTTTTTATCCATTTACACCATTTCACCCAGGGTTCTGACAATCTGTCACCAGACAATCCCTCTGAACATTTGAAAAAGGTGTATTTTTATTTTTAAATGTTTAGATGCTTTTTAATTCATTCAGTGAGCATTATGACTTTTATTTTTTCTTTCAGTTCCTTTGTTTAATTACATTTTAGGGTTTTTTATTATTCATTCATGGGATGTGGTCAGCCCTGGAAAGGCCAGCATTTGTTGCCCATCCTGAATTGTTCTTGAAAAGGTGGTGCATTGCTGCATTCCTTGTTGTGTAGGTACACCTGTAGTGCTGTTAGGGAGGGTGTTCCACGATTCTGACCCAGCGACTGTGGAGGAACGGTGAAATAGTTCCAAGTCAGGATGGTGTGTGACTTGGAGGGGAACTTGCAGGTGATGGTGTTCCCATGCATTTACTGCCCTTGTCCTTCTAGTTGGTAGAAGTCGCTGGTTTGGAAGGTGTTGTCGAAGGAGCCTTGGTGCATTGCTGCAGTGCATCTTGTAGATGGTACACACGGCTGCCACTGTGCGTCGGTACTGGAAGGAGTGAATGGTGTGGATGGGGTGCGAATCAAGCGGGCTGCTTTGTCCTGGATGGTGTTGAGCTTCTTGAGTGTTGTTGGAGCTGCACCCATCCAGGCAAGTGGAGAGTATTCCATCACACTCCTGACTTGTGCCTTGTAGATGGTGGACAAGCTTTGGGGAGTCAGGAGATAAGTTACTCGCCACAGGATTCCTAGCCTCTGACCTGCTCTTGTAGCCACGGTTTTTATATGACTACTCCAGTTCAGTTTCTGGTCAATGGTAACTCTAAGATGTTGATAGTGGGGGATTCAGCGATGGTAATGCCATAGAATGTCAAGGTGAGATGGTTAGATTCTCTGTTGTTGGAGATGGTCATTGCCTGGCACTTGTGTGGCGCGAATGTTACTTACCACTTATCAGCCTAAGCCTGGATATTGTCCAGGTCTTGCTGCATTTCTACACAGACTGCTTCAGTATCTAAGCAGTTGCGAATGGTGCTGAACATTGTGCAATCATCAGCGAACAACCTCACTTCTGACCTTATGATTGAAGGAAGGTCATTGATGAAGCAGCTGAAGATGGTTGGGCCTAGGATACTACCCTGAAGAACTCCTGCAGTGATGGCCTGGAGCTGAGATGATTGACCTCCAACAACCACAACCATCTTCCTTTGCGCTAGGAATAACTCCAACCAGCGGAGAGTTTTCCCATTGACTTCAGTTTTGCTAGGGCTCCTTGATGCCATACTCGGTCAAATGCTGCCTTGATGTCAAGGGCAGTCACAGTCAGCTCACCTCTTGAGTTCAGCTCTTTTGTCCATGTTTGAACCAAGGCTATAATGAGGTTAGGAGCTGAGTTGCCCTGGCGGAACCCAAACTGAGCGTCACTGAGCAGATTATTGCTAAGCAAGTGCCGCTTGATAGCACTGTCGATGACACCTTCCATCACTTTACTGATGATTGAGAGTAGGCTGATGGGGCGGTAATTGGCCGGGTTAGGCAATGTGGCAATTTCCCACATTGGCGAGTAGATGCCAGTGTTGTAGCTGTACTGGAACAGCTTGGCTAGTGGCGCAGCAAATTCTGGAGCACAGGTGTTCAGTACTATTGCCGGAATATTGTCAGGACCCATAGCCTTTGCAGTATCCAGTGCCTTCAGTCGTTTCTTGATATCACGCGGAGTGAATCGAATAGACTGAAGTATGGCATCTGTGATGCTGGGGACTTCAGGAGGAGGCCGAGATGGATCATCAACTCAGCACTTCTGGCTGAAGATTGTTGTAAATGCTTCAGCCTGATCTTTTGCACTGATCTGCTAGGCTCCCCCATCATTGAGGATGGGAATATTTGTGGAGCCACCTCCTCCAGTTAGTTGTTTAATTGTCCACCACATTCACGGCTGGATGTGGCAGGACTGCAGAGCTTAGATCTGATCCATTGATTATGGGATCACTTAGCTCTGTCTATCACATGCTGTTTACGCAGTTTGGCACACAAGTAGTCCTGTGTTGTAGCTTCACCAGGTTGACACCTCATTATGAGGTATGCCTGCTGATGCTCCTGGCGTGCCCTCCTGCACTCTTCATTGAACCAGGGTTGGTCTCCTGTCTTGATGGTAATGGTAGAGTGGGGAATATGCCAGACCATGAGGTAACAGATTGTGGTTGAGTACAGTTCTGCTGCTGCTGATGGCCCACAGCACCTCCTGGATGCCCAGTTTTCCATTGTTAGATCTGTTCGAAATCTATCCCAATTAGCACGGTGGTAGTGCCACACAACACGATGGAGGGCATCCTCAATGTGAAGGCAGAACTTCATCTCCATAAGGGCTGTGCGCTGGTCACTCCTACCAATACTGTCATGGACAGATGCATCTGCGGCCGGCAGATAGGTGAAGAAAAGGTCAAGTATGTTTTTCCCTCTTGTTGGTTCCCTCACCACCTGCCGCATACCCAGTCTTGCAGCTATCTCCTTTAGGACTCCGCCAGCTTGGTCAGTAGTGGTGCTAGCGAGCCACTCTTGGTGATGGACATTGAAGTCTCTGACCCAGAGTACATTCTGCACCCTTGCCACCCTCAGTGCTTCCTCCAAGTGCTGATCAACATGGAGGAGTACTGATTCATCAGCTGAGAAAGGGCGGCAGTAGGTGGTAATCAGCTTTGATCTGATGCCATGAGACTTTATGGGGTCGAGAGTCGATGTTGAGGACTCCAAGGGCAACTCCCTCCCGACTGTATACCACTGTGCTGCCACCTCTGTTGGGTCTGTCCTGCCGGTAGGATAGGACATACCCGGGGATGGTGATGGCAGTGTCTGGGACATTGTCTGTAAGGTATGATTCCGTGAGTATGACTATATCAGACTGTAGCTTGACTAGTCTGTGGGACAGCTCTCACAACATTGGCACAAGCCACCAGATGTTAGTAAGGAGGACTTTGCAGGGTCGACAGGGCTGGGTTTGCCATTGTTGTTCCCGGTGCCAGGTGGTCCATCCAGTTTCATTCTGTTTTATTGACTTTGTAGCAGTTAGATACAACTGAGTGGCTTGCTAGGCCATTTTAGAGGGCATTTAAGAGTCAAGTACATTGCTGTGGGTCACATGTAGGCCAGACCAGGGAAAGACAGCAGATTTCATTCCCTAAAGGGAATTAGTGAACCAGATGGGCTTTTACAACAATCGACAATGATTTCATGGTCATCATTAGACTAGCTTTTAATTTCAGATTTATTAATTGAATTCAAATTCCACCTTCTGCTGTGGTGGGATTTGAACCCATGTCCCCAGAGCAATACCCTGGGTCACTAGTCCAGTGACAATACCACTATGCCACCACCTCCCCCATGTGCAAAATTCGGAACCATTGAGCCACTTGAGTCGATGTTTGGGTGATGTGTCAGCCACGGTTGAATAGCTGGAGGTATGTGGAAGAAGCAGGAACTGACTGTGAGGCTGGCATCAATGGAATGTGTGTGAGAGTGAGGGGGATTAGCTGGAAGTTAGGTATGAGTCCTGAGTGCAAGGGACCTCTGATGGGTGAGTGATGGGGGTGTAGGTGCATTGAGCAGCATAAGAGACTGGTGGAGCAGTGGGTAAGAGGATGCATTTATAGAGTCATAGAGTCATTACGGCACAGAAGGAGGCCATCCAGCCCATCGAGTCCATGCTGGCTCTCTATAGCGCAATCCAATCAGTCCCATTCCCTGGCTCTATCCCTGGGCCCTGCATGTTTTTTTCCCTCAAGTGTCCATGCAATTTGCTTTTGAAATCATTCAGCGTCTCTGCTTCGGCCACCCTCATAGGCAATGAGTTCTAGGTCATCACCACTCGCTGTGTAAAAAGTTTCTTTCTCAAATCCCTCCTGCACCTCTTGCCCAAAACCTTAAATCTGTGTCCCCTATCCTTGTACCTTCAACTAATGGGAACAGTTTTTATTTGTCTATCCTTTTGTTACGGTCAAGTGATGAGGGGTCAAAGAGCTTCCATCTTTTCCCTCTCCTTGTTTGACCACAACAGGTTTAATTCTTTCTTAAAGTGGATTTACTGGCCAATTCAGTAGGTGTTTGATTACTTATTTGCCATGATCATTACAAAAACCAATCAGAGAGGTTTTCTTGAGCTAACAAAGAAAGGGGTTAACTTTATTGTACCTAAACCAAATGAATAAAATAATAAACAATTGCCAACTTTCACACACACACACTAGAGGTTTACACACACACAACAAGTTACAGAGTGGGGAAAGGAAGATTGGTTGAGTCCATAGAAAAAAGGGGCATAGAGTCTGTGGAGGTTGGTGATTCGGTTGGCTTCCAGCTAAATTTGGGGATCCTGAGGCTTTTAGTTTAGAGAAGTAGATGACTGGTTCAGTGGGTCTCTTGGAGCCAGCGATGCAAATTATTTCCTCCAATAGGGTTTCTGATTGTAGCCGGAGTACGTAAAGGTGGTCAGTCAACAGGCAGGATTTGAAAGCTTTCAAGCTAGAATGGAGAGAGAGAGAGAGAGAGACCCCCACTCGGGTCTGCACGTGTCAGAGTCCAGTTGCTTTTCCTCTCTCTGCTGCAGAAAGACACAAGCTTAAAACCACAAATGGGAGGGGCTTGTCACATGACAGTCACTCAGCCATTCAAACATAGCAGTTAGCAGTATTTCTTTCTTGCTAAATAGAACAGATAGTTCCTTTAAACTTACTGGGTCTTGAATCTTGCTGGGGCATGAGCAGATATTTCATCTCCCTCCTTGCAAGCATTGCAGTGTAGAATACAGTGTTGCAAATTAGGCAGCCATCTTAAGCTGCCAGCAAAGTCATCCTTTTAGCTGGTCTTTTAAGAGTGTCTTTTAAAAAATATAAATTCAGATTTCCAGTCAGTGGATTAAAGAAAATTATCATTTCACAAAGCACATTGGTGTAATACCTCCCCTTGTGGGAGAGTCTAGAACTAGGGGTCACTGTTTAAAAATAAGGGGGTCGCCCATTTAAGACAGAGATGAGGAGAGATTTTTTTCTCTCAGAGGGTTGTGAGCCTTTGGAACTCTCTTCCTCAAAAGGCAGTGGAATCAAAACCTTTGAATATTTTTAAGGCAGAGGTTGATAGATTCTTGATAAGCAAGGGGTGAAAATTTATCGGGGGTAGGTGGGAATATGGAATAATCAGTTCAGCCATGAACCTATTGAATGACAGAGTAGGTTCAAGGGGCCGAGTGGCCTACTCCTGCTCCTAATTCGTATGTTCGTATTGGTAACTGGGTAAATATTTAAATATATATTGTTACCCATGAAGATATGGAACTAGAAAAGACAGTGTACTCCTCCCACCTCGGTTGTAACAAATTAAAAAGAAACTGTATACACACACACTCATCAGTCTCACTGTCATAAGCCATACTCAGGTTTAATTTTTTTTATCAGGGATTGTGCACAAGCACAACTGGGGAACTCCAACTACTTTGACTGGGCTCAATCAGCTTGTGTTCCAGCAAGCACTACATTTCCTCAAATATTTCTACAATACTTTCTTTTCTCAATTTATCTATATCAGTGAACTCAACCCTGGATTCAAAGTTGTTCATAACTTTGTGTAGATCATCCAGTGCTTTTTGTACATGTTTTTTCCTGTGCTCCACCAGGCCAACAGCTTGCTTTGCAGAGCACTTTGCAAACCAATTGTCACCTAGTAAAATGGTGACTTCATTTGCGTGGATTGTCTTGGCATAAATATAAGTGGGCCAAATGGCACCATAATATCATAAGACAGTCATAGAGTTATACAGCACAGAAACAGACCCTTTGGCCCCTCGTGTCCGTAACGGCCACTAAGCACTTATCTATTCTAATCCCATTTTCCAGCACTTGGCCCGTAGCCTTGTATGCTATGGCATTTCAAGTGCTCATCTAAATACTTCTTAAATGTTGTGAGGGTTCTTGGCTCTACCACCCCTTCAAGCAGTGCGTTCCAGATTCCAACCACTCGCTGGGTGAGAAGATTTTTCCTCAAATCCCCTCTAAACCTTCTGCCCCTACTTTAAATCTATGCCTCCTGGTTAGTGACAGCTCTGCTGGGGGAAAAAGTTTCTTCCTATCTATCTTATCTATGCCCCTCATAATTTTGTATACCTCAATCAGGTCCCCCCTCAGCCTTCTCTGCTCTAAGGAAAACAACCCTAGTCTATCCAGTCTCTCTTCATAGCTGAAATGCTCCAGCCCAGGCAACATCCTGGTGAATCTCCTCTGCACCCTCTCCAGTGCAATCACATCCTTCCTATAGTGTGGCAACCAGTTTGTCAGGCAAAATTTTAAGCCTGCCTTCAAGTGTTTCATAGTCATTTTGTACTTTAACCCAGTGCTGGATTATTTTCCTTGCTGCTTGAGACCACCTATCAATTTCATCCTGCATCTCTTCCTGTTATTCCAGCTCATTCAGCCTGGCCCACAATTCCTCCTCAGTTAGGATATTTGACTTGCCGTCACCACCACCATCACCACGCATCAAATCTGCCACAAAAACCTTTTAGGTCTCGGGTTTTCCTTTGACATATGAACTTTTCTGTGTCTCCTTTCAGAATTTAAATCTTTAATTTCTAGGTCTTCAGTCTGAATTTCCTCCCGAACCTGGGTCAGTTTCCTGGGACCTAGGCAATAGGGATTCTGTTTCATGGGAGTGTCCTCTCCTACATTCGCATTGTGTAGGGTTCACCCTGTCCCTTTTGGAAAAATGCGTCACCTCATATTTCTCTGTACTAAGTTCCATCTGCCACTTGTCTGCCCATTCTGCGAGCCTATCTATGTCCTGTTGCAGTTAATTGGTATCATCCTCACTGTCTGACACACCTCCAAATTTAGTATCATCAGCAAATTTTGAAATTTTGCTCTGTATTCCAAAATCCAAGTCATTTATGTATATCAAAAAAGCAGTGCTCATTCACTGACCTTGACCACCTTTGTGAGGGTATTAGACTCCTTGCGGAACTCCTGTCAGGTCCTCATGTCCTGAAGCCAGAAATTGACCTCCCTGGTCACCTGCTCCCAATCCCTTCTGGGACCGTTTCTTGAAGTCCTGCTGGTCTTTTGCGGAACCACGGCAACTCTCCTCCTGTCCACCTCCACAACTAAGGTCTCCAGCACCACATCCGTTAACCTGGAGGCCTCTTGATTACAGCAATAGTATTCAGCAGCAGTTTCCTCTAATTCAGTGCAGTTGCCCTTTAAAAGGGAAAGACTTCCTTTAAGAACAGAAGGCTGTATGCACCAGTAGCACACATTGCTTGGCTTCCTGCTGACTCGACCAGCCCGACACTACAATCAGGTAAATGAGGAGGCAGCACCAAATTTGCATGCTGATGAAATTGTGTGACAATCCCGATAGTCAAAACTTTTAAAAGCTACATTTCAGGTTGAATGTTCTTACTTTCCAGTGAGTGTGTTTGAATATTTAAGGACAAAGCTCTTCTGTGTGATTTCTTGCTCTGAAGTAATCCAAAAAAATCCCAATTTGCCTTTGGCGATTAATCAGTACCCAGAGCAGTAAATGAGCACTTACTGTTTCAAGGCGAAATACATCTGCTAGATTTTTGATAGCTGGAGATTTATATAAAATTCTCTTCATGTTATCTATTAACAAGGTGAGGGGCTGAAACGGACAATGATCAAGGTTTTGTTTTCATAAACCTGAACGTGTAAACAAATTAGAGCAATAGCCGATTAGCAGAAATGAAGAACAATTTTCATCAATAATGTCTTTTAAACTATGGAATCATGCACTTACACTATGCAGGAAAAAGCAATTTATAAAAAAGGCATATTGTTTTACAAAAAGTGTATGAAGCAGCAACAAAGTAAACAGTTAATGTTACATATTTAGCTTAATCGTGACTGGCTAATATCACTTACTGGACACCATTGTCTGCTGCCTCCAAGTAGAGGGAGAAAGTAAAAATAGTTTTCACTATATCATGTTACTTGAGCAACAAATAATAACTTTCAGTGACTGACTGTTGTGTTGGGGTTTTTGTGTGAGATAGGAACATGTGGACAGGAGTAGACCATTTACCCGCCTTGAGCCTGTTCCACCATTCAATTAGATTATGGCTGTTCTGTACCTCAACTCCATCTCTTTACCTTTCCTCTATATGCCTTAATACCCTTACCGCACAAAAACCTATTAATCTCAGTTTTGAAATTTTCAAGTGAACTAACTTCAACAGCTTTTTGAGGGACAGAGTTCCAGATTTCCACTACTCTTAATGTGATAGAAGTGCTTCCTGACACCACCCTGTACGGCCTCGCTCTAATTTTATTCCTGTTTTCCAGTGACCATTCTGAATTTTGCAGGCATATAAATATGGAGTCTATCAGACCAACACTCAGGTTACAAACCAATAGGTAAATTTATTTAACATTCTCAGGTAAGCAAGCACTGCTCAGTGCAAGAAGTATATTTATAGTACTTTATACTATTCCTTTCAGTGACAAAATACCAAAGCTGCTTGTTCTTTGAAATATTCTTTGAAATCACTCATTTCTTATGTAGTGTAACACCATCACAGAGCTGGATCTAGTTCAGTGTCTCTCCTGACTTCCAATTTACTCACTGCCAAATATAAGCCATAATCAAAAGCTCCTGGCCATAGATCTACCATCAAGAGGTTTACAAGGGATCATTGGCTCTGCCTGCCACACAGCTGTCAAGAAAATTACTACTTGAGGGTACTCCCAGGATGTCAATTCCAATCCACTTTATGTTATCTGCAGTGGCTACTATATTGTCCAGCCAGCTATCTTATACATGATTTGGCAGATTGACTGTCTTTGCATTCAATTAATATTAACATATTAACCATTTTGTTCAACAGGACCCAAGCCTCAGATCTATATGAATTCTTTTGGCTTGCTAGAATAATGTAAATTCCTGTCGCTTGCAAAAACAACCATTAATCCCAAGTGTGTTGCAACCCACAAAGAAATCCAAAAAAATTAGAGAGAAATCATTAATTTTTGTCAGAGTGATTTTAGTCCATTAACATTGCAAAAGTATAAGCTTACACAAAACCAGTCAAGATGATTCCCGGAGAAAATTATTGTAATGAAATATTAAGGATTAAGCATCAGCCATCAATATTGTCTTTTGAAAATACCCACAGAGATCCCTGTTGTTGACTCTTGCCAAGGAGCTGCGATGCGCTAGACGTACATTCTTTTTGGACTCCAGCACTGTCAGTTCTGCAGTATTTTCTGCTGTGTTAAAGAAGGGAATTCTCCCAATATATCAGCTTGTAATACCACTTTTAAGTGTGGAGTGAGCCATCTGGACCACAAAGAACCCTTCTACCTGATCTCATTTAGACAATTTAGGTACCTCTGGTCCACAGAGTTAAATAATTTTGCTCAGCTCCTACTCCACGATTTCAGCCTATAGTCCATGCTGACAATGTTGCATTGTCAAAGGTGCTCCCCTTCAGAAGTGTTACTAAACCAAGGTCCAATTACGTGCTCTGGTGGTTTAAGAAAAGAAGAACAAATAAACTTGCAATTATGCAGTGTTTTGCACAGCCTCAGGACGTCCTAAAGTACTTCCCAGACAATGAAGTAATTTTGAAGGGTTGGAATGTAGGAAATACCCAACTGCCAAATTGAGTACAGCGAGGACCCACAAACAGCAATGGGATTAATATCCTGAGAATCTATGTTTGGTACTGTTGGTTGAGGGATAAATTTTGAGCAGGATGCCAGGTGACCTCCCCTGCTTTACTTTGAATAGGGCCAAGGGATCTTTTACATCCACCTGAGAAGGTGAATGGGGTCTCAGTTCAAAAAATGGCACCTTCTTCAGTGCAGTACTCCCTCAGTGTTGCATTTATGTGTCAGAATAGATTACATGCTCAAGACTCTGACGTGGGGCTTAAAACCATAATCTTCTGCTGCAAAGTGAGCATTCTATCACTGCAAGTCTGAAACATGCTCAAGTGAGCATTAAAGATCCCAAGACATTATTTGAAGAGGTACAGTGTGCTGACCAACATCCCTCTGTCAAACAACAGGCAACAAACGGCTGCTGTATCTGCCTAATGTCACAAATTCATTCTTTGTGTATGTAGCAAACAATAATTAGTAACAGCTGTTCAGAAGCAGGGTGTTATGGGTGCTGTAGTTGTGGATGTTGTGCTAAAGGGCTGAACTTAGTTGTATGAAGGAGCAGTGGCAGAAAGGAAGATATTTCACATTTCCATTGCTAAGGAAGTTATTTGTAGATTGTACATATTATTCTGAGATGTGGCTGCTCACTTTAAATTTGACTACAGCATGTTATAAGGAAAAACCTTGGCTGTCTGTCTGTCTCTGGTGACTCTTTTGCTTCATGTTGTACGCGCTTTACTGTGCGGTGTGCAAAAGGTCACTTCAAAATCAGATGATCACTTAACAAGGGTTATCTGCCAAGTTCATATGGATGACAGAACTACTTAATATTGTTTACCTGGCTGCAGGAGACAGAGTTAAGCTAGGTTTGATTTTCCTTTACATCATGGATCCAGCTAGCAAGGCTCTTATTGCTTGGATTTGCCCCACTAATAGATGAAAGACCGGACAGATGTTATATTATGAGATAAAAGCAAAATACCGCAGATGCTGGAAATCTGAAATAAAAACAGAAAGTGCTGGAAATGCTCAATGGGTCTAGCAGCATCTGTGGCGAGAGAAATAATGTTTCAGGTCTGTGACCTTTCATCAGAACGTCCCTTTGTGCATTTATGGAATGTCTGGTAAAAGGTCACAGACCTGAATCGTTAACTCTGTTTCTCTCTCCACAGATGCTGCCAGACCTGCTGAGTATTTCCAATACTTTGTGTTTTTATTTTATTGTTATATATTATATTATATGTAAAGAGCTAGGAATTAATTAGCTAGAAACTAATTGTCATGTGCAAGTGTGTTCCGGGGGCCACATTTCACTGCCACACTGGCGTCATGTGACATGTCAAACTACACCGCTGTAAGCAACTTTTACCAGGTAGCGTGGCGAACTGTATTAAACACAAAGAGCTCCAGCCTTTCCAAGTCTAAAGTTGATTATTTCTAATGTATGGAAACCATGAGACATAATTTTTACATTATGAGATATTGTGCTCACAAAGTCACATTTTGGTCTGTAGCAGCAAAGGCTCATTTACAGGGGTTTTGGGGTTGAGCAAAAAAGAAATATCAGGTAAAGCATTAAAACGTATTGGGAAATTAGGACAGGCCTTCAAAATCATGGCATTGGAACCATACCACAAGGACTGATATGGAACATTGGAATGATGTAGCAAGGAAGGCACATTACCTTCAAAGGATCAAGGTGAAAATCAGGTTGAGCAGATATTCTATCATTTTGCTTGTTTCATCCGTACAGGAGAAAATTTAAAGAAGCTTTCCTCAACTGGTTGAGTTGAATGAGTTGTGGAAGGGTAGTTTGATAACATTTTCTTTGTGCTTTCTTAAATAGTTATTAGTTGAATGTTATCAATCTAATTAAAGGAAAATAAGAACAGGAATAGGCCATTGATAATCACATAATTATTACAGCACAGAAGGAGACCGTTCGGCCCATCATGTCTGCACCAGCTCTTTGAATGAGCAATTCACCTAGTGCCATTTCCCCCCTTCTCACCATAACCCTGCACGTTCTTCCTTTTAGATAACTGTCTAATTCCCTTTTGAATGGCTCGATTGAACCGGCCTACGCCACATGCTCAAGCAGTGCATTCTAGACCTTAACCACTCACTGCTTGAAAAAGTTTTTCCCCATGTTGCTTTTGCTTCTTCTGCCAATTAATTTACATCTATGCCCTCTCATTCTCTATCTTTTCATGAGTGGAAACATTTTCTCCCTATCTACTCTGTCCAGACCTCTCATGATTTTGAATACCTCTATCAAATCACCTCTCGGCCTTCTGTTCTCTAAGGAAAACAGTCCCAACTTCTCCAATCTATCTTCATAAATGAAGTTTCTCATCCCTGGAATCTTTCTCCCGAATCTTTTCTGCACTCTCTCCAATGCTTTCATAAGTTCCCTAAAGTGTGCCACCCAGAACTGGATGCAATGCTATAGCTGAGGCCGAACCAGTATCTTATACAAGTTCAACATAACCTCCTGACTCTGGTACTCTATTCCCCTATTAATAATGCCTTGCATACTGTGTGCTTTATTCACCACTCACTCAACCTGCCCTGCCAACTTCAATGACTTCTGCACATATACACCTAGATCCCTCTGCTCCTGCATCACCTTTAGAGTTGTACCCTTTATCTTATGTTGTCTCTCCATGTTCTTCCTACCAAAATAAATTACTTCACATTTCTCTGCATTGAACTTCATCTGCGACTGTCTGCCCATTCCCCCATCTTGTCTATGCTCTTTTGAAGTTCTACACTACCATCCTCAGTTCACAATGCTTCCAAGTTTCGTATCATTTGCAAGTTTTGAAAATGCGCATTGTACACCAAGATCTAGGTCATTAATATATACATCAGAAACACTGACCCCTGGGGAACTCCACTACAAACACTCATTCAGCCCGGAAAACATCAAATAATCACTACTCTCTGCTTCCTGTCACACAGCCAATTTCTTATCCCTGTTGCTACCGTCCCTTTTATACATGAGCTGTAACTTTGCTCAGAAATCTGTTGTGGAACACTGTATCAAATGTCATCTGGAAGTTCACGTTGTTATGAAGATGCTTCTATATTTTTTGTTAAGTATTTGTTTGAGGACTCATTTAAATTGCAGAGATGGATTTATTGGAAGGCTGAAGATTTCATAAATGCTGAACTTTGCTTTGTTGTTGACAGTTCACTGAAAGGACACTGAGATGTTGTTTGCAAACAACCTTTGCTGGAAATCATGTGCTTTGGGTTTAGTAAACAACAGAAACCTTGGTGACCTGGGGAAGATGTTTATAGAAAAGCCATATGTCAAGGTTTATGGAGGACAGGAGGTTGACTTTCTGTTGGGGTGTGAACTGTTTTGAAGATAGTTGGTGTTTTGACTGCCAAGGAGAAAGAAACCACCCAACTCACCTCTTTCTCTACCTCTTTGAAGAAACCCTGCAAAGCTCCAGTGTGGGAGAGTTAAAACCCCTGGTGCTGCATCTCTCCTGAGAAGCTAGAAAAACTTGCCAGATTAATTCTCAATGCCGCCTGAAAAGAACTGCTTTAGAAAAGATCCCAGTGACCTGTCTCCGTATACCTGGACACCAGACCAAAAAGGACAACTGACATCCTTGCATATCTTCTCTTTTTTCTTCAAGAATTAGCAAGTTTTTCTTTTGTCTTTTTTTGTAACAGACCTCTGCAGAGAGGATTTCTATATTTTTTCAGTGTGTGTGGGGAATTTAAAAGGGAACTTTCAGATTTCAATCTGTGTGTTAATGTTTTGCTTCATTACTGGATAAGTCTTGTTTGATAATAAACTGATAATTTTGTTGTTTAGTTAAAGAAACCTGGTTGGTGTATTTTATTCTGGGATAAAGAAGAGAATATATGATTGACTGCAGCGGTAACCGGGTAAACATTTATATATATGCTGTGACCTGTGGAGAAGTGGAACTAGTAAAGACAGTGCACTCCTCCCACCTCGATCATAACAACGTACACCACATCAACAGCATTTTCCTCACCAACCCTCTCTGTTACCTCTTCAAAAAACTCCAGCAAGTTAGTTAAACACAATTTTCCCTTGACAAATCCATGCTGGCCTTCCTTAATTAACCTGCATTTGTCCATGTGCATATTAACGTTGTCCTGAATTATTGTTTCTAGAAGTTTCCCCACCACTGAAGTAAACCTGACTGGCCTGTAATTGCTGGGCTTATCTTCACACCCTTTTTTGAACAACAGTGTAACATTTGCAATTCTCCAGTCCTCTGCCACCACCCCTGAGTCTAAGGAAGACTGGGAAATTGTGGCCAGTGCTTCTGCAGTTACCACTGTCACTTCCTTCAGATTCCTTGGATGCCTCTCATCCATTCCTGGCACTTTATCAAATTCAAGTATAGACAACCTATTTAATAACTCCTCCTTATCAATTTTAAATCCTTCTAATGTATTAATTACCTCCTCTTTCACCGTGGCTGGGTAGCATCTTCTTCCTTAGTAAATACAGATGCAAAGTGTCTCAGCTATTTCCCCTGCTTCCATGTGTAAATCCCCTTTTTGTCCCTAATTACCACTTTTTTACTATTTATGTGCCTATAGAAGACTTCGGGATTCCCTTTCATGTTAACTGCCAGTCTCTTTTCATACTCCCTCTTTGTTTCTCTTATTTGCTTTTTCACTTCCCCTCTGAACGTTCTATATTCAGCCTGGTTCTGCATTGTATTATCCACCTGACATCAGTCATAAGCACATATAATGTTATGACAGTCTGAATAATTCCTTCCTGTAGAGTTTTAACATTTAATCAGCCCCTTGAGCCTGTTCTGCCATTTATGAATGATCTTTGGCTAACTCCATTTACCCACCTTGGTTCCATAACACTTAACACCGTTGCCTAACAAAAATCTTTAACCCCAGTTCTGAATTTTACAATTGACCTAGCTTCAGCAGCTTTCAGGGAGAGAGTTCCAGATTTCTCCTATGCTCTGACATCACCCCTGAACTGCCTCGTTCAAATTTCAAGGTTATGTCCCCTTGTTTTGGACTACCCCACCAGAGGAAATAATTACTCTCGATCTCTCATCTTAAATCCTTTAATCATCTTAAACACCTCAATTAGATCACCTAATTTATACAAACTCTTAATTATTTCTTAAATATATAAAACTCTCCCAAAACAATTATTGTAAAGGTCATCACAAATGTAGAAAAAATTACCATCTTTGATTGCACTGAACCCTATTGATGATTACTTGAGTTATTCCAGTTTCACTACAATCATCTTGCCTCCCATACAACAAAGTGAACAATATCTAGCTTTCGCCAACTGCAAAACACACTAGGATGGCATGAAGGTTTTGTTCTTGCAACCTCCATGGATAGCATCAATACTGCTCTTTTCTCAGGAGCACATTTCATAAGTGCACTCAGCGACTTTCTGGGCCAATTTGCCAAGTTGTGAAATGTTCAACAACAACAACTTGCATTTATATAGTGTCTTTAATGTAATAACATGTTCCTTTATATTAAACCTGATTGCAAAAATCATTCAACATTGGAACCAAATTTGAGTTTAGGGACAATGGCATTCTCAATATTGCTGCATCTTCCTTGAACCTCTATATGTTGTACACAAAGACTGACAACTCCAGATGGGATCAGTAACACAATATTGTGGGTCCTCTATTGAATACAGGGAGAGCAGCTACACGTGGAGGTATTAACTGTGCAGGTATATCTTCAAGACATCCTAACACTCAGAATTACATAGTGTGTTATATCATACTCTTACAAGACTAACATGATCTTGTAACCACACCCCTGTTGTGTACACACACAACATTCCCCTTTTCCCAAAAGGGAATAAAGAGAAACATAGTTACAAATCTGAACATCTCTTTTAGGTGTGCAGAAGGTAATTATATACATGTACATAAAAGTATAATAACACTTAAGAATATGCAAGAATATCAATTGCGAAAACAAAGAACATCAATTTCAAAAATGTAAAGATGGTTTGCTAATTCTGCCAGACTCCAAAACAGGGTAGCAGTTCTCAGATACTGGAACAGATGTTTGTGATTTGGATGTCATGGAAGATGATTTTATAGACTCTACTTGAGAAATAGTCTTCGATCTTGTATGAGTTGCAATGCAGTCATCCATGGACTTGGAATTATGAACAGTTTGGATTTAACCTCAGTTGCAACGCAATGGACCGACAGTGGGTGCATTGCTTCGTAAGAACATGGTTCTGGTCAAACTTTGGAGACTGTTGCAGAACTCCATGTTCCAATGATAGGATTTTGAATGGTAACTTGCTGACCAATAGCTAATTTGGGAAGTTCGCTCCCAGCATGATTGTCATGCTTTTCTTTCATTTTGTTGCATTGTTTGAGAAGAACATCTCTAACTTCATGCACTGCATGCAGTTCGAACTGGAGGCACTATATGTCGGATGTAACAGGCTGTGCCTCACCCTTAGGAATCTTGAAACCACAAGACGCACAGAAGTTGAAAGAACTTCTATCTTCTGACCACAATATGGGGAGAATTGGAAAACCATTGCAAAACCAGGGACACCCTGGCCGATGTTGCATTCCTTTGTTGCCAGGCCCCTTCTAGTCGCCATCAGAGGACTGGAGGGAGATAGTGCTTGGCATCGCCTGATGCTGTGGATGGTTGTCAAGGTTAGGTCACTGCACGTTCGCAGTCTAGCTATAGCAGGTCTATTTGTTTGAACAACATAGAAAAGTTGGGGTTTCCAGTCAGAATCATTGTAACGGCACTTAATTGTAATAGATCTGAGACATGGGTTTGGGGACCCATTGTAAGCAGTTAGTTGAGCGTTGATCAGAATCATCTTGGCATGCCAATTACCTGGATACATGCATTTTAAGATGCGTAGGGGTAAAATGTTTGCACTGGCACCCGTATCCACTTTTGCTCCGAGCAAATGTATACCCTCTTTTCATGGACATGAAATACGAATGGATGCAAAAGCTTGTAGCAGAGTAATCGAATCAATGTCCGGTAACATTGACAATATGGAATGTCTGTTCTGCTCGCTCACTCATGCTTGTACTCTGATCTTCAGGATCAGTAGTCTTAGTGTCACCTGAAATTTCGTGGATGAATCAGCTGTGTCGTGGTGGAGAATTGCAAAGCTTGTCAGAGCGTGACGATGTCCTACGGTTCAACTATTTGTGTTCAGGACTCTTGCCTTCAGTGTCCGTCTTGGCTTGGCGACATTGTCATTTCCAATATCCTCTGGCACTGCATGCTTCGCAAATGGAGTTAAGTGCTGGACAGGCTTTAGGTGAATGTAAAAGCCCACACCTTGTACATGGTGTCTTGGATATGCAATCCCTATTCAATGCACCTATGGAATTTGTTACACATAGAGATTGAAGACTTTGTTGACGTGCTTGAATTTGCAAGCGTCAACTATATAGTCTTTGGGTTTGTCCAAAAGATCCTTTTGGTAGAGTTCCATCAGTGTGGATGCAATCACAAGTTCAATGATGCAATCTGCCAGTTCGGAGTCAGTAAAATCACATTCTCGGACTTTGGCATGACAACGACTGACAAACTGGTCTACGATTCTAGGCTATTGTCTGAATGAATTTGAGTCAGTGTACTCGAAAATTGAGCTTGAGGAGTAATAGTGGACCAAATCTTTGCAGGGTCCTTCTGTTCTTTGTCATTAAGACCAGATGTGTTGAGATGATGTAGTCATTCATTGTCAATGGCTATACTTAACTTTACTGCTTGCTTCTGTGGATCATCAATGGCCAAGTCATTGAAACAAAGCTTGACTCTCTGAAAAGAAGAAATTCTGAAATAAGGTCAGATGCTTTCCAATTCATAATAGGAAAAGGTATTGCCATGATTACAATAACTACGTGTCGTTAAACGTACAGAAGCAAAGATAAGTTCTGAAGGCAAATACTGAAAAGACTTGTAGTACCACTTTTGAACAGACTTGAATGGTATGGTGCTGTCTTCTGCAATGAAAAGTAATAGTTGCAGCTCCACTGGCGAACATGTTTGGAGCTTGTGGCATTGTTGCTTACTGTGAAGACTGTTGTAGTACCACAAATGAACAGGCTTGGAGGTTGTGGCGCTTTTGTCAAAATCACATGCTTTTGGATTAGCCCCACCCATGAAGGATGGATTTGGCGGGAAGAAAAATCGAAGGGCCAAAACTGCAATGCCAATTTTCCCTTGAAAAATAGCAATAGCGATTGCTCCTCCTGAAATCACAAAGAAGAAATTCCCTTCCATTCCATGTCTTGACTGTCACCCACTCCGCTGTTCACCGACAGATCGCGACAGTTTTCGATCCGGTATCCCACTGCCATGCTGGCTGAACCATCCGACACCCCTCGCAAAAGTAACAGGGGCCTTACCTCTGTACAGTGTCCACTCACCCAGACTTCATTAAGTTACTCCTGATGAGAAACTGACCTTAGAATCCCAGTGTTAATCGAGTCAACAGGAGTCTGCAGCCACCCAACTTCATAGCCCTAAGTGAAAAGAAGCTTACCCAGGTGCTGCTAACTGCACTGCTTCAAAAAGGTAAGAAGGCTCGAAGGGTTTGGGGTGTTGGAAGTCCAGATCGTTGCTGTCACGTCTGATCTTCCAAGAGGAAAAAGAAAGTGTATGCTCTCTTCAGAATCGTCTTTTAGTTTTCAAAAATCTCACTGCTGCCAACATATTGGGTAGTCCTTGAACCTCTGTGCTACTATGGATTGTATACAAAGACTGGCCACTCCAGATGGGATCAGTAACACAATATTGTTGGTTCTTTACTGAATACTGAAAGAGCAGCTACACTTGGAGGTGTTGACTGTACAGGTATATCTTCAAGATAGCATAACTCTCAGAATCATGTAGTGTGTTAGCTTTTATATGACTAACATGATCTTCTAGCCACACCTCTTTAAGGTGTACACACACAACAAATGTAGCACAAGAAACCAAAGACCCACCTGAGGCAACATCTTTCTTATTTTGCCCTATATTTTTAAAATCTCAGCTTTACCTCTTCTTAAATCTGCAGTTGAGTCTTGCTGTCAAGCATTGCACTGACCAAGCATCCTGTAGGTTTGTAAAAGAATTATGACTGACAACCAGGAAAATGCAAACTCTATTTGACATCTACTAAATCCTCCCCTGAGTGATTAAGTGTTTTTTTTTTGGTTATTTAATAGCTTAATTACAATTGTCATGACCGGGTGAGGAAGGGGTCTCAGGCTCCCCTCTCGCCCCTTCTGTGGTTTGGCCATAACAGGGTTTATCTTTTAAAAACACAGTGATTTTAGCTTACCACCTCAGTGAACCCTTGCTCACTGCACTCGCATTACAATTGCAAATGAACCAATCAGACAGGTTTTCTTAGGTTTAATCAAGAAAGATGTAAGTTTATTAGCCTTATCACTCTAACCCAGTTAAAATTCCTAAAATACGTGACGCAACCACGCTTGCATGCATACCAGAGGCACGCACACACAAATAGATACAGAGAGGAAGAAATAATTGGTGGGGGGCTGCGGTATTGAAGTAGAGTTGGCAATAAATGTAATACCGGTACTGTCCTTTGTCCTTGATGTAATGTCCTTGATTGAAGTTAAGGTCTGGAGGTCCTTGCTGGGGCCACCTGCACAATTCCAAACTTGTTTCTCTGGTACCAGAAGGTCGAAGAGGGGCTTTGTCTGCAGTCTTGAAGTCTAAGCTGTCACTGTGCGTTCCCTAGGACTTTGCTGAAGAGAGAGACAGAATGCGAGCGAGACTTTTCTCCTGCCAGTCAGGTGGCAATCTTTTTTTTTCTGTGAGGCACAATTCAAAAAGTCCCAGTCTGGCCAGCAGGTAGGACATGTAAGTATCTCTTTGTTTGAAACAGCAGCTTCTTGGAGGGTTGTTGGATTTCAAAGCTTGCCAGACACACTCAGTGGAGGGTGGAGTTCTGGCTCTTACACAGTCAAAGGATGTCGGTCACCACTATTGACAAAACCCAACTTGCTAATTCAATCAGTGAGCACTCCCATTGTCTATCTTTTCAGCTGTCTCTCAGCCATTCCTTGTCTTCTAAGAATGCAAATGTGCAATCATAGAGTCATAGAGAGATACAGCACTAAAACAAGCCCTTCAGCCCACCGAGTCCACACCGACCATCAACCACCCATTTATACTGATCCTATATTAATCCCATTTTCCCTCTCACATCCCCACCTTCCCTCAATTCTCCTACCACCTACCTACACTAGGGGCAAATTTTTTTTTTAACAATGGCCAATTTACCTATCAACCCACAAGTCTTTGGCACGTGGGAGGAAACCCACGCAGTCACAGGGAGAACTTGCAAACTCTGCACAGGCAGTACCCAAAACCAAACCTGGGTCGCTGGAGCTGTGATGCTGCAGTGCTAACCACTGCACCACTGTGCTGCCCTTGTTTTCAGTTGGTTAGTTCTGCTTTTTTTAAAACAAGTTATTTGCAATGTCCAGTAAAAAGGATTCAAGCAGTGCCCATATGACTAAATTAATATGTTTCCATTTGGCAGGTGTGCCCCATGCGGAATGAACTGCGATATTAGGGGAGCATTTCATTATAGGTTAGAAGGAAGAGAAAATACAGGAAAGCACACATGCATTTCTCTAATTCATTCTCATCCACTCACAAGTCTTAAAATTGTTTCAGCCTGTCTTTTCCTTTGTAGCAGTGCTGCTTTAAACTGCTCCTTTTCCCTTGAGGTGGGTCTGAAGTAGTTATGTGTTGCCCAAGGGGTTTAAAGTTACTTCAATATCAGCTTGCAATATGTTGGGAATGGGCATCCCAATAAACATGTGGGGCAGGATTTAATTCACACGCCTCACTCCGCGGTGGCGCGATAT
The DNA here is from genome assembly GCF_036365525.1 of Heterodontus francisci. Taxonomy (NCBI): domain Eukaryota; kingdom Metazoa; phylum Chordata; class Chondrichthyes; order Heterodontiformes; family Heterodontidae; genus Heterodontus; species Heterodontus francisci. The sequence goes on along the minus strand of NC_090383.1, from coordinate 93,381,749 downwards.
TACGTACAGGGGCTGATTTAAATAGAGGGGGCGGAGCGGCTGCCCCTGATGACATAGAGCTGGTGGCCGCTGTGTCCCCAGCAACGCGTCCGGCGTCACCGTGCAGGCGCCGGCGCCATTTTAAAAGGGCTTCAAGCCCTTCAGTAACATTTTAAAATTTCAAGATCCCGAACTCCAGGAAATGGAAATAAATTTTAATTTCAACTCCACATCGCGACTCCCACCCCACAGTGGGTAATTTATATATTAGTTGCCCTCTTCCCCCCATCATAAATTTTAATTAGTATCCCGAACTTTTCCGCCCGAAATTTGTTCTCTTTGACCCTCAACCCCTTCCCACCATCAGCCAATAAAAATTGTTTTCCCCGCTCACCCACCCACCCCTCCCGCCCTGAAAATTATATTCCTCCCCCTCCCCATGAGGTTCTCGCCTCAGAACTCCATACGGTGTTCCGAAGGTACGCAAGGTGCGCTCAGCGGCCGTAAAAGTGGTGTTGGACGGCTGCCGCCTGCAGGTAAGTTAATTTAAATCTCATTATTGTTCATTTAAATATTTAGATGAGGGCCCCAACCACCAAGCGGTAGGGGGGCCGCACCGAGGTCCCCCCCCCACCGCCGGTGATATGCGGCAGGCCCTTCTCGATATCGGGGGCGAGGAGGGCCTCTCCCCGATGAATTTTACGGGCCCCCTTTCCACGACCCACAGCGTTGAGAAGCTGGTGGAATTCAGCCCGTGGATTTTGGGGAGGTTTGATGTTTGCACATTTCCATAGTTGTCTAGGGTGCCTTTGTTCCTGTTGGGGTCTGCAGGGGGGTTGTTGCATTTAATTAGCTCTGAGTTTGAGCTATGATCATGGGAGTCTACAGTGGGTGGATCCACTCTGACCTCACTTTCCGTGCTCTGGTGAATCATCCAAGTGCTGCTAATTTCAGGGTATTGTTGGTTACCTTTTCTCCTGAGTGTGGGGGAGAACTCTTTACCAATCTTCTCTTTGTCCTCTAGGACACTCCTGCTTACAGGTATTCCTCCAAATTTCACTGCACTTCCCCTGTGGAACTTTGATTAGGTGAGGCATCACCTTCATGGTTTCTCTGCCCTTTTGATGACTTTCTTTGTCCCTGCAGATGCTGTTAGCAGCCCTGGTGGGGTGCTTCTGTTGTCTGCATTTATAAAGGAGGATGTGGGGTCTAATTTTTCCAACATTCTGGGGTTGGCTGACCAGACAGTAGGAGTTTTCATTTGGGAATCCTCCCGGACCTCTCTTATCCTGTCCTTTTTGTCCCCTTCCTCTCTAACTGTTTGCCAGACCTGTGCCTGCCTGTCCCCTTTTGTTCTCAGCAGGGGTCCCTTACAATTCACCATCCCTCTACTGGAGTGTTTTCCAAAAGCTGATACAGGAATTAGGGGTGCAGATGTCACTGTAGGTTGGGGTTTCCCCTCAACCTGGCTTATGTGGCAACCCCTACAATACTCCACTACATCCTTGTAGAGTTTTGGCCAGTCAAACCGTTCTCTTATGCGGGCTTTAGTTTTTCGTAAACGGACATGTACAGCCACTGCAATCTCATGGGCCATTCTGAATATTTCTCTCTGGTACCTCTGCAGCACCTTCTTTCTTCTTTGGCCTCCTTGTCTCGAGAGACAACGGGTAAGCGCCTGGAGGTGGTCAGTGGTTTGTGCAGCAGCGCCTGGAGTGGCTATAAAGGCCAATTCTAGAGTGACAGACTCTTCCACAGGTACTGCAGCTAAAATTGGTTGTCGGGGCTGTTACACAGTTGGCTCTCTCCTTGCGCTTCTGTCTTTTTTCCTGCCAACTGCTAAGTCTCTTCAACTTGCCACGCTTTAGCCCCACCTTTATGGTTGACCGCCAACTCTGGCGATCGCTGGCAACTGACTCCCACGACTTGTGATCAATGTCACAGTACTTCATGTCACGTTTGCAGACATCTTTAAAGCGGAGCCATGGACGGCCAGTGGGTCTGGTACCAGTGACGAGCTCGCTGTACAATGTGTCCTTGGGGATCCTGCCATCTTCCATGCGGCTCACATGGCCAAGCCATCTCAGGCGCTGCTGGCTCAGTAGGGTGTATACACTGGGGATGTTGGACGCCTCGAGGACTTCAGTGTTGGAGATACGGTCCTGCCATCTGATGCCAAGGATTTTCCAGAGGCAGCGAAGATGGAATGAATTGAGACGTCGCTCTTGGCTGACGTACGTTGTCCAGGCCTCGCTGCCTTAGAGCAAGGTACTGAGGACACAGGCTTGATACACTTGGACTTTTGTGTTCTGTGTCAGTGCGCCATTTTCCCACACTCTCTTGGCTAGTCTGGACATAGCAGAGGAAGCCTTTCCTATGCGCTTGTTTAATTCTGCATCGAGAGACAGGTTACTGGTGATAGTTGAGCCTAGGTAGGTGAACTCTTGAACCACTTTCAGAGTGTGGTCGCCGTTATTGATAGATGGAGCATTTCTGACATCCTGTCCCATGATGTTCGTTTTCTTGAGGCTGATGGTTAGGCCAAATTCATTGCAGGCAGCTGCAAACCTGTCGATGAGACTCTGCAGACACTCTTCATTGTGAGATGTTAATGCAGCATTGTCAGCAAAGAGGAGTTCCCTGACGAGGACTTTCCGTACTTTGGTCTTCGCTTTTAGACGGGCAAGGTTGAACAACCTGCCACCTGGTCTTGTGTGGAGGAAAATTCCTTCTTCTGAGAACTTGAATGCATGTGAGAGCAGCAGGGAGAAGAAGATCCCAAAAAGTGTAGGTGCGAGAACACAGCCCTGTTTCACGCCACTCAGGATTGGAAAGGGGTCTGATGAGGCGCCGCTATGCTGAATTGTACCTTTCATATTGTCATGGAATGAGGTGATGATACTTAGTAGCTTTGGTGGGCATCCAATCTTTTCTAGTAGTCTGAAGAGACCACTTCTGCTGACGAGGTCAAAAACTTTGGTGAGATCAATGAAAGCAATGTAGAGGGGCATCCGTTGTTCACCGCATTTCTGCTGAAGCTGGCGAAGGGAGAACAGCATGTCAATGGTGGATCTCTCTGCTCGAAAGCCACACTGTGCCTCAGGGTAGACATGCTCAGCCAGCTTCTGGAGCCTGTTTAAAGCGACACGAGTGAAGACTTTCCCCACTATGCTGAGCAGGGAGATTCCACAGTCGTTGTTGCAGTCACCGCGGTCACCCTTGTTCTTATCGAGGGTGATGATATTGGCATTGCGCATGTCCTGTGGTACTGCTCCCTCATCCCAGCACAGGCAAAGCAGTTCGGGCAGAGCTGAAAGTATAGCAGGCTTGGCACTCTTGATGATTTCAGGGGTAATGCCGTCCTTCCCACTAACTGGTGAACCACTGTCCACTCTTTATCCTCAGGTCCGAGAGGAGACCTCCATTTCCTCATCAGTACCTCATTCTTTAAATAGTAGCAATCAATGACTCCCTCTGCTTCAATTTCAGTCTGGGCGGCCTGTGCTAACTTTCTCAATACTGGGTCGGCTCTCTGAGCCTCAGCTAAGGATGATCCATTTAATCCATTCCCTGGGTCCTCTAACTTTCCAAAGAATGTTTCAGACAGACTGACAGCATGGTCATCTGTCTCCAGTGCCAAATCAGTTTCCTCTGGGGGAGCTAGTTTGGCCATGGCCCAAATCATTACACATTCAGGGTTTATCTTTTAAAAACACAGTGACTTCCGCTTACTATCTCAGTGAGCCCTTGCTCACTGCACTCTCATTACAATTGCAAATGAACCAATCAGACAGGTTTTCTTAGGTTTAATCAAGAAAGATGTAAGCTTATTAGCCTTATCACTCTAACCTGGTTAAAATTCCTAAAATAGGCGAAGCAACCACGCTTGCACACACACACAAATAGATACCGAGGGGAAAAAAATTGGGGGGGGACGGTGGGGAGCGTTGAAGTAGAGTTGGCAATAAATGTAATACAGGTACTGTCCTTTGTCCTTGATGTAATGTCCTTGATTGAAGTTAAGGTCTGGAAGTCCTCGCTGGGGCCACCTGCACAATTCCAAACTTGTTTCTCTGGTACCAAAAGGCCGAAGAGGGGCTTTGTCTGTCGTCTTGAAGTCTAAGCTGCCACTGTGGGTTCCCTGGGACTTTGCTGGAGAGAGAGACAGAGAGAGAGCAAGACTTTTCTTCAGTCAGTCTATTTGCAGTTTTTTCTTTTCTGTGAGGCACAATTCAAAATGCTCCAGTCTGGCCAGCAGGTAGGTCATGTGAGCATCTCTGTTTGAAACAGCTTCTTGGAGGGTTGTTGGATTTCAAAGCTTTCCAGACACACTGGAGTTCTGGCTCTTATACAGTCAAAGGATGTCGATCACCACAATTGACAAACTCATCTCGCTAATTGAATCAGTGAGTACTCCCATTGTCTCTCTATTCGGCTGTCTGTCAGCTATTCATTGTCTTCACAGAATGCAAATTCGCAACCATGCTTTTAGTTGGTCAGTTCTGCTTTTTTAAAACAAGTTATTTGTAATATCCAGTAAAAAGGTTTCAAGCAGTGTCCCATATGACAAAATTAATATGTTTCCATTTGGCAGCTGTGATTTCTATCTCACAGTCCTGTTTTTCTGTTGATGTAATGTACACAAATGTTGTAGCACAATTAATAGTAAGCCAAACTAACAGATCAGGTATGAAATTTAGATCAGTAGTGCAATTTAGTATCCAAAATAGCACCCACAACATACGCGCACATTTTTGGGTGCATTATACCGGATGCCCTCTTGATGAAGCCTTTGACCTCGTCAGCAGACGTGGTCTCTTCAGACTACTAGCAAAGATCGGATGTCCACCAAAGCTACTAAGTACCATCATCTCATTCCATGACAATATGAAAGGCACAATTCAGCATAGCGGTGCCTCATCAGACCCCTTTCCTATCCTGAGTGGTATGAAACAGGGCTGTGTTCTCGCACCTACACTGTTTGGGATCTTCTTCTCCCTGCTGCTCTCACATGCGTTCAAGTCTTCAGAAGAAGGAATTTTCCTCCACACAAGATCAGGTGGCAGGTTGTTCAACCTTGCCCGTCTTAGAGCGAAGACCAAAGTACGGAAGGTGCTCATCAGGAAACTCCTCTTTGCTGACGATGCTGCATTAACATCCCACACAGAAGAGTGTCTGCAGAGACTCATCGATAGGATTGCGGCTGCCTGCAATGAATTTGGCCTAACCATCAGCCTCAAGAAAACGAACATCATGGGACAGGATGTCAGAAATGCTCCATCCATCAATATCGGCGACCACACTCTGGAAGTGGTTCAAGAGTTCACCTACCTAGGCTCAACTATCACCAGTAACCTGTCTCTCGATGCAGAAATCAACAAGCGCATGGGAAAGGCTTCCTCTGCTATGTCCAGACTGGCCAAGAGAGTGTGGGAAAATGGTGCACTGACACGGAACACAAAAGTCCAAGTGTATCAAGCCTGTGTCCTCAGTACCTTGCTCTACGGCAGCGAGGCCTGGACAACGTATGTCAGCCAAGAGCAACATCTCAATTCATTCCATCTTTGCGGCCTCCGGAGAATCCTTGGCATCAGGTGGCAGGACCGTATCTCCAACGCAGAAATCCTTGAGGTGGCCAACATCCCCAGCATATACACCCTACTGAGCCAGTGGCGCTTGAGATGGCTTGGCCATGTGAGCCGCATGGAAGATGGCAGGATCCCCAAGGACACATTGTACAGTGAGTTCGTCATTGGTATCAGACCCACTGGCCGTCCATGGCTCCGCTTTAAAGACGTCTGCAAACGCGACATGAAGTACTGTGACATTGATCACAAGTCGTGGGAGTCAGTTGCCAGTGATCGCCAGAGCTGGCGGACAGCCATAAAGGTGGGGCTAAAGAGTGGCGAGTCGAAGAGACTTAGCAGTTGGCAGGAAAAAAGACAGAAGCGCAAGGGGAGAGCCAACTGTGTAACAGCCCCGACAACCAATTTTATCTGCAGCACATGTGGAAGAGTCTGTCACTCTAGAATGGGCCTTTATAGCCAGTCCAGGTGCTGCTTCACAAACCACTGACCACTCCAGGCGCTTACCCATTGTCTCTCGAGACAAGGAGGCCAAAGAAGATACCAGATGCCCTCTTGATGAGGACGTTAGCGTGCACGCAGTGGCTGCTGGAAGTCTGTAGAGCAGGTAGTTCATGCTGTCAATCACCGTGCAATGCTAATTTGACACAAGTGTTGCCATTTGGGAACTCAACACTCCAGCTGATGCCCTCTCTTAACCTATGTCGGCTAAACACTTGTTCAGCAGCAGGAAGGACCCCCACCCTACCTCCACCAGCGCTATTTAAAGGCGTTATAAACTATCTACAGGTTAGTCGATGCTTGATTTCTGGCTATTACCTCAATTCTGCAAGTATTTTGTGCTTTCTATAGTTGTTTAAAGTTGCAAACGTCTACAAGAATGGGGTCGTAGATGCTCAAACAATTTTTGCTGTCTTCAAGGCTTCTGCACAAAGCAATTGCTCCAGACATGGGTGCACAAGTAAACATTCCCATTGGGCTACAGCATGATTTGGAGAATGATCAGAGGGGAGGCAGAGCAGACCAAGTTGCTCGAAGAGGGGGAAGGAGGGAGAGAGGCCATAACTGCCCAGGATCTTTAGGGAGTAATTCTCCCACCTGATCCTTAGGGAGGAAGAAAACGTGAAATATCTGTGCTTCAGTGAGGACATCCTCACAGAAAAATGCCATCTGTTATAGCCACAACTGCAACCTCAGAGCAGGTAAAGGCCCATGGCCAGTGGCTGAGAAGGTGACCATAGCAATGAACCTTTATGGGACTGGTTCCTTCCAGGCTGGAGCTGGAGATATTTGCAACATTCGCAGTTTGCTGTCCACTGTTGTGTAAGGGAGGTCACTGAAGCTCTCTCTTTATTGAGAGCTACATTTCATTCTGCCTTGTCAGAGAGCAGCATGCAGAGTGAGCACAGAACTTTGCTAGGATTGCAGGCTTCCCTGTGGTGCAGGATGTCATTGACTGCGCGCACAGCACTTTGCAGACGTAGCATGTCAACCCAGCTCTATACCACAGCCAAAAGGGATTCCACTCCCTCAACATCCAGCTGATGTTGATCATATATAGAGAATTATACAGGTCAATCCCTGGTATTCTGATAGCAGCCATAATGCCTTCATTCTGTGGCAGTCCACTGTGCCAAATGCATTTGAGTCACCATAGCAAACTTAAGGGTGGCTACTGGGCGACAGGGGCTATCCGCTGGCCATATGGTTGATGACACCAGTGTGCAACCCACTCACACATGCACAACATGAATACAATGAAAGCCATGTTGCCAAATGAAATGTAACAGAGTACATCATTGGCGTGCTGAAAAAACATTTTGATTGCCTGGAAAGATCAAGCAGAGCCCTGCAATATTTGGCAGAGGGGAGTATCCAGATTCGTGGTGGTCTACTGCACGCTGTACAACCTCGTCATCATGGCCTGAATTTTAGGTTGCAGCCGCCGTAAAATATGGCGGCCCACACATGCGGGCTTTACTCCACGGAGCCACAGTGATAGTAAACGCGGCAGCTCATTTACATGGCCGGGGCGGATTGCCCCCCAGCTCCCCCCCCCCACTCCGATGACGTGGAAGGGGCAGGAAATCTGTCCCCAGTAATAGCGTTCAATGCCACTGCGCAGGCACGGCACCATTTTTAAAGGGCTTTGAGCCCTTACATTTAATTTCAATTATTAAAGACATAGTGCCTTAAAAATAACTAAATAAGTGTTCCCAGCCCCTCTCCCGACCGCCCCCCAATAACCTTACAGTTCATTCCTTGTCCTTCCCCGCCCACCCCCAAAATACGTACTTCATCTACCTGAGCTTCCCACCTCCCCAAAGTTCAGAAACGTATCACTTTACTCCTTCCCATCACCCTCTAGAACAATCAGGTATGTTTGGCACCGGTCACCGCCCGCCCCCCCCCCCACCCCCACCACTGCACTGATAAACCTACCTCCACCACCCCCCCACCCCCACCAGTGTTCCGCCTTACAACACTGGTTGTACAACCGACGGCAATATCAGAGCGGAATGGCCGGCGTGACAGTTAATTAATTAGTTCCTCAATTTACATTAATTACCACATTTAAATGCGGCTCCCATCGCTGAGCAGCGCTGGGGCAAAAGGGGGCTGGGCCTTCCTGGCGTCGAGGCCTGTGCCGGGCCTCTCACAGAGCCATTTTATGGCCCCTCCCACCCACGCCTCAAACCCCGACGTCAGGGGGTGGAAAAGTTCAGTCCCGTGAGGAGACTGCCCTCGCCACCAGCTAAATGGCGAGTAGCTGAGGAGGAGGAAGAGGCAGAAGAGGAAGTGAAGAGGCAGCCTATTCTGCCTCTTTCTGCCTGGGCTGTCCATGAGGAATTCATCTACGTGCGATACCAGTAACCAGAATCCCAATTCCCCATTCACCAATAGTCCCACACCTTAACTTCCCTCTGTCACTGACCATTACAGCATCTGCTTGGCCACAATTCAAAACTAAAAGCAACCGCAAAATAAACATTTCAAACCAAATTTGTAACTCAGATCATTCCGTATTGCATATAAAAGTCAACTAATTACCCTTGTGTATTCTCTTAGTGTCTGTCTTCTTTGTGCTTTGCCTTTGCCTGTCCTAGTGCTCCTTCACAGTGCTACCCTAGTGGCTGCAGCATGGATGCTGGAAGGCTGCAAACTTTCAGTGGAGGAGTCTTCAGATGGCCTTGGAAGATGACCTCGTGTAGTTTTGGGCCTAGAAAATCCAGCTTCAAACTGCACCATCTTGGCATGGGTGGCAGTAGTCCTGGCTGGCTGGCTGATAGACAACAGCAAGGGTACTGGGAGAATGGCAGTGGTGGCAAGACAAATGCTATCTTCCTGAGAGAGGATAGCAGGTTTGTACTCCATGGAGTCACTGACACTTGCCCAGGGTGATGTCTTAGCAATCCTAGTAATCTGTTGGAGGAGAGATTTCTGGACTGTTGTGACACCCTGCAAGATCCTTTGCACACTATAATCTACAGCTATGATGACAGCAGTCTGAACTTGCATGAGAGCAAGTGACCTTGCATGACAGCAGTCTAAGCTTCCAGTGCAGCACTCAGACTTCAGGTGGAAACTGCTTGTGCTGCAATGGAAGTTGTGACATCAGCCATCAGACATTGCAACAAGTGTGCTAATGTCACCACTTCCATGCTTGAAAGAATGAGCAAAGGTTTGTGCCAAGTTGGTACTGGAATGCTCCGCACTCCTTGACATTGACCGCAGGTTGTCTAGCACACTTCCTGTCACATGTCAGGCTGAAGAATCACACTTGAAGTCACAGATTTAACTTTAACAAAGATTTAACAAGCTTGAATAAAAATACTTCGATAGAGTTCTTGCTTTCTGCTGCTCACTGTGGCTACAAAGCCTATCTGACTTTAGAACAACCCCCAGATTAGGTGTTTTCCTCAAACACTGAGCTACTTTCAGTTTCACTTCCAAGCACCATATAGTCTCTCATACTCAAGCCCACACATACAGTCATGACATTTCCTCATGCACCAAGCATTTTGTTATGCATACCCTTCTTTTGTATGCTGCCCCATTGAAATGCGCATCTGAGCCTCTACAACAGAACCAGTTCCTCTGGTGAGCTGGCACCTCTACTATACTTGTTCCCTGCCTTGGTTGCAGACCACTCATGCCCAGTGTCTCACCACATGTAGATCTCACCTCTACACTATCCTCTAAGATTGAGGCAGTGTTAGTATCTGATTTTGTGGCTGCAAGAGTGAAATGAGTGATGGTGCTGTATCTTCTTGCTGTTCCTCCACTGCCTGACCAGGTTGCACTTAAAGGCGCAAGGGTAGGGTTATGGGTGTGGAGAGGTGCGGAAAGTAAGAGGTGAATGCTTACACCATCTGCAGCTTGTAAATCAAGAGTGTGGGATGAGGGCAAGGTGGGATGTGAGAAAGAGGATTAGCTATGAGGATACCATCACCTGCGATGGCTTCAGAACCTCTGCTAGCCATGGTCTCAGCAATGGTGCCAATAATATAACAGCAACATGCAATGTATAACTTATTTACTTTGAATTAGATGTTAGACTACAGTCGCATCCGTTTGTTCCAGCAGTTCAGGTTAAAGATCCCCTGCACACCATTCAAAGTGCAACAGGGTGTTTTTTGCCTGTTATTTTGGCCAATACTCCTTCCTCGACCAACGCAATCACAAATGAATTCTTTATTTTATTTCTGTTTGTGAAACTCGCCAACATAATTAACTTCAAAGTAGTTTATTGCATGAGTAGGACTTAGTGATTCTTCTGAGACACACAATGAGACACCATATAAAATGTGAGGGTTTTTTCCTATCACAATGTAGGGCAGTGGAGACAAAACAAAATCTTGCTGAAAATCCTTCTCAAACATTGGTGAAAAATTAATCTTAAATCATGGTTTCAAAATCATTGTGCGAACTTAAAAAAGCAGTAGGAAATTGGAGGTTGTATTTTACAGTTCTTTGAAATAATCTGTGCAAACACTGTACTTTTGTCAGACATCTGTAACTGATATACTTGGCTATACTCTACAAGCAACAACAATATTTAAGATCTATACAGCTATATCCTGTTTAAAAAAAGTAAAAACTAAAGTAACAATGATAGTCTCAGTCCTGCCCTTTACCTTCAGAGCCGTGAGTTTAAATTTGCCTTCAGGATCTAAGCAGCTCTCCTTTCACTAATGGGCTTGTAAGGGTCACAAGTGAACTGATATCCTCCTCATACTGCCAAGTGCCAGAATAAATCCACCCTGGACTGCTTGCTAGTATGTACTAGGTAGCATAAACTGTGCCAAGTTGCACATTCCAATTTCAGAGATTGGTTTCTTGCTAGTAGCTGCATAGTATACTTTCCATGCCTGAGGGAAGGGAGTAGGAAGGGGGAGAACCATGAGGGTCCTAACCAAAATCTCAATCCAATCTCTCATCCCTCTTGATTGCCAGCAACCCCATTTTTGCAATATAAAAATGTCTACTGTAGTGCAGTAACATGAATAAAGCATTTTACACACCGGCAATGCTTGTGACCCTTACGTATTGGCTTAAGTCCGAAAATAAAATCAGCCTGTTGCAAAATACTTGTACAATACAATTAATGACCTTAAGAATCACATCACTGGGCAAGTAATGGATATGTGAGCAATGCTGCCATCAATAGATGAAATTCACTGAGTGTTTCAGTCTAAACTTGACCACTGTGGAAGAATTTAATCAGTCAGAATAGATTTCCAATAGCGCTATTGGATTACAAGAAAGTATCAATAAATCAGACATCTCAAACTATTTATCAGTGAACATGACCTTACATCTTTCCCATGTCCCATTCACACTGATAGTCAGAGTGATTCCGTTATAACCTGGTCTAGGTTCAAGACCAAGGTCAGCACCATTTACACAACCTGAGCTGTGATTTGAACCTAATCTGCTTAGCGAGAATGGGACGGGTTGGGGTCAGATACTCATTTTAAACCCCATCTGATTTAACTCTCCATTGAAGTTTAGGAGAGTAAAATCGGGCAGAACATAAAATTGTTAGGTTAACACTACAGCTTATATGCTTCACATCTCATAATTCAATGGCACTTGCAGTCAAGACACAGTAACAGCTACATAACGGTCTTATTAGCCAAAGGGAGACTCCAGCTTCACCTCGGTAGAAGGTTTATTCCCCTCAAGTTTATTCCTCCTCCTATCTTGTTCTTTGAAGTTGAAGTACAGTTCCATGTTGCTGGAAGCTCTCAAATAACTCAACTAACAACCACCTCCTTCAACAGCACCTTCCAAACCTGCGACCTCCACCACCTACAAGGACAAGGGCAGCAGATGCATGGGAACACCATCATCTGCAAGTTCCCCTCCAAGTCACACATCATCCTGACTTGGATCTATATCATTGTTCCTTCACAGTTGCTGGGTCAAAGTCCTGGAGCTCCCTACCTAACAGCACTGTGGGTGCACCTACACCAGATGGACTGCAGTGGTTCAAGAAGGCAGCTCACCACCACCTTCGCATGGGCAATTAGGAATGGGAAACAAATGCTGGCCTCGCCAGCGATGCTCACATCCCATGAAAGAATTAAAAAAAAGACAGATTTCTTTTCCAGTTTACCATCCAGGGATGTTGAATTCTAATGTCATTCCAATTGAGGCCAGCTAATTCACCAAAATATTGGTCTGTTGACTGCATACTACAGCATGCGGCCAGAAACTCAAGAGTTATATTTGCAACAGTATGAAACCCATAGCCAGAAGCATCAGGAACACTACAGTTTGCTTCACAGCCTGGCGTAAGCTCGAGAAGAATTCAGCAGTGTAAATTAATCTGCAGAAATGCTTGATTCTGAACTGGATGCAGAAGAAAAAATATGTCTGTGGAACTTATTCAGTGGCATATATCAAGTTCACAGTGATCACAATATATTTGAAAGATAATAGCCAGATGTCATTCAAGCACATTATTATTAAAAGTTCCAGTAAATAATTACCTTTAGATGCACTCTACGAACCTCAGGGTATATATGACATTAGCCTGGTTTTAATTATTAGAAATGTGACTATACAGACACAGGTCAATCACACTAATGTCAACACATTATAAAACAATTATGTATTCCGATAGCATTACCAGCTTTTTTTCTTCATAACAGACTTGCAGTGTGTTTCCTTGTCATATAGCAGCTTGTAAAGGTAAAGTAAACAAGCCTTCAAACAGCATGGGTAGCTGTCAGTCAGAACTTGCTGACTACTTTAAATTATGTTTAACTGTTTCGGAGGCACAAAAGTGCCCGAGGTGCAGAAAAAGCTTTCAGTTACTGTATTTATTTAAATATGCTGATAATCTCCGGTCTACCCTATGTTATTTTCCTTCAGTTTATTTGGAACATGATTGGGCAAATCATATGACCCAGTGTCAGAGGCTTCAGATTTCAATCTGACTGCTGGGATTCTGCTTCTACAAACTACAATATTTCCATAGGCCCTTTCCCCCTTTTCTTTTTTTAACTTTTAGATCACATAAAAAATTTTCAGAGTGGTGTTCTTGTAACACAGCTGTCCTAGGTAACCACATCATCAGTCAAAATCAAGTTCAGTCAAAATCCATTTGTATCAATCTGACAATTTTAATTAAATCATTAAATACAGAAGACTTTCTTTAATCATAATCCATTTAGAATCAATCATAGGTTATTCAATCAGTTATAAGCAGCTTCTTTTTTATATTGTATGCGGAATTCCCCAAATTGATTTGACACTTTGAGGCCTGCGGGTATAAAGAGGGAAAAAAGGCATGTTCGATGGTCATATCAATATGTGAATATGTTTCTTTCTCATTACTTTGGCAATGACATTGATATTCTCTTATTAATTGTCCAATATATTAATGACTGGTGGCCACATTTATATGCCTTTTCCTCAAATAATTTTAATATTGACTAACTGCATTATCAGTTATAGAGTATTATTAATCAAACAGTTTTTAAGGTAGCAGGGCTGGGAAATTAATAGAGAAACAATATTTTTGTGCTTTGGTGATTTGTAACAAAATAGCACACCAAAGAATGGGAAACAAATCTGTCTACTTTTATGAAGTTTTGCAATAAATAGACTGTATATATTGTTGAAAAGAGCAATGGTTCTGTATTTTAATGTCAGAACATTATGCGCACAGAGTATATCTTTAAGCATATTTTGTTTACTTTTTCATCCCTTCAGTTTTTCGCAGCTAATAATGTTTGCTTCATTTAGAAACCCCCAGATTACTTACCATAATCCAGCCTTAGGCATCGAAATTCTGTTTACATAACAAATAAAAAATAAAATATGGTCACTGTCAGCTCTCATCTTCTCAAGAGAAACCCATTACAAATTATTGCAATGAAGGATAGTGTTTAAAGCTTGTATATGCTTGAAGTAGCCTCACCTGATCTTCCTATGCCTTCAGGACAGGCCTCTTTCATTTATTGGATGTATGATGGACTTCAACAAACCACTACAACCACCTCAGATCAATTCCTTGAAATGTAGTTTAATTATTTAAAAGGAAGTGAAGTGAGCTTCTTCTTTGTATTAAAGAACCAAATCCTACCCTCAAGGAACCACATCAAATCATCGTTTAATCCTTATTACTGCCCTAGGCTTCCCTTGGTACTGCAGTGTTGTTTTAACTTCATTTTAATACTTACCAGCCAGTTAGATTACTAAAGGCTGTCAGGTTTAATAACGTGTGATGTATGGGATACTTATATTACTCTCAACTAAATCAAAACGAACGGAGCCTAGTTATAATGCTGCATTGTACTCTGAATTTTACTGCGTATTCCTTCCAGAATCAGAAGGCATCTAATATTGTTTTCATAGCAAATTTAAGTTAATGAAGCCAACCAGCACAATGAATACTTGAAGCAGAGTTTTAAATTGTTCAGATACAAATCTTGCAGCTTAAATTAATACATCTAACTCTCGAAAGCAATGCTTTAGTACAGTTTTCATTAAAATAACTATGAAGATCCATAGAAAAGGATGGATTCATAACTTCATAAGCCTGGGTGGCCCGTGAAGTCTCCTGTTCTAACCTCCCCCAGAGGCGCCGTCATCAGCAGGCTACAACTGCAGCTATCGGCCATCCTGTGCAGGGACTTACCCTCCACAGGGGTGGCCTGGCAACTGTGGTCACCGTTTATTTTATTAAGGTGAATAACTCTTCAGAGGGTGCCACAAGACGGAGGTGCCCTCACGGTCCATATCCTGCAGGAACATCTCCCACCTCTGCCAGTGAGTCTGTCATCCTTCCAAGGCTTCAGGATTTCTGATTGGGCCCACAGCCTCAGGAACCCACCTGCCATCCTTAATCAGATGGCGGTCCCAAAGGCATCCACTTAATTGACCACCTCCAGGAAGAGTTCATAGGCAGCATGCCAACTGCCAGTGTGGGGTCAAGACCCGGAAATTGTCCCGCCCCACGACTATTTTTAAAGGACACAAGATTCCACCCTCTCAGAGCAGTTGTTGTGGGCGGACTTATTATTTACAATCAAGAAGTTGTACCTTTTCTATCCTCACTGCATTTAAAGTGGTGGTGCACTATGCTACCAAACTCTTTTCAAAATGGCACATATTGTCATATAGACCAGAACTTCATAAATCAGAGAAACCAATACTTTTATTTTAAATTAACAAAAACTGGCAAAAAATTAATGTACCATATATTTAACTACAAAATGAAAAAAATATGGAATGGGTCAATTATAATTCCTTTAGAAGAACATCTTTAGATTGAGTTATGTGTCCCTGATAAATATTCCCTTTCTGAATGGCAAACTCAGTTGGTTGCATCTTTTCATAAATCTTATGTGTTAACTTGCCATATCCCTCAAGCAAGGGGGGAAACAGAGACTTTCATTTGGATCAAGGCCAGATGGTTTTTCCTGTTGCAAATTCTTACATTTAACCATTAAATGTCAAACCAAAACTTGTGTTAGGTTCTTTGACATAGTGGTTCTCAGACAGCTCTAACAATACTTCAGAAATATATGCAATAGCTAAAGAAAAACTGACCTTTTAAAACAATGGTGTTTATTCTTTTATGCCAAGCGTATAAAAATTGACAGTGGAACCATACCAGATATTTCACATTAAATTAACAATTTTTCCAACTAAATCAGCAAATGCAATTCAAACTTTACTACACTCTGCAGCATGACTAAATTTTTGATGGAAATTTTCTCATATGACTATGAAGAAAGATGCTTATATTTATTTGGCATCTTATCACATCCTCAAAAAACAACTTATGAAGGGTAATCACAATTATTATGTAAGCATAAATAAGATATTAAAAGTCCAAAGCTATTTTTATTTTGCCTTTCCCAATATTTTTCTCCCTCTGCCCTCAAATGCCACACACTATTGTTTAACTGAGAGGGTTGCCTGCCAGCCTGCTCCGAGGTCTCTGAAAATGCTTATCTATCTAGGAAGAGTAATCTTATTTAATTTAGTTGGCAATTACCTCCTTCCTTTCTTTGGACAAGCACTTCTCCTGTTCAGCAGATCACCTGGTGGCATTAAAAAAAATCCAAGAACATACCAAATGAAGATACCAGATGCAGATACTCATATTGTACCATTCCATGTTACATCAAGGCCACTCAATGTCCAATGAGTCATTTTACAAGATTCCAATCAGAGTTTCATGCCATTTATTGAAAAATGTATAACATCTTAAAATATGTCACAGTGATATTAAACAGAAATCCATCAGGCAGGTAAAAAAATTATGATTTTATCACAGATCTGCATAGTATGTAAAAAGCAAGAGATCCGTGTACAATATATCCTGCAAGGAAACTCCTTACAAATAAATTTGAAGAAAATCAGATTACATGATTTTAAAAAAACTTGACATTTGCACGCAAACCTCATTGATATTCTTTGCCTCAAGCAGTCTGCAAGTTAGTACCAAAGACATTTTACAGTGCACAACTTTGTTTAAATTATGTCTAGATTTAGCTTTCCTTAATTTAGTTAATGAAATGTTACATAATCCAGGAATAAAGTCTGTATAACAACTCGCCAATAGAAATAGATCTGTTTACACTGAGTCTTTTGTAACAAAATAAATTAACCTTACAAAGCTCCAATTTTTCAAAACAGTTGAAGGCTTTCTTCAATGTCACACTGAATATCAAAAATTATTAAGTACAGGACCCAATTTCTCCCCCTTACTTAAAGAATATTTTTACCATGACCAGCCATAAGGCAAAAGTGGGGTGTTATCCTGCTTGGGCAATTTTGCCACTCTTCTAAATGTCTGTGATAGAGAGTTGCTGTCAGGGTTTAGTGAAATCTGTAAAAATGGAAGTCAGGGCAGTGTAGTTCATGATTGTATGATCACAGTGAACTTGGTACTAAAAACACAGCTCAGATAGGAAAACAGCTCAAAATTGCATCGGCCTCTTGTAAAAAAAAACTCACTTCAAGTTGGTTGTTTTGTAAGTGATTCGTGACCTTTCTAAACAAAGCAGCAATGCGTCAATCTCCAATGTTTGATCAATTCTAAGCCAACCCTATAAAGGTTTCTGAATTGAAACAAACTTAGATCAGCAGGTCTATACACTCCAACTGCATAAAACGCATGAACAATGTTTGAAAGTTCCTCTCATATAAAATAATATCCCCGAGCAGCCATCAAATAAAATTTACATATTTAAATTAGAAAGAACAGAATGAAAGGGGAAAATGTTAATTCAGTAATATAGTGGTAACATTTAAGCACATGCAACAGGAAAGTAAACGTCAAAGTGCAAAGAGGGCAGATCATTTTTGCAAAATATAAAGGCTTTTTGATAATCATGAATTTATGCATTTATGTTATTAACCAAGATATGGTACAGTTTCCAAATTCAAATCAATAGCCATAAACAGTCTGATGGATCAGTCAACAGGACATTGCTACTAGAGCAGAATTTTACCTGTGTCATTACAATTTTGGCTGGAACTGAAGGGAGGAGGAATATAAATATATATATATATATCACACATATAATATATATCAACTGTGTAACAGCCCCGACAAACAAATTTCTCTGCAGCACCTGTGGAAGAGCCTGTCACTCTAGAATTGGCCTTTATAGCCACTCCAGGCGCTGCTTCACAAATCACTGACCACCTCCAGGCGCTTATCCATTGTCTCTCGAGATAAGGAGGCCAAAGAAAGAAAGTATTTTAAATGATTTATAAAAGCAAGCAAGGATGGCAATGATCAAAAAGCCCCTAATATATGTCAATTTAAATGAGGCAACTGGCATTTGCTGCTTTATTTAAAAGCCTTTGAAGTTAAATTCCTTGCCAACCTACAGCCAACATGTCCAAGAACCAAACTGAATTTTTTGAGTAAGTAACTGCAATACTAGACAGGGGAATAGTTATCATGTAGCTTATATGGACTTCCAGTAAGCATTCAGTAAGGTTCCACATAAGAGACTGTCAGCTAAAATTAAAGCTGATGGAATTGAAGATAAATTATTGACCTGGTTAGGAGATTGGTTAGATGGTAGAAGACTTAGGGATGGATTTTAAGAGCCTGCCGCCAATCTCGGCGGTGAGCTCACAAAATGGCGGCCCACGCCAAAGAGCCACCGCACTCATTTAAATAACCGAGGCGGCCCGCATTCCCAATCTCGTGGAGGGGGCAGGCTTTCCATCCCCGTCAGTGGCATCAGCTGCCTGTGCGCAGGTGCTGGCATCATTTTTAAAGGGCAGCCAGGCTTACCATCTAAATTTTTAAAGACAGACCCCACCAAAATTAAAGAAATAAATTTCTACCACCCCTTTCCCACCACCCCCAATAACAATTACATCAACTATTTGCCCTCCCCCCAAAAATGCTTACCTTTAACATCTGACCTTTACTCCCCAAACTGCACAAAGTTTAAAATTCAACCCTTCCCAACATCCCCTACACTTTTATTTGACCCTGCTTCCCCCAGCCCTGGCACTGAAAATCTTACCTTCTCCCCCTCCCCACCACTGTGGCGCCGCCTTTCCTCAGACGGGGATTTGAAGGCACGTAAGTGCTGGCTGCTGCGCCAAAGATTGCAGAGAGCCCTCAAGATCGCAGATAAGTGTATGTTAATTAATTCATTTTACTGATTTGAATATTTTAATTGTGGTCCTGTTGCCCAGTGGCAGGGGTGGGGGGGCGCCACGGAGCCTCGCAGCTGCCGGGAGGATCGGGCTGGGATCACACGTGTCAAGGTCTGTGGTGGGCCTCATCCGGAGCTCTCTTCAGGTTGCCCCTACCATGGAACCTGACACCTGGGGGAGAACAAGATCCAGTCCTTAAAGTAGGAATAATGTTATGTACCTTGTTACGACCAGGTGAGAAAGGGGTTCCCTCTCAGCCTTTTCCTGGTTTGGCCATTACAGGATTTAATTTTTAAAACACCGTGTCTTAGCTTCCCTCTCAGTGAGTCCTTGCTCACTGCTCTCTAATTGTAATGGCAAAGAAATCAACCAGATAGGTTTTCTCAGATTTAAACAAGAAAGGTGTAAGTTTATTAACCTTAAAACTCAAATTCAGTTAAAACTACTAAAAATACGCAATGCGACCACACTAGCATGCATTAGTGATAAACACACATGTAAATAGAGACAGAGGAAGAGAAAGAATTAAAGGGGAAAGGGTTTGAAACAACAGCTGGAGTTCAGTTACTGGTTTTGCATTTGATGTAAAGTCTTTGGTTGAAGTAAAGTCGTGCAGTTCTCGTTGGGGCCCAGTGCACACTTTCACACTTGTTTCACTGATCTTCTGTCTTGAGGTTGAAGTTACTTCTGTGGGTCCCTGGAACTTTGATTGAGAGAAAGAGAAACAGGGAGAAACCTTCCTTCTGTTTGGTCTTCAAATTGCAGTTTCTCCCAAAACTGTTATGTGAGCACAATTCAAACAACTCCAAGTTGGCCAGCAGGTTGGTCATGTGACTAGCTCCTTATTTGGAACAACCTCTCCAGCAAGGTTTGTGGATTTCCCACAAGCTTAGCAGACACTCTCATTGGGGGGCTGCGGGGGGTGGTGGGGGGGTGGGGAGGTGCATAGGGGAGTTGGTGGAATGCTGGCTCTTACACATTCAATGTCTCTTGATCAAAAATCCATTTGGCTAATTGAATCAGGGAGGTTTTCCCATCGTCTTCTTCAGGCAAATGTCTTTTAGAATGCAAATGTGCTGCCATGTTTCCAGCTACTGTCCTTTAGAATGCAAATCTGCAGCCATGTTTTCAGCCACTGTTGTGGTCTTTTTTAAACAGGTTATTTCAAGTCCAATAACAGGTCAGAAATAATATTCCATATGACAAAATTAATATGTCTCATCTTTGGCAGGTGTAGTTTCCGTCACAACCTGAAATGATAGGAAGGGACCAGTGAAATCTTAGAAGGATCTGTGCTGGGGCCTCAACTATTCACTATATTTATTAATGTGTTGGATAACATAATAGAAAGTCACACATCCAAGTTTGTCAATGAAACAAAGATTGATGGTATAGTAAATAGTGTAGATGGGAACATGAAATTACAGAAACATTGATAGATTAAGCGAGTGGACAAAACTGTGGCAGGTGGATTTCAATGCAGGTAAGTGTGAAGTAATACATTTTCAACCAAAAATTGATAGATCAAAATATTTTTAAATGGTGTAGGAACACTGGAGATCCAAATAGATTTAGGGGACCATGTACAGAGATCAATAAAATGCGGTAGTCAGCTGCAAAAAAAAAATCAAAAAGGCTAATGGAATGTTAGCCTTTATAACTGAAAGGCTAGAATATGAAGGGGAGGAAGTTTTGCTGCAGGTATACAAAGCACTGGTAGACCACATCTGGAGAGCTGTGTACAGTTCTGGGCACTGCACCTCAGAAAGGATATTTTGGTCTCGGAAGGAATGCAATGCAGATTCACTGGAATGTTACCAGGAGATTACATAAACTAGGCTTTTTTACCCTCTGAATATCGAAGGTTATAAGGGATGATCTGACTGAGGCTTTCAGAATTTTCAAAGGAATTGATATGTTAGATAGAGAGAAAACATTTCTATTGGTGGGGGAGTCTAGGATAAGCAGATAAAACCTTAAAATCAGAGCCAGTCCATTCAGGAGGCAAGTTAGGATAGGCTTTTCCATGCAAAGGGTGCTAGGCGTGTGGAACTCTCACCCACAAAAAGTAGTAGATGCGAGCTCAATTAATAATTTTTAATCTGAGCTTTTTGGTTACCAAGGGTATAAAAGGATGTGCAGACAAGGTAAGTGGATAGAATTAAGATACAGATCAGCCATGATTTCATTGAATGGCAGAACAGACTTGAGGGGACGAATGGCCTACTCCTATGGCTGACAATTTCTATGTTCCTAATATGCAGAAGTTGGAGCAGTTTCTCAGAGTGGCTGCAAATTGGTTGCAGTGTTCTACAGGGTTCTATTCTTTCTTCTGTTCACTGTGCATATCAATGATTTGGATATTGAGCTCCAATGAGCTACATCCAAATTTGCAGATGATACTGAAATAGGAGGCATACTAATTAATTCTAGGGATCAAAAGAAGATGCAAGAGGATTTGACTAAATGATGAAATGGGAACAAAAGTGGGAGATGGAACACCAAGTGCTAATTTCTCTTTTCACATCACCTCAGCTTGCTCACTTCTAATCTTTCTAAAATCTGCTGATTCCAAGTTTCCCAATTCAATAGATTCAGCCTTGAGGAGTGAGGGGTAAAACTTGAGAGTTTTGTTCCTGGGCGATGCTGTGTGAAACCGAATCTGTTGGAAGTCAGGCATATGAGGGATAGGTTTTGATTATGGAATGAAGTTAAAAGGTTCCAAGCAAGTGCAAAGGTAGCTTCATGATGTTGGGGATCAATTGCCCTGGCATTTTACCATATGGAGCAAAGTAGCCAAGCCAATATAAGAGGAAAGGCTTCAGGCCTAAAGATTACTTTTCCTGGCCCATTCTCAGATACCGCTCTCAGTATATGTCTCTTTTCTTTCCATGGATAGAGGTGGCCAAACCTTCAAGTTGATAGATTGATCGTTCAAAGTTGAACAACCCACTTATTGCACCAGTTAGAAGACTTCAAACATACAAAATCCTCACTGAATTAAAAGAAGTTCAGAGTACTTGCCCCATAGAAGTTATCCTCGTTAACATATTTGTCTCTTATATTGGTTAGGCATAATTTCTTTTCTTTCTTTCTTTCTTTGGCCTCCTTGTCTTGAGAGACAATGGGTAAGCGCCTGGAGGTGGTCATTGGTTTGTGAAGCAGCGTCTGGAGTGACTATAGAGGCCAATTCTAGAGTGACAGACTCTTCCACAGGCGCTGCAGATAAAATTGGTTGTCGGGGCTGTTACACAGTTGGCTCTCTCCTTGCACTTCTGTCTTTTTTCCTGCCAACAGCTAAGTCTCTTCGACTCGCCACTCTTTAGCCCCGCCTTTATGGCTGTCCGCCAGCTCTGGCAACTGACTCCCACGACTTGTGATCAATGTCACAGGACTTCATGTCGCGTTTGCAGACGTCTTTAAAGTGGAGACATGGGCAGCCGGTGGGTCTGATACCAGTGACAAGCTCACTGTACAATGTGTCCTTGGGGATCCTGCCACCTTCCATGCGGCTCACATGACCAAGCCATCTCAAGCGCCGCTGGCGCAGTAGCGTGCAAATGCTGGGGATTTCTGCATTGGAGATACGGTCCTGCCACCTGATGCCAAGGATTCTCCGGAGGCAGAGAAGATGGAATGAATTGAGACGTCGTTCTTGGCTGACATACATTGTCCAGGCCTCATTGCCGTAGAGCAAGGTACTGAGGACATAGGCTTGATACACTCGGACTTTTGTGTTCCATGTCAGTGCGCCATTTTCCCACACTCTCTTGGCCAGTCTGGACATAGCAGCAGACGCCTTTCCCATGCGCTTGTTGATTTCTGCATCGAGAGACAGGTTACTGGTGATAGTTGAGCCACTTCCAGAGCGTGGTCGCCGATATTTATGGATGGAGCATTTCTGACGTCCTGTCCCATGATGTTCGTTTTCTTGAGGCTGATGGTTAGGTCAAATTCGTTGCAGGCAGCTGCAAACCTGTTGATGAGTCTCTGCAGACACACTTCTGTGTGGGATGTTAATGCAGCATCATCAGCAACGAGGAGTTCCCTGATGAGGACCTTCCGTACTTTGGTCTTCGCTCTTAGATGGGCCAGGTTGAACAACCTGCCACCTGATCTTGTGTGGAGGAAAATTCCTTCTTCTGAAGACTTGAACGCATGTGAGAGCAGCAGGGAGAAGAAGATCCCAAACAGAGTAAGTGCGAGAACACAGTCCTGTTTCACGCCACTCAGGATAGGAAACAGGTCTGATGAGGCACCGCTGTGCTGAATTGTGCCTTTCATATTGTCATGGAATGAGGTGATGATACTTAGTAGCTTTGGTGGACTTCCGATCTTTGCTGGTAGTCTGAAGAGATCACATCTGCTGACGAGGTCAAAGGCTTTGGTGAGATCTATGAAAGCAACGTATAGGGGCAGCTGTTGTTCGTGGAATTTCTCCTGTAGCTGGCGAAGGGAAAACAGCATGTCAATGGTCGATCTCTCTGCTCAAAAGCCACACTGTGCCTCAGGGTAGACACACTCAGCCAGCTTCTGGAGCCTGTTGAAAATCACAGAATCACAGAATAATACAGTGCAGAAGAGGCCCTTCGGCCCATCAAGTCTGCACTGATGCATTAAAGACACCTGACCAGTCTACCTAATCCCATTTGCCAAAATGACTCGAGTGAAGCCTTTCCCCACTATGCTGAGCAGGGAGATTCCACGGTAGTTGTTGCAGTCACTGCGGCCACCCTTGTTCTTATAGAGGGTGATGATATTGGCATTGCGCATATCCTGTGGTACTGCTCCCTCATCCCAGCACAGGCAAAGCAGTTCATGGAGTGCTGAGAGTATAGCAGGCTTGGCAATCTTGATTATTTCAGGGCTAATGCCTTCCTTCCCAGGGGCTTTTCCACTGGCTAGAGAATCAATGGCATCACTGAGTTTGGATTTTGTTGGCTGTTCGTCCAGCTCATCCATGACTGGCAGAGACTGAGCTGCATTGAGGGCAGTCTCAGTGAAAACATTTTCCCTGGAGTACAGTTCTAGGTACTGCTCCACCCAGTGGTCCATTTGCTTGCATTGGTCAGTGATTATGTCCCCTGATTTAGATTTGAGGGGGGGTGATCTTCCTGATGGTTGGCCCAAAAGCTCTCTTAATGCCATCATATGTTCCTCTGATGTTTCCCAATGTCGGAGGCCAGATGACTATGACTGCATAGGTGTTGCCAGTAGTCATTTGTGCAGCGCCTGGCTGTTCTTTGTGCAGCGCTTCTGGCTACTTTAAGTGCTACGGATGTTAACTCGCTGGGGGCTTTCTTGTAGTTCAACAGTGCAGTGCGCTTAGCAGCTATGACAGGTTCCAGCTGTTCAAAGTGAGATTGAAACTAGTCTGCATTCTGCTTCTCACGTTTGTTTGGTCACTGCTGAGTCATAGGTGGCGTCTCTGATGTGGGCCCACTTGGTCTCTGCATCTCCTGTAGGAGTGTTTTGAAGGGCTTTTTCATGTGAATTTAGAAACTTATGTAACAGCTGTGGATAAGAAATTCTGTTAGCGTTGATGCGCGGGCGACCCTTCTGCTTGGAGTGATGTAGCTTCTTTGATTTGAATCTAATTTTGCTGCACACCAGGGAGTGGTCGGTGTCACAGTCCGCACTGTGGAAGCTGTGTGTGATTTGAACACTGCTTAAAGAGACTCACCTTGCGACAATGAGGTCCAGCTAGTGCCAACGATGTGATCTTGGGTGCCTCCATGAAACCTGGTGACAGGGTTTAGTATGAAAGAATGAGTTGGTGATGCAGAGGTTGTGATAGGTACACAACTCCAGCAGTCTCTGTCCATTCTCATTCATCATATTTGTCTATTATATTGGTTAGGTAGAATTTCTTTTAAGCTTGCAATAATCATGAAAGAGTGTTTTAAACTTGCACCATATCAGATGTTCAACTGTCCTCAAAGAAAATATGTGGATTTAATGGATTAGCAGTGAGGTTGGCCAGGAAGATATATTGAGGTAATACTATTAACTCCATGCCACAACTTGTATTTAAGAATTGATAGCTGTCACAAATTTAGGATCTGCCTCTAAGGCAGGGGTTCTCAACTGGGGTCTGCAAGAAAATTTCAGGAAGCCCTTAAGCTGGTTTGTCCTATTAGTAGTCTCCCCTTCTCCCCTGTGTATTGAGACAATTGAAATAGTCCCAGAAATACAATTGCTGTGTGTGCGCAGGTTCTCACTGTTGGACAGCATTTGCAACATGGTTGGGTGAGTTCCTCTGCCTATCACTGGCTTCTATAGATTTAGCTGAGTAAGTTTCTTTTTTGAACTCTATGTTTATTAACATCGCCTATCCATTCCCTTTAACTGTTATATAAAATAAAGGTAGAACTTCTTGAAAACTGAGTTGAGGGTGGGAGAATCAGTGAGATAATCCAGCATTGTTGTGTTTGATTGTTCAGTGATAGATTGTTTTGTGCTGTGCAACACTTGTTACGGCCATGTGGTGAGAGGTGTGGCTGGTTCCTACTATTGAACTCCCATCTGACTGCAGCAAGTGTTTTAGTTATTAGGGTTTTAACCCTTTTGTGTTTTATTCGTCAAATAAACAGACAATGGCAAGTTTTCTTGTAGGTTTAGAACAGAAGATTAATTATTTATTGAGAAAAATGCCTTATCCCAAAATTGTCACAACCGCACTCACTCATGCATTCACTCGCACACATGCACACACAAGAAACATATAGGAAAAAGGATAAGTGGTTTGAAGTGAGGTAGGGTTTCGGGGTTCATGGTAAACTTGTTGAATCTTCTCAGAGGCTAATTTCTCTTTCTGGGGTATTTGTAGATTTCTCTGTTGGTTGAAATTTCAGTCCGAAGACAAGGGACCACTTCCAATTTTCTGCTGCACAAGTTGAAATGTAGAATTCAACTTCCTTTTTCTGGCTGGATTTTCTCCCAGCTCTCAGCTGGACAGGCTTTGGTGATGCTTTGTCCTGGGTCTCTGCCTCTCTCTCTAGAGAGCTACCTTTCAAGCTCAAAAGTCTCCAACATCTTGCTTCTGTTGGGAGACACAGATCTTCCTCCCAGTGGTGACCGACAAAGACCCAGGATGTGGTTACTTCACACCTTCTTTGTTTCAAAAGAACCCATGCAATTCGAAAATGTCTCTTGATGGGTTCAGGCTGGGCGTAATTGATACTTCTTAGCTTTGGAATGTATCCTTCTGTCCTTGCCAGACAGTAGACAGTTTGAATATACAAGGCCAGGTCTTTTGACCTTCAGTGGCCATTTTGAAGCCCATTGTCCACTTTTTTAAAAGAAAAGTCAATTTTTATAAAAATTCAGGTTAAGCTCTTGCATTTTAAATTGCTGCACTTTATGTGAGCATAACACAATGTTCATTATGCTGTCTGTCAGCTCTGGAGGAGATGTGGTTCCAAAAGGGAAACTAAGACAAGTCCAGATAGAATCGGGGCAGCCTGCTTGAATAAAGCACACAGAAATCGTGAGTCTAATTTCTTCATGTTAGGGGCACAAAATAAAACAGACATTGCATGGTTTGAGTTAATGAGCCTTCCTTTCAATCCTTTTTTTCCCCCTCACATGGAGCTGCCGAGTTGGTTGGAAGCCGACGGCAAAACTGAAAAAAGGCCATTTCTTTCCTCATTTAACTGCAGGTTGAGATGGGGAAGGGTCCCACCAGTGGAGAGTGCACGTGCCACATGCCTTGGGGGTGGGGAGGGGGAGGGGGTACTCTTTGAGCCTGCAGCAAGGCCGTAATAATGGAGATCCAATGTGACCCGCTCCTTCTATGGCTTCAGCCTCAGTTAATAAAATGGCTGAAGGCATTATGACAGTTTACTTTGTAACTCAGTCTCAAAGCTTTACATTCATGGCCATGTGTTTCAATGATGGAACGATAAGCCTAGTCTGCGCACTCCTGTCCTTTGAGTTGATACTGCCAGCTATTTGTGTAGGGGTGGGGAGGAGGAAAGAGGGGACTGCTTTTGTCACAAAAGTATTTATGGCAATGAGGCTGGGTGGGTAAAGTCGTGCCATGCCCTGTTTATTTCCCAATTGCTCTCACATGCCATCCACCATCATTAATGTGGTTAATTCATATACAAAAGCAAAATACTGCAGATGCTGGAAACCTGAAATAAAAACAGAAAATGCTGGAAATACTCAGCAGGTCGGCAGCATCTGTGGAGAGAGAAATAGAGTTAATGCTTCAGGTTGATGGCCTTTCATCAGAACTTATGAATGGTTAATTCAAGTCACTGGCTTTCACTGCCATGTTGCAGTTTGTTATTGAAATAAGAGGCAAGTTCTGTTTCCAAAATAGAGGATGTGGAAAAGTAACCAAAAATAATAATAAATACATATGCTTAATTATATAATTAATTGTCATCCTGAAAAAAATACTCAATGTTACAGGGGGTGCTTGGATTTTTTAGAACACAGGAGGTGGGGACTTCAGAAGCAAAAAGATTGAGAACCCCTGCTCTAGGCTGTAGGAGCACAGGTCACTCCTGTAAGCAGCATGAGTATTTTACAATAGCGTAACCCAGGGTGTAACACTAGAAGCCCCTCCCAACCTTTTGTGTTCCGAATTGGAAAGAAGAGCATGGCCTCACATCTGTTTCTTCAATCTTAGTGAAATTAGGCCAGATACCAGTCGTCAACCTGCTTCATATCACAGACAGCAAGTGAGCCTACAGCATACAAAGCAAATTCAGCTTACTCTCTCAGTCTCACTTCACTGCTCCAAAGCATGGGGAGAAAAGTAATAAAACATGTGCCCCATTCTTAAATAACTGGTTTCATTGTTTTTAGCATTACCTTGCTTTCAGCCTCCTTCCAACTGCAAAACTGACTGCCAGCTGCTGGCTCCAGTCTCTTCGTTTTTTTTAATGCCCTAACTTTAATGTGTCTTTTTGTCTGTGTTTCCTGCTCGGGAGATTGCTGAGATGCAGAACTCCCTCTTGTAGCAACTGACCAAGAGAGCTGTCAATAAAACTGACTATGTATGGGACAGGTGGGTGGACACCAGCCTCATCAGCTTGGACCAGGAGAAGGCTTTTGACAGGATATCGCACACCTACATGATGGACGTTCTCTCCAAAATGGGGTTTGGGGAGGGAATCTGCAATTGGATCAAACTGCTCTACACAAACATCAGTAGCGCAGTCTCAATCAATGGGTGGGAATCAAAAGTTTCCCGATTCAATCTGGAGTCAGCCAGGGCTGTCCTCGCTCCCCTGTCTTGTTTGTCTGCTGTATCGAACCGTTTGCTGAGTCCATTAGGAAGGATGTGGGCATAAGAGGGGTAACAATCCCAGGCTGTGGAGGCAGTCAGGTCAAAGCCTCTCTGTAAATGGACGACGTCATCATTTTCTGCTCGGATCCGCTGTCTGTTCGCGGACTGATGAACATCTGCGACCAGTGTGAACTGGCTTCGGGAGCCAAAGTTAACCACGGCAAGAGTGAGGCCATGTTCTTTGTCCCCTTCACTGTCAGGTCAGACTACCTGTAGGCACTGGGGATATGGTTCGGAAGGGCCAGGGCATGCGCCAAAACCTGGAAGGAGCAAGTAGCCATGGTAAACCATAAACTGAGCATGTGGCAGCAGTATTGTCTCTCCATTCTGGGTAAAAACCTGGTCATCAGGTGTGAGGTGCTCACATTGTTGCTGTATGTGGCGCAGGTCTGGCCCATACCCCACTCCTGCGCCGCGGAGATCACCCACGCCATTTTCCGCTTTATCTGGAGATCCAAAATGGACTGGGTTCGGAGGGACACCATGTTCAAACCTCTGGATAATTGCGGGAAAATGTATCCAATGTCACCTTCATTCTGATGACCACCTTCGCGTGCAGCTGCTTCAAATTGTGTGTAGATAACCAGTATGCAAACACCAAGTGTCAGTAAGTGCTGAGATTCTATCTGCCCCGGTGTTATGTAGGATGGGTCTGGTCACATTGCCGTGTAACGCTCCATCCAGTTACACCATGCTGTACCACCTATCCTTCATGGGAATGTTTCTGCGGGCAAACACCTATGACCACCAATCCATCAGGCAGTGGTCTGCACGGAATGTCCTCAAGGCCCTATGGGAAAAGGAGATGGTGGATCCTGTCGGATGGTTCCCCGAGCAGACTGCCAAAGTCATTTGGCAGAATGCCTCATCACCAGAACTTTCAAACAAGCACCAAGACATAGTTTGGCTGGTGGTGAGAAGGGCCCTTCCTGTCAGATCCTTCCTGCACACCCAGAGTCTCGCCCCCACCGCACGCTGCCCTCGAGGTGGCTGTGGTGGGCAAGAGGCAGTTGCCCACCTCCTTCTGGAATGTGTCTTTGCAAAGCAAGTGTGGAAAGAAATGCAATGTTTTTTGTCAAGGTTCATCCCAAGCAGCTCAGACAGGAGTCTGTGCTCTACGGGCTGTTCCCAGGGACACACACCGAGACAAACATCAACTGCTGCTAGAAAACCATCAGTTCGGTGAAAGACGCCCTTTGGTCTGCCCGAAACTTGCTGGCCTTCCAGCGCAAAGAGGTGTCCATGACCGAGTGTTGCAGACTGGCACATTCCAAGGTCCAGGACTACGTGCTGAGGGACGCACTAAAGATTGGGGCAGCCACTGCAAAGGCTCAATGGGGAAAGACCACTGTGTAAGGTCCTCCCACCAAAGTGAACTGAGGGGCTGGACCCATGGGAAACCCCTCGGGCTGTACACACCAAATATGGGTTTGCTGTAAAATGTACATGGCATGTAAAATGGAATGGAAGGGTTGTGAGGCAATTCACTCCTGTATTGAAGAAAACTGATTTCCTTTGCACTTGGAATGTCAACTTGGTGCTGCTCTGAACTGTTTTGTAATGTATTTTTTTTTACAGATTTTTATGAATAAAGTATATTTTTGGGGGAAAAAACTGACTATCTCTCCACCCCTTTTTGGGGTGTCAGTTTGAAAAGGAGATTTCCCATTGCTTGTGAGATGACTCCAACAATCCTGACTAATGGGCCAGAGATGAAACAATTGATCTTCATTATTTCATTTGTAAGTTTCACAAATCAGACCATCTGGCTTCAATACACATCCCTGTAGCTTGTACTTTTTCTTTACAAACCTGTGCAAATTCATTTTGTTTTTAAACACAACTCAATTCTAAAATCAATTCTTTGAAGAAACAGTATCCAAAAGCCAAAACATGATGATGACTTTCATGTACGACAGGAGATAGGTCATTATTGGGTACAGATATTGACCATGATTTTAGATCATGGTGCAACTGCCCCCATGTTTGCCTCTTTGCCTGAGAACAAGAAATATTTAAAATGGAGATCAAGAAATAAGCTACTGTGCAACCTCACCTCTACAGAGGACAGATAGAGAGAATAATTGATAAACACATACAGGGAAATAATAGTTCAGTAGCCTCTGAAGCATCCTTGAGGGAAGCTATCAAGGTGCTAATGCAGGGACATATTATAATTTATGCTTCAACCAAGAAGAAAGAAAATAGAGCAGTTGTCCATGCTGCAGGCTGAAGTCCAGCAGCTGGATTTGCAGCATAAAGTGGCCATTTCGACGAAACTCTTAAAAAGTGAAAAAAAGTTTTAAAATAACTTTAACTCTCTAATATCAGAACGAGTGGAATTCACATTTCAGGTTAGGCTAAGGTTCTTTAACTGGAGAGTTAAACTTGGAATTGATGGCTAAATAGGTCAAAGCAGGTCAGAGCATTAAAACCAACATGAATCTCACATATTTGTCAAACCACTGTACCGATCAGAATCCCAGGCACTAGCCCTGAGGTACAACTGCTTCTTAGCAGGTCTTAGATTTGAACAAATCCTACATGATCAACCAGAGTGCTTCACAGAGCTAGCTGAAGTAAGAAGCACAATAGTGGACAAGAGGGGGTTAAGCACCATTCTTGGAAGGTTCATGATGAAATGCAGAAAATTCTGGAAGTCTTTGAGTAGATGTAACTCGGCAACAAACACAGCAGTGCTCATATTTACCAAAAGCCCATCCCACTGTCAAAAGTTGACTGCAAGGTACCCATACAACTTGTGAAATCATATTTTCCACATATTATATGTGTTTGTCAGGTTGGATTTTGTAAAAGGTAGTTATTCCTCAGAGACTCAGAGGAAATTTAGACAGATAGCTTTAGATGTTTCCTTTTCTTGGATGCTGAAATATGTTTGATAAAGTACAGTACCTGCTCTACATTGTGGAGAAATCTAGCTTTGGCCTGGTGGATAGGAACACTGCACACGGCTCCTCCAGCTTCAGTTACACCAAGCCGTATCATTACATCTTTATTTCAGTTAATAAGGGACACCATGTAAGGGTGCCTGCTCTTCCCATTTCTATTTGTAGCCTTGGAACCGTTCAAAATTGTCATGAGAACAGAATCTCATACCAAGGTTTGGAGAAAAGTGGTAAAAAGTACAAGATTTGCCCTTATGCAGACAGGGAACCCTTAATCCTTCCTCCCATAACTATAAGATTAATTCAAGATTATGGTTCGATTTCAGTGTAGAAAGTTAACTGGTAAATCCTATGATGGTTGATTTAAAATGTATTTGGTAGATCTTGTAGTGGCCCACCTTATGAGGGAATCCTCATTTTAAAGTAGATCTTAGACTAATAATGCTCCATGACTGAGTGAAAGTGGGAATTAGCTGCATAGGAAATTTTATGAAATAGGATTTCTTAAAATTTGCTAAATATGAGGCAGCAATTCAAGCTTCCCGTAAGCATTTTTATAAGTTCTTGCAGTTTAAAAGGGCATTAAACAGTCACTTTTGGGTTGGAGGTACAACATTCTTATCCATTGGAGCTTGAAAATTTGAATTAAGCAAGAAATTAGCGATTTGCATTTTGAGTCCAAAAATATATAAAATATTCAACAGATTGTGAGACAGTATAGTTTACAGAACTGCAGAGTGCATAGAAGGACTAAATTGGACTACTTATTAGGGGGCAGGTTGTGACACAGAGGAGGGCTCCCTCCTCAGACTTTTTTTTTTGGTTTCAATGGTTTATTTTAGGCTGGTTTCAAATTTTAGAAAAAGAATCCTAGGATTTTTCCTCCTGTGTGTTTTCGCTTGGCCTCTTCATGGTCCATGATGCCAGCTGAGGTTGTTAGAACGAGGTACGCAAACTGACGGGAAGGCAGTAGACCATTTTGCCACCTTTCTAGCTCCTTTACTTGAACATCAAATCTGGGGCTAATGACACCACACTTGTTCAGTCTGCCTGTGAGATTAACAACAATTTTCCCACCCCTGTGGTCATCAATAATCAGAAGTGAAACCCCCATGGTACTTGTGCAGAATGATTCTGCCAGTGTTGTTGGTGGGACGAGGCTCATTGTCGTGCATCATGTTGGAAGCCACCCATGTTTTCCCACTGGGAAAGTGGATGACTTGAAAATAAGAAACAGGAGAGCTTGGCTACCAGATTTGGGTCAGGATGAAGAGGGCCCTTGGATTGAGGTGTTGTGAACCCATTCCTCTCTGGGGTTAGAAACATGAATGGCCAGGCCTTCCTGAGATGCAGCAAAGCACCTGACTTTTTTTTCTTTCTGTCCTTCATTCCTTCTGGACTGATGATTTCACCATTTCTTCCTTGATTCTGTTTGGAAGGTTAAACAGAAAATTGGATGTAGGAATATTACAAGAGTTTGTTGGATTACTTGTACCACATATAGTGATGTCTTACATGTTGAGCTCGATGTCAACTTAAATGCTGATTACTCCTCAGTGTAGTTTGTGATTCATTTTCGTAAAATAAAAAATGCATTCATTAAAAACATCACAGAAAAATCAGCGAAATTTCAATTGCAGAACCATTTGTAAGCAATTCATATGCAAAAGTTGCTCAATTTGCAACTACATACAGCAATGGTAATATATGTGAGAGAAACCTTTGTCCTCACTGGTGCAGAGGAAGTGCTATTCTAAGGTTGGGGCAGTGTGAGGAACTTCACTCTCCATCCAGCTGTGCATGTATTGAAAAATTGTGTGCTGTGGGCCTGTGATTGTCCACATCCACTTGCAGCAGACAAAACAGGAAAACCTAGCATAAAATGGCAAGTGTTCTATTCCCATCTCAGAACTAGTATTCTTCACCTTGATGAACACAAATTCAAAATCAAAAGGTTAAAAAAAAGTTTCATAAAATGCAACGACTTATCACTTTTTCTACTTTCTGTATGCTTATAGTAGAAAGAATTAATATTACGGTGCCCTTAAGATTTGAAAGATTTCAATTCAGGCAGTAGCCAAGGAAGTTTATCGGTTGATGTGGTTTCTTCCAGCCTCTGCATTTATTAGACTCCAAATAGCCACAGGAGAGGGGGCTGAAATCCACCTGCCCACGACCTGTGTCACTGACCCCACTGCAGTTTGCCGGATCTCGGGAGGCTCCTTAATTTAGATAATGGACAACTGTGCCAATAAGAGCGAATCTGGGAGCGATCATAAAAAATACTTCTTCTTTTGAAAAATCAATTCTCTTTGAGACATCATGCCTTCATTGCGCATAACCATAGGAATGCTGAGAAGAGGCCTAGTATAGCAGCATTGGGACTATAGGAGAGACACTTATAGTCCTCCTGTCCGCCTGTTGAATGACAGCATGCTTGTGCTCCCACCAACCACTCTGCCAATGCCCTCATCAGTGCCACAGAGTCACCTGTAAGATTAGATAAAATAGGAGTGATTTATGCCCCCTTGTAAGGTGGAAACAGATGTGGCAGCACAAAGCTTGTTATGAATTGACTTTTATGAGATAAAGGTAAGGACAAGTTTATTAAGTTTTCAGATAAACTATAGTCATAAACTCAGGCAGTGATCAACAGTCTAACACATACATTACCTGTATTAGAGACTGGACGGCAAAGCGCACGGCTCTTTCTCTTGCAGATTTTGATCTTCACGTTTTTTGGTCACTCTCTCTCTCTTGTCTCTTGTTGTTTGAAAATTCTCTGCCGTACAGGGACACAGTCAAGCCTTCTTTAATCCTGGCTTCTTTCCAATTAACCCTCCCTTTTCCCAACCAGTGAGTAGCCTTGTATTAAAGGATGCCTTTCTTAACCAACCAAGGATCATTTTGTGATGGTTGCTAACCTTTCGGATTTACGTAAGTAATACCCCTTTGTGTTGACTACTTTATCTCAATGCTTTGACATTCCAAGGTTTCTTATCTTATTACGAGACAAATCTACACAGAAGCTGTTTTCACTGTCTGCTCTCAAGGTCTCACCCTTTTAGTGCAAGTAAGCATTTTAAAACTTATCATAATCTCCCAGAATCCCTCTACCTCTTGTCTATACTGTGCCCTAAGTTTTCCCATATTACCATACTACAAAAAAGGGTTCAAATAAAGCTAAATATTAGTTTATGATAGTAAGTTAGCCGTTAGTTTATAATAGCTAGATTTTAACAATTAGTACTCTGGTTAGTAACTTTTAATAACCTAATAATCTTACACACCTGACTGCTCCAGCCACATTGAGATGCTGGAGTCTTTCGCTGGTCTCCCCAAACACCAGAGCTACTTGAGGTCATTTGAAGTGTCCTCAACATATGTTCAGGTGCCTTCCATCTTGCAAGCTGGGGGTGCATCTTGTAGGAGCACTAGGGCAGGTATCAAGCACAGATGATAGGCACTAAGGGTTTTCACAAAGATGATTCTTAATTCAAGAAGTGGACTGTTATACAATTATGAAATATGTTATTAGAGTATATTTTTGTTCTACAGTTCATAGTGGTGTTAATATTTGCAGACAAGTGAGAGCAAGATGAATAAGTTTTATTCATTCATGGGATGTGGGTGTCGCTGGCTAGGCCAGCATTTATTGCTCATCCCTAATTGCCCTTGAGAAGGTGGTGAACTACGGGGAGGTGGTGGTGTAGTGGTATTGTCACTGGACTAGTAACCCAGAGACCCAGGGTATTACTCTGGAGACATGGGTTTGAATCCACCACGTCAGAAGATGGAATTTGAATTCAATTAATAAAAACCTGAAATTAAAAAGCTAGTTTAATGATGGCCATGAAACCATTGTCGATTGTTGTAAAAGCCCCTCTGGTTCACTAATGTCCTTTAGGGAAGGAAATCTGCTGTCCTTACCTGTCTGGCCTACATGTGACTCTCAAATGGCCTAGCAAGTCACTCAGTTGTATCAAACCACTAAGACTGGCCTGAAGGAAAGCAATTAGATAATGGAATAAGGACGGTGGTGATCAACATGGCAGGTCTGTTTGTGTATTGTGGACAGCAGGATTGGTTCAGACTCTTGTATTGTTCTCTAAGAGCCAGTCGTGCTCTGGCAGCTCCTGCTCTTCCTCCTCGTCTTGTTGCCCAGGGCTAGTCCCTCACTATAGCAAATCTATGTAGCGTGAATCACATGACCACAAATCTGGAAACACAGACAGAAGAACTCTGCAGATCGCCTTGTGAATGGTCCAGGCATCAGAAATGTTGCTTGATCACACCAATGGTCTGCTCAATTATACTTCTGGTGGCGGCATTGCTCCCAATGCATGTATGCATTATTTCAGTGCCCGTGTTCCCGATTGGGGTCATGAGACATGTCTGGGGGATATCACTTGCCGTCAAGTAGCCAGCCAGTGACCTGACTGCTTAGTTGGAATAAAGGCGGAACAGAGAACTGGTGCAGGATAAATTAAACATGACTGCTGCCAGTAAACCTGGTACAGAGCTGCATGACGCACTGCTTGTGTTCGCAAACAAGCTTCACATTCAAGGAATGGTATATCTCTCTATAGACAAATGCCAGGCTGGTGATGGTGAGCACGCAAAGCAATGTGGGTGCATTTTATGGCACCTTGGTCCCTGGGGAAGTCTATAATGCAGGCAAAGCATAGTACTCTCTCATCCTCTCTCCATTGGGCATGTGATGTATTTGTTCCTCCTGGTGTGTAGAGAGTCTCGGTGATCAGAAAACTGGGAGATGTCACTGATGTCACCTGCTGCAGGCTGGAATGACCCCATGACATGAGGGCCATGGTGACCTTGACAGCCACAGGCTGTATTGCCCATACCCTGATTTGTGGCTTGAGTTGTGACTGCAACAGGTGACAAAGCTCCATGGCAGCCACCTGGGTGAAGTGCAAGTGTCTCACAGATTGCCCCTTGGTGGAGACCAAACCCACTGTGGCCTCCTGGACAGTGCTGTCCTCCTTCCTCTAGTCTCAGATGCTCCTGCTGGCTCCTGTCTTCTTCAATGGCCCTGTTTCTCCTCCAGTCCCAAAGGCAGCCCGACCAGACTGCCAATATGCTTCTTCCCAAAGCAGGCAAAAGCAGACCAGCACTAGCACAAATTTGTTCCCAGATGTCGGAATCACTTGTGGAATGGAGAAAATAGGTAATAAATTCCAAAATGTTAACTAGTATCCAAAGGGACATGAGTGTTTTGAAGAGTGCTCTTGCAGGATCCTTGCTGAATGTTAGTGCCATGATTTGCCAGATAAGTTTATCACATGAGGAGTCAACAGCTGGGGCAGACTAATTTTCCAAAAAGATCCTATATGAAGAATGGGATCCTTATTTTATTATAATGAGGCTTTTTAGTACTTGGAGTGCACACCCAAGATGCCGACGGAGCAGCTCGATCAAATATGGTGGCAAAGCCTCTCCCAGCATGAGAAAGGCACGTGCCACCCACCATATAGGAGCCTTAGTTGCCAATTTACACATGTAAAATGGACGCAACACAATTGAATTTTAAACACATCACATTTTAAATTGGCCTATAAGATAGCCACAGCTTGAGCTGAATATATTTCATATCCTCCCCAGAGTTCTACCCTTTGCTGGTTGCCAACAATGCAAAAAACACTTCACTTACCAATCAGCTAGCCTTTGTTTAGAAATAGGCTTTCATAAAGTCTGACTCCCATAGGACACAAGCAGCTGTTTTGACTTCCTGGTGAACTTATTTCAGTCTGCACACAGCAACACACAATGGACCCTATGTTCTATATCAAAAGCATATAGACCTGAATAAAATGAAGTTATTTTCCTACATTGCAGTAGGTACGTGGAACACAACTGCAGCAAAAGTAGTCAATGCTTTATTGATTAACTCCCTAAAAAGAGCTGCAAAAAAACATTAAGAATGGGATTAAAAGTTTTAAGAATAAGAATAAACAGAGATAATCATGAACTCTGTAGGCCATGATGTGAAAATGTCATCTGAGAATTGTAAATGCTCAGGGTTTTAAGACAAAAGTTGTAAAAATTAGATTAATGTTACTGCAGTTTAACTCATATGGGGGTGGGGGGGGGGGGTGGGCGGGGCGGAGGTGGTATATTGCTAAACAAAATTGACATTTTATCTTCTTGGAGGTTTATCAGTAAGTGGTTGAGTATGTTAGGTAGGGTTCATGATGGGAGATATTGCACATAGTCTGTATAAAGATTGGGCTTGATTGGCCAAATGGCCTTTCCTTGTTCCACGATTTCCTCTTCTTAATTGACAGGAATGTCTTGAAATAAGACACAATCAGAGGAAAGAATCCAACGTACAGCTAAGGACTATTAACCTCTCCCCAAATGAGACAATACTAGTCAACACAAACTGTGCAAAAACAGGGCAATAGAGATTGGCCACCAGCCATGTTTAATACTTGAGCTGTGTTGGTGAAAGGTTGAAAACTGGTACTGTGCTAATAAGACACACTCGTTTGAAAGTCTGGTTTTAGCGTACAATTTTGGTCCAAATTGGTGATTCCCATAATTTGAATTTGGCTGGAGGTGCGAAAACAGAGATCTCCAGTTTCAGCACTCAAGGGCTGATTAGACCCAATTTTCCTTGAGCAGTATATGTGGGCTCCACGCAGCTACCTCCACTGAAGGTATCAAGTGCACTGGCTGACACATAATGGCAGGTTTCAGGATGGCTCAGGGAAGGAGTGAAAGTGCGCTTTTGGTAGCACTCAAAATCCTCTGCAAAGACTAGTTTATGGGCGGCACAGTGGCGCAGTGGTTAGCACCGCAGCCTCACAGTTCCAGGGACCCGGGTTCGATTCCGGGTACTGCCTGTGTGGAGTTTGCAAGTTCTCCCTGTGTCTGCGTGGGTTTTCTCCGGGTGCTCCGGTTTCCTCCCACAAGCCAAAAGACTTGCAGGTTGATAGGTA
Source organism: Heterodontus francisci (assembly GCF_036365525.1). NCBI lineage: Eukaryota > Metazoa > Chordata > Chondrichthyes > Heterodontiformes > Heterodontidae > Heterodontus > Heterodontus francisci. The sequence goes on along the minus strand of NC_090383.1, from coordinate 93,343,858 downwards.
AATTGGCCATTATAAATTGTCACTAGTATAGGTAGGTGGTAGGGAAATATAGGGACAGGTGGGGATGTTTGGTAGGAATATGGGATTAGTGTAGGATTAGTATAAATGGGTGGTTGATGTTCGGCACAGACTCGGTGGGCCGAAGGGCCTGTTTCAGTGCTGTATCTCTAATCTAATCTAATCAATCTAATCTACTCCCAATCAGCTGGTCACACCAAAATGCTGTGCAGCCTCCTTAATGAGCACTAGCAGGCAATTTATGTGGTAATCAGCCCCTTAACAATCCTCCAGGTGGCCGCAATTAGCACACGTTTCAACTCTTTACCAAGCTGGCGTCTTGTGCTTGAGATGGGTTAAACCGGCGTTTCAGCTCAAGACCTCACCTTGGCCATCTTGGAGTTTCTTTAGCTCCTGAAGGAACCATCAAAAATCATCCCTACACAACTAGCATTTCAACGGCACCATCCTTTTGTCTACTACCTTGTCTAAATCAGGATGGACAGATCCTCTGCCCACCCCCCAGCACTTCTCATTCATGTTGTTGCTGCTGCTGCAAGCCAAGGAAGGGGCTGCGGATGGTGAAATAGGAGACTGGCATCTTTAAATTTAACACGAAGAAAGCTCAAAACATGCCAATTTCAAAACTAGCAAAGACCATCAGCTCAATAAATGCATTGCATACAAGCCTCTGACATGTAAAAGCTAGTATTCACACTGAAAGTGTCGTGAGATATGGGGCAGGATTTTGTCTTTAGGGTTGGCTCCCTGGTGTGCTGCTGGGAGGCTGCACTAGTCCCCGAGGGGCCCGCAGGCCAACTGGAAAATTCCCATCAGCCTCTGACAATTGGCTTTAATAGGCCATTAACCTACCTCAAGAAGCTATAAGCCACTTGTGGGCGTGTTGCCCTGCCGACCCCTATCCCGTTTCTGGGAAAATGACCCCGGGCGGGATAGTGCTGGCAAACTGGCACGCCAGCTGGCAGCGCAGACTTTTTCTCCCGCTCACCTCCGTATTCGCCCCCATATGGGGGTGAAAATCTGAAAATCCTGCCCATAATTTCCTAACTTAAGTTGTAGGCATATTCAACACTTAGTTTTACTCATATTGGAGGGAAAAAGCCCATAAGTGGGTGAAGTCTGAAAGGGGATTTTGGGGGCTTGTTCCCTCTGGAATATTTTAATTTTTGATATTTTATTTGTTGGGATTTTCCAATAGTTTTGAATCTACAATAAATTTAAATGTGCATTATTTTGATCTAAAAAGAATGGACACTTGCTCAATCTTCTTCAAATCTACTCCCTGTTTGGAATTTGGAAATAATTATGTTCTATTATATTTTAAAATTTTGTCCCAGCAGCAGCAGATAATCTATTAGTGGCACAACAAATATTTGTGTAAAACTGAAAAAAAGCAATTCTTGATCATTCCAGTCAATGCTGTCATCAGGTAAACTAGAATTGTACACAGTACTTCAAAATGCTGCCCACATCCTTAGGATTTAAATCATCTTGTTACGATCAGGTGAGAAAGAGGGCTAGGGTTCCCTTTCGGCCTTCACCTGGTCTTACCGTAATAGGGTTTAATTTTAAACACACCATGTTTTTAGCTCCCCCATGGTGAATCCTTGTTCACCGCTTTTCAATTATAAGGCAAAGAAACCAGCACAAACAGGCTTTCTTAGGTTTAAAGAAGAAAAGTTGAAATTTATTAACCTTGAACTTAAACTCTAATTCGGTTGATGCCTATGGATACACGACGCGCCCACGCTAGCATGCATACGCGATACACATATGCAAATAGAGACAGAAAAGAACAGAAGTAAAATAAAGTGGAAAAGTTTGAGGCAATATCTGAAGAGTTTTTGTTACGGTTCTTCGAGCTCACTGTCGGGTCCTTGATTGTAGGTAGATCTTGCTTTTCGTTGGGGCCCAGTATTCTTCTTACACCTTGTTCGCTGTAGGAGACTTTTCTCTCTTGGTGTTCATGTGTCTTCAGTGGATTCAGAGGCTTGTGAGAAAGAGATGGGAGAAGACCAGGAGAGATTTTCTCAGTCCAGGAGCAAACAGAGACTCAGTCCAAACTGTTTGTACAATTCAGAAAAACCCAGGTTGCTGAGCTGGTTAGTCATGTGACTAACTGGTCAGACCAAATCTTGGATTGTATCACCTTAGCAGTCTCTGGAACGCTCCCCTTACACATAATACCTGATGATCAAGGTTGATTGTGGGTTGAACGTATCAGGGAATGGTCCTTTGTCCTTCCCAAGCACCGTCTGTTAATATGCAAATGCCTTTTCCAGCCACTGCTGATCAGTTTAACAAGTCCTTTCTTCACTCCAGTAACAGTTTAAAATCAAAGTTCGTGACATAATTCATGTGCTTCATTCTTGGCAGGTGGGGGCCTAGCCTGACAATCCTGTAGCCAAAAAATGTATCCTCTTATGTTTGCCTATGGTATTTTTACACTTTTTCTTTTTCCCTTACAGAATCTAAGGGCTAAATCTTATTCTCCCGCTGCCATTGCTGGCGCGGGGCAAAAAAAGGCGACCCACATCCGTGATCTAGCGCACGGCGGCTCATCTACATATACAGGGCGGTCCGCGCCCCCCAATCACGTGGCAGTGGGCTCTAGCTTCCTCTGCGCAGACGCTGCTGCCATTTTTAACGGGTTGCCAGACCTGCACAGTTGAAACTCGTAATCGCGCCCCACCACTACCACCCCCGAATATACTGTAAATTGATTTCTGGCCCGTACCTACCCCAATGCAAAGAAAATAATTGGCCGCCCTGTTTTCCCCTCCCCCAAAACATTTAATATCTGAACTTACCCCCTCCCCCACCCCCCAACTGCACAAAGTGCAGAGGTCATCCCTTGCCCCCACCCACACTAGAAATGCAGAGTTGACCCTGCTGCCCCCCCCACAACTTCACTAAAGACCCCAAGTTCCACCCTTCCCCACCTCAGTGGCGCCAGCTTTCCCTGGACGGAAAAGTGAAGGCACACGAGTGCTGGCTGTCGGAAGATCGCGACAGCTGGCAAGATTGCTGTGAAAGGTATGTAAATGTATGCCTATCCTTTATTTAAATATTTAAAGTTGGGTCCCGTTGCCAAGAGGTGGGGTGACCACCATGGAGCCTCGCCATTGCCGGAAAGATTGGGCCCGGCAAACCCGGCGTCAGGCTCCATGGCAGGCTGCTGCCAGTGTGATTTTCCAGCACCCCCCTGCTCCCCAGCCAGGGAGCCCGACGTCAGGGGCTCCACAAAATTCATCCCTAAGTGTGAACTTTCGATGATGGCTGGGAATTAGAATTATTGGCAGGAGTTTCTATATGTGTGTGAGGAGTATGTTATGTGACAGGATGAAATAAAGGGCTGAATTTTTCCAGCTTGCCACCGATCTTGGCGATGAGCTTCAGAACCGGCACGGCGCGCGTGCGAGTTGTGCGCGGCGGCTCATTTCCGTGGAGGCAGCGGACTGCCCGCCTCCTGACAATGGCGTCCAGCGCCACCGCACAGGCGCCAGTGCCATTTTTAAAGGGCTTCAAGTCCTTCAGGACTATTTAAATTTTTAAAGGTTCCAGTCTGCAAAAAATAAAATTAAAATTTTAATAGCACTTTGCATCCCCTCTCCATAAATTGTCCTCCCCCCAAAACAACATTTATTCCGATTCCAAACTTGCCCCCCTGAATTTTATTAACTTTGACCCTCAACCCCTTTCCACCATCTACACAACCAAAAGCAAGAGTTTTCCCCACTTCCTCCACTGCCCTGAAAACTTCACTCCTCCCCCTCTCCACCAATGTTCTGCCTCGGATCTCCAAACGGAGATCCAAAGGCACAGGAGTTCTGGCAACCAGCTGGAATATAAGCGTGGGACGACTGTCGGGACGGGGTAAGTGATTATGCAATAATTACCATTTATTTACATATTTAAATTAAGGTTCCATCGGCGAGCAGTCGGGAGGCCACGACGAGGACTCACTGCTGCCATAATATGGGGCGCAGCCTTCCCAGTGTCGAGGCCCATGGCAGGCCTCTCCCGGAGGTATATTTTGGGCCCCCCCTGCCATGACTTCTGACACTGGGGAGCTGGCAAAATCCAGCCCAAAATCATTGAGACACTGTGCTGAAATTTTTCATCCATAAGGTTCAGCTATTACAAAGGGAATCATGAGTGAACAAAAATGTGAATAGTTCTGCAGCAGTGAAGTAAAATAGCTTTAAGTTGCACTTCCAAAATAAGCTGTTGTTTTAAGGATAGCACACTCCAGAAACATAAAGTTAACCTGTGAAAAGACCATTCCAACCATATAATATCTGACCTGAAAAATGCATCAGAACATACTGAACCTCTGAAACTAAATAAAGTCAGTAAGATTTTTTCTTAAATGCTATAGGTTCTGACACTATGTGCTTCTGGGAAATCCATAGCAAAGTAATCATTAAATAAATCAGGCTTCCGAGTATGCATAAGCAAAAAATTAAAGAAAAGTGAATAATGTAGGAGAAATAAAATTGGAAATGAACCATGACTTCAGAAACATGTGAACATATCACTGTTTAGATTTAGAGCAGGATAAAGGCAAACTGAAGTGAATGCTGGTTGGTGCCATATACACTCAGCTCATGGTATGCTTGTGAGGAACAGCAGTTAACATCTGAACTGTTGCACGGTTTGTCACCTTTGGGACAGTTGAGGAAAGCTTAATCTGGAAGGCAAGACTTGAACAAGGTGAGAAGATTACAAACCTCATAGCAGGGAGAGGGATGACGTTGGCAGCTAGGGAACTGTGTTTGGATTGCGGACCAAAAACGATGGCTTCAGTCTTCCCAATATTTAATTAGAGGAAATTTCTGCTCATCCAGCACTGGATTTCGGATAAGCAGTCTGATAATTTAGCAACAATGGAGGAATTGAGAGAGGTGGAGGTGAGGTAGAGCTCGGTGTCATTCAGCGTACGTGAAAACTAACTAGGGACAATGCATTTACACTAAAATGATCCATTTATTAATCAAAGCAAAACACCATATAACCTATGCACTAATGATCTACCAACCTAGTATCCCTAGTGAATAGAAATGATCAATATCTGCATGCAGCCATGCTGATATGTTGAGCAGAAATCATTTTTTGTTCAACAGGAAATACTTGAGGTAGTTTATTACACTCTTGAAAGTAAGTAGGTTTGGTTGGACATGCCTGAGCATTTAACAAAGTGAAAAACTGCACAAAAATATAGAAAATAGACCATTCTAGTTGAAATTTTTAAAAAAGCTATGTGCAAAATACATAAACAGATGTGATAGAAAAGATGCTATTCAGGAAATATGCACTGTCTGGGTTATGGTTCACTGTAATGTAGGGAAGTTTATGCAACAGAATTGGAGACACCCGGCTAAAGTGCATAAATAAAATAACTTGGTAATCTATATAAGCCTTCATATATCAGCTTTCATTTATTTTTTTAAATCCATATAAATGCTTTACAGAAAAGAGGTTAGAAATTATTCCCTTTTTTTAAGCAACAGTTCCCAAAGTAGAAATGTTCATGCTCAAAGCTATAAACTCTGTTTTTAACCTGGAGCAGTTATGGGCAGTTGAGGTCTGAGGCAAGGGCCAAACCCCACTGGCTGAGGCCTGGGCAATTTTTACTCTTGGACCTCATCTGTATGTCCCGCCAGAAATGGGTGGAAAGCAGCAGCTGACTAGGAGGCGGAACGGTATTCAGGCAGCAGAAGGCAGCTGGCTGGGACCAAAAGAGCATCTGATGGCACTTAGCAAAATCATGGGGAGGAGGCTTTGGTAGGGCCTTGTCTTCAGGATGGAGTGGGAGGTCAAATTTTCCTTGTGGTACCTCGAGAAGCACTACTGGCCACACAAATAAATTATTTTTAAAAATTATCTGTGGGTCTCTTCTGGCTCTGGATATACTTCCTTGTGTTTTCACCTGGCAGGAAAGGCACAACTGCCTTGCCACTCAGTTTACCAGTTAAAATTGCAGTCGAGGCCTAATGCCATCATTGGACCCCAATCTGCATATTTAATGAAGGATCACACTGGTCCTTGCTGACAGCTTAGAAGCACAGGTTAAAATATAAGACAGCAGGCATGGTGTGGGACATTGATGGATATACCTCCCAAGCAACCTTCTCTGTCCACCTGCCCATTTTCTGCTGGGTGGGTGGGGTTAAAATATTACCGATAGTGTCAGAGGAATAGAGGGTGCCACACAGGGATGTGGAGCTGGAGGGATCTTTTTCCAGAGCACAAATAGCCTTCTATTTAGGCATATTGACTAACACATAACTAACAATATTGAAGGAAATGGTGAAGGTCCACACTGCCACATCTAGGAAATATCTTCATGCAGACCTTTTTATTGTAATTAATCCTGGAATTTTTCAGTTGTTAGGCAATGGTGTCCTCTTTGTGAAAGAATTGCATCAAACCTAAATAAAAGCATCTTTGGCCAGTTTATCTGGCAACTGATGCAAACATCACGGAACACTGTGGTCATTGAGTTTTATTTATCTTGCTAACTGGCATGTGGAAAAGTAAAGGCACACATTTTTGTTTCCTTTACCTGAATAAAAATGTGACTCACTTCTTCTTTAAAATATTTTGAATTGCACACATAAGAAAAATGAGAACAAGCTTGTTGTTTACACTGAGAGGACAGTCTTATTTCCACTCGCCACAATTGCACACGGTAATTAACTGCTTATCAGTATTGCTACAGCACTTTTTTGTCCATCTTCACCGATTGAATTTGATTGTAGTTCAACATGCCTTTTAGGATTTTTAAGTTGTCTAAAGATGGAAGGATAGGACAGTAATGCACCTAGTAATGTTATTAAATTGTCCGGGAACCAATCCAGCAATTTGTAATTTATATATAATAAGCAGACTGTTAATATAGAATTAAATTTGATAAAGCATATTTAGTTGTGCCTATCTCACAGTAATCTGCAAAACAAAATCCATGGGGGTTTAAGTTAAAGCGCTGCACCACCATGTGTGGCAATGGAGTAGGAACACAAACCCATTCAGTTTAAATCAGCTGAAAGGCTCCATTCCAGTACATAATTCAATAGCCATTTTTATTGTCTTTTGAATAATGTTCTTTGGACAAAGATGATGACAGCTTAATTGCTGTCAATAACGTTGGAGCCAGGAATTTTATTTATTTATTTATTTAGCTTTTAGAATGCATATTGCCTTTTAAACAGTAGAAATTACACCTCGCAAGAAAGTCGTTGGATGTGAACCATTTGGCAACATCCAGAGAATTTAGTAAAGCTCTATATGAATACCAGTTCTTTCTCTTTCTTTCTTCTTTAACCACTATTAAGGTAGTATCTAACAGTTTGTTAATCCACATGAACCAAAAATGTAACGAAATGACTACTGGCTGCCATTGAAAATTAATCAACTTGGATAGAGACAATTATTTGGGATAGATTTTGGCCAAGCCCACGGCAATATTTATAATCATATATTGCACATAATCTCCTGACAATCCAGCCATATCAACACTGTGGCGACAAAAATTCTTCCTGAGCCCTCCAAGTCTCTCCACTATCTACAAGGTTCAAGTCAGGAATGTGTTGGAATAATCAACACTCACCTGGATTCGTGCATCTGCAACAACACTTAAGAAGGTCAACATCATTCAGGACAAAGCAGTTTTCTTGATTTCTAGTTGTTCTTCCTTAGTGTTGTGTACTAACAAAAATAATTATCTCTTGTAATAATTTCTATGACTTATCTCCCAACCATCTTGCGAACACTATTATCTCTAACTTCTCCTCCAAGTTACACACCATCCTAACTTGATATGTATTGCCATTATTTCATTGTCACTGGGTCAATATTTTACCTAACACCATCAAGGAAGCACCATCATTTCAAAAAGGCACTAGAGGACACAAAAGAAAATTTAATGCGTAAATTTAATCATGCCATGAATAGTACAGTTTTTTAAATTTTTATTTTGTTTAAACTCTTATTTTGGACGATAGAAATTTCAAATACAGACAAAGAAATTGATTTTTTTTTCATAAAACGTTTCCAGTGATGCAATCGGTTCACCTTTTGCTTCGTTTTTAACTTTTCTTATTAGTAATTTTTCCTGATTAGTTATTTAGGATTGGTTCTCTTTAAATTCTTAGTACCTTCTCATTAACAGTTTTAGACCCATTTATCTTGCTTTTGATTTGTACGCTCCCTACTAACTTCAGTTCAGATTTGCTGTGGTTTATCCTTCAAAAAATGAACATTTCACCATCAGACTTGGTTAACATAAATTGATATCATTTGGTTAAAGAGCATGCAGATCAGTATTCTGGCTGGCAGGGAACAATTTTCATGCCATTTGCAAGATGGGTTTGCCAAATGGGTGACCCGTTTCAGCTTGCTGGCTCCAGACTGGTACAATAATGGATTGCCCAGAGGCTGATCCAGTCAACAAGCCTGGGGGCAGGGGGAAATCATGGCAGCAACCTCCATTATTCTTATGGAGCCCAGAATCCTGACGCTACAAAGAAAAATTTTAAACTTACCTTTTTGATGCCTCTTCTGCTGTAACACCCTGTAAAGCCTGGGCAGAGAATGCACACTGGACCAAATTCTGTCCTAAAATGGTAATTGGAGTCCTTTTTTTATATAGGACCTCAATTTGCAGGTTAGTAGATCTACCTCATGGTGGGCCACCCAGCAAAAGGCCCCTTTGAGGATCGCAGTGGCTCGGGTGGCAACAGAAATGGGGTGCTAAGCCATTCTCGGACCACTGTCAGTCTGTTTTACTGAGTTAAAATCTATCTTGGGTGTTCCCATTATAAATATTGACAATACATTACTAAATTTTTGGGATGCAAGGGTAATATATACAGGGGAGTGTGCATTATTTATTATGTTTAATGTATTATAAATAGAACAACATACTTAATATGATGTAATATAAAAAGTTGAAGCGGCATTATCAAGTATATAGTTAGGACTTACAAACTCTTCAGTGTCAGTTAATCCACATTCAGATAAAAGAAAACGAATGTAGGTGAACAGTCATAAGAAGACAGTAAAAATGTCAGCTGGAATTAATAGTAAAATTAGTATTGACATCCACTTCAAATTCATAAATTTCTAAGTTTTGAAGCAGTTGAAGTATACTGGTCTGTATGTTGTCTGTACAGCTTTAGCGATTGCCTTCAAAACCTAGTTAATAACCACAGAATTATATCGGGTAGCTAAAAAATAGAAAAAGTGTCATGCATTTTCTTTGCATACGCAAGCTGAGAAGTAACCACATGGTATTCATGTTCCATTCCACTCCATCTCTCACCCACTTCTTTGTGCAGTTTTTAAATAGTACTGAATTCTAAATATTTCTAGCTTAGATAAAAAGTTTCAAAAAACAACCCTACTTTTAAACGTACTTCTAAAAGGGGATATTACAGGCAAGAATCTAAGGGCACATTTACAGTACAAGTCTAGCATTGTTGTCAAATGGTTTCTGCAGTGAAACAACATTAAAATTGTGTAACAAAAACAAGAAATGCTGGAATCACTCAGCAGGTCTGGCAGCATCTGTGGAAAGAGAAGCAGAGTTAACGTTTCGGGTCAGTGACCCTTCTTCGGAACAGTTCCGAAGAAGGGTCACTGACCCGAAACGTTAACTCTGCTTCTCTTTCCACAGATGCTGCCAGACCTGCTGAGTGATTCCAGCATTTCTTGTTTTTGTTTCAGATTTCCAGCATCCGCAGTATTTTGCTTTTATTAAAATTGTGTAGTTTGCTCCACCTGACTTCTTCTTCCAGAGTCTCATTATCATTAATTTCTGTATCATGAATTGCAAAGATAGAACTATGAAAGCTACAGACCTTTTCCTGGTTGAGACACAAGTCTGTATTTAAGTGACATTTACGCTATAACTGTAGTGTCATTGCATATAGTCATATAGTGCAAATGCATTCAATGATACTTATGGTTTAAGGTCATGACACATGACACTGCATGTTTTCTTTTGTATGAATTGTAAATATCCCACTTCCTTGCACTTTAATCTCATCTGTTTTTAAAAACAATTATTTGAAGGCTGCTAATTTGATAGAATCCTCATTCTGTTTACCAGTATATGGTTTTATCCCCTTAAAAACAGTATTGTTGAATGCAAAGTATTTTTTGCTTATTGCATTGCCCAATTCAAATGTTCAATTTTGAGCTATCATATTTTTGTCACGTACCCCAGGAGCTCATTAGTGATTTTTTTTAAATACAGAAACTAATTGTAAGCCACTTCCAATATTTTTTCCTTGCAACAAACGCCCTTTGAGAGCAGAATGGGCTGGAGGCAAAGAATTTTCATTCAAGCTTTGGGTTGCTGGATAAATAAAAAAAAAAAGAGATCTAATACAGTAGGGGAATATGGGATTAATTTTGAAAATGCTTGATTAGTGCATTGCTACCCTCCAATAATTGCCTTTTGTTTTCCCTAGGCTTTTAGTTTATTAGAGTTTGGCATCTGTATTGGTCTGCAAAATCTGCCACTCAGCACAAGCAGCTGGGAGGTGCTTTGGAGAGCCCACAACTGAAATTCTTCTGGGATAGACTTCTACACAAAGCAATATAACTGGCTCAGAAATTGTGCTTCTTCTATGCCATTTACTTTCATTTAAGTGTATGGTGAACTATTTTTTAGTTTTGCTACTTACACTGTATTTGTATACTGTTATTGTAAGTAGAGCTGCAGAATGAGTTAACTTGTTTCTTTAATGACTAATTTAATAGTCATGTTTGTGTATGTTGTCCTCAACAAAACAACAAAGGGTTATAAGTTACCTTTAAGACCTTCCGCACATCTTTTGCTGTTAATAATTCTATAAGGATGCAAAAAGTGCATTGCTGGTAACTGCATGAGTAATGGAAACCTATATTTTTTTTAAAGAGTATCTTTATTTATAAAGGTTTATTTTCCTGGCTTGTTACTAGCAAATTTAAGAACAAAGAACTGCAGACTTCAATAGTTATTGATATTGTGGGATGATCCAATGAAGGTGGGATCTACCTTGAGGCTATCCCAGGAGACACACCAAAGTGTACACAGTTCAATGGGCTGAGGCAATAAAGGCCTCTAGTTTCTAACGGGAACATGTTACTTTCAATATTATGTTAATCTATTATTCTGGCATTGACTCGATGGGCTGAATGGTCTCCTTCTGTGCCATAAATGACTCTATTGAGATAAAAGATTAAATATAAAGAGGGCAAAAAGGAAACATCTAATTATGTTACATCATGCAAAATGAAATACATTGGGTGATCATCTGTCAGCATGTAAACAAGCAATTGTTAGAAATGATGGCCAGATTTCATGATAGTAATAATGGTGAGACTGTCAGCATTTGCCGTCATCAGTCCTCTGAAATGGACAGCAACTTCTAGAGTTCCCGCATGTGCAGTTAAATGCGGAAATTCAGAAGTTGCTGCCACTGATTCTACATTTCCCACAGGGTTCACTGCTGAAGTCACCCAGACTACATCAAATAGAAATCACTGAACTGACCAAAACCTGCCCTTTTACCGTATTAGTCTCACTATAAAAACCTTTGAAAAAGTTACACCTTCTTGAATGGGTTTTTTAACTGGATTGTTAACAACATACTAAGTTCACAAATACTGTTGAACAGCACTGTCCCACAAAATCTATTTTTGTTATAAATTCTAATTTATATTTGCAGAATGTCAAATTTCTCCATTATGATAATAAAAATTCACTTTTTAAATTTTTTTTTTGAAAGTTTGGTTATGATATTTCAGCTCTTACCTTAATCCCTGCAAATGTCCCAATCATTTATTTCACTTTTGGTAAAATTTAAATTAAAAGTGAACAATGCCGCACATTTCACTTCGTGGTTTGCAGTCTGTGAGAATATTTCAATGTGATTGGCTGCTTACACTACTGGATGACATCACTGTTGCTGGACACCTGGAGATTCCTTTGATGGCAGGAATGGTGAAATTCACACCACAGAGATCACTAGATTTTTGTGGGCAGCTTTCCTCGAAGTCAGCAGTGAATGCCATCATTTTGCCGCTGACTGCAAAATCCAGCCCGATGAGTTCCTTCACAATCAGCAAAGCGATGGAACTGAGTGAAACTGAGGAAATTGTTTAAGTTTATCTGATCAAAAATCTTTGAAATACTGTAAAGGGAAAGCTATCTTATTTAATTTAAAGTCTTCTGTTGTACTTCAACTCAAGCAAAATGTGAAACTTGATCCAGACACAGAATACCAATATGAAAAACCTTTTTAATTACCAATGATACCCAAATGAAACTAAAGGTTTCCATTCAGTTTACATTGATCAATAATACCAATTGTAGAAATAAAAACAAGAAATGCTGGAACCACTCAGTAGGTCTGGCAGCATCTGTGGAAAGAGAAGCAGAGTTAACGTTTCGGGTCAGTGACCCTTCATCGGAACTGACAAATATTAGAAAAGTCACAGGTTATAAGCAAGTGAGGTGGGGGTGGGGCAAAAAAGAGCATGAAAAAAGAGCATGACAGCCCCCCACTTTACTTTCATTTTTAGTGATTTTTTTTTCTTTTTACATTCTTTTTTACATTTTTTACAATCTTTTTTTTTGCATTTATTTCATTTCATCTTAGTTTGTTCAGTTTGCTTACTCACTGTTTTTTTCAGGTTTGCACTTGCAGCTGTTCAATATTCAGTGTATTAACTCCTAATTTGTACTAATACTTTGTCTTTCAACACACCATTAACATATTGTTTGCCTTTGCTCCGTGACCTTTTGGTCAGCTATGCGGCCTGGTCCAATCTAGACCTCCTTTGTTACCTCTTGCCCCACCCCCACCTCACTTGCTTATAACCTGTGACTTTTCTAATATTTGTCAGTTCCGATGAAGGGTCACTGACCCGAAACGTTAACTCTGCTTCTCTTTCCACAGATGCTGCCAGACCTGCTGAGTGGTTCCAGCATTTCTTGTTTTTATTTCAGATTTCCAGCATCCGCAGTATTTTGCTTTTATACCAATTGTAGACCTCTGTCTAACAAAGTAATTTTGAAGGTTCATCTGTCTTGCTACTTACAATAAAATTACAATTTTATTTATTAAATATTGTGGACTTAAATTTTAACTTCTAGTAATTTGAATTGTTACCAATTTGATATACCAATGTATCACCAAAGATACAGTGGCCTGGAGTTTGTGGTCAGCAGTGAGCAAACAACACTAGCCATTCAATTCACTTGGCCACAGATGTTCTATGGGGTTTTGTACTGGAACTTGCTGAGATTAGAAAGCCATTTTGTACAATGGAAGAATCACTTGCTTACTTTTGAATTCCAATCCCCTTGAGATAAAGGTCAACATTCCATTAACCTTTTTGTACCTGTGCTCTGGCTTTTAGTGATTTGTGCTCCTTCGCAGCTCCTGTCTCTCAACATGAAGAAAATACTCTGATTTGTCTTTCTTGGATCCAATATGGATGACTTCTACATCCCCATATTTAATGTCATCTGCTATAATCTTGCCCACTCACTTAAGTCTATCTGTGTCTCTGTAACTTCCTGCTCCTATTTACACAATTCATAACTTAGCATCATTTACAAATTTGAATATACCATTGTTTAATACTTTAGGCATGTCAACAATATATATATGTAATAGAGTCAAAAGCTGAGGCCCAAATACAGATCCCTGGGGATCAAGTGTCACATACAGCCAAGAGAATGTTCCCTTTATCCCTAACCTCTGTCTCCTACCCCCCAATCAATTACCAACCCATGTCACAAGGTTACCTCCAATTCCATGTGCTTTCATATTTTTGCTAATAACATCTTGTACAGAAACTTATCAAATGCCTTGAAAGTCCATACCGACAATATGGTCACTCCTCTATTCACCATGCTGGTGACCTTGTGAAAAGCAAAGATAGAGGGAGAGGTTCAAAAGATAGAGGATGTAGGGAAAGAGATCAACAAAGAGGGAGAGAAAGTGACAAATATCAAAACAGATGAGGGTAGTTGAGAAGCACACAGAATGTAAGGGTGCGATAAAAGAGTTGAAGATAAACAGAACAGAGGGAGATGGAAATAATTTGAGTGGGAGATAAGTCATAGAAATTATTACAAGAGATAATTATTTTTATTTTTGTTAGTACGCAACACTAAGGAAGAACAACTAGAAATCCAAAAAAATGTTGTGGTCTATTCAATGTGAAATCAGCACTATAAGCACAAATTAATTCTACAAACATATCACAGCAGAATTGGAATTGAAAGGTCAGCTTACGACATGGATGTATCTCCCCTGCAGTGGTTTATAGCAACACTACAATCAGTGAATGGTAATAGTAGGTATGTAGAGGAGGTGTGTGCTTTGGAATGGGAAAGAGAATTTGTTTCAGGAACCATAATTATTATGCTTTTCAGAAAAGGAGAAGTCAGTCTGGCAACAGCAGTAACCTGTTTGGTTCTGTAGCTGAGGTGGGTGCAGCCTTCATCTTAAGCACATCTGCTTTGTTTCCTTCATCTTGGATTAGGGCCTAAGCCATAATTTATCTTCAAAGGAAATTCATCAAACAGATTAATCATTATGACCCCTCTAATTTAACCCTTTATGAACTTGTCTGCCCCTGGGGATTTCATTTCTGTTTGATAATGTTCTGTACACCAACAAAGAAATATCAAGTCTTGTTTTTGGAGGAAGAGAACGTGATCATTTTCCAGCCTTCTCTTTGTATAGTCAGTTCATCTCCCGATATTTTGGTTCTATTTTCATGCATTGCTAGAATGATATCTGCATGACTTTCAAATTTTTTAAATGACAGCATCTGTGATTTCATTTTCAAAGGGGCCAGCCCTGTGCAATCCTAAACTGGAACTGAGAGGTTATACCTATCAGGAAAGATTGAACAGAGTGGGGCTCTTTTCTATAGAAAGACGACTGAGGGGTGACCTGATAGAGGTCTTTTAGATTATGAAAGGGTTTGATATGGCAGATATAGAAATGATGATTCCACTTGCAAGCAAGAAAAGAAGTAGGGATCATAAATATAAGATAGACACTGATAAATTTAATAAGGAATTCAGGAGGAATTTCTTTTATCCAGAGAGGGTTAGAATGTTGAACTCGCTACCATAGAGTAGTTGAGGTAACTTGCATGGATGCATTCAAGGGGAAGTTAGTTAAGTACATGAGGGAAAAAGAACAGAAGGATATGTTAATGCAGTAAGATGAAGAGGGCTGGGTGAAGGCTCGCGTGGAAGATAAACATCAGCAAGGACGTGTTGGGTCAGATGTCCTGGTTCTGTGTTGTACATACTTTGTGATACTTTGAATAGCAACAACCCAATTTTAATTTACAAATATAGTTAATATGAGTTTTGATTTATAAATCTATAATGCTTACCAATTGACTTTCCTTCCACCCAACTCTTCCACACAAAAAGCCAGAGGGCTTTTAAGGTTTTTTAATTTCCTACTTATATGTAAAGCCGATAAAAAATATTTTAGAAATGGCTGTTTCTTGGTAACATTCATTGTATACTACAGGGAGATATTCCTGCAGGATACCTTCACTATGACTGTCACTAACGCCCCTTTGAACTCATCTAGCAATTTTATCTTACACAAAAATGGAGCACTAGGAAGCTTTCGGGAAGTGTCAAATCTCATCCCAAATTTAGCATGTCATTATATTATTTGGAAGCCATTGTTTATCATCATTAAATTCTTTTTGATGACAACTCATGCAGTAATTGTGCATTTTTTGTTGACCTGTTTCTGGGAGTCATTTGGCGAGTAGAAAACGCTATGTCTGGAAAAAGTGGATCCCGTACAAGGTCCCCTTGTTCAATGATGACAACATGGAGCTACTGTTCCAGGAAGCTGAGGGGGAGAAAGGAGATAACTGTTGTTTGCAAGTAGGAAAAAAAGTCAGTAAGACCTTGGGGAGTAAAGTGTGGTAGGAGGTGACAGAGGCCATGAATGTCCACAGGAGTCAGGCATAATGCCACATAAAATCCAACAACCCCGTAGGAAAGGACCATTGATCTGTTAATTCTGTCACACTCCAGAGCTGGGATTTTATAAGTCCGTGGCATTTTTGACAGAACCGAAGTTGGCAGAACTTCCACTTCCGCCCTTTTTCCTGTTTCGCACACAATTTTACGTGCAGATTAATAGTGTGGTGATGGGCACAGGAGACACATTCGATCATGCGGCAGGGATGGACTTTCATTTGTGAAACCTGCCGTCACTCTGTGAAGCACTATGAGCTACATGTCAACAAATCAATCTGTGTTATAAGCCACAAGTGTCAACAACCTTCGCAAGCATATGCTGACTACGGCCACAAACTAAACTTACTATAATTTGGACCTGGTTTACCTTCATTTTCAGCTTGCTTCCAAGCACCACCTCCCCTTCATAATTTATTTTTGCTTGATCAAACAACATTATGTCAGCCAGCAGGTAGCATCCTGCCCCACAGTTCAGTGATGCCTCACTGCAGGTTCTCCTCCAGCCAGTCAGAGAAAGGCATGAGGTCCTCTTACCTGCTGATGGCACCAGATGACCCTCCTACCTGACCAAGGCAGCCTGGATGAGGTGGCAGAGGAGATGGTCGAACCGTGGGGTGACGCACAGAACCTGGATACAGTGCCGGAAATGTAGAAATGACCTGCTCAGATTGGCTAGAGTAAGTGATGTCCCCGAAGCTGGTATTAAGTTTTTCTCCTTGGCTCCATGCGTGTGACACAATGTGCAGACAAGGCATGCATTCAAATGCTTGAACAGTCTTGGTGTCAGACACCAAATGATTGTGAAGAATCTTGACATCTGGCTTTTGCATGTGTTTGGATGTGTGGTGTAAAAGCCACTCCAGAATGAGTGATGTTAACGCACGTGTACAATGTGTGTGATGCATCTTTTGACATGTAATTGAATCTGCACTGTCTACTGCAGGATAAACACTCCCAGAACCAGTGGGAGTGGGCAAGGACAGGTGGAGTGCCAGATATCAGACCCCTGTCAATAGCTGAGGAGGAGGCTGCTGAAATTCTCAAGAGGATGGAGGCAGATCTGTTGCAGATGGCAAGGCAGGATCGTCAATCATAAGGATGAAGTGTTCACTGTAGTCTAGAAGTCATAGGTGAACCCAAGACAAACGTGAGTGCAACTGTTGCCCTCATGTTGTACTGATGCTTAACGTTCCTCTTTGTGTCTCCACTGCAGGTGCCCACACTTGAATGGCAGAACGCTGTGAGGGCCCACAATCCGCCTCTGGGGAGGAAGAAGCCAATGCCCCAGAGAGTGCACTGCCACCTGCCTCTTCTTCCACCTCCAACAGCACAGATACATCCACACAGTCTGCAGGAGGTCTAAGATTAGAATCTGGGTCACAATCTGGTGTGCATGACATAGACATGTCCCAGCAACTGAGTGAGGATGTGCCAGCCGGGTCTCCTGACAATCGGAGGATTGCTGTGGACCAGGCCTCTACTCAGCCCCATGCTGATGACGATCCTCTGTTTGTTGCAACGAGACGTGTGCTGAACATGGAGCAAATCCCTGTAGAACACATGTCAGAGATGCCTGAGGCCAGGTGTGGCTATGCGTGTGCCATGGAGGAGTCCATGACTTCTGTCATGTCCCAGGCATATGAGGGTATGGCTTCCTCAGTCGAGAACTTGGTGAGCTCCGTGTAGAGTCTGGTTAAGCTTTCAAGCCATATGTGAGCTGACCTGCACTCCATCACTGTGGCTATGGGCTCTGTGCAGCAGTGGCTAAGAAAGAGGAGGACAAGGCATCTGCACCTCCCTCCAGGAGACAGGCATGTGTCATCATCCACCCATATGGAGGAGGAGCACATACCAGCTGCCCCAGGGCCTTCCTCTCAAGACTCCCCGGGGTAAGCGGCGTCTCATCCTCCCTCCCCGACATTGACCCCTTTACCTCCAGCTGGCGAGCACACATGGGTTACTCAAGCACCAATGCTGCAGACCCCCAGTAGGATGGAGCCATCAAGGCCCTGGATCTCCAGAGGAACCCCACCATGGTCATTCACAGTAACAAGGCAGCGCACTGAGCAGACTGCCTCCACCTCAGCTGCTAATGTCGGGGTAGCACCTAGACGTAGTGGTAGGAAAAGGAAATTTAAACATTTATGAGCACGAAGGTGGCACAGGTGTTGTAAGTACTGTACAAAGATTAATGACGTTTCAATATAGATTTACTTGCTTTAATATTTGATGCACTCTCATTAATCTTTCGCTTTGTTTCAATTGAAAAGGAAAATGATTATTGGAGGCCTATGGGTTATGGCAGGAACACATTGGTACTTGCAATGCACTTCTGAAAGTGTCCAGTGTGCCTTTATCCTTGACATTTGAGCCTTCAGTGTGCAATGTGGTTGACTCTTAACTTCCCAAGAAATGGCCTAGTAAGCCACTCAGTTCGAGGATGGGCAATGAATGCTGGCCTTGTCAGTGATATCCTCATCCCACGAAAGAATAAAAAAAAGTCTTCAATGATGTCTGTTTGTTGTTTGAACATTTTGCACTTTATTCCTTACCAACATGCCTTCCAATTATAGTTTTGAGGTCACCCCCTTACATTCCTTGCATAGGTGTTGTTGCGGGTCCATCATAACCTAGAAAAGATTTGATCTGCCGGTCACATCAATGTGTTGCTATGTTGTAATGTGAGGGGTAATGCCTTGATGCAGGACACTATTTCCATGGAGACGCAGGTCGCTTTCAATGAAATTGATAGCAGATAGGCCTTAGGCACATCTCCACTGCAGGTTCACGTGCTGTTGTCAGAAGAGCCCTTCCTTTAGATTACTGCAATGAATCAGAACACAAGCGTATGCGAATATATTTTGAAAATAAATTTCCCCCCAACGTTCCTTTATTAAGAGCCACAATGTTGATTAAATTGTACAAATGAGGTTCTTCCTGATGCTCTTGCTTGTCACTCCATGGCCCTTATATCCATAATGGCATCACTTGTATTGTTGGCCTCCTCCTCACCCTATTCAGTCATCCTCATCTGAGGACTACTGTTCCTCCATATGCAAAATGTGACTGCATTGTAATTGGCAGGTTGTGCAATGCACAGCAGACAATGATTATTCGTGGCACCCTCTAGCAAGTACTGATGAGCCCCTCCAGACTGGTCAAGGCAGCAGAAGCACATTTTCAACATGCCAATGGGTGTTCGATGATGGCTCTTGTGGATGCATGAGCAACATTGTATCACTCTTCAGCTGCGCTTTGGGATGCCACACTAGTGTCATCAACCATGTACAAAGGGGGTAACCCTTGTCACCCAGGATACAACTGTCAACTTCTGCTGGTTCGTCTAAAATTCTTGGCAGCTGTGAGTTCCGCAAAATA
The DNA here is from genome assembly GCF_036365525.1 of Heterodontus francisci. Lineage (NCBI taxonomy): Eukaryota > Metazoa > Chordata > Chondrichthyes > Heterodontiformes > Heterodontidae > Heterodontus > Heterodontus francisci. Next base: position 93,324,429 of record NC_090383.1, on the reverse strand, counting down.
TATGATACATGACAGCTCCCTGGGAAACGAGAACAAATGTGCATGATTCTTCTATGATCACAGACCAGTTGTATGTTCAAAGAGTGGAAACCTTTGCGATTCACAAATGCTGCAGTCTGTACCCAGGGAGCTCTAATGACCACATGAGTATAGTTGATCACCCCTTGCATTCTAGGGAAACCAGTGACGGACCTTGCTGCCTGGCTGTCCTTGTCTACAGGGAAGTAGACGAATTCATTGGCACGACGAAATAGGGCATTGGTCACCTTTTTGATGCACCTATGGGTCGCAGACTGTTACATGCCACGTCACCTGTTGATCCCAGGAAGGCACCACTAGCAAAAAATTATGTGCAGCAGTAACCTTGTGGGCAGGCAACTGGCATGGGATTTCCATCAAACCCATGTGGTTGCAGGTCGTGCTGCAGAATCCTACACACTTCTTTTCTGTGACTATTTCACATGACATCGTTAGGCGTCTCTGGCATTGCCTCTGACACTTGAAAGCAATTTGTCCTTGTCCTGAGTATGCAATGACGCGCCAATGCCCGTCTTTGATAATGCCTTTCCTGGTTGGCATTATTCTGAGCATCCTCAGCTTCTTATTCTGTCCGCTGCTGGCGTTCAGGCATCATCCGTTGAGGGAAAAGAGCCCTCCTCAGTTGCTCCCTCTGCTCTTTTTCCCCCGTGATGTAGGTGCCGTGTTCCATTCCCCCCCCTACTACAATAACGTGGATGCCCAAACCCAAGTCGCGACCTTCCCCCCCCCATGAAATCCAATTGCCCCGTGATTGTGACCGTGTTCCCTCTGCCATCCAGTACCCTGGTTTTGCCCCACAGGACCCCGATGCAGACAGCACACATCCACCCCCCCCTCCCCTTTAGGCCCTTCTTGACCATCTGTTTACTGTCATGCACACATCAACCCACCACCCACAGCCACCTTCAGTATCAATAACCACTACATACCCTGAATGCTGCCCTCCCCTCTCCCCTACCCACCCAAGATCCCACCCTGTCCTGCCCGAGTACCCTCCCTTGCTCCTGCATGCACCCGATAACCGCACCCTGTGTCAACACTGGCTACCCTTCCCTGTGTCTCCCCTATGCCTTCCCACCATTGCCCGAGAAGAATCACCTTTGCTAGTGCCGAGCTTGGAGCCAAACATCTATTCCAATGCTGGCCTTCCTAATGCTGATGATTTCAAGACATGAAAGCACTGACCTCAGACACAACTGCACAAAACCGATTGCCGTACGCCACCTTAAAATGAATGTGAACCAGGTGGCTAAGGGAATACTGCCTGCCGCTAACTTAATCTGGCAGGCAGGTCTTAATTGGAAATAAGTGTAAGGTAATGAGTATTCATGGTATGGAAGTGCATACAAAGCTGCAATCTGCCATCGTGCCAGGGTGGGTGAGGGGAGAACCTCAGGGGAGAACCTCGGACCACCCGAACATGCCATTGACTTAATTACGATACAAAAAAACAAATCACGCCTAATTAAATCACCCCGTCCTCCACCAAAGCCACTTTTGCAGGGCTCATAAAATCCCCCCGCCAGAAGTTTGTTCTTTCATGTACAAATAAATTAAAAACAATTAATGCTAGGAAAATTAAATTGTTCATCCTAAGCAGTCAAATCCATGTGGTAATGCTTTATCAAAGTATGTGTTGTGTCACCTACCTACCTTATGGATAGTGTCAAGGGAAAATTTTGCATACTGATTCAGAACACTGTAATAGCACAAGTAGAATGAGATGCTGTTCCTGGTGGTTTTAGATCAGATAAGATATAACAATGAAATATATATTTTTTTATTCATTCATGGGATGTGGGCATCGCTGGCTATGCCAGCATTTATTGCCCATCCTTAATTGTCCTTGAGAAGGTGGTGGTGAGCTGCCTTAGAGTAGAGTGATACAGCAATGAAACAGGCCCTTTGGCCCACCGAGTCTGTGCCAACCAACAACCACCCATTTATACTAATCCTACATTAATCCCATATTCCCTACCACATCCCCACCATTCTCCTACCACCTAGCAACACTAGGGGCAATTTACAACGGCCAATTTACCTATCAACCTGCAAGTCTTTGGCTGTGGGAGGAAACCAGAGCATCCGGCGGAAACCCTTCTTGAACCGCTGAAGTCCATGTGAGGTAGGTACACTCACAGTGCTGTTAGGAAGGGAGTTCCAGGATTTTGACCCAGCGACAGTGAAGGAACAGCGATATAGTTCCAAGTCAGGATGGTGTGTGACTTGGATGGGAACTTGCAGGTGGTGATGTTCCCATGCATCTGCTGCTCTTGGAAGGCTGTTGAAGGAGCCTTGGTGCGTTGCTGCAGTGTATCTTGCACAGTGGCAGCAGTGTGTACCATCTACGTCAGTGGTGGAGGGAGTGAATGTTCGTGGATGGTGTGCGAATCAAGCAGGCTGCTTTGTTCTGGATGGTGTCAAGCTTCTTGAGTGTTGTTGGAGCTGAACCCATCCAGGCAAGTGGAGAGCATTCCATCACACTCCTGACTTGTGCCTTGTGGACAGGCTTTGGGGAGTCAGGAGGTGAGTTACTCGCCGCAGGATTCCTAGCCTCTGACCTGCTCTTGTAGCCATGGTTTTTATATGGCTACTCCAGTTCAGTTTCTGGTCAATGGTAGCCCCCAGGATGTTGATAGTGGGGGATTTAGTGATAGTAATGCCATTGAATGTCAAGAGGAGATGGTTAGATTCTCTCTTGATGGAGATGGTCATTGCCTGGTACTTGTGTGGTGCAAATGTTACTTGCCACTTATCAGCTCAAGCCTGGATATTGTCCAGGTCTTGCTGCATTTCTACACGGACTGCTTCAGTATCTGAGGAGTCACAAATGGTGCTGAACATTGTGCAATCATCAGCGAACATCCCCACTTCTGACCTTATGATTGAAGGAAGGAGCTGAAGATGGCTGGGCCTAGGACACTACCCTGAGGAACGCCTGCAGTGATCTCCTGGAGCTCAGATGATTGACCTCCAACAACCACAACCATCTTCCTTTGCGCTAGGTATAAGTCCAACCAGCAGAGAGTTTTCCGCCTGATTCCCATTGACTCCAGTTTTGCTAGGGCGCCTTGATGCCATACTCGGTCAAATGCTGCCTTGATGTCAAGGGCAGTCACTCTCACCTCATCTCCTGAGTTCAGCTCTTTTGTCCATGTTTGAACCAAGGCTGTAATGAGGTCAGGAGCTGAGTGGCCATGGCGGAACCCAAACTGAGTATCACTGAGCAGGTTATTGCTAAGCAGGTGCGGCTTGATGGCACTGTTGATCACCTTCTATCACTTTACTGATGATTGAGAGGAGACTGATGGGGCGGTAACTGGCCGGGTTGGACTTGTCCTGCTTTTTGTGTACAGGACATACCTAGGCAATTTTCCACATTGCCGGGTAGATACCAGTGTTGTAGCTATACTGGAACAATTTGGCTAGGGGTTCAGCAAGTTCTGGAACACAGGTCTTCAGTACTATTGCCGGAATATTGTCAGGACCCATAGCTTTTGCAGTATTCAGTGCCTTCAGTCGTTTCTTGATATCACGCAGACTGAATCGAATTGGCTAAAGTCTGGCATCTGTGATGCTGGGGACTTCAGGAGGAGGCTGAGATGGATCATCAACTCAGCATTTCTGACTGAAGATTGTTGCAAATGCTTCAGCCTGATCTTTCGCACTGATGTGCTGGGCTCCCCCATCATTGAGCATGGGGATGGGGATATTTGTGGAGCCACCTCCTCCAGTTAGTTGTCTAATTGCCCACCACCAATCACGACTGGATGTGGCAGGACTGCAAATATGCCACAAATAAGTTATAGCAGACGCTATATTATCTTAGAAATTGACCCATTCTATCTCCATAGAACACTGAATCTGAACATTAAAGTTATAATAGTTTTCAAAGGGGGGGGTGGGGGTGGCAGATAAACATTAACATAATTTAGCAGGTGAAATTAAATACATACAAATTTAACCAAACATTTAGATCAAGTCTTCTAATTCTGTGATTCATAAGCTGAACCAGATAAGGTGACCCCCCCCCAGGTGCGGAAAAAATGCAGTCAGAGTCACAAGCTTAAAATCAGGGATGTTTACTATCAGAAGAAATCATTGGTCCAAATTGGTCTGATACAAGCATGTTCAAAACAGGATTCTAATCGTACATAGGCACAGCTGACCATTAAAATAAATACATTTTTAAGACCCCTTTTCATGAATCTTGATACAACTGGGTGTTCACCAACTGAATTTCTCAGCTGTGGGAGGGGTAGGAAACAACATGCTGCAGAAACTGCCACGTGAACTGTTAGTAAATTTTAAAAAAAAGACCTTGGGCTGAATTTTATGGGCCCCTGACGGACAGGAACGGAGGCAGGGTGCTCAGAAAATTGCATTGGAAGACAGGGGCTGGAGTGCCCGTTGCTTTCCTAACACCTTCCAATTTAGTCCAGGGTGGGGAAGGCTGATGATGGCCTTCCCACCCCAGGCTAATTGAGGCCCTTCAATTTTTCTGAAGTCTGAAGGGCCTGCTGCTTCAGGGAGATACAGCCAGTTAAAACCTGCTGGCCTCCAAGCAGGGTCGGCTGCAATCCAAGGGCCCCCCCTTCGGCAGTTATTGCCACCCCGCCAGCAAGACTCCCCCCACCCTGTTGCCAGGGCCTGCCTGAATTTCCCCAGTGACCCCAAGCCTGCTTGGCTGCCCCAGGATCTGTGGTGTCTTCGGTACTGCAGAGTTGCCGACCTTCTGATTGGCTGGCAGCTCTGGAGGGAGGACCTCACCCCTTAAGACCCGCGTTCCTGACAGCGGGTAGTTACTTGGCTGCTCGTCGTGAAATAGCTATGGGGGTTCGACGGAAGGTGAAGGCAGGGTCCACCCCCCACCCCCCAACCTTCTGCTTGCCACCGGGACCCTCATCATCAGGATAAAATTCAGCCCCTTAATTCAGTAAAGCCTGTAAATAAGTAAGACTATTCCGAACATTACACCTTAAGGGGTTCGTTATTTAGGACTGACACTTTTGTTTTGGACCTTGCAGCTAATTCTGGATATGCTCAAAAAATAGTAAAATGTGCAGAGAACCACCCCTATCCAGGATATTAAGAGAAAGGCCAGTTTGTTTTTGATTCCTGACCCAATCTGAAACTGCAGTTACCCATTTGAGCTAAAACTGATGGCCTTTCATTGCTGAGCATCAAAAAAAGCTTTAAAGATTTGGACAATTTGTTTTGAGTGATTTTGAAGTACATAAAATTTTAGCAGTACAATTCTGAAAATTATCCAATGCAGCCCTTTACATAAATATCAGTTACTAGATCAGATTCACAAATACATCTGAGGAGCAATGGCATTGCTAAGTTTGAAACATTTTTAAACAATAAACACTTGCATATGGACAGATTTCAGGCATGACTAGTGCCAGACTGCTACCAATTTGGTGCCTCTTATTATCTATGACCAATTTCGCTATATATCACTAGGAAAAATCAGTGGAATGCCTTATGCTCCTAAATGTGCTAATTGGTCAGTGAAGTTTGTGTGCATGCATGTGTTTAGAAGACTAAACCTCTTCAGCTGCCAAATGTTGCATAACACATTCTGCTTTTTAAATATAATCAGTGAAATTTTGCAACATGTACATAAAAACAAAAATGATCCATTAAATTTTGTGGGATGATGGTGTGGTACACTGCAACATCAATGTGCGACACCACAAAGTGGCTGATAAATCCAAGATCCATCACAGGGAACCCCTCTGAATTTCAGCTGCAGCCACATTAAGGTGGGAAAAATGGAAAATCTAACAACTTGATCAAACTGATTTTATTTTTTTTTTACAAAACTCGAAGAAGATCCAATGAAATACGGTTTCTTACATAGTCAATCTGCAGCACTTTAACTTCCACTCTTTCACCCGGACCAAGCCCTAGACTTCGACGTTTTTTAGATGCAGGTAGCTTGTCTGCTGTAATATAACGAATAGGGATCAGGCCAGATCGTCCAACACCTATGTCAACAAAGACCCCAAAGTGAGTCGCATTTTCCACTCTTCCAGTCAGAACAGTTCCATTTTTCAGGTCATTAAGAGAGACAATGTTCCTTTTAAAATCCTGTTGTTCAAACCCTGCATAGAGGCACAAAACAAGGCAGGTTAGCAGCAATTTCTGTTCTTGCAAGACAAAAAGAAAAAATGCACACTCTGGAAATCAGATCTAAAAACAGAAATGCTAGTTTGTTTCAAGTGGAGGCCATCCATGGGTTAATGATTCCTTTGGCCTTGTCATTGTTTAGGCAGTTTAATATGGCAATAAAATGCAGGCTTTAAATTTCCAACTCCCTTTATAATATACAAGTATCCCTAACATGACCTTGAACATTTAAAAATTCTATAGAGGCGCAAATAGAAAGTAAGATATCCACGAACATGTTTTATTTAGTTCTGAAGAGTTTGAGGCTGCATTTTATTCTGCCAAAGTTAAATCTAAATTTACAGTGGAAGCATGAGCTTCACCCAGATGTGTGGCAGGATGGGACATCTGCTCATACAATGTAACGAGCAGTGACTGTGCTATAATTTTCAGGGACTACCTCATTTAAATAATATGGCTGAGCTCCAGATGTTGAAAATGCCTCTCCATGAGGGCTTGCCCTACTGGGGTTCGGAAATATTGTGTTGCTGCAGGACTTAAATGTCTGTGCAGCTTAAAGGATCAGGCCGCCTTGCAATACCTTTGACTGCATAGGAGAAATATTTGCCTGCATAATTTAAAGATCTGCTGCAAGAAAGGAAAAAATGCTTATATAGCATTGTTCACAATAAGTCTATTAATTACTTTTGAAGTTTAGTCACTATTGCTTGGTAGGCAAACACGGCAGCTATTTCACACAGCAAAGAGATAAAGGACTAGTTTATCTGAAATAAAAACAGAAAGTGCTGGAAATACTCAGCAGGTCTGACAGCATCTGTGAAGAGAGAAACAGAGCAGTTTATTTGTTTTGGCAATGCTGGTTGATGCATTAATGTTGGCCAGGATACCAACATCAAGAACTCCCATTCTCTTCTTTCAGCAGTGCACAGAATCTTGTACATCTATCCAAGCATGCAGACTATGCCTAATGTTTCATCCAAAAGACAGCACTCCCTTTGTACTCAAGTGTAATGTAGGATGACATGATCAAGTCCTGCAGTTGTGCTAGAACCTATGACCTTCTGACTCAGAGGTGAGAGTACTGCCACTGAGATGATCTGTAGGGCACGAAGATTCCTGCTTTGTAAACCCTAACGTGGAAGTGCTTTTGCAGGAAGCTAGGCACAGGAAGGAGGCTTCAAGGAAAGCAGCTCCAGCCAGTGCAGGGAGGTGGCCACAGCAGTAAATGCCAATTCATCCAGTATATGCACTACCACTCAATACAGGAAGAATTTTAATTACTTTAACCGGCCAGGCAAGTGAAAAGGAATCAGCCACAGCTTCTAAGAATGCACTGTACTAAACATGTTTGTCATTGACAATGACCTCTCCCTGTGTGGAAGTTCTTGAATGGTTTACCATCAATACCCTAAAGGTAGCATGTTGCCCTTTGCAGCTCCACCTTCATCTGGATGGGTTTCTTCACTCATATCCTTATGTGCAATTAAACCACAATATTTAACTGTGTGGGAGCAGGAAGAGAAGATTCATTACTTGTATCAATGTCTTTGCCTCTGCTGTGTGAGTGAGTGAAAATTATAGAGGATGGTAAGAATAGGCAAAGCACTTCAACTTTTGAAGCTGTCTTTCAGTTGGAAAGTAGCAATTTTGTTTAAAACAGCGGTGGGTGCCAACATATACAGAGGTAGACTGCATCCTTGGAGGAAGGGGAAGTGACACTGAGCAAAGGGAAACAAATAGGTAAATCACTCTAGGCTTGAAGGGATTAACTCTTTCACACCTCCCTATGGCTGAATAAGGAGAAATATGCAGATTTGCAGTCAGACTGTTAGAACACTTATGGAGAAAGGGTATATCCCATGGGCTGAAAGAGAAGTTACGGATGATATAATTTATATAATTTGAATAAGGCATTAACATTTGTGGAATGTGGTACCGCCCATCAGATAGCAGACCAAAACCATTACATTTCCCTTCTTTTTCTGGCTATATTTCCCTTCCCTCTTCCCCTGAAGGAATTCTTGCTGGATGTCAGTTTGATGAGCTCTGGTTATATTTCATCCCTTTGACCCCTTTTTATCGTCCGACTCTAGATTAGCTGTGGAACCCATGGGATGCGGCAGCAACAAAACCAAGGAGTGGTTGCCAGACATGCACGCACACCCATCCAGCAGGGGCACGGAAGTGATTTCAGCATCCCTTTTGAGATAGGTCACGGATTGAATCTCGGATCCGCTGTCTGTGCGCAGACTGATGAGCATCTGCGACCAGTTCAAACTGGCCTCGGGAGCCAAAGTTAACCACCGCAAGAGCGAGGCCATGTTCTTTGGGAACTGGGCTGACCGATCCTTTGTCCCCTTCACCATCAGGTCAGATTACCTGAAGGTGCTGGGGATATGGTTCGGAAGGGCCGGGGCGTGCACCAAAACATGGGAGGAGCGAGTAGCCAAGGCACGACAAAAGTTGGGCATGTGGGGGCAGCGATCTCTCTCCATTGTGGGTAAGAACCTGGTCATCAGGTGCAAGGCGCTCACGTTGTTGCTCTACGTGGCGCAGGTCTGGCCCATACCCCACTCCTGCGCCGTGGCAGTCACCCGAGCCATTTTCCGCTTCATCTGGGGATCTAAAATGGAACGGGTCCGGAGGGACACAATGTTCAAATCTCTGGACAAGGGCGGGAAAAATGTACCCAACGTGGCCCTCATCCTGATGACCACCTTCGTGTGCGGCTGCATCAAGCTGTGTGTAGACCTCCAGTACGCAAACTCCAAGTGTCACTACGTGCTGAGGTTCTATCTGTCCCCGGTGTTGCGAAGGATGGGCTTGGCCACATTGCCGCGGAACGCTCCATGCAGTTGGGCCGTGCCGTACCACCTATCCTTCGTGGAGCAGTTTCTGCGGGAAAACACCTTTGACCACCGGTCCATCAGGCAGTGGTCTGCACGGAATGTCCTCAAGGGCCTACGGGAAAAGGAGATGGTGGATGTTGTCGGATGGTTCCCCGAGCAGACCGTCAAAGTCATTTGGTGGAATGCCTCATCACCAGAACTTTCAAACAAGCACCAAGATGTAGCTTGGCTGGTGGTGAGAAGGGCCCTTCCAGTCAGATCCTTCATGCACACCCGAAGTCTCGCCCCCTCCGCACAGTGCCCCCGCGTTGGCTGTGGTGGGGAAGAGACGGTCGCCCACCTCCTCCTGGAATGTGTCTTTGCAAAGCAGGTGTGGAAAGAGATGCAGTGGTTTTTGTCGAGGTTCATCCCAAGCAGCTCTGTAACACAGGAGTCTGTGCTCTATGGGCTGTTCCCAGGGACGCACACCGAGACAAACATCAACTGCTGCTGGAGGACTATCAATTCGGTGAAAGACGCCCTTTGGTCTGCCCGAAACCTGCTGGTCTTCCAGCGCAAAGAGTTGTCCACCACCGAATGTTGCAGACTGGCACATTCCAAGGTCCAGGACTACGTGCTGAGGGACGCACTAAAGCTTGGGGCAGCCGCAGCAAAGGCTCAATGGGGAAAGACCACAGTGTAAGGTCCCCCCACCAAGCTGAACTGAGGGGCTGGATTCATGGGAAACCCCTCGAACTGTATCGTTGATATTTTCTGTTGCTGTAAATGTAAAACTGTAATTGGCATGACAATAGTGAAATGGAAGGGTTGTGAAGAAACTCATGATAGTATAGAAGGAAACTGATCTCCCTTGCAATGTTTGTATTTTTTGGTGCTGTTTGAAACTGTTTTGCAATGTAATGTTTGCAGATTTTTATGAATAAAGTATATTTTGGAAAAAAAAAATCTGGGCATTTCCACAACTGTACTGTTCAGTTTCTCACTTGCTTAACAATGCACTGGGGGACGACCTGAATTATTTCTAAAATGCATCCATACAGGCTAAACTGGAACTATCCACCCAAGTGTACTTATACATTTTGACATGCAGGTCTCAACAAATGTATGACAATAAATGATTGCACAAAAACAATTCTAGCCCTTATATTAATCATGCACTTGTAGGATACCCACCACATGCTGTCAATCATTTCAATGATAGTTTTTTTCCAATTTGTTGCTCTATTTGTTTTAAAAGCCCTGTTTTGTATATATCGTTTACTCTCAGCTCAGCATGCACCTTCTGTTAAACCTCTTAGCATCATGACTTTATTCTTCAGTCTACTTACAACCACTCAAGCATAATTATGGCTATTTGGCAAGAAAAAGAATTGGCTAAATAAAAAGTTTAAGAAGGAATGAAGTAACAATCGTTTTCTGTTAATATCTACTCCAGTCATCTGTTTCTGATTCCATTAATCTAACAACCACAACCACTTCTGTGCACATAACAGATCTGGCAGATTATGTGAAAAGCTGAGTAACTTGCATGTTGCTATTGTCCTTTGAGTACTTCAGCATACTACTGTCTTCCCTTTTGAAATAACTTTGAGAAGTTGAAGTGTGCAAACAAATTTGATAGAAGAAAACAAATACAGTACAAAGTCCTTAAAAGAGCTTGAACATGACTTCAACATGATCAGAAACTTTTACTATACTGATCACAAAGTAAACCTGCTCACGTTTGCAGCTGCCATCAGTATCCAGAGCTTACATTCTCTCATCAAAATAATAAATGATTGCTTCAAAGCAAATGATTCTAAGATTGTGTTATGAGTTTCTGTGCCAGAAAGATGATGTGATGAGCAATGTGGCAGTTATCTGGCATTTTAGTGTACATTGACAGTATTTTCTGTCGTCTTCTGTTTTGTATAAACCACAAACAAATAAATTACAGAAACATTGTGTTTAGTAGATCTGCGGTATTGGAACTAGATCTGAGTGCAATTTTATGTCAAGAATCCTATCCATCTTAAAAGCTATATTCTGGAGTGGAATTTACTGGAGCAGAAGCTAATTGAATGCAAAAATGAAGTGGAGATATTATTTTCAAATGCAATAAGTAGTTTTTACCTTGGAAAGCTTTCTCATACACTGCAGTAGTGGTGTGTAAATTGACACACAAAAAAAAGAGGCAGCAGTAAGTATACAGTTCCTCATTTTTATTATTGTAGTTCATGGCTCACTTATTCAGTAACTGACAAAAAGGAAAAAGTGGATATAGATAATTTAGATGAGGAATTGGCACATGGTGATTCACAACTCACAAGGAAGCCAGAAGATGAGGTATTGAAGGTGGAGCATGATTAACCTAAGTGGAGGATTAGGAGATGTCAGACATAAGATAATGAACATTCAAATGATCTCAAGGGTCCTGTCATGAAAATACAAATGCCTGCAGAGCCTCAGAATCATTATGACAGTACTGCAAACTCTCCAAATGTGTGTGGCAGATAGCAGGATGCCAGCAGAATGCCATCCTTTGCAGCAATATCGGAGATGACTTCTCTCCAATGCGGAGAATACTGGAGTGAGTGCCAGGAACTTCTTTACATGCCTTCTGGCATATACCGTCATGGATACAATGAGGAATGACGTTCTGGGGCTATAAACCCTCCTGGCTGCATATCTGCAAGAAGGTCTTGACCTTCTTTGCTGCTTTATAAAACTGACTTTACAGGTTATTTGCCATTCTTCCCCCAACAAATCCCTAGAGGGCAAACATTGGGCAGCCTTCCTAATCATTTCAGGGAAATTCCTCAACAAAATTTAATAAACTTGCTAGCAAAATTGAAGTCCAGTGGATTAATGGGGCAGTGGCAGCACAGTTATGAAATTGGCTGCGAGACAGAAAGTACAGAGTAGTAATGAATGGTTGTTCTCAGACTGAAGAGAATTATACAGTGGTGTCCCTTGGGACCACTATATTAGGACCACTGCTCTTTTTTGATATACGTTAGTGACCTGGACTTGGAAATACAGGGCATATTTTCAAAGTTTGTAGATGACATGAAATTTGGAAATGTAGTAAACAATGAGATGGATAGTAGCAGATTTGTGTGAAGTGATTTTGAAAAGAAAACTGGCAGAGGCATTTATCATAAACTAAAGGTACTATTTTAAAAGGGTTGGAGGAACAGACAACCTGGGGATGTTCATACACCTATCTTTGGAAGTGACAGGAGAAATTCATAAAGCTGTTAAAAAGGCATATGAGAACCACAGTTACATAAATCTCGGCAGAGTGCAAAAGCAAGAAAGTTACACGATACACTTATAAAATCACTGGTTAGACCTCAGCTAATGTATTGTATCCAATTCTGGACACCATACTTTAGGAAGGACGTCAAGGTCTTGGAGAGGGTGCAGCTGGGATTGACTAGAATGGTACCAGGGATTGAGGGGTTTCAGTTATCTATAGAGACTAGAGAAGTGGGGATTGTTCTCCTTAGAGCAGAAAATGTTAAGGGGAGATTTAATAGGTGTTCAAAATGATGACAGGTTTTGATAGGGAGATATTGTTTTCACAGGCAGGAGGGTTGATAAACGGAGGATCTAGATTTAAAAGTGGCAAAAAAGCCAAGGGGGAGATCAGGAGACTTCGTTTTTGTTCAGAGAATTGCTATAATCTGGAATGCATTACCTGAAAGGATGGTGAAAGCAGATTCAATAGCAACTTTTAAAAAAGAAAAATTTGCAGGGCTTGGTGGAAAGAGTAGGGGAGTGAGACTGATTGCAAGCTCTTTCCTTCTATGCTGTATAATTCTATGATTCTTTTAAATTGACTCAGAGAAAGAGAGACTTCCAAATGAATCCAGTAGCCTCCAAAATAAAGAGTATGAAATCATTTTGACAAAAGACCGCACAATGAAGCACAAGAATTAAAATTTAAGATCGCAGCATAGCCTTCCTTAGCTGTTGGTCTAAGCTACTCTTGTTTTACTGTGGCTTAAGTTAAATCAGCAGATCCTAATGCGCAAATGTTGGAATCTAGGACCAATGATGTCAGTTTGGTTAAAATCCATCATTTGCATGTCTACATCTTAGCTATGGCAGAATTAACATACATCCTGCCTTGCATCTAGTGGAATAGAGGATGCAATTTAAAGGTGGTGAGAAAAAGGAGTTTCCTCTCAAATTACAAGAATTAGACTCTTATCAAGCCATTAGAATTTTGTAAATTAAAGTGCAAATTTAATGTAACTTTTTTTACTCCTATTTTTAATTGCTACTTAAATAAATAAAGAATGCTTCCCTTTGATCAGCTGGTGTGAAGACACAGCAGTAATCCTTGGTCACTGTTCTACATGCTGCACAAAAAATGGTGGCAGGGTTCAGATGGGCAAATTGGCAGCATTAAGCTGACCAAGATTTACAATTGAAACTCTTGTTTGAGATTTGTTGTAGAACTCCATTATTGTTTCACTACCAATAGTGGTAAATTCAAGTATACAAGTCTTTAAAAAGGGATCTTGACAATAATAACTAAGAATTTTATTAACTATATATAAATTGATATTGATAAAATAAGTATTTACTTAGACTTTAAATAATCATGTCACTAACCAAACTAAGGCTATAATTTGCTTCTGTTAGAACTCATTACCTGCTCGAATGTCATAGTCGTGAGGCTGCATCAACCCATCAATAATCATCTGCAGTGTTGGCACTGTTGTATCAAGTCGTTGAGCTAAGGCATCCAACAAATTGGTTTTCAGTGCTGCCTTCACATTGTACTGCATAGCAGGTTTTCCAACATCAGACAGGTTTCCATTGATGAAGGAAACAAAACTGGAAAAGTTAAAGAAAAATATGAAATACAATAAAAACACAGTAAATTGCACATAAGAGCTGCAGACCACCTGATCAAAATGCTCCACACTGCACCAAAAGGCTTTCTTCTTATTAGTTACAATTAATGAAACAGTTTGTAATGGACCATCATATAAGGTTATGACACCATCAAAGAATTCTGATTGTGGGAACAACACGTGATCAGTGGCCCACTAGACGGACAATTGTCAAAATGATCACCGATCTGAAGGAAGTTCCTCATGTGAGATTTTTAAAAAAAGTCAAGGATCATGGCATTAATGAAACAAATGATTAGCTGGAAATAGGAAACAGATGGTGATGCAAAGCATAAAAAGCTGCGTCAATGACTTGTGGAGCTTCAGGACCTTTTCCTCCTAAACTCCAAATACACTATGTCCTACACACGCTTCTTTCTCTATGCATCCTCACAGTGTTGGGAACAAGACTAACCGCATCCTTCTCCGACTAGTATTCATTCTTTCCCAGTACCTCAAAGCTATAGAACTACTTGCCTCCTTCAGGGTTTCCTTCCTCCGACAATCTGCAGAATTTTAAAAACTAAACCTACTGTCCCAGTGCGATAATTCCTGATTTTATCTCATCTTTCCATTCATTTTTCAACCTTATTGCATTTTGCACTGTGGGCCTTGGCCCTTCACCTTGGTTTCTCAAAAAAGTGATCAAAAAGGAGTAAATATGAGGGCCAGATGGGCTAATAAACAGTAGTTGGATTTTGATGTAAACAGATGTAAACCAATGCATATTGGAACAGTAAAATCGCAAACACATGATTGAAATGATGGCCATTAGCACATGTGGAAAAGGAAAAGGATGCAAGTACAATTACTATTGTTCACTACAAGTTTCCGGTTGGTATCAAGTGGATACCAAAACAGTTAATCAAAAGCAGATTCCATGACAAAGGCATTAGATTCTACATTATTCTAATATTGTATGCATCACTGATGAGGCCACATTTGGAATAATGTTCCGATTTTAACTTCGAGCCATTACTGCACAAAAGGAGGCCATTCGAGCCATTGAGTCCATGCCGGCTCTTTGTAGAGCAATCCAAACAGTCCCATTCCCCTGCTCTGTGCCCGTAGCCCAGCAAGTTTATTTCCCTCAAGTGCCGATCCAATTTCCTTTGATCATTGATGTCTCTGCTTTCACCATCCTCGTAGGCAGCAAGTTCCAGGTCATTACCACTTGCTGTGTAAAAATGTTCTTCCTCACATCCCCCCCGCATGTCTTGCCCAAAACCTCAGGTCTGTGTCCCCTCATCCTTGTACCATCAGCTAATGGGAACAGTTTTTCTAAACCTGTCATAATCTTGTACACCTCTATCAAATCTCCCCCCAATCTCCTTTTCTCCCAGGAGAACAACCCCACCCAGCTTCTCCAATGTAACCTTTTAACTAAAATCCCTCAGCCCTGGAACCATTCTGGGAAATCTCCTCTGCACCCTCTGAAGGACCTTCACACCCTTTCTAAAGTGTGGTGATCAGAACTGGACTCAATACTTCAGTTGTGGTCTAACCAGAGCTTTATTAAGGATCAGCATAACTTCCCTGCTTTTGTACTTAATACCTCTATTTATGAAGTCCAAGTTCCCATATGCTTTGCTAACTACTCTCTCAATATGTCCTGCCACCTTCAAAGATCTATGCACATAATCCCTCTCTCCCTGTGCACTCTTTAAAACTGTACCATTAAGTCTATATTGCCTCTCTCTATCCCTTCTGTCAAATGCATCACTTCACACTTCACTGTTAAATTCCATCTGCCACTTGTCCACCCATTCTGCTAGCCTATCTATGTCCTGTTGCAGTCCATTGGTATCATCCTGATTGCCTGCCACACCTCCGAATTTAGTACCATCGGCAAATTTTGAAATTTTCCTCTGTATTCCAATATCCAAGTCATTTATATACAATCAAAAAAAAGCAGTGGCCCGAGTACTGAACCTTGGGGTACACCACTGTCTACCATCCGACAGTGTGCAAAACAACCATTTACCATGACTCGCTGTTTTGTGTCCTAAGACAATTTTTTTTATCCAAGCTGACACTGACCCTCCTATTCCATGGGCTTCAATTTTGTTAACCAGCCTTATATATGGTACTTTGTCAAACGCTTTCTTAAAACCCACATAAACAACATCCACTGCTTTCCCTTCATCAAATTTCTCTGTTACTTCATCAAAAAATTCAATTAGATTCTTGTTAGGCAAGGGAATCAAAGGTTATCGGGGGTAGATGGAAGTGCGGCATTCGAAACGTAAACAGATCAGCCATGATCTTATTGAATGGCGGAGCAGGCTCGAGGGGCCGAATGGCCTACTTCTGCTCCAAATTCGTACGTTTGTAGTCAAGCATGATCTGCCTTTTACCAATCCATGCTGGCTCTCCTTAATTAACTCAAACCTCTCCAAGTGCCTGTTGATTTTTTCCCTGATTATTGTTTCTAAAACCTTTCCCATCACTGATGTCAAATGGACTAGCCTGCAGTTTCTAGGAATGTCGTTATACCCGTTCTTGAATAAAGGTGTCGCAATTTCTACTCTCCAATCCTCTGGCACCTCCCCTGTACCTAGGGAAGTTTGGAAGATTATGGCAAACCATTCTGCTATTTCCACTCCCAATTCCTTTCGTAACCTGGGATGCAAACCCTCTGGACCTATCCTCTCTAAGTATAGCCAGCCTTTCCAGTACATCGTTCCTGTCAATTTTCACCCCAGCCATTACCTCTACCATCTCTAGTTCTACCAATATTTTGTCAGCATCCTCTTCCTTAGTAAACACTGATACAAAGTACTCATTAAGTATTCCAGCCTTGTCCTGCGCCTCTAAGCATACATCACCCTCTTTGTTCCCAACAGGCCCCATCCCACCTTTTACTACTCGCTTGGGCCAGCAGTCGTATGGGCCGGAGCAGGGCCGAGGCGGTCAGCATTGTCTCAATCTTAGCAGCACAAGGCCCAGGAATTTTAACTCCCGAGTCTCATCTGCATAGACCTAGTCAGGTTCCTGCCCAAAATCAGCAAGTGGGGATGGAATGTTGGGAGGTGGGAACAGTCCCAGGGACGTGGTTAAGTCGCTTAGCCTTGAGGTGGAGGATGGGGGTCAAATGTGAGGCAAGGGAGACCTAAATCTTCTTTATGATAGCCTGAGGAACACTCCTGCTCCTACTGGTCCCATGAAGAAAGCCAAAAAAGAGGCTTTTTTGGGGCTTCATCTTGCTAGGTTGGCTTGGCAGGAAAGCCACAGCAGCGTTCACATGAAGGCCTCTGGTGAAAATAACATTTGGGTCTTGATGTCTTTGGAACCGAGACTGCACATTTAAAGAAGGACCCTGCCGGTTTCCAAGGTGTTTTCTTCCCACCTGCTCGGAAGAGAAAGTTCAAATTGGAACCTGTTGGAAGACAGCAGGTCCCTAGCAGGTAAATACCATAGGTGATTTTAACTGCCTGTTGACACAGATTCTGTTGGAGCATAGGAGCAGTAGGCCATTCAGCCCATCAAGCCTGCTCCGCCATTCAATACGATCATGGCTGATCATTCACTTCAATGCCTTTTCCCACACTATCCCCATATCCCTTTATGGCACTGTTATTTAGAAATCTGTCAATCTCTGCTTTAAACATACTCAATGACTGAGCTTCCACAGCCCTCTGGGGTAGAGAATTCCAAAGATTCACAAGCCTCTGGGTAAAGAAATTTCTCCTCACCTTAGTCCTAAGTGGCTTCCCCCTTATCTGGAAACTGTGTCTCCTGGTTCTAGACTCCACAACCAGGGGAAACATCTTACCTTCATCTAACCTGTCTATCCCTTTAAGTATTTTGTAGATTTCAATGAGATCACCTCTCATTCTTCGAAACTCTAGAGAATACAGGCCCAGTTTCCCCAATCTCTCTTCATAGGACAGTCCCGCCATCCTGGGAACAAGTCTGGTGAACCTTCGTTGCACTCCCTCTATGGAAATAATATCCTTCCTAAGGCAAGGGGACAAAATTTCACACAGTACTCCAGGTGCAGTCTAACCAAGGTTCTATACAACTGAAGCAAGACTTTGCTACTCCTGTACTCAAATCCTCTTGCGATAAAGGCGAACATACCATTAGCTTTCCTAATTGCTTGCTGCACCTGCATGTTAGCTTTCAGCGACTTATCGACGAGGACACCCAGGTCCCTTTGTACATCTACACTTTCTAATCTCTTACCATTTAAGAAATACTCTGCACATCTGTTCCTCCTACCAAAATGGATAACTTCACATTTTTCCACATTATATTCCATCTGCCATGTTCTTGCCTATTCATTAAGTTTGTCCAAATCCCCTTGAAGCCACTTTGCATCTTCCTCACAACACCATCCACGATCTTGGAACTATTACATTTGGTCCCCACATCCAAATCATTGATATGGATTGTAAACAGCTGGGGACCCTAGTACTGATCCTTGCAGTACCCCATTAGTCACAGCTTGCCAACTCGAGAATGGCCCGTTTATTCCTACTCTCTGTTTTCTGCCTGTTAACCAAGCCTTAATCCATTCCAGTATATTACCTCCTATCCCATGTGCTTTAATTTTGCTAACCAACCTCCTGAGGGGACTTTATCAAAAGCCTTCTGGAAATCTAAGTATACTACATCCACTGACTCCCCTTTATCAATTCTGTGAGTAACATTCTCAAAAAAACTCCAACAGGGTGGTCAAACATGATTTTCCATTCATAAATCAATGTTGACTATGCCCAATCAGATCATTATTATCCAAGTGTCCATTTATCACATCCTTTAGAATAAATTCTAGCATTTTTCCTACTTCTGATTGTAAGGCTAACAGGTCTGGAATTCCGTGTTTTCTCTCTCCCTCCCTTCTAAAATAGTGTTGGACAGGCAGGATTAAAATCGCCCCAAATATGTGCATCTTGGACACTCATTATCAAATGTACTTTCACTCAGGGGAGCAAGGTCAAACAATGAGGATGGCTGAGTGACATAGGACTCTAAGCTGTAAGGAGAGCCTTGCTGAGCAGAATTTGGTTCACTTGAGAAATGATGGTTGGGGGTGAGTGGGTAATAATGATCCAGCAATGCCCACACCCCATGAATGAATAAAAAAAAGAAATGCCATATGGTGAGAGCCAGGATTCAGTTGAATATTGGAGTGAGGTAAATGAATATCGTTGGAGTTTTGTTTGATCATCTTTGAGAATCAGAGTATGGAGATTACCTGAGGTTAAACTGTGGGCCTCGAGTCCATGGTAGGTACATGATCTGTGGAAGCAGCGAGCCTGGTGGCTAAATGGCCTATACTAATTACATCTTTTCTTACACTCCTAAAAAGGAGTCAACCTACACTTTTCCCAGTCTTCTAATCAGTTTGCCACTTGAAACATTACATTAAAAGTAGCACTAGCCCTTCTTGTTATATATCGATATGTCAAAGGGCTTTCATCAAAGCTGCTGTTGTACTCCCCCATCCAACTTCAAGACTTAATTGCCTCTTCAAAAGACCATCATGCTGCAGACTGCTAGACTTTAACAGATTCCACAGCCACCAGATGTTACAGCACCATAACCATTTGAAAATTAGTACAAATATACCATTACTACTATAATAACAGTTGAGTTGAAGTGACTTATGGCCTGTAATATAATCCCCTGGTTCAGATGACATCCAGAAACCAATCGAGCTTCACTACTGTGGTGTAGGACATCACCTAAGTAATTCAATTGTACATTACAACCTTGTAACATTTCACTCAAATGTAATTCATATATCTTTCAAAAAATATGTATTGTATCTACCAGAAAACTGCCAGAGCAACATTAATTAAACTGAAATCTGCAATCAAAGGGAATTAATGTTAAGTCTAACCTGTAATTTCTCCCTTTATTGTATGCAATACACCCTGAATGAAAACATTTTTGACAAAGAATTTCAGACTGCACACGGTAAACTAGTGATCTCAAATGTGAAGAAATGTCACAAGCCTACAGCTTTTAAAGCTACAGCACTTAATCTAAGAATTTACTGCAAAAGTAGTGGGAAAGCTAATGGTGCCCACCGTTGCCTTTCACAAATCAGACAGTGACTACAGGCAAGGGCAGATACACAGTTACATGGGAAAATCTGGATGTGGCTGTCTGAGATGTGCCGTTCTGCCATTAACTTTGTGAAAATGGCATCTGGGTCCCCATTCAAATGTATAGAACATTGCAAATTTCCTATACTTATGTCATAGTTGAGGACTAAACCCGACAGAGAAAGTTAGGACTTGTTCATTTCGATGTAAGTCATAATTAGTGCCAAACAACCTCTCTGCACAGAAAATAGCTTTTACATGTATGGAGTGTCATTCCTGCAAATTATTCTTGCTGTTGGAGATTTTTGTTTCAATTTTAATTTTTTTTACTTTGTCTTTTTCTCTCTCTGAATCCCATCTTTCTTTCTCTATTTCACTTTTTGTACTTGATCTGACATTGAGTTCGATATTCTAACTGACATTTCCTGGTTCAGACTCTTGAGCTGAGGAACAATGCTTCAATCTGATTAGTTAAGGAGATAAATAGCTATTTTCCCTGTTCAGACGGGCCCCAGATGCCCTGTAGAAGGCACTGTACTGTTTCCATCTCCCATTTACAGCAACTTGCCTTGCAAAAGTTCATGGAAGTTAAGTCGGCAAGGGCAAGTCTAGTGAATGTCAAATACTGTTGGGTCGCTGACCACAGGTGGTTCTGATCCTATATGTGAACAGAAAGAAAAAATGTGATTCCTTTTGGGTAATTTTTGTTTGTTCTCTTTCTTCTGTTTTTGTTCATGTTCTTTTGTTGAGTTTTAACTTTTTTCTTTCTCCATTTTCTTCAGTTCCATTCGTTCTTATTTCTGTTTATTTACCATTCACATTGTTACTCCTATTTTGTTTCTTGGCAGATTAGAAAGGAAGGTCCAAGTGAATGAATGATCTTGCCCACAGTGGTAATGATTTACATGTTGGGCTGAATGTCACTTTACCTTCCTATTGTAGCTTATGACTCATTAAAAAATAATTATTTAGTTAAAAAAAGCTACATCATTAACAGATGGATTCTAAAGTGAAATATCTGCTCATTCCATGCAGAGGTTTTATTTAAGTTACATTTTGTACTTTTCTGTTTACTTCTATCCATCTGTCCATCTGCCTGCCTGCAGTAAAAAAAAATAGTTTCACATGAACCAATCAAAAACATTTACTTCACCATCTCTGGGATGATCTCTTACAAAGTTCTTTTCATGGAGATATCCATCTTTCCCCTGTCCACACCCCAGTACTTTCCATTACAACCACATAATATCCAACTCACTGTGAGTCACAAGGATATTTGATATCAAAATGAGAAAATTATCTCATAGGCCATTTACCTGAATCCTGACCAGTTATAATATGGATAACTGGGTAAGATCAATTTGTATAAAAGGATACAGCTTTAAAACTTGTCTAGGGATCTAAAGTAACTGTCCTTAGATTTCACAATGTAATGTTCTATATATTGTTCTAAGTGACCTGCCTACGTGTACTCAGAAGTTAGACTGTATGCCAGTTTTGAACAACATATCTCAACTGTTGTTTTCTTCAAAAATGAGCAAGTAATCTTCCCAGGTTTTTTGTCTGTAACAGAGCTCTGAATTTATAAAAATCTCCTTTTGTCTTTTCGGTTAACCAGTGTATATAAATGTGTGTGCGTGTGTGTGTGTGAGAGAGAGAGAGAGTGTGAAGGGACTAAGGTAAAAAGGGAACTTTAAAATCTGTTTGTTCATGTTTTACTTCATTACTGATTAAGACTTGGTTTATAATAAACTGGTATTTTTGTTGTTCAGTAAAGGAACTTGGTTAGTGTGTTCTATTCTGGGAAAAAGAGAGTATATTATTGACCGTATTGATAAGTGGGAAAATTTAAAATATGTTGTGATCTGTGGAGAAGTGGGACTAGAATAGTGCACTCCTCCCGCCTCGGTCGTAACAAAAGTCAAAATATTATGCATTTCATCCTAACATGGTTACATCATGCTTGTCGTCTTTGTTACAGATTGCCAACTCTGGGTGAACATATTCATTTTATCAAACAATCACCCATTTCTAACTGTACCGCTCCCACTAGTTGCCAACATGTCCATCCTTATGGAACACTACCTTCCCATACCAATTAGAAAGCAAACAAACTCATTACCTGAAGGGATGACTCTTGGCTGTAAAACATTTTAACCATCTTAATTAAACACTCTTATAACTAATGAACAAGTGTTCAAAGAAAATTTTAAAAATACAACATTTTTAATGCTTTATGATTTTTCTCCTGGTTTGCTCACAGCAGTGACCTGTAGATCAGTCTTTACTTCCTGGAGACTCCAGTAAAATCCTGGAGGTTTGGTAACCCATAACTTTTTAACTTGAAGACCTCAACCTCTCCCAAAAGCCGAGGCTTGAACTTGATATTTTCACCCAGTGAGATTCTGAGCTCTATCTGGTTTGCATTTTCTGAGCATGTGTAATATGCCTGATTTCTCAAGATGCATTGACACTCAGAAGCAATGATGAAATAGTCTAGTAGTTTCTGCTCAAAAGTTGTTCAAATTTATGTGAAAGCCAGAAGCGACATTTCAAAGTATTTAGTTAAAATCAGTAAAACATAACTCACATAGAACTTTAGGGCAGAGATATACCTCCAATTAGTGCATCTTAGAACCATAGAAAAATTATGGCACAGAAGGAGGCCATTCAGCCCATCATGTCCGAGCCGGCCAAACAAACCAGCCACCATCTAATCCCACCTTCCAGCACCTGGTCCATAGCCTTGCCGGTTACAGCACTTCAGGTGCATGTCCAGGTACCTTTTAAAAGAATTGAGGGTTTCTGCCTCCACCACCATTCCCAACATTGAATTCCAGACACCCACCACCCTCTGGGTGAAAAAGTTTTTCATGTCCCCTCTAATCCTTCTACCAATCACCTTAAATCTGTGCCCCCTGGTAACGGACCTCTCTCCAGAGCAATTATGTCCTTCCTATAATATGGTGACCAGAACTGTACGCAATACTCCAGCTGTTGTCTAACCAGCGTTTTATATCGTTCCAGGATTACATCCCTGCTTTTGTATTCTATACCTCGGCCAATAAAGGAAAGTATTCCTTATGCCTTCTTCACCACTCTATCTACCTGTCCTGCCACCTTCTGGAACCTGTGAACGTGCACTCCAAGGTTTCTCACTTCTTCTAGCCCTCTCAATATCCTCCCATTTATTGTGCATTCCCGTGCTTTATTTGCCCTCTTCAAAAGCATTAGCTCACACTTCTCTGGATTGAATTCCATTTGCCACTTTTCCGCCCACTCAACCAAACCATTGATATCATTCTAGAGTCCTCTTCACTATCAACTACACGGCCAATTTTTGTGTCATTAGCAAATTTCCCAATCATGCCTCCCACATTTAAGTCCAAGTCATTAATATATACCACAAACAGCAAGGGACCCAGCACTGAACCCTGTGGGACACCACTGGAAACAGCTTTCCATTCGCAAAATCATCAATCGACTACTACCCTTTGTTTCCTGTCCCTGAGCCAATTCTGGATCCAACCTGCCACATTCCCCTGTATCCCATGGGCTTTCATTTTACTGACCAGTCTGCCATGCGGGACACCTTGTCAAATGCCTTACTAAAATCCATGTAGACCACATCCACTGCACTACCCTCATCAATCCTCCTTGTCATTTCCTCAAAAAATTCAATTAAGTTAGTAAGACATGACCTTCCCCTAACAAATCCATGCTGACTATCCCTGATTAATCTGTGCCTTTCTAAGTGGCGGTTAATCCTGTCCCTCAGAATCGATGCCAACAATTTACCCACCACTGAGGTCAGACTGACCAGCCTATAATTATTTGGCCAATCCCTCGCACCCTTTTTAAACAATGGTACAATGTTTGCAGACCTCCAATTGTCTGATACCTCTCCTGCATCTAATGAGGATTTGAAGATGATCCTCAGCACATCCTTCAATAACCCATTTACCATTTGCCTACAAAACAAGTAACTATGCTTCAAATGTCATTCATTGAATGAGAAACACTTTGGAATGTCTTGAGGATGTGAAATGTACTAAATAAATGTAATAATAAAAAAAATATTTTTTGCTGTTTATTAACTTTAAAATTGTAATGGATAAAAATTAAATACATAAATAAACATATATAAATATATATAGGCCACTCATTTACAGTTTTCACAGAATGCATAGCTGTGAAATTCAATCCCAAAGCACCTTTTAAAAAAAATCCCAGAGTACAATTAAAAAGTGGAATTTATTTAGATACTGTAAATCATTTGACAATGTAAATCACTGGCTCCGATGTAATCCCCTAAATGGTAGAAACAGCCCTATTGTTAGAAAACAGCAAATTGTCCAACTCGTGCCATGAGAGATCCATTAATTTCCAAATATCTTATAATGCTATGATCAGTTCTCCAAATACCATGTGCAGTTTTCTGTAATTGTTTAACTCTGTACAAAATTCTCTGTTCCACTTATAGCAGTTTTCCAAAAATTCCAAAGCTCTAATAAAATGACCCACTCCTTATCTAAAACTTGATATCAAGCTGGATTTAATGAAATTATTTCCAGCAGAATTATATGCGAATTGAGCTGTAATCTCACTTACCAGGTTTGCTGGCAGTATCGATTTCTCTACCAGTTCATGAACGCAACAGTGCCATCTCTCCTTCTCATACGCCTGATGTTGATGCTGAGTCTCTTTCTTGTCCCCCTTGAATCCACATTGCTTTTCTCCTCGTTTCATATTTCTTTCCTTTGCTACGTTGCGTTTTAGTCTCTCTGCCTTCAACTTGCTTTCTTTTGCTTTTTAGTAGAAGCTACCGTCAATTGTAACTCGGTCGATATCTTTAAGCTTTTGCGCTTGTAATTTTTTTTAAACCACTAATCTATTCTGCTTGTTTTATATTTTGCTTGCAGGTTTGAATGATATGCATTCAATCCTACCCTATTCTTACACTTTTGGTTCTAGATACCTGGCTTCAGTATTTTAGATTATCAGTGACGTTTAAGCTCCTCACAGCCTGAAGAGTATTTTCCACTGATGCCCACAATAATGAACAAAAACCCGTAAAATTATTATTCGGCTTAAAAATCTGCCTGGTGGCTTCACACACCATCAAAAAACAAAGCAAAGCTTCATAGTTCTGAACAAATTCAATGATTTGAACTCTGTACATTCAGAAATACTCCAATAATTTTGGATCTGATTAATTGTAGGCTAAATTTAACAGTAACAGCCAGTTATACACATAACTGAACATATTAAATATGTTCCTGTTTGAATGCAACTTGGTTTCTCACTCCAGGCTGTAGCCTTGGGAGCAACTAAACAAACTGTTGCAGAATTTGTATGGAATTAGGCTTGGACCCAAATTCGAATGCAGCTACTCTGTAAATATTTCATTTACTGTGACTTTATTAAAGCAAATGATGGCCATTTTAAATTAAACAAAAATGCTAACATTGTAACAGTATATCCAAATACATAAAGGTCTACTCCAAGTCATTCGCTACTCACCAGATTTTTCTTTACATCAAGTCTACAGCACAGCAACTGGGCCATTCAGTTCAACTGGTCTATGATGGTGTTTATGCTTCACATGAGACTGCTCCCATCCCTCTTCAATTAATCCTTTCAGTATATCGTTCTATTATTTTCTCCCGCATGTGCTTATCTAGTTTCCCCTTAAGTACATCTCTGCTATTTTCCTTTAGGTAGCATGTTGCACATTCTGACCACTCTTTCGGTAAAGAAGTGTCTCCTGAATTCCCTCTTGGATTTATTAGTGATTATCTTATAGTTATGAGTTGTAATTTTGGTTTCCCCCACAAGTGGAAACATTTGCTCTGTTTACCCTATCAAACCCTTTCATTATCTTAAATATTTCGATCAAGACATCCCTCAGCCTGATATGTATTTCTTCTCAGTTCTGGTATCATCCATAGTTTTAATAATATGGAGACCAGAACTGTGCACCGTATTCCATACAAATTTAACATAACTTCTCTGCTTTTCAATCCTATCCCACTAGAAATGAACCCAGTGTTTGGTTTGCTTTTTTTAATGACATCGTTAATCTATGTCGCTACCTTTAGTGATCGGTGTACCTCTACCCTATTCAGACTCTAATTACCCAAGCAGCGTGTGGCCTCCTCATTCTTCCTATCAAAATGCACTAACTCACACTTATCAACATTGAAATTAATTTGTCAATTACACACCCATTCTGCAAATTTACTGTCTTCCTGTATTTTCTGCATTCTTCCTCCGTATGCATTTGGTGTTATCGACAAATTTTGAAATTCCTGATACTTCCGATTCCAGAGTCCAAATCATGAGTGTAAATTGCGAACAGTAGTCCCAGCACCAGTCCCTGCAAAACATCACTTCCTACCTTTTGGCTGAGTAGCTGCCCTTTACCCCTATTCTCTGTATTCTGTTTTGCAGCCAGCTTGCTATCCAACCTTTTGGACAGTTTGTCAGTAAAGAAGGATGCAGGGAGTTCTAAGCTGCAAACCTGCTGGGGTCTCAGCTGAAACATCTAGAAACCTGCAGGTTATTCAAACAGACATAGCTTCTGGCAAAGGACATCGTTAGAGGCATTTTGAACACCTAAAACATGCCTGTGTAACCACTTTCATCTATACTTTGCAATTAAAAAAAAAATTATTTATAATTTGAATTTATTTTCAGCAGTTACTACTGGAAATAAGATTTTCAAATAAATGTGATTGATTCCTTTTCGTGGCATCTATTATTGACTCTGCAGTTTTGATTTGTAATGTTTGAATTGTGTCATTAGAGATTTCAATTGCTGTTTGCCAGTTGGTATATTCTGTACCTGTTGATTTGAGATCTACTGCTGTTTTATGAATATGAAAGTTAATCCAATGAGATGCTAGTGTAGAACAGGAAATTTCTTATGCATGGACTTGACGCAGACAAAATGTGCATCAAATGTACAACATATGTGAGCAGTGTTACAGATTATATATCCTCTATGCACTGGAAGACAAACAAAATATACTCATTTGTGATGAATAAAAGCTTGTGTTCAAATCAATTATTATTGGTCTACCTTGCTATTTATATTTCTGCATCTAAGAATCCTACATAGACATTGTCAACATGAGAAGAATATTCAGACAGCAGAATACGATGCAAACACATAATGTATACTTTAGAAATAATTCTTCAAAAAGACCAATATTCTGTTGTAGCTGAAATGCTAGCACATCTAAAGATTTGATAAATATTTACACCGGGAACTCTCATGCTGTTCATTTGTTGTGTTCCTTGCATGCAGAAATTTGGAGCTTATTTGCAAAGGAGAAACTCTACCCTCTTTAAAAAAAGGAGATGGTAAATTTCAATGGTTTCTTGAGGACAAAAATTCTCTGTTGGATACTCTAAGTCTGGAACCAAATTCAGCTTACTTTATTGAGAATGTAATGGATTCTTCAAGCAATGTATGCTCGAAAAGCTGACCTCAGCTGTGATCATTCTGCACTTTATAGGTTTGCTTAATAATGCTTCACATGATTTTTGCCAATAAAAAGTACTATGAAACTACAATTATCAACCATAATTGTGGAAGCTTTAGAGAGGGTGCAGAGGAGATTTACCAGGATGCTGCCTGGACTGGAGGGCATGTCTTATGAAGAAAGGTTGAGGGAGCTAGGGCTTTTCTCATTGGAGCGAAGAAGGATGAGAGGTGACTTGATAGAGGGGTACAAGATGATGAGAGGCATAGATAGAGTGGATAGCCAGAGACTTTTTCCCAGGGCAGAAAGGGCTATCACCAGGGGGCATAATTTTAAGGTGATTGGAGGAAGGTTTCGGGGAGATGTCAGAGGTAGGTTCTTTACACAGAGAGTGGTGGGTGTGTGGAATGCACTGCCAGCGGTGGTAGTAGAAGCAGATACATTAGGGACATTTAAGTGACTCTTGGATAGGTACATGGCTGATAGTAGAATGAAGGCTATGTAGGTAGTTTGATCTTAGAGTAGGTTAAAGGGTCGGCACAACATCGTGGACCGAAGGGCCTGTACTGTGCTGTACTGTTCTATGTTCCATAATTAAGGGATCTCTTCCCTTCACACTATGGATAATGGAAATTGAGAGATAAATTGAGATTGCCTGGCAGCACAAGCTTGTGTTGACATGATCAGTTGATGCTGGAAAAGTTGATCTTTCAGCTTGCTTAAACCTCCACTGTATACCCGCAGGCCACAAAACAGCTGGCCAAAAATGCTTCCCTTACACCAACCATAGGTTCCCCCATCTACAGTGGTAGGCACAAAAGTCTGCATTGCAAACAATTCTAACCATAGCCTCTGCGAACTTTGGCAATGTTTTTCCACAGAGTGTGATTGCGGCAGAAGTTATTAAAATTTTATGGGAAAATTGGATAATTATTTGAAGCAGAGGAAGATAGGTGGCTATGGAGAAAGGCAGCTTAGTTTAGAATAGTTCCAGTTAATAGTTGGCACAGACACAATGGGCCAAATGACCTTATGTGCTGCAAACTTCTTTGGATCTAAAAACAATAGACAGCCTGTCTGTTGAAGGGTGCTCCTGTGCAGGTGAATGAAAACCATGCTGAATGTAATATCAGTTGGTTACAGTACCATTTAACACATGGGGAGATGTTGGCGTTGTGGTAATGTCACTGGACTAGTAACCCAGAGTACAGGCCTGCTACCCGGCCTGAACCAGACGGGACCTGACAACATGTGTCGGGTTCAAGTCGGGCCCATCTTCCGGGGCAGGCTTTCGGGCTCGGAAGAGGTCGGGCCGAGTTCAGGTCGAGTCGGGTCAGGTTGGGCCAGACACACGCAGTAAGCGCTCTGCTGGTAAGTATTAAAAATAAAAATCTTACCTGAGCTGGAAGTCCGTGACGAAACTGAGTCTGCGCAGTGGGCGAGTGACGTTGCTGCAGCTTCTTGCAGGTTTGGTGTCAGGAAGGTAAGTAAAGGGATGGTCGGGTTGGGCTTGGGTTGGGTTGAGTAGTGGCGGGTTTGGGTCAGGTCGGGCTCAGGGCAAAATCGGAGGGACTCAGGCTGGGTCGGACTCAGATCTGCTGTGGTTCGGTCGGGTTCGGGTCAGGTTCTTTTTTCCGACCGAAAGCAGGCCTCTAATCCAGAGGTCTAGGCTAGTCCTCTGGAGACATGGGTTTGAATCCCACGATGGCAGATGGTGAAATTTGAACTCAATTAATAAATTTTTAAAAAGCTAGTCTAATGGTGACCATGAAACTATTGTCAATTATTGTAAGAACCTCACTGGCCCAATAATGTCCTTTAGGGACGGAAATCTGCTGTCCTTACCTGGTCTGGCCTACATGTGACTCCAGACCCACAGCAATGTGGTTGACTCTTAAATGGCCTCTGAAATGGCCAACTGTGCCACTCAGTTCAAGGGCAATTAGGGATGGGCAATAAATGCTGGCCTAGCCAATGACCCCCACATCCATAAATAATTTAAAAAATGCTCTAAATCATCTACATAAAATAATGTTTAAGCAAGCAGCCTTTCACTGATTTTGAAGTTGGCAGCTCTACATAGATAACGTTAATGCACCTTGCCTTCAGCATTGCCTGTGAAGAAGGTGAGGTAGTTGAGGACCTGTGTTTGGCAGCAAGGGAACATTTCTGATCAGGTGCCTCAGATTTGGCAGCTAGAAATGTGGATGGCTATGCAGAGGTGCCCTAAGCTAGATCAACTGTTCCAGCACCAGCTTATCTTGCCCACAGTAGCACAGCAATAGAGTAAAGAAAAAAAAACACTGACAAGACTGGGTCTTTCTGGTCCCCCATTACCCCCTTTCCCCAGAAAAACTCAAGATAAACAAAATTAGATAATGACAGTGGATGATTGAATTGTGTGTGGAATTTTTACAGAAAGCTCTACAGCATGAGTGTAGAATGCAAGCAAATAATGTCCCGAAGGGTCACTGACCCGAAACGTTAACTCTGCTTCTCTTTCCACAGATGCTGCCAGACCTGCTGAGTGATTCCAGCATTTCTTGTTTTTGTTTCAGATTTCCAGCATCCGCAGTATTTTGCTTTTATTAAATAATGTCCAAAATGGACTCTGAGGGAGAAGCCATAACCAGCCTCTGCTGGTTATTAAAAGAGTACAAAGGTACAAACTGGATTTCTCCATAACAAAGCAGTATATGACTGAAAAAAACTTGACAGAGGGTTTGACTTAATAGATTGGTATTTAATATATTTTTTGCAATGGGCCTAATTCCTGTTTAAAATCATTGCATATTACATAACCTATAAAAGCCCTATAGACCCACGTCAGCAGACGTGGTCTCTTCAGACTACTAGAAAAGATCGGATGTCCACCAAAGCTACTAAGTATCATCACCTCATTCCATGACAATATGAAAGGCACAATTCAACATGGTGGCTCCTCATCAGAGCCCTTTCCTATCCTGAGTGGTGTGAAACAGGGCTGTGTTCTCGCACCCACACTTTTTGGGATTTTCTTCTCCCTGCTGCTTTCACATGCGTTCAAATCCTCTGAAGAAGGAATTTTCCTCCACACAAGATCAGGGGGCAGGTTGTTCAACCTTGCCCGTCTAAGAGCGAAGTCCAAAGTACGGAAAGTCCTCATCAGAGAACTCCTCTTTGCTGACGATGCTGCTTTAACATCTCACACTGAAGAATGCCTGCAGAGTCTCATCGACAGGTTTGCGTCTGCCTGCAATGAATTTGGCCTAACCATCAGCCTCAAGAAAACGAACATCATGGGGCAGGATGTCAGAAATGCTCCATCCATCAATATTGGCGACCACGCTCTGGAAGTGGTTCAAGAGTTCACCTACCTAGGCTCAACTATCACCAGTAACCTGTCTCTAGATGCAGAAATCAACAAGCGCATGGGTAAGGCTTCCACTGCTATGTCCAGACTGGCCAAGAGAGTGTGGGAAAATGGCGCACTGACACGGAAGACAAAAGTCCGAGTGTATCAGGCCTGTGTCCTCAGTACCTTGCTCTACGGCAGCGAGGCCTGGACAACGTATGCCAGCCAAGAGCGACGTCTCAATTCATTCCATCTTCGCTGCCTTCGGAGAATACTTGGCATCAGGTGGCAGGACTATATCTCCAACACAGAAGTCCTTGAAGCGGCCAACACCCCCAGCTTATACACACTACTGAGTCAGCGGCGCTTGAGATGGCTTGGCCATGTGAGCCGCATGGAAGATGGCAGGATCCCCAAAGACACATTGTACAGCGAGCTCGCCACTGGTATCAGACCCACCGGCCGTCCATGTCTCCGTTATAAAGACGTCTGCAAACGCGACATGAAATCGTGTGACATTGATCACAAGTCGTGGGAGTCAGTTGCCAGCATTCGCCAGAGCTGGCGGGCAGCCATAAAGACAGGGCTAAATTGTGGCGAGTCGAAGAGACTTAGTAGTTGGCAGGAAAAAAGACAGAGGCGCAAGGGGAGAGCCAACTGTGCAACAGCCCCAACAAACAAATTTCTCTGCAGCACCTGTGGAAGAGCCTGTCACTCCAGAATTGGCCTTTATAGCCACTCCAGGCGCTGCTTCACAAACCACTGACCACCTCCAGGCGCATATCCATTGTCTCTCGAGATAAGGAGGCCCAAAAAGAAAAGCACTATTTTGAAATAGATGGTACATTACACAGAAGCATCAGCATTCAAATGGAACACAGACATTTTTCAATATAATATGAGCAAAACAATATGCCTTCACGTTACATCCAATATGCTCTTCCACTGAAATAGCAGGATTATGTTCTGGTGTACAAATTGGATTGAGCCATGGGAAAGTAATCATATTAAAATCACAGAGGTTATTGTACAATTTTTATTCTTCTTCAAATGATTCATGCCTTGTGAAACCTGCTCATAATAAATGAGTGAAATGGAAAACTCATCATCAAAATTGATCAGTAAATAAAATTTGATCATCATGACAAATTAATTTTGCAAATTTTCCTGAATATCCACAAGTTCCGGACTCACCTCAATTCAGGAAAATTCCAGCGTCCCTCAACAAATGGCTTTATTTGCTTTTTTGGAACTAAAATAAAAGATTTTATTTTCAGTTAGCTCTATTTAGTACTTTGATTTTGCTCACGTTATAATTCCTATTCCCTCCCCTATATATGTATTTATATATATATATATATATATATATATATATACTTTTTAAATCTGACCATTTTTCAATATGATCTATCCTGTCCAACACTATTTGTGGAGATGGCAAAATGAAAATTGAACCACAGGTCAGCTAGAGATTCTGCTAGTGAATGGAATTAACATTCTTGTAGTCAGCTGTTACTAAAATTGACATTTCCTGTCCTTTTTTCCATAAGAATACTTTATTTAGTTACCAAACAACTGACAGATTTCCACACTTCTATTTTCAACACATGCATTTGGAAGAAGGGTAGGTTTTACCAGTGTCATGACCAACATTTTTCCCTCTATCAATATCTAAAAAGATGATATGGTCATTTATTTCATTGCTGTTTGTGGGACCTTGGGTACAAACTGGCTGCCGCATTTCCTATGTCACAACAGTGAATACATTTCAAAGTACTTAATTGGCTGTAAAGGACCTTGGGACACCCTGATATTGTTAAAGGAACTATATAAATACAATTTCTTACTTTCTTTTATTTGCTAGTTACTCAGAAACAGGCAGAGTCCTGTGAAAATATTGTTTGCCAACGACTTAGTTGGAGAGTGGAAAGTGGTTGTGATCGTTGTAAGAAAAAACAAGAAATGCACAATAGCAGCAACATTTAATTTCCCTTATTTTTCTGGCCCAATGAAGCTTGTCCACTGCATTCATTACCTTCCCAGGAAGCTCAGCTAAAAGAAAATAATTTGCATTCATTTAGCACCTTGCATACCCTCAAGACCTCTCAAAACACTTTAAAGCCAAAGATGTACTTTTGAAATTTAGAGACTGTTGC
Source organism: Heterodontus francisci (assembly GCF_036365525.1). Taxonomy (NCBI): domain Eukaryota; kingdom Metazoa; phylum Chordata; class Chondrichthyes; order Heterodontiformes; family Heterodontidae; genus Heterodontus; species Heterodontus francisci. The sequence continues at coordinate 93,291,475 of NC_090383.1, read as the reverse complement.
AATAGGGAAACGTGCTAGCCAATCTGTGCATAGTAAGATCCCACAAACTCAATGTGATAACAACCAATCTGTTCCTTCACAATGCTGGTTGAAGCATAAATATTGTCCAGGATACAGAGAAGTCCTGTACTCTTCTTTGAATAGTGCTATGGGATCTTTTATGTCCACCCGAGAGGACAGATGTCGCCTCGATGTGGGAACACACTGAGGAATTATACCAAGAGACATGTGCCTTACTATACGAGCAAAATGAAATTTGCATATTTTATCAAATTATGAATCAAGAGGGAAGGTAATCTGGAAAGTTTTGTTAAAAGTATTTCCCTTTTCATAAACCAAAATAATCTTGACAAATTTTAATTTAAAAAAAATCAGCTTTTTTGCTGACATGAAGACTTTCATGTTCCAATGGAACTGTTCCCTTCGTGACACCCTGGTCCACTCCTCTATCACCCCTAACATGCCTCCCCTTCCCTTCCCATGGCACTTTCCGTGCAAACCCAAGAGATGCAACACCTGCCCTTTTACCTCCTCCCTTCCCAACGCCCAGGGCCCCAAACACTCCAGGTGAATCAGCAATTTACTTGTACGTTTCAATTTTGTATACTGTATCCACTGCTAAGGATGAGGCTTCCTCTACAGTGGGGAGATCAAATGCAGATTGAGTAATTACTTTGCAGAACACCTCTATTCAGTCCAAAAGCATGATTCTGGTCGCCTGTCATTTTATTCTTTGTTCCATTTCCACTCTTAAACTATTCCAATGAAGCTCAATGTAAGTTTGAGGAATGGAATAATCTTTCGATTACAGCCTTCCAGACTCAATGTTCAGTTTAACAACTTCAGATAATAAGCTTTGTCCCATTTTATCAACGGCAGCTGTTAATGATGATTCTGCTTTTCACATTTACACCTCCTCTAGACCCATCTATTGTATTTTAATTTGTCCTATTACCATCTCCTTTTGCCTACGATCCCTTTTGTAATTTCATCTCTCCGGCTTTCCACCCTTTCATAGACATTCCCTTTTGTTCTTTTTCCTCCTCCCTCTTTTCCCTGCCTCTGTGCTTGCTTAAAACTTGTAACATTTCTAACTTTTTACAATTCTGATGAAAAGTCATCAACCTGAAATATTGGGTTGAATTTTCCCGGTCACGTAGAGACAGGTTTGGAGGCAGGACCAGGAGCAAAATTACAGATTCTCCCGTCAGGGCGGCTTCCCGACATGCTCCCACTGCTGGGCAATCTTGCCAGACGCAGTTTCTGACTGGTATAAACTTAACTGCCCGACAGCGATGGATAGCCAATTATGCTCAATTAAATGCCCAATTGAGGGTAAAGCGGTGATGCCATCAGGATCTTCCCGATGGCGGATGGGCTCCTCGTTGAGGCTGAAGCCATGCCATTACCTGGAGGCAGCTATTGATGCCTCCTTTAAAACTACTCCTCTCGGAGCCACAGCATCGGTGGGCCACGGCCACCACTGTAGGCTATCCTGTGGAGGGGCACCCACTCCACAATGATGGCCTGACAACTGCAGCCGCACTTATTTTTAACGATTTCATAATTCTTTCGTGAGCGCCTCGATCTTGAGGCACCTTTGAGGTCTCCTGCCTGCCTCAGCAATGCTGATCTCTCCCACTGGGCCTGCCGTTTCCCTGGTCCGCCCGCCATTCTTAATTGGCCAGGGCTCCCAGAGGTGGCTTCTTAATTAGCCGCCTCCAGGAAGATCGCAACTGATGTCCCGCCATGGCTACTTCCAGGTTCTTGAACCAGATTTGAGGCCGATGTCGGGATCGCAACCCTGCCAGGAAAATTCAGCTCATTATCTCTTCCTCTGTCTACACATGCTGCCTGACCTGCTAAGTAGTTCCATTATTTAAGATTTTAATCCTGGTAGATTAAAACATGCAATTATAGATGGAGGTGGTTAGTAGAAGATGAACATAGAACAAAAATCCACAATTATCACTTTCCTCATCTCAGAAACCACCAAGAAATACAATTTATGCTCACTACTAAAACAATTCCCTTTTAGCATGCTGCTGTTAAACTCCAAATACTGGTTATACCATTGGTAAACTGACCTTTACCTGTCCGATATATTCTCAATCTAAAAAGGTTATTTTTTTGATATTGGGACAATTCACAGCAGACTAAGTTCCTGGAACAGCCAGAAATAATTCCTCTCAAGAACAAATCAAATATCTGTCTCCAGGTGGAATATTAATTTTTATTAATATGAGTTTGCATGTTAATTTTTGTACTAAAGTATTTTTTCAGCATCATCAGCAAAGAGTAGTTCCCTGATGAGGACCTTCCGTACTTTGGTCTTCGCTCTAAGCCGGCAAGGTTGAACAACCTGCCATCTGATCTTGTGTGGAGGAAAATTCCTTCTTCTGAAGACTTGAACACATGTGAGAGCAGCAGGGAGATGATCCCAAACAGTGTAGGTGTGAGAACACAGCCCTGTTTCACGCCACTCAGGGTAGGAAAGGGGTCTGATGAGGCACCGCTATGCTGAATTGTGCCTTTCATATTGTCATGGAATGAGGTGATGATACTTAGTAGTTTTGGTGGACCGATTTTTGCTAGTAGTCTGAAGAGACCATGTCTGCTGACAAGGTCAAAGGCTTTGGTGAGATCAATGAAAGCAGCATAGAGGGGCATCTGTTGCTCGCAGCATTTCTTCTGTAGTTGGCGAAGGGAGAACAGCATGTCAATGGTGGATCTCCCTGCTCGAAAACCACACTGTGCCTCAGGGTAGACACACTCAGCCAGTTTCTGGAGCCTGTTTAAAACGACTCGAGCGAAGACTTTCCCCACTATGCTGAGCAGGGAGGTTCCACGGTAGTTGTTGCAGTCACCGCGGTCACCCTTGTTCTTATAGAGGGTGATGATATTGGCATTGCGCATGTCCTGTGGTACTGCTCCCTCATCCCAGCACAGGCAAAGCAGTTCATGGAGTGCTGAGAGTATAGCAGGCTTGGCAATCTTGATTATTTCAGGGCTAATGCCTTCCTTCCCAGGGGCTTTTCCACTGGCTAGAGAATCAATGGCATCACTGAGTTTGGATTTTGTTGGCTGTTCGTCCAGCTCATCCATGACTGGCAGAGACTGAGCTGCATTGAGGGCAGTCTCAGTGACAACATTTTCCCTGGAGTACAGTTCTAAGTAGTGCTCCACCCAGCGGTCCATTTGCTTGCGTTGGTCAGTGATCGTGTCCCCTGATTTAGACTTGAGGGGGGCGATCTTCTTGTTGGTTGGCCCAAAAGCTCTCTTAATGCCATCATACATTCTTCTGATGTTTCAGGTGTCGGAGGCCAGCTGAATACGACTGCATAGGTGTTGCCAGTAGTCATTTACACAGCGCCTGGCTGTTCTTTGTGCAGCTTTGCTGACGATGCTGCATTAACATCCCACACAGAAATGTTTCTGCAGAGAGCCATCAACAGGATTGCAGCTGCCTGCAACGAATTTGGCCTAACCATCAGCCTCAAGAAAACAAACATCATGGGACAGGACGTCAGAAATGCTCCATCCATCAATATCAGCAATCACGCTCTGGAAGTGGTTCAAGAGTTCCCCTACCTAGGCTCAACTATCACCAGTAACCTGTCTCTCGATGCAGAAATCAACAAGTGCATGGGAAAGGCTTCCACTGCTATGTCCAGACTGGCCAAGAGAGTGTGGGAAAATAGCGCACTGACACGGAACACGAAAGTCTGAGTGTATCAAGCCTGTGTCCTCAGTAGCTTGCTCCGTGGCAGCGAGGCCTGGACAACGTATGTCAGCCAAGAGCGATGTCTCAATTCATTCCATCTTCGCTGCCTCCGGAGAATCCTTGGCATCAGGTGGCAGGACCGTATCTCCAACGCAAAAGTCCTCGAGGTGGCCAACATCCCCAGCATACACACCCTACTGAGTCAGCGGCGCTTGAGAAGGCTTGGCCACGTGTGCAAAATCCCCAAGGACGCATTGTCCAGTGAGCTCGTCACTGGTATCAGACCCACCGACCACCCATGTCTCCGCTTTAAAGACGTCTGCAAACGCGACATGAAGTCCTGTGACATTGATCACAAGTCGTAGGAGTCAGTTGCCAGTGATCACCAGAGCTGGCGGACAGCCATAAAGGTGGGGCTAAAGAGTGGCGAGTCGAAGAGGCTTAGCTGTTGGCAGGAAAAAAGACAGAAGAGCAAGGAGAGAGCCAACTGTGTAACAGCCCCGATAACCAATTTTACCTGCAGCACCTGTGGAAGAGTCTGTCACTCTAGTCTTGGCCTTTATAGCCACTCCAGGCACTGCTTCACAAACCACTGACCACCTCTAGGCACTTACCCATTGTCTCTCAAGACAAGGAGGCCAAAGAAGAAGAAAGTATTTTTTCATTGAATGCTTTATTGTAATAGGGACAATATCTTCATGTTGCCACTTATATAACTGAATTAGCCTTTGTCTTTCAAACCTGGCAAGGTGTCTACCTGGATTCTTCAACGCGGGACAAAGTCCCTTTTGTCATTAAACTACAAGTGTCTCTGGAAAATTAACATAAGTTAGCCAGCTTTACCTTTCCTGACAATGTTTACAATTTTGGTTATTTAAATCCAAATTAAACACCATCTATCAAGAATTTATTGTTCATATCATTATCACCCAAGAAAGCTGAAATTCAGCAGATGGACCTTTTGAAAAATAAGTCCCCTGCCCCGAATGCATTTAAGCCACAGCTCATCAGACACACAAAACTCAAAAGTGCAGCATTTTGGGTAGTTTTGCAATTGCGTTATACAGCACAGAAACAGGCCCTTCGGCCCATCGTGTCTGTGCCAGCCATCAAGCACCTAACTATTCTAATCCCATTTTCCAGCACTTGGCCCGTAGCCTTGTATGCTATGGCGTTTCAAGTGTCATCTAATCAGGTGCATCAACACACAAATCTAGAAAATAGGTCCTCACTCAATCACAGAAGTCTAATTTCAATACCAAAACCAATGCTGCTTCTCATAAATCTGGAACATTGGTATGAAATGACAACGATCTGAAAACTCTATGATGTTGCTTCAACGTGCACAGCTGACCATCAGCTGCTGATTGCAGTCGTTGATTGATGGAGACTACCATACCAGCACGATGCCTGCGACAAGTCACAGCTGTCTGAATTATTAAGGACATGGCAGATGTAAACTGGAATTCCGTGAAACCAGCAACGTCCTGAGTAATAAATATGTTGCCAAAGAGCATTATTGCACTATATCCAGCACAATTAAAGAAAAACATTTTTATATAAATATGTTTTATATATATATATATTTTCTTCCCTTTCTTAGTCTCCCCAGACCACACACACCATTCCCAGATTCTGAGCAAGCAGTCAACCTGCTCCAAGGGCTCTGTAAATGACATTGTTCAGCTGGCTGATAGGACGTGTGCAAGAGTGGCCTGGAGTAACTTGTCTTCCAGTCTTTCCTTCTCTTCTACGTGAGAAAGAGTCTGTCCTTTATTCCAGCCCCCACCATCCCACATCTAAACAGTACTTGAAGATCACATGAGGAAGCTTCAGAAGTGAACTCATTGCCTACCAGTCTATGCACCGAATCTTAATTTATTTAATATTGTACCAAACATGATTAAATGCAAAACTATTTTGAAGTTGCTGCAACTAGAAGGGAAAAACAGAACTTTTACAACGAAAAAACATTTTTAACAGCCTTTAAGAGATATAAATATTGTGCCAGAATTTCAAAAACCTTAACGTTTTAAAAAATTAATGTATTTCTCTTTAGCCATATCCTCATCATTATTTGTACTCATTATTTTGTTGAAATCATATTATGAAAAAGCAGTTAAAGACCAGACAGGAAGGAATGGGGAAAGTATAAGTTTTTAGTTCCTCTTTAAAGAAATTGCAGTTCACAATTAGTTAATGCTTTTTCAGACTCAAAGCCACCCACTTTGCAATACAGGATTTGTTGTCTTGAGCATTTTTTAGTGGATCAAAGTAAACGGTAACTGCTTGAAGACATCTTTGCCTTCCCAGCAGAACTTATTTGAATCTATCCCACAATGAAACCAATGCCTGCTGACTTGCACTGTTTTCACAATGATTATGTAACTAATTTTTAGAGAAAAAAACTTCTAAAGAACTTCTTTCTGTTGATATTTCTCTAATTGGTTCCATCTTTCTGACTTGAACGGGTATAAAAAGAATTACCTTGACATGTTAATTTGTTACTTTTCAAATATCATGCTCCATGCAAAAGGTAACGTAATTCTTCAATGTAGCAAAAATAGCAGTTCAAACTTAGATGGCATAATCAACAATTAAAAAAAGACCATACCACTTTTAAAAAAAAAGACAGCATCTATATTTTTGTATCTTATTATTTTAATTCATTGGTCAGAGGGCCTTTATTAAGCAAGCAGTGTTGCCATTTTAAAATAGATAGAATTTTTAAGCATTTGCAACAGGGACCACAATGGAATATATCTTAATATTTTTGGGGATTGCTACGAAATGCTGCTAAAAAAAAACCCACGTTGATGACTAAATACATTAAAAATGTGCATAAACCAGACCTTCTAATCTCACTAAAAAAGCAGTCGCAATTTGGAATCTAGCGACAATGTTTGTTTTTAAATTGCATCGCTTAACTGCATCCATCAAGAGGTGCAATTACTGTTTAAGCCTGGAATTAACTTTAAATGTATACAGTGTAACCCTATACTACAGATTTGAAAGAATACTTTATTTAACTGAGCTTTAAATTCATAAGAATAAATTTAACACATCTTTATAACAAAAATGTTGCAAAACATTTTTAACTGCAAATTCAGCATGCTACTTTTTGTCTTTTAAAATCAATCTTGATACACACTCAGGCTTCCTGGAAGCAAAAAGCAACAGAAAACAAATCTGATTACATACTTAATGCACCACCTTCATTCAAATGAATGTGGGCAGAGGACATTCAGTACAAAAATCAATAGCCATCAACTTTTAGCTAGGCTCCAGTGAACAATGCTGTATTGATCTCCAGCTCTGAGGTCAATACTCAGCATAAAACTGAATATGCCAGTTGATATATTTTCAGATTTTGAAAATTTTCTTCAAGGGTACAATAGAGTCACAGTATATACCAAATAAGAGATAAAAACAAGAAATTCTGGAACCACTCAGCAGGTCTGGCAGCATCTGTGGAAAGAGAAGCAGAGTCAACGTTTCGGGTCAGTGACCCTTCTTCGGAACTAGCAAATATTAGAAATGTCAAAGGTTATAAGCGAGTGAGGCAGGGGTGGGGCAAGAGATAACAAAGGAGAAGGTGTAGATTGGACAAGGCCACATAGCTGACCAAAAGGTCATGGAGTAAAGGCAAACAATATGTTAATGGTGTGTTGAAAGACAAAGCATTAGTACAAATAGGGTGTTAACGGACTGAAGGTCGAACAGCAAGTACAAACATGAAAAAGAACAGTGGGTAAGCAAACTGAACAAACTAAGATGAAATGAAATAAACATTAAAAAAAAGTTCTAAAAAATGTAAAAAAGAAAAAAAACCAAAAATTTTTAGTTATTTTTTCCTTTTTACATTTTTTACAACTTTTTTTAAATGTTTATTTCATTTCACCTTAGTTTGTTCAGTTTGCTTACCCACTGTTTTTTTTCATGTTTGCACTTGCTGCTGTTCAACCTTCAGTCCGTTAACACCCTATCTGTACTAATGCTTTGTCTTTCAACACACCATTAACATATTGTTTGCCTTTGCTCCATGACCTTTTGGTCAGCTATGTGGCCTTGTCCAATCTACACCTTCTCCTTTGTTATCTCTTGCCCCACCTCTGCCTCACTCGCTTATAACCTTTGACATTTCTAATATTTGCTAGTTCCGAAGAAGGGTCACTGACCCGAAACGTTGACTCTGCTTCTCTTTCCACAGATGCTGCCAGACCTGCTGAGTGGTTCCAGCATTTCGTGTTTTTATTTCAGATTTCCAGCATCCGCAATATTTTGCTTTTACCAAATAAGAGATCCTGGGACTGATTAGAGAATAATGCATACCCAGCAGTGATTACACAAAGAATAATGTCATTGAATGGTTCAAATTACATCCTGAGCTGTAAAACCAAAGCTCTCAACTTATAACCATTCTGAAACCCTAATAGCAGACTTTGGTCTCGAAAACACTGCCATGTACAATGATTTCTATTTTTCTTCTCAGTAAGGGATGTTCATGCTGATGACTGGAACAGGTCTTGAGTATTCTAGGGCGGTGATAAATACTTCATTGTCAATTATAACATGGGTTCGATAAAGGCCAAAGATCCCTCTGCTCTGCTTCAATAATGTCCCTTAACTTCCAACCTGAGAAGAGCATGCCCATTGCACCAGTATGTCACTTTTCATTTGCCACACCAGGCAATGTGATTGACAATAGTGACAAACACTATTTGTGGAGAATTCTGCACAGAGTTCAAAACGAATAGGAACTAGGCTGAAATTCTCAAATAAATTTCACACAGATTGGATTTATCCCAGATTACATGGCATAAGTTAGTATCATGCAATAACCCACTGCAATTTTTTTTGACGATAAATGCTACAAATTTCGTGGAGCCATTTTTATGCACTTAGGGTTTTATTTGCTACTGATAGATGCCGTGCTAGACAACATAGGACCACGAGTAAGCAATTTAGCCCTTTGACTCTGTTCATTCATCAATGAGATCATGGCTGATCTGTGACCTAACTCCATATGCCCACCTTTGTCCCATATCCCTTATTACCTTTAGTTAACAAAAATCTATCCATCCCCCAGATTTAAAATTAACATACGCCACAGAATACAAGGCTACTGGCCAAGTGCGGGAAAATGGGATTAAATTAGATCGGTGCTAGATGGTCGGCACGGACATGATGGGCCGAAGGGCCTGTTTCTGTCCTGTATAACTCTATGACTCTATAACAATTGATCTAGCATCAATTGCCATTGGCAGAACAGAATTCTAAACTTCGTTCATTCCTAAAAGACTATGCCCTCCAGCCCTAGATTTCCCAACCAGTGGGAAAGGTTTCGATCTACCCTCCCTATTCCCCTTCATGTCTTGAAAATTTCTAACAAATCACCCCTTAACCTTCCAAATTCCAGGGAATACAACACTAGTTTCTCCCTCCAAAGCTAATATATCTTTCCTAAGGTGTGGTGCCCAGAACTGCTCATAGTACTCCAGGTGTGGTCTTACCAGGGCTTTGTACAGCTGTAGTATAACATCTACTCCTTTGTATTCTAGTCCTCTGGAAATAAAGGCCAGCATTCCATTAGCCTTTTGCATTATTTTCTATACCTGTTACTGACATTTTAATGATATATGTGCTTGGACCGCAAAGTCTCTTTGAACCTCCACTGATGGTAACTTTTCACCATTTAGAAAGCACTATCCTGTCCTTTATAGGTCCAAAGTGGATGACCTCACATTTGCCTACATTAAAATACTTTTGCCACTTAATCTGTTAATATCATAGAAGCATTGAACAGTATAACACAGGAGACGACCATTTGGTCCACCCTCCCACTCTTTCCCCATATCCCGGCATTTGTTTTTTTTCTTCAAGTATGTATCAAATTCCCTAATGAAGGCTACTATTGAATCTGTATCCACCACCCTATCAGACAGTGCATTCGAATTCCTAACCACTCATTGTGCAAAAAATTTTTCCTCATGTCATCTCTGGTTCTTTTGCCAATCACCTTAAATCTGTGCCCTCTGGTTATTGGCCCTTCAGCCATCGGAAACAGTGTCTCTTCATTTACTCCATCTAAACCCATCATGATTTTGAACATTTCTACTAAATCTACTCTGAGCCTTCCCTGGTCAACAGAGAACAACTCTAGCTTCTCCAGTCTATCCATGTAATTGTAATCCTTCATCCCTGAAAAGAAAAAAAGAATTACATTCATATAGCACCTTTCATGACCACCAGATGTCCCAAAGTACTTTACAGCCAGTGAAGTACTTTTGAAGTGTAGTCATTGCTGTAATGTAGGAAACGCGGCAGCTAGTTTTCAGGCAGAAAACTCCCACAAACAGCAATGTGATAATGATCAGATAGCTTGTTTTTGTCATGTTGATTGAGGGATAAATATTGGCTGGGTCACTGGGGATAACTCCCCTGGTCCTCTTCGAATTAGTGCCTTGGAATCTTTGATATTCCACCTGAGATGGCAGACAGGGCCTCAGTTTAATGTCTCAACTGAAAGACGGCACCTCTGTCAATGCAGCACTCCCTTAGTACTCGCTGGAATGTCAGCTTAGATTGTTGTGCTCAAGCCCTGCAGTGAGACTTGAACTCATGACTTTCTGACTCGGAGGCAAAAGTGCGACCAACTGAGCCACGGCTGATACCCTGGAATAGTTATAGTAAATTTCTTCTGTACCCTCTCCAAAGCCATCATGTCCTTCCTAAAGTATGATGCCCAGAACTGGGCGCACTACTCCAGCTGGGGCTGAATTAGTGTTTTATAAATGTTGAACATAACTTGCTGGCTTTTGTACTCTATTTATAAAGCCCAGGATCCCACATGCTTTTTTAAAAAAAACTGCTTTGTGAACCTAACATGCCAGTTTCAAAGATTTGTGCACAAGCACACCCAGGTCTTGTGCCCAGTGTAACTAGCATGTTATATCACAGCTGTACTGCGGGAGGACACCTCGGAGGGGTCATGCAGCGAGGCAATATAGGTGGAGCTCAGGAATAGGAAGGGTGCAGTCACGATGTTGGGGGTTTTCTACAGGCCTCCCAACAGCCAGCGGGAGGTAGAGGAGCAGATATGCAGACAGATTTTGGTAAAGTTAACAGGGTTGCAGTGGTGGGTGATTTTAACTTCCCCTATATTGACTGGGACTCACTTAGTGCTAGGGGCTAGGATGGGGCAGAATTTGTGAGGAGCATCCAGGAGGGCTTCTTGAAACAATATGTCGATAGTCCAACTAGGGATGGGGCCGTACTGGACCTGGTATTGGGGAATGAGCCTGGCCAGGTGGTCGAAGTTTCAGTAGGGGTGCAATTCAGCAACAGTGACCATAATTCCATATGTTTTAAGGTACTTGTGGCTAAGGATAAGAGTAGTCCTCGGGTGAAGGTGCTAAATTGGGGGAAGGCTAATTATAGCAATATTAGGCAGGAACTAAAGAATTTAGATTGGGGGTGGCTGTTTGAGGGTAAATCAACATCTGACATGTGGGAGTCTTTCAAACGTCAGTTGATTAGAATCCAGGACCAGCATGTTCCTGTCAGGAAGAAGGATAAGTTTGGCAAGTTTCGGGAACCTTGGATAACGCGGGATATTGTGAGCCTCGTCAAAAAGAAAAAGGAAGCATTCGTAAAGGCTGGAAGGCTAGGAACAGACGAATCCCTTGAGGAATATAAAGACAGTCGGAAGGAACTTAAGCAAGGACTCAGGAGGGCTAAAAGGGGTCATGAAAAGTCATTGGCAAACAGTATTAAGGAAAATCCCAAGGCTTTTTATACGTATATAAAGAGCAAGAGGGTAACTAGGGAAAGGGTTGGCCCACTCAAGGACAGAGAAGGGAATCTATGCGTGGAGCCAGAGGAAATGGGCGAGCTACTAAATGAGTACTTTGCATCAGTATTCACCAAGGAGAAGGACTTGGTGGATGATGAGCCTAGGGAAGGGAGTGTAGATAGTCTCAGTCATCTCATTATCAAAAAGGAGGTGGTGTTGGGTGTCTTGCAAAGCATTAAGATAGATAAGTCCCCAGGGCCTGATGGGATCTACCCCAGAATACTGAGGGAGGCAAGGGAGAAAATTGCTTGGGCCTTGACAGAAATCTTTGTATCCTCATTGGCTGCACTGGAAGGGTAGCAAGGATAATCCAGGAAATTATAGGCCGGTGAGCCTTACGTCAGTGGTAGGGAATTTATTAGAGAGGATTCTTCGGGACAGGATTTACTCCCATTTGGAAAGAAACAAACTTATTAGCGAGAGGCAGCATGGTTTTGTGAAGGGGAGGTCGTGTCTCACTAATTTGATTGAGCTTTTTGAGGAAGTGACGAAGATGATTGATGAAGGAAGGGCAGTGGATGTTATCTATATGGACTGCAGTAAAGCCTTTGACAAGGTCCCTCATGGCAGACTGGTACAAAAGGTGAAGACACACAGGATCAGAGGTGAGCTGGCAAGATGGATACAGAACTGGCTCAGTCATAGAAGACAGAGGGTAGCAGTGGAAGGGTGCTTTTCTGAATGGAGGGATGTGACTAGTGGTGTTCCGCAGGGATCAGTGCTGGGACCTTTGCTGTTTGTAGTATATATAAATGATTTAGAGGAAAATGTAGCTGGTCTGATTAGTAAGTTTGCGGACGACACAATGGTTGGTGGAGTTGCGGACAGTGATGAGGATTGTCAGAGGATACAGCAGGATATAGATCGGTTGGAGACTTGGGCAGAGAAATGGCAGATGGAGATTAATCCGGACAAATGTGAGGTAATGCATTTTTGAAGGTCTGATGCAGGTGGGAAGTATACAGTAAATGGCAGAACCCTTAGGAGTATTGACAGGCAGAGATCTGGGCGTACAGGTCCACAGGTCACTGGAAGTGGCAACGCAGGTGGATAAGGTAGTTAAGAAGGCATACGGCATGCTTGCCTTCATTGGTCGGGGCATAGAGTATAAAAATTGGCAAGTCATGCTGCAGCTGTACAGAACTTTAGTTAGGCCACACTTAGAATATTGCGTGCAATTATGGTCGCCACACTACCAGAAGGACGTGGAGGCTTTGGAGAGGGTACAGAAGAGGTTTACCAGGATGTTGCCTGGTCTGGAGGGCATTAGCTATGAGGAGAGGTTGGATAAACTCGGATTGTTTTCACTGGAACGACGGAGGTGGAGGGGCGACATGATAGAGGTTTACAAAGTTATGAGCTGCATGGACAGAGTGGATAGTCAGAAGCTTTTTCCCAGGGTGGAAGAGTCAGTTACTAGGGGACATAGGTTTAAGGTGCGAGGGGCAAAGTTTAGAGGGGATGTGCGAGGCAAGTTCTTTACACAGAGGGTGGTGAGTGCCTGGAACTTGCTGCTGGGGGAGGTGTTGGAAGCAGGTACGATAGCAACGTTTAAGAGGCATCTTGACAAATACATGAATAGGATGGGAATAGAGGGATACGGATCCTGAAAGTGCAGAAGGTTTTAGTTTAGGCAGACATCAAGTTCGGCGCAGGCTTGGATGGCCGAATGGCCTGTTGCTGTGCTGTACTGTTCTTTGTATTGTCTCTCCTCATTCTTCCTACTAAAATGTATCACCTCAAACTTTCTGCATTGAATTTCATCTGCCATATATCCTCTTGCAGTCTATTACTATCTTCAATATTTTGTTGCAATTTCATGCTTCCATCTATATTCCTTAAAATGCCCCCTATCTTTATATCATTGGAAAACTTGGATATATGGCTTTGTTTTCCATCATGTCGTTCCAAACATTTGTCCACATTGAAATCCATTTGCCATAGTTTTGCCTACTTAATGTACCTTGTTCAGTTGCTCAATTATGACGTGCACAGTGAAAGATTCATGGTTTTGATATAATCAATAAAAGTCAAGAGTGATGTTTTTGAATCAACCATTGGAACATATGCTAAGTAAAGGGTCCATGTGATTTGAAGTGCAAAAAGATGCTCTATCTGAATTCTGAGATCATTCCATGGGGACTTAATTTTTATCATATCTATAATAGACAATTTTGAAGACCGATTTTATTTGGAATGTGTGTGTATTTGTGTGGCAAGGCCAGTCATTGTTTGACTGGTACAAAAAAATTTAAAACCATAAATGAAGCTGCCATCATTGTTTGGTCTACTGCTGGTCTATGGCTACAAAACTACAACTTAGACTGAGCTAAAAGTACAAATTTAACTGAGCTTTGATCTTTTCTTCTGGAGATGCGAGCTTTACTTGCATTGGTATGTTTCATTTTCAACAGGGAGGAAGGAAAGTTGGTTCCAGTTTTGTTGTTTGTTTTATTTTGGGATGTGGGAAATCATATAGGACATATTGTAACCTACATGTTTTTGGGAGTGAAACGTTTCCCAATAAAAAAAAACTATATGAGCTATATCATAGGGAGCTGTTTTCAACTTTAATGGCAATGAGCTGAGCTCATTAATCAGCTGAGCAGCACTTTGCCTACAGGCACTTGAAACACACGAGCAGTAAACTAAAAAGTACTGATACATTGCTAGCTATATACTTCATTAACCCTCATGAGAACTTAAAAAACTCAAGATTGGGACCTTTAAATTAATCATAACATGTATAAAGGTGCCCAGAACCGAGAAATTAATGTAACTTTCAATACAAGCCACACAAGTACCACTGCAATCAGTGTGATGAATTTGCTCCAACAATAGTATGTTGCGGGGTGTGGTGAGGGGGGGGGGGGGGGGTGAGACTTTGAGGAAAACTTGGGCGTGATGGTTTTCCCTTGCACCTGTTGCCCTTGTCCTCAGTGATGGAGGTTGCAGGTTGGAGAGGTGCTGCCGAAAAAGTGTTCGGTCGTTGCTGCAGCGCATCTGTAGATAGTACACACTGGAGCCAGTGTGCCAATGGTAGATGTTTAGGCTAGTGGATGAGGTGTCAAGCAAGTGGACTTTTTTTCCCCAGATGGTTTTGAGCTTCATGAGTATTGTTGCAGCTGCACCTATCTAGGCAAGTGGTCAGTATTCCATCACATTTCTGACTTGTGCCTTGCATGTGGTGGAGAAAGTTTGGGAAGAAATGTGGTGGAGTCACTTGCCCCAAAATATCCAGCCTCTGGCTTGGTCTAATATCCACAGTATTTATGTGGCAGGCCCACTTGAGGTTCTGGTCAATGGTGACCCAGGATAGTGATAGTGGGAGCTCAGTGATAAATGTCAAGGGAAAGTGGGTAAACTCCCTTTTTATTTTTATTTATTTATTTAGAGATACAGCACTGAAACAGGTCCTTCTTTTGTTGGAGGTGGCCATTGCCTGGCACTTGCGTGGCGTAAATATTACTCGTCACTTATTAGAACAAGCCTGGATGTTGTTTAGGTCTTGTTGCATGCAGATATGAACTATATTATCTGAGGAATTGTGATTGGAGCTGAACCCTGTGCAATCAGTTCACAGCCCCACTTCTGACCATATAACGGAGGGAAGGCCATTGATCAATCAGCTGAAGATAGTTAAGCCTATCTTCAGTGATGTCTTGGGGCTTGGATGATTGGCCTTCAACAAGCACAACCATCTTCCATTGTGCCACATATGATTCCAGCCACTGGAAGAATTTCACCGATCCTTCCTGACTTTTGTTTCACTAGACTCCTTGGTGCCACGCACAGTTGAATGCTGACTTGATGCCAAGGACAGTCACTCACCTTGCCTTTGGAATTCAGCTCACGTCTGTTTTCACCAAACCTGTGATGAGGTCGAGAGCAGAGTGGTCTTGGCAGAACTGACTAGATTCAATCTCCTGAATACTAAAAACATGACTAATTGGAGAAAATATTAGATCGTGATTAGAACCCAAACTAAGCATCGTTGAGCAGGTTATTGGTGAGTCAGTGTTACTTGATAGCAATGCTGAAGACTTATTCTATCTCTTTGCCGATGATTGGAACTAGGCTGATAGCGAGTTAAATGGTTGGGTTGGATTTGGCCTGCTTTTTGTTTAGAACTCTTTTAACATCATTTTCATGTGCCACCAGCCTGACGACAGTTCTATAAACAGATGGTGTCCCTCATCATCTAAAACCTGTGCCTTTCACACTGTGCCTTACTTAGTGCAACCCAGGGATAACATGCCATATTTAGCAGTGATATGGTGCACTTATATTATGCCTCAGCAAATAGTACAAACAATTTTTACAACTTAAATTGTAGTTTCACCTTTTCCAATTCTGAAACTCAAGAAGCTGACTGCACACAAAGGCAAATACTTCAGTTCCAATGCCATATAAAACATTCTTTCAAAATTGGAATATGGCCATGGGCTGGGATGTAGAAATTTACTTCTCTGCTTCATTTCCTAGTTTCCCACAACACAACAGATTATGTTCCTGAAAATTACCCAAATAGTTAAAAGACTGATAAGTCACTTGAGAAGTACAAAATGAACATTACTGCAGGCAATTCCTGATTCTGTTGCACCAACACAAATGTAGCCAATTAAATCCTACAGAACAAATTAATAATGTGAGAAAATGAAGTACAGCAATAAAATTCTATTTGCTGCTATTAAAATAAGTGATATTAATACCCTGGTTTCTAAAAGTATGTCCCATGCTAAGTAATATAGTACAAGGAAAATATGTGGAAGTATGTTACAAAACAATCACAACCCATGAGTCCCAACGAACCAGTAAACGTTGCTGTCACTAGGCATATTTAGCAGTTTGTTACAATACTTTTATAGTTCTTGGGTAATAGTCATTGCAAACTGCTCCCAGTAGCAACATATTTCACAAACAGGACTGCCCATGGAAAGTTGCATTCCTAATCTATCTGAAATGGCATACAAAGCTCATGGAAGGTCTATACGGCTGACATCAAAAGTGCCTTTTCTGGCTTGTCTGATTTGACTGATTGCCAAAATCCAAAATGACGTGCATGATAAAATGCTAGCAGTGTGTGCCCTTTATATTTACCACTATTGGTACTTTTTTTCCAGAGGCAGTCAGTGAAATCCAGGTTACTGAAGCATTTTGCTGCCTTCCATAGTATATGCCCTCCACTTATACTAAAGGTTTTCAGTCAACGGTGTTCTTGCCATCGTAGAGAAACTCCAGGGAGTATTAAATTTGTACTTCACACTGTTCCATCCCTTCCCCTGCAACTCCAACAGCACTACCAGTGACAGGCCAATACTTCACTCGTGTTCTACAGTTCTCTCTAACCATAACTCAAGTTTGGATGAGAAAAATGTATAACTCCGTTTTCCCCATTTCAGGAATGTAGTACATATACCTCACGATGGCGGGGCGGGGTGAGGAGGGCAGGAAATCACTGACCTGACACATTGGGTGGAATTTTACAGGCAATGGGAGGCAGGCTTGGGTGCATGCGGGGAGTTAAATCCTCTAAAAGTGAGGTTGAGTCAGGATCTCGACATCATCCTGCCCACGTCCAGGTTTCACCTGGGCGGGTTTGAAGGTGAGCGGGGAACATGCTCCCAGACAGCTGTCGGGTAAGGCATTTAAATATTCAACTAGGTAATTAAGTTCTGTTTTAACCACGGACTCTGGATTGAATAGCCAGCGAAGCTATTTCCCGAGCTGTTCGCAACTCGCAAGGTTAACGGAGTGCATCTTCAGTGAAACTGACAGGTTGGGAAGGCTCTGATCAGTGTAACTGAAGTGTTGCAGCCATGCCCAGGAGAGACGCTACTGCTCACAGCACTCCTTCTTAATGTCTGATTTCAGTGCTTGATGATTGCCAACTTCTTGGAAGTCACTTCACTTGTCTAGACTTCACACATCTTCAGCTGCACTTCCCTGCTGCCAGCCTTCAGCAAGGCACAGGAGCAGCTTATGCAACTCGACCTTGCACCTCTGATGAAGAACAACAGGAGCACCAGCAGGAGCAACACAAGCACCATCTGCTTTCTCCTCAGCCACATGCTATTCCACAGGGCAGTGGGGATGAATACAGTGATCCAGCTCCAAGCAGGCAAGTCGAACACAGGACCTACGGGCTCTCAACATGTGTGAGCACCAGTGCCTCAGAAGGCTCAGGTTTTCATGGCAGGCCTTTGGTGTCATCTGCAGCCTCCTGGAACAAGACCTCCTTCCCAGTAGACCAGGTGGGCACATTTATTTTTCCACTCATTTATGGGATGTGGGCATCGCTGGCTAGGCCAGCATTTATTGTCCATCCCTAATTGCCCTTCAGAAGGTGGTGGTGAGCTGCCTTCTTGAACCACTGCAGTTCATGTGAGGTGGTACACCCACAGTGCTGTTCGGAAGGGAGTTCCAGGATTTTGACCCAGCGACAGAGAAGAAACGGCAATATAGTTTCAAGTCAGGATGGTGTGTGACTCGGAGGGGAACATACAGGTGGTGGTGTTCCCAGGCATTTGCTGCCCTTGTCCTTCTAGTTGGCAGAGGTCGTGGGTTTGGAAGGTGCTGTCTAAGGAGCCTTGGTGCATTGCTGCAGTGCATCTTGCAGATGGTACACACTGCTGCCACTGTGCGTTGGTGGTGGAGGGAGTGAATGTTTGTGGATTGGGTGCGAATCAAGCGGGCTGCTTTGTCCTGGATGGTGTCGAGCTTCTTGAATGTTGTTGGAGCTGCACCCATTCAGGCAAGTGGAAAGTATTCCATCACACTCCTAACTTGTGCCTTGTAGATGGTGGACAGGCTTTGGGAAGTCAGGGGGTGAGTTACTCACCGCAGGATTCCTAGCTTCTGACCTGCACATGTAGCCACAGTATTTATATGGCTACTCCAGTTCAGTTTCTGGTCAACAGTAACCGTAGGATGTTGATAGTGGGGGAATTCAGTGAACGTAATGCCATTGAATGTCAAGGGGAGATGGTCAGATTCTCTCTTGTGGGAGATGGTAATTACCTGGCACTTATGTGGCGCAAATGTTACCTGTCACTTATCAGCCCAAGCCTGGATATTGTCCAAATCTTGCTGCATTTCTACACGGACTGCTTCAGTCACTGAGTCGTCGCGAATGGTGCTGAACATTGTGCAATCATCAGCGAACATCCCCACTTCTGATCTTATGATTGAAGGAAGGTCATTGATGAAGCAGCTGAAGATGGTTGAGCCTAGGACACTACCCTGAGGTACTCCTGCAGTGATGTCCTGGAGCTCAGATGATTGACCGCCAACAACCACAACCATCTTCCTTTGTGCTAGTTACAACTCCAACCAGTGGAGAGCTTTCCCCGATTCCTATTGATTTCAGTTTTGCTCGGGCTCCTTGATGCCATACCCGGTCAAATGCTGCTTTGATGTCAAGGGAAGACACTCTCACCTCATCTCTCGAGTTCAGTTCTTTTATTCATGTTTGAACCAAGGCTGTAATGAGGTCAGGAGCTCAGTAGCCCTGGCAGAACCCAAACGGAGCATCACTGAGCAGGTTATTGCGAAGCAAGTGCCACTTAATGGCACTGCTGATGACACCTAACATCACTTAACTGATGATCAAGAGTACACTGATGGGGTGGAAATTGGTCGGGTTGGACTTGTCCTGCTTTTTGTGTACAGGACATACTGGGCTATTTTCCACATTGCCGGGTAGATGCCAGTGTTGTAGCTGTACTGGAA
Organism: Heterodontus francisci; assembly: GCF_036365525.1. Lineage (NCBI taxonomy): Eukaryota > Metazoa > Chordata > Chondrichthyes > Heterodontiformes > Heterodontidae > Heterodontus > Heterodontus francisci. The sequence goes on along the minus strand of NC_090383.1, from coordinate 93,272,165 downwards.
CAGCTTGGCTAGGGGCATGGCAAGTTCTAGAGCACAGGTCTTCAGTACTATTGCCAGAATATTGTCAGGGCCTTTGCAGTATCCAGTGCCTTCAGTCGTTTCTTGATATCACGTGGAGTGAATAGAATTGGCTCAAGTCTGTCATCTGTGATGCTGGGGACTTCAGGAGGAGGCCGAGATGGATCATCAACCCGGCACTTCTGGCTGAAGATTGTTGCAAATGCTTCAGCCTTATCTTTTGCGCTGATGTGCTGGGCTCCCCCATCATTGAGGATGGGGATATTTGTGGAGCCACCTCCTCTAGTTAGTTGCTTAATTGTCCACCACCATTCACAGCTGGATGTGGCAGGACTGCAGAGTTTAGATCTGATCTGTTGGTTATGGGATCGCTTAGCTCTATCGCATGCTGCTTACACAGTTTGGCACGCAAGTAGTCCTGTGATGTCGCTTCACCAGGTTGACACAACATTTTCAGGTATGCCTGGTGCTGCTCCTGGCATGCCCTCCTGCACTCTTCATTGAACCAGGGCTGGTGCCTGGCTTGATGGTAATGGTAGATGGAGGGATATGTCGGGCCATGAGGTTACAGATTATGGTGGAGTACAGTTCTGCTGCTGCTGATGACTCACAGCGCCTCATGGATGCCTAGTTTTGCATTGCTAGATCTGTTTGAAACCTATCCCATTTAGCACAGTGATAGTGCCACACAACATGATGGAGGATATCCTCAATGTGAAGGCAAGACTTAGTCTCCACAAAGACTGTGCGGTGGTCACTCCTACCAATACTGTCATGGCCAGATGCATCTGCGGCAGGCAGATTGGTAACGACGAGGTCAAGTATGTTTTTCCCTCTTGTTGGTTCCCCCACCACCTGCCGCATACCCAGTCGAGCAGCTATGTCCTTTAGGACTTGACCAGCTCGGTCAGTAGTGGTGCTACCGAGCCACTCTTGGTGATGGACATTGAAGTCCCCCACCCAGAGTACATTCTGTGCCCTTGCCACCCTCGGTGCTTCCTCCAGGTAGTGTTCAACTTGGAGGAGTATTGAGTCATCAACTGAGGGAGGGTGGTAGGTGGTAATCAGCAGGAGGTTTCCTTGTCCATGTTTGACCTGATGCCATGAGACTTCATGGGGTCCGGAGTCAATGCTGAAGATTCCCATGGCAACTCCCTCCTGACTGTATCCCACTGTGCTGCCACCTCTGCTGGGTCTGTCCTGCCGGTGGGACAAGACATACCCGGGGATGGTGACGGCAGTGTCTGGGACATTGTCAGGTATGTTTCTGTGAGTATGACTATGTCAGGCTGTAGTCTGTGGGACAGCTCTCCTAACATTGGCACAAGTCCCCTGATGTTATTAAGGAGGACTTTGCAGGGTCGACAGGGCTGGGTTTGCCGTTGTCGTTTCCAATGCCTGGGTTGATGCCGGGTGGTCCGTCCGGTTTCATTTTTATTGACTTTATAGCGGTTAGATACAACTGAGTGGCTTGCTAGGCAATTTCAGAGGGCATGTAAGAGTCATCCACATTTCTATGGGCCTGGAGTCACATGTAGGCCAGACCAGGCAAGGACAGCAGATTTCCTTCCCTAAAGGACATTAGTGAATCAGATGGGTTTTTACAACAATCGACAATAGTTTCATGGTTTAACAGCTTTAATTCCAGAATTATTAATTGAATTCAAATTCCACCTTCTGCTGTGGTGGGATTTGAACTCATGTTCCCAGAGCAACACCCAGGGTCTCTGGGTTACTAGTCCAGTGACAATACCACTACACCACCGCCTCCCCTTAATCAGGGAACTCAGAAGCAGAAATTTAATGCTGTGGCACAGTTCAAGAGCCAAGGCAAAACCCAAGGAGATTCTGCTAATGATCCAGCTAATGATCCCGCCATTTAGCCAGGGGCTATGTTGAGAAAATTCTGCCCGTTAACTCAGTTTCTCTCTCCACAAATGCTGCCAGATCTGCTGAGTATTTCTAGCATTTTCCTTTTTTCTCAACCGCGAATATCACCCCCCACCCCACCCCAACATGGCTGACGGGGCTCTGGACCATGTCCGTTCCATTTCCCACACTTCTGTTCTCAGCTATTTCTCCTCCATACCAGAACCATGATAGGGTTCCCCTTGTCCTCACCTTCCACCCCACCAGCCTCCGCATTCAACGCATCATCCTCTGCCATTTCTGTCGCCTCCAGTGTGATGCGATCACCAAACACATCTTCTCCTCCCCTCTCCTTTCAGCCTTCCGAAGGGACCGTTCCCTCCATAACACTCTGGTCCATTCCTCAGTTACCCCCAATACCCTCTCCCCTTCTCACGACACCTTCCCATGCAAGTGCAAGAGATGCAACACCTGCCCTTTTACCTCCTCCCTTCTCACTATTCAAGGCCCCAAACACTACTTCCAAGCGAAAGAGCAATTTACTTGTACTTCTTTCAATTTAATATATTGCATTCACTGCTCATGATGTGGTCTCCTCTACATCGGGGAGACCAAATGCAGATTGGGTGATCGCTTTGCAGAACACCTATTTCAGTCTGCAAGTTTGACGCCGATCTTCAGTTGCCTGTCATTTTAATTCTCCGCTCCATTGCCACTGACCATTTTGTCCTAGGCCTCCTATACTGTTCCAATGAAGCTCAACATAAGCTCAAGGAACAGCACTTCATCTTTTGACTGGGCACTTTACCGCCTCAATTTCCTATCATAACCGCTGCTTTTTTCTATTGGTGGTGATTTTTGCCTCCTCTAGACACATTTTTTATTCCTTGGCACATTACCATCTCTTTTTGCTTTCACTATCATCTCTTTTGTCAATCAATCCTTCTGTCTTCCACCCTATCACAAACCTTCCTGTGTGTTCTTCTCTCCCCTCCCCACTTTCCCTGCCTGGTTTAATAACTATTACATCTCTAAGTACTATCAGTTCTGATGACAAAGGGTCACTGACCTGCAATGTTAATTCTGTTTCTCTCTACACAGATGTTTCTGACCTGCTGAGTATTTCCAGCATTTTCTGTTTTCACCACAGTAGTACTGCCTGTTCAGGATGCCAACTGTATTTTTACTAACTTATTTATTATAACTCATATGTACAAAGCTATAGTCCCCACCACCCTTCTGTATGGCACCGAGTCATGGGTCCTATACCGTTGTCATGTATGCCTTCTAGAGCGCTTCCATCAGCGCTACCTCCGTACATCCTCAAGTTGCGCTGGCAGGACCACACCACAAACACTGAAGTCCTGGAAACAGCCAACATCACCAGTATTGAGATCATCCTCCTGCAAAGCCAACTGCATTGGGTGGGTCAAATTGCCTGGATGGACGACAGTCGCCTGCCCAAGATCGTGTCGTATGGAGAGCTGATCGCTGGTATACGGGACAGAGGGGCCCCATGCAAACGTTTCAACAACTCCTTGAAGAAATCCATCTCTGTGCGCCACATTGACCATCGCCAGTGTGAAGCGCAGGCCATAGATCGCGATGCCTGGAAACACTACATCAGGAGGACTACAGACACCTTTGAGACAGAGCGAAGAACCAGCATGAAAGAGAAAAGGAGGAGATGGATAGATCCAATTGCCTCCAGCAGCGACTACACCTTCACTTATACCCGCTGTGGGAGAATCTGCCAGTCACAGATAGGCCTGATGAGCCACTAGCGGGCCTGCAACCAATGAGTACAAACTTCCCAAAATCTTTGTCTGCGAAGAAATGCCAAGAGATTTATTACGCTACTACACTAGTGCAGTTCATTATACTACTACTGTACTTCAAGTTGCTCCCACCAGTACAAACATCAATGACAAATTATAACTACTAGTTCATCTTAGTGATAAAATGTATAACTACTAGCTTCATAAATAATCTGGGTTCGGTTGTTGGGGAAGTGGGTGGGGGGAGGGTGAATGGAGAGTTTGTGGATGATGAAAGAATTTGTGCCAATGTTAGGAAAATGGAGAACAAGTTTCTGCAAGCACATTTAGATGTGCTGGGAGAATGAGCTGTACTCTGGCTAGTGAAGTGCAGTGTTACGCATGTGGGAAGAACACCAAGTATTTTACATGGAACAGAACTGAAATCGGTTGAGACAAAAAAGGATCTTGGCGTTATAGTTCACGACTCTCTAAAGGTCAATGCCGAGATGCCATACAAAGGCAAATAGGGTATTAGGCCGTAGTAACAGGACTATTCGATATAAAATAAAATACACCATTTTAGCCTTGTACAAAACTTTGGTTTGACCACATTTAGAATACTGTGTCCAATTTTGGCCCCCTCATATAGTGACTGATATAGAGGATTTGGAAAGGGTTCAGAATAAAGCCAGAAGAATGATTCCACTTATATAACCATAGTTATTTAGATTGGCTTAAAAAGCGTGTTTATTCACTTTGGGTGATTTGATATTGGCTATTCATTATTCTTCAATCTCTGCTAATACCACCCTGGAACTATTTGCTGCAATGTGCACAGGAAGTGTATGAAATGATTTGTTCTTTGATTTTCCCTTCTTGCCTATTGGAAAAGTGCCTTCCCTAAGGCTGTTGACACACCATGTAAGATAACATGGGCAGGAAACTGCACCCAACCAGTACATGGCACATTCAAGGGGGTATACAAAGGACAATGATATAGAACAATTAGGTGAAATGGAACCATGTAACAAGACAAGTGCTTTTGTTTTAAAGTAGTTTACCAGGATTTTCACTTGTATACATTACATATATTTAATATGAACTATAAGCTTTTAATTTTTTTAAGATGGCGTTCCTTTAAAGATATTAAAAGTTACCAACCCATTACTGCAGTGTCAATGAGTCATTCTGTCTTACTACTTAATCATTCCCAGCAAAGCTATTTAAGAAGTGAGAATATCAAGTTCATCACATTAATGCAACTTGATACGCCATTACGTCTCTACCGTTGCACCAAGAGAATTCATAATGATGCAACACAATCACTTAAAAAACAAAACATTAAAACCATAGCTTGCGCTTTGTTTCATAGAATTTGTGATTGATCTATACACAATACCAAGCCACAAAGTCAAACCATCAGTATGAGCAAACAACATTTTTAGAAGGTTACACTGAAAGCTCATCTCCAACGGAATGAAAATGCTCAAGCTGTAACTGTCTGTGACTGAGCTGTATTTGCAATAATATTTACCATGTAATAATAACACAATTCCCCCTTATGCATGATTAACTACGAGTTAAACGTAATATGCGAATATGAAACTACAACTCAACTATAATGTATTAGTGCACATTTTTAAAAGCAGTTCTTTATTCACAGCCAAAAATGCATTTAACAAATGTTCTATATTTCTGTAGCTTTCCCAAATTATAATTTCTAAGATTTAAGATCAGAAATTATTTTAATACTTTACAAAATACAAAATGCATATTTTAAAACATGCAAAAAAATTCAGAATGCAAAAACTGTAAACTAATCTAGGCTGATTATTTTGAAGTTCACAGATTCAGTAATAGGGAAGTTGTGTTTATAACGCAACATAATTATAAACAGTATTCAAACCAAGAAATAATTCAAGTTCACATCACGATGAGAAACATAAGGGAGAAAAAGAATTTCAAGTTCAGAAAAATTGAGAAAATCATTAACTGTAGCTAAATATGTTGTAAAAAGTTTTTATGACAACATTTCAATAAATTGCCTTTACCAGACTTATTGCTGACTAAACTGGAATTCCAGTCACCTTAGTGTACATTCCTGTAAATCAGTGGCTAAAAATAATTTGGTAAAAACAAACACATTCAGTCACAAGACCTCTTATAACTTCAGGTCCTAAGTCATCAAAATCATTGACTCTTTGTCCTACAACATTCAACGCTACTTTCATCTTCAAACAGCATTAGATTACTGCCTTGAAATCACTCTAGGGTATTTGTTCAAAATCTATTCACTTTACATTGTGGCTTCATTATTTGGATTAAGAATCTATGGGTGATGGATGATTAGTAAGTGGTGTGATAGGTGGGGAGGACCTGGTGCATGGCAGAATATGGACAGCAGAAGTTTGGATGAGCTGAAGTTTACAAACGATGTACAATAGGAGGCTGTCCAGGAGAGCATTGGAATAGTCGTCTCAAAATGAGAAAGGCATATCTGAGAGTTTCAGCAGCAGCATGGCTTATGTGTGGCTGGTATTTTAGAAGTGGAAGTAAGTGATCTTTGTTATGGTGAGGATATTGGACTAGAAGCTCAGCTCAGGGCTGAAGTTGTGAATGGCCTGGTTCAGCCTGAGATAGTGGTCAGAGTGGCGTGGCAGGGACCCGAGATGATGACCCAAGATTTACCAATGTTTAGCAGAAGAAACTGCAGCCCCTCCAAGACTAGATGTTGCACAATAAGTCTGACAACACAGAGACAACATACCCCCCTGCTCTCATGCCCATATTTCCGTCCTTGGACTGCTGCAGCATTCCCATGATCATCAACGGAAGCTCGAGGAGCAGCACCTGATCTTTCAATTTGGCACTCTACAGCCTTGCGGACTCAAACTTGAGTTCAACAATTTCAGAGCATGACTGGCCTTTTAAAAAAAATATATTTTTCAACCATGTGCCTGTTTTCTCATGTGGTTAGAGCTGCTTATTACTCTGCCATTAACACTCTCTCTCGACTACTGCTTTGTCTTTCACCACAAGCATTAACACGATCTTTGGCTTTTGTCCCATGACAGCTTTGTTATTTAATCTCTCCTGCCCTTTGTCCTATCACACACCCTACATTTTGTTCTCTTCCCCACCAGCACCCCCCACTTCACTTGCTTCAAACCTAATTCTTTTCTAACCTTTGCCAGTTCTGATGAAAGGTCACAGATCTGAAACGTTAACTCTGCTTCTCTCTCCACAGTTGCTGAGTATTTCCCGCACTTTCTGTTTTCATTTAACACAGAAACAAACTTTTCTGTATCCAGTTTAAGTAATAACAATTATCAATATAACTGAAACCTAAAAATCTGAAGATACATGCTAGTGAAAATATTAAATCTGAGTCTGTCAGTGCATCCTTAAAAATCAGTTTGTAATAATTATAATCAACTTCACCAACCTCTCCTTGCCCTAATTTCTGCCTTTTGAATACTCCTATGTAAGCAGTGACACCAATGCTAAGGCAAAAGCACCTCTTGGAGGAAAAACTGAGGCCAACACTAAGAGAGTTGTGTCAGCCTCTAAATGCATCAACAAAGTCTTTCTTGTGAGGAAGCTTTGAGGAAACTAAGGAAAATCTGGTATCCTTCACAGACAATATGCATTCCCGATTTGACTCCTTGTGTATTACTTTCATTGACTTGGTGAAATCCATAAGAACTATGATCCTGTGCATAGTGAGGCAGACTAGAACGTCACAAATAGTGGCGAGACAAGGGCCTGATTTCGAATGTCACTGCCCAACTAGAGGCTAGTGGGAATAGAAATGGGTAGAGGAGGAGGATGTTTAAGACAAATTGCCTGATGATGCATTGTTTTAACAAATCTAGATATTCTTGTCTGCCTCGCATTATCTCCAAGGGTTTAGATAGATAGAAGCTGCCATGGTTGAACCTCAACATTCTAAATCAATCCAAAATTGCCCCTGAAATAAATCAACATCAAATACTTGCATACTATTTCTCTTTCCTACAGAATAATTGCATTGTTGCTAGTAACTCTGTTGCTCAAATATGATCATTCAAACGGAAACAACGAGAACATTTATGTGCCTAAATTAAACTAGAGCTGATGAGTACCAATTTGGCTTTGAGCATTTGCTTAATAGGAAAACTCCATTGATACGGCTACACATTTGACTAGTTGTATAGGTAATACTTCTAATCTAGCATCTGATCACAATCATATTCCCTAACATGAGAAAGACTTTCAATAAATCTTTCTCACGCGCATCTCAATTGTGCTTTGTAGGCACATATTTTTGCGAAGTCACAGAGGAAAGATTCTATTGCAATGTCCATGTTACTATTTTTAACTAGATCCGGGTATTTATGAGCAGTCAGTCAATCACACAACAGTATGTCTACAGCACTAATAAAACCCTAAGGTTCTGAGTTGATAACTATTCTGTGATTTTGCATTTTTTTCTCTTTATAATATTCATCATCATTTAAGTTCCTGAATATTGTTTAATACAAAAGAGTACCTATCTCACACATTTTGAAGTTGCAAAAAATGGATATTTGAATTTGCAAAAATACACTGTATACTTCATTTAATCAAAGGCAACTGTAGCGATGGAATTGGTATTAGACTTCAATAATTTCACATTTCATGTTATTTAATTTGGTTTCACCTGAAATCTTCAGATTACTGCCACTCAACCCTGCACCCACCTTTCTCACCACTCCCTGTTCAAATCCATGTTAAATATGTCCTAATGGCACCAAGACTGCCCTGGTCAACAACATCCTGAGTAACTGTGACTGAGTGAGGTATCCCACTTGCCCTCATTTACCTTTTCACTGCCTTTGACATGCTTAATCATTCCACTTGCCTAACCACAGTTGGCCGCCAAGGCACTAGTTCTAGTTCCATTACTAATTGAAACAACAGTCAGTTAACACTGGTAACATCAAGGCAATTGTGTTCAGCCCCCATCGGATATTTCACGCCTCAAATTTCACCTCCTCTTTATTTGCTTGCTCAAACCTGAACCTCCGAAACATCATCTCAAGCCTCGATTTCTCCAATAGCCCTGTTTGCTTTCCTGGCTGTGCTCTACATAAACTCATCTAGATCTGTGGCCAGTATTCTGCATTGCACAAACTTCCATATACCCATTACTTACGTCCTTGCCAACCATCACTGCCTTCCTGTTCCTTATTCCTCATCTTCAAAGTCCTCAGTGCTCTTGCTTCACCTGACGAACATATGAAAAAGGAGCGTGTTCCATTCCAGCATGGTGACTTTCACACATCGTCTTCACATTACTACACTCTACAATTTCCTTCCTACACCTCTTCACTTCACCACATCTCCCAATCTTTAAAAGCCTCCTCACAACTTACCTTTGTCCCTGCTTTTAGTCACCTCCCTTAACTTCTTACCTTTTCCCTGCTCTGAGCCTACAATCTTAACACAACATTCCGAATATATTTTGCTGTGAACGTGAAAGTTGCTTTATGAATGCAAGTCATTTTTGTTGGAGACTCTGCTGCTAACCTCAAACAGCTTTAGTTCAAGGATGCAATTAGTATTGTGCTGCAATAGAAAATGGAATAAGTGTCACAACAGAAAATTACTCGGTGTAATTGTTCTCAGCTACCTACTTCTCTATTGCTGCTCCCTGAAGAATCGAAATAAAAGAGACTTGGAAGGGACATTATAATACCAGTGAACACAAAGCTTCCAGTTCTGTGGAAGGAGCAACTAATCTGGCACAGTCCACCAAATCCCTCTGAATAGTGGTGTTCATCAAGCACATTTTGAAAATAACTATTCAACTGCTAAGAACAGTTTACGTCACAGACTTCATTTCACAAGCTTCCAGCACACAAATTCTGTTGAAACTTAATTACTTTCTGTTGCAACTTTTGAGTCATCGCTGAAAACTATCACAGCTAAAGTTTTATCTCCACAACGCTCTCACATGCAATATCATAGGGATGAAAGGAAGCACTGATATCTATGGAGATCAACTTTTATAAAAATGCAGCATCCCAATCAATGATTTTGTTAAAAACGTCATTTCCCCTCCTTTCAGTCGTGTGCTAACAGCATCAGACTAAACTAACTTTCCATTACCAAGGTTGCTTCAGCAATGTGTTTATACATATACATGCAATTAAAAATCGAGAACTGATGAACAGAATGTTACAAGGTGACATCACTCTACTTAAATATACACATCTGTTGCCTGCCCCTAGCAGGGCTCTTACAATTTTAACTTGTTAACTTCAGGACATTCTAACAAGGTTTTAAAGAAAAAACTGGTTGAAAAGGAACTCCCTTGGTAAGAAAACCAACATAGGCTAACATAAACCCCTAGGGAAGATACCCTCTGTGCACTACGTAATAAAAGTGTAAACCAGTTCATAAAGAACAAGCTTACAGCTCTGCTATACACAGAGCACACTGTCAATCAAATATTTAGAACTGATTAATATAAAAGCAAAATACTGCAGATGCTGGAAATCTGAAATAAAAACAAGAAATGCTGGAACCACTCAGCAGGTCTGGCAGCATCTGTGGAAAGAGCAGAGTTAACATTTCGGGTCAGTGACCCTTCTTTGGAACTCCGAGTTCCGAAGAAGGGTCACTGACCCGAAATGTTAACTCTGCTTCTCTTTCCACAGATGCTGCCAGACCTGCTGAGTGGTTCCAGCATTTCTTGTTTTTATTTAGAACTGATTCACTGTTAAACATTCAAAGACAGAAACTGAGAATATAATGCTATTTCAGAGATAACAATTTTCTAATACTTCTACCTGTCCTAGGCAGCTGGTTAGCCAGACGACATTGCCTTTGTCTTATCTCATTACATGGTTAAATTGCTGTATCTCAGAGAAAGCAATAGGTGTGTAGCATCTGGACACAAGATATGTGCACCTGGTATCTGAGATGGAGTAAAAGGCACTATTTCTGAGGAAGCACTCATTCTTAAAAAAAGCCCTATCAGGTCTTAACCTAATCAGTTGACACCCATTTATTCACCCTCTGTCCTGCCTTGGTGCTGGCCTGAGTTTATCTGAATTTCACACATAAAAATTAAGCCAAGATTAAATCCAGATAAAACTGAGATAACTGCTAGGTTATGATGCACATATGCAAGTGTGATTCTATAAGGAATATTCCTACAAGCCACCCTCCTGTCTCAGTTTTTAAAGTGTTTGATTTCACTGTCAATACAGGAGATTACCTGTACACCAACATCTGCCAAATGCTTTGGGCTTATACCATTCACTGACTCCATAAAAACACATAGGCCTATTTTCCCTTGTGTTATGTTATACTCTTCATTGATATCATTTACACAAAACAACTGCACATTTTAAATAATATTTTAAATATTATGGATGGTGGTGGGACAGAAGGGATTGCTTAAGTTACAGATTCTATATATGATGGAAGGTACAGCCTAATACATAAACTGTGCAGTTATTTTCAAATATAGAAATTTAACAAGACTACCTTTTCATTAAAAAAAGACTTTTGGCACTTAGAATTTTATGCTTGAACAAGAATACCTATATTATGCTTGCTTGTAAAAATATATTAACAGGCAATTTTTTTGTTTATTACTTTGGTGTACACAAGAATGGCAATTAAATTATGACCTCACACAAACTTGGCAATGTGAAGGGAGAAAAATTTCAGCTGGTCCTTATGACAGAAATAAATTACATCCAAATTACTAGGGTAGTTCACACCTTCTACTTGTGCCCTTACCTCATTGCTTTGTTATACGATTCAGGATGGATACATGTCTGATCTAAAGGGTTTGGATGCACAGAAGTGCACTGGGTTTTGCTCTTCTTTTTGCTGGATTTCCCAGTTGTGCCCCCTCCTGCACCTGCCTTGGAACTGCTGCTTGCTTCAGCTGCCTGCTGACCTCCTGTAGTGCTATCTGATGGCTGCTGATTGCTGTTGAAACCAAAATGGAATAGTGTAAAATGACATATACCAGCAAAAGCATGGCTCATTGCCACACACTGGCCCCAATAGTGCACAGTGCATCCACGTCAAATATTTGTTTTCTAATCATCATCATAAAACGAGGTCAATTACAGTGTTTATTTTCTGATCCATTCCTGGTGCATCTCTGTCACAAATCAGTTTAATTGAATTGGAACACTTCTGCATCCTTCAATAGCAAAACAGCTCATTTTAAGAAATTATAAGACTGTTTGGAGATCATTATTTTGGTTTTCTTTATGTTAAACAAATTGAAAGAAATTTATTTACCTGCAGAAGTTCTTTATGTTTTCTGGATTAATTCGGATGAAACCAGCACATTGTTGAAATGTTTTTGGACCCAAGCCTTTGACTCCCTTCAGCTGTTCTCTGCTGATGAATGGTCCATTCTTCTCACGCCATTCAATAATATTTTTTGCTCTACTAGCATTGAGTCCTGCAACATGTCTGGAAAAGAGAAATTAAGTTAAATATGCTACAAATTTGGTACAAAAATATTTGGTCTGAGTTAGTTTTTCAGACACACACTTTTTAAAGATAGTAACATACTAGAGTTCTATAAAAAGAAAGTACTTTTGAGCTTCCATCCTTGGAATGCTTAGAGTAGTTATCCCGCACAGACCTGATCAGCTGTTTGCAATACATTCAAAATAATTCCTGCAGCAGTAGTATCTCCTGGCTTAATGCGTTAAAATGCATCAAAGTATCTGTGTTGAAATTACATCAATCTTTAGACTTCTAGCATCTAAGCAGCTGTGTAAATAGCATTTGGAGCCATTTTAAGTCAATCAGGTACTAAAACGTTCAGTATTAGTTTCCTTGAAAATGAACGGTGGGCATTGGGGGTGGGGAACAGAAGAAAAGGCTGTCACTGGTAGGTATCAAATTAAAGTCGTAAATGAAGTTATAACAGGGCAAAAGTTAAAACATTTTGAAACAGCAAGGTTTTGCTACCTTACAAATTATAGGCATAAAAGAGGCAAATTTTCTTATAGCTTTAAAAATAATCATCCATAAGAGATTGGCACCTTATAGAACCACTCAACTCCCTTCCATTACTGCTCGTCATCTTCTGGCACCACAAATAATTTCTGCCATGATTTCAATTAATTCCTTTTCTTAAAATCAGTTTCTGTAATTTTCTCCCAGTGCTGAAAACTTCAACTCTTTTCAATACCAGAACATTTTTCAACATGCTGTGATCTCAGGAAACTTTGTCAGGTAGCACTGCTTTTTTAATATCAAAAATACAGCGACAATCATAAAATCATTCAACACTTGTATTGTTGACTAAAATGATCACAGGTTTTTAAACTCAGTGTCAACTAATTATTATAGTTAAATTGAAATAGCAGCTAAAATCCTTGGCATAATTACATGCAACACTTGCATGTCATACAAGAGGTTGAATTGCATATAATGTGTTGTGGAAATGATATACATCCTACACAAATTACTACCTCTTTACTCACAGTCGATAAAGGTTGTCCAACTCTAAATTATCAACTCCTGCTATGATAGGCAACGCCATATCTAGTGTGTAAGGGAGGCCCAAACATTAAGCGGCAGCGAACACATGCATCAGCAATTAGCTCCTGTAACTCTTGCTTTACTCCTCTCGGGGATTCACTCTAACTCGCTCTTTTAATCTCAATGTGTTGCAAATTGCATATTGTTATGACTGAGGCAGAAAGAGTGCAGTGTTTATTCTAGTTCCACTTCTCCCCGGGTCATAATGTATATCTAAATTTTTTGCCACTTACCAATATGATCAATCATAGTCCATTTTTATCCCAGAATAAAACACACTAACCAGATTTCTTTAATAAACAACAAAATTATCAGTTTATTATAAAACAAGTCTTAACCAGTAATGAAGTAATGCATAAATACACAGATTAAAATATTAAAGTTCCCTTTTTATCTAAACCCCTCATACTCACACACCAGAAAAATAAAGGGATTTGTGTTTTAGAGCTCTATTAAAAAAAAAAGACAAAAAACACTTGGGTTAAATACTTGCTAATTCTTGAAGAAAAAGTAGATATGGAAAGATGTCCTTTGTTTTAGTTTGGCATCCCAAATGCGTATAGGCGACTGTCACTGGGATCTTTCTAGAACAGTTCTTTCCAGGCAATATTGAAAATCATTATGGGTAGGCTTTGCCAGAAGTGCAGCAGCAGAGATTTCAGATAGGCCTTACAGCAGAAATACGATGACAGGGTTTCTTCAAATGCAGAAGGAAATGGGAGACTGACACACTGGATATGCAGGATTTCTTTTCCGAGAGAGAGATGAGCTGGGTTTTTCTTGGCAGGCAAAACAGTCTTTTGTACCAATTCAAAGTGAAACTAAAAACATTCCAAAAGTCAAGCCTCCTGACCTGTATAAATCTTGACCTGTCACTTCCTTGTAAACATCTCCCCAAATCAAAACAACATGCTCCCTGATGGTATTTTATCCAAAAACAGGTGCCTTCCAGTACAGGTTTGTTTACAAGCCAAGTCCAGGAACCTTTGGGTGACTTCTTTTTTAAAAAAAAACAAAGTTCAGCATCTCTTCAAGCTTCTAGATGAATCAATGTCCATAATTCAACTATAAGTCCTCAGAAACATGTTTTACAAAAAAAAGCACTCATAACGTTACACACATAATTACATTATGGCTGTCAATGTATGTGCTTCAGGTAACTCAAAAGTTTCACGTCTAATTCTTTGCTAGCAAACCCAACATAACAAGTAGCAGCCTAAGAAGCTGTATCTATAGTAAGATGTGCAGTGCAGGAATCATCATCGTAAAAAGACTAAAGCACTAGAAATAGTGCAAGAAGTGCACTAGAACAATTGGGGACTTGATCACAAAATATGAGGATAGACCCACAGAATTGGGATTGTTCTCCTTGGAACAGAAGACAGTGGTGGGAGGTGGGGTTGGAGTATGATTGAGAAATTGAAGTTACTAGGGGTCAGGATGGCAAAGCAAGAGGACATGAGTAAAGGGTGGCTTCAGACAGAACAAAACAAAGCATTACTGCACTGAGAAGGTGCTCACTTTGGAATGTCTTATAAAGGAAGGTCGTACATAGGTTAAATCTCTTTAATAGCATATTGAACAGATTTCTTGAAGAAAAACACATTATTAGTTACAATGTCTAGGAAAGAAACAATGAAGATTAGATGGGTCTATGATTTTTTTGGCTTGACAGTTTATATTCGAATATATGCACTTCTTCAATTTTTCCAGATGAGCTCAGGAAGTTGCAATAGGCCCCAGCAGCCTGGAAATGCTTTGCAACTCTCAACATCCAGCGTCTCCTTGTACTGACAAAAACAGGTACATATACCCCAGTAGAGTTCCATGATGAGTTATAGGAGGCTCCACCTCTTGCAGGGCAAGAGCAGGCAGTGGTGTCGAGGAGCATGAATCTGCTATCTACTGAGCCAGCTTGCTTGAATCCCTAGCAAATGGGCCCAAGCATTCAAACGTTATGGGTCTACATGTAAAATAATAAAATGCTTTCCAAATGCAGATCATTTACATAGCCATTGGAGATGGTGGCAATTCACCTGCAATGCATAAGGCTAGTGTGGAGCTGTCCCCTGTTCCCAACTTTGCAACATTGACAGGAATTGTTGATTACTTGCAGCTAAAGGCTACATACACATCAAGGTTTATTTAATCACAGCATGGTGAAATGTAATGAAATTTTAATGCATTTGATGAATGAAGTATTTAGGCGAAGATTTCATCTGAAAGCCTTCTATATGGTTCGAGCAGTCTGCTAAGAAGCTTCAGCAGCAGTATTTTCTGCTTCCTTCTGCTCACTCTAGATGCATTGCTTGTCATTTTCCTCTGGGTGCTCAAAATTTATAACACACAATTAGCAAAACTGTATAGAATGCACAACTCCATGATAATCCTACAGACTTTGGCCAGGCTGTACTGTAGGACACCCACTGATCTATTAAGATATTGGAAATACTGCTTCAACATGTCTACAGTGAATTGTACTATGATTCTGGTAGTTGCATGCTACTCACTATACACAGCAGCTGTTATAAGTCATAAGTCAGACACCAAGTGGGTATCCTTGGCCTCCTCAGACCCAACCTCCAGTATTCTTTGTGTGTCAAATAATGGGGGCATGCTGATTAGCCTGCATGATTTTTTGTTGGTCACAGAAGAGCTGTGTTTCAACAGAGTGGCAGGCCTTATGGTTCATGAATGCACAGGAATTCTACCATTTTGGAAAAATTTCAGTTCCCCCCCTCATGCTGATGCGAGGTGTCCAATGGGAATGTAACAAAGTTGCTTACTCCAACGATCAGGCATCAGACATCTGCTTGACACAGTTATGCACTGCAACTTGACCAAGTCCCTTACTGAAAAAAGCATAAATGTTCAGGGCTGAGTTCATCTTGACAATGTCATGTCTGCAGCAGAATTTGGTTGGAGGGCAGATCCCACCTTTTGGCGCAATTCTGACACATACGCCCTTGTGATCACAGTCTAAGGCGACAGAGTTTCTTTCGCAAAACTAGATGAGTGTACCTCTGCCAGGTATCTGGATTCTAGGGTCTGGTAAGTATGGACAATCTAGCTCTGGTGCAGTCTCAGCTATCTGCATGCGCTGTCACTATTCCTCCCTTTCCTCTAAATAGCAACTAGAAAGGAAATCTCAATCCAAATGAAAACTTGGGTGCCAAAATCCTTGCCACAAACAATTCGGAGAACTGATTTTATAAAGTTACATTTCTGGCAAGGCAGCATTGCACGCTGGGTGTGCATATTGTCAAATTGTGGCATGTTTATCACAACCTTTTCTCAATCAAATAGGAAAATTTTATGATGCAGCATCACATACAGATGTGATGAGACTTCAGGACTTGTGTGCACTTATTAATATTCCAGACCCATATTTATAGACCCTCATAACAGTACCTTGCCTGAAAAGACACTATTTTTGTCATGACCACTACAGAGGCTGTGATAGAAATGTACCATCTGCTCCAGAATGACACTCAGCCAACTTCAAAAGTAAATGGAAAAGAAAGAGAGTATGGTATAAAGCAACTGTTTTCGGCCCATTTTGTGATTTTGATGTTGACCAAATTCATCCTCAAAGTGTCAAACAGAATATATTAGAGAGGAAGCAAGCAGTAACAGTTGCAACGAGAGAGACTTAAAAAATCTTGCTCTGTAAGTTACTACCACAAAAGATCAAACAGTACATATATAATGACTTGAACAGTGAACCTCCAAGTTACGCTATTGTGTAGGTTGCCTAACAGGCTACCAATTTAAACAGCAAAACTTCTACCTGTGCCGCCAGAATAAGAAATTACAACTAGTAGTTGGAGTTCTCCAACACTTTCTGAATTTGCAGCTTAGAAAACAAAGGGAAAAAAAAGTTTTTCTTTCACATTGTGTCAAGTAATAAACCAATATGGATATGCTTGTAATAGCAAAAAAAAAATTAAAAACAATGAACAAAAATTATCTAGATTGAGCACAGGAAGGTCCCATGTTCATGAGAATTCAAACATCATATGTAGAGAAAATAAAACTTTAGAAACAGATGTGCACCAACCTATACAAGCTTCCTTAACTGTTGAACAGACCCATAGTGAATAAAGGAGATTTGTCACAATAGAGAACTGGAAATGTTTTTTTCATGTACACATATCTACTTTATACTTAAATGGTTTAATTACAGAAATTCTATTGCATGTTTTTATTCCAGTAACTTAATTCACTGGCTCAAAATACTAACATTTAAAAAAATACAGTATACATGTGTGCGTATATGCATTAGTTCAAAGAGACTGTGCATTTAAACTAGGTCTGTAATTCATAACTTGACAGCATTTTGTTTAATGTCCTTCAACCCACTTTTTTTTCAAAGGAAGACTTTTAATACTGTGCAGGTAAAATACTGCCTAAACTTGCCATTCACTTACAGCTGACAATCTAAAACAAGACCAAAATGCAACAGCTGAGATTAAGTTAAGAGACAGTCTAAACAGAGACCCTGTGATCCATTGCCATGTAATTACTGCACTGGAAAATAATCTGCCTACCTCATAAGGGTTTCCGAGCTGATGTTGATATCCACTCCCACAAAGCTGACACATTCTTCAACCACACTGTCCAAGGTAGCTTTAAGTAAAGTCTGGGACACATCATGCTGAAACCAAAGACCAATGATTGTTTAGAATATATGTGAAAAAAATCTTAAAATGATTCAAGGTTTACAAAATAAAATAAATGACACTGGACAAAATTATGATACTGTCTACGCCTGTATAACTGCATAAGTGCAGTTTGTTTTTACCCAAGATTTCACAATCCTTCATTTCTAAGCAATTCCTCTGAAGTATCTCTTCCATGCTATAGGATAAAAGTTAAAACTCTAAAATACACAATTTTGTAATTCACGCACTAGGACACATCAAAGTTAAGGATTATTGGCTGATCAACATTTGCAAATACTACTAACTACCCAGCTGAATAGATCTATTAACAGCTTATAATTCACAATATCCACTGCAAATATCATACTCCTAAGCTTTCTAAGTGGCCTCAAAGGCCTATTACGAATAGATAACTATATTAGTAAAACTTCTGATTTGAGTGCTCTTCTAGTCATGCAACTGGTCCATTCATTAGTGTCACTGCACAGCGATCTGAATGAATAGTGTATGGGAATTATGTGATCCACATAACTCCATTATTCTTTCAACAAATTGGTCCATTGAGCCACACAATCTTTAGTTTAATCCCCAGTTTCTTGCTCCATAATCTATCATGGGCCTCTCAGCCTTCCTCTTAGCCTAAGTGCAGATTCCTCCCTTGCTCAGGATTGGGTCCTGCAGTTCAGCCTTCCTAGCAGTACACGTCTTACCCAAATTCACCTCCTCATCAAGACTGGCACTCACCAGGCCACTCATTTTTCCTGTCCTCAGTACACACTTCTGCAGGCACTGAGAATTGCTTTTCAAGATGGTTCTGAGACTGAAGTTGGCTACAAAATGGCTAGTTGGCAGGACGCATGCTGAAGGATTGAAAGAAAATGGACATTTTTCCAATTTTGCAGACCTCAGTGAAGTTAATTTTAGTGCTAAAATCTGTTCTTAAAGGTTTTCTAAAAAAAAGAGAAACCCTGAAACTAGAGACCAAAGCATAAACAATTATTTGGGATTTACTTTATATGGCAATGAGAATGTGAGCATGGACATAATTTGTAATATATTATATAAAATAGACTCTCCATTCCCGAGGTGTTAACCCTTTCCAAATCCAGTCTAGACTCTGCACAGGTCCAGTGCTTTCAGGATTTCCTCGACACCACTTCAAAAAACAGAATTGTTAAGAAATATCTAAAACAGAGGTCAGCAATTTTTTTTAACCTGAACAACCTTTTTAAAAAACTTTGCCAAAAATAAAAACTATTGGAAGGCGCAAGACAAAATTTCAGCATTTCTAAACCAAATACATAGCAAATTGCCAAGAGTCTCTGGTAAAATGCATAATTTGCATATAAAAAATAAAATACATGTATTGGATTTATGTATCAATAGAAAACAAAATCAAAATTAAAATAGACCTAATTCTGAATTATTGCATTTTTTGACTTTGCTTTAAACATTAATTTTGTCAGTAAAGTCATTTTTAAAACAAACTATAACTAAGATGTATAGAATTAAGACCATTTTTTTGGTTCCTGATTCTCATCATTTAAAAAAGTAGCTTCGAATAGCACATTCAGAATAATTTATCGTCTCAGCCATATTAGAAACAATAATGGTTGCAACCACAAAATCTGTTCCTTGAACCAAAGCCATTATCTATAACCATGGTGTAGCTATACCACTCGGACAGATTTCTTTAGAGCACAAGGATGTTTCCCATTAAAATAATCATTTGAAACTGTAAATTGCAACATAATGATTAGCTTTTTATCACACAATAAAAACACAGCTCTTATTTTTCTTATCTTAATTATTTTTAGGCTTTTTTCATGTTAATACGATCCAACTAGAAAAGGTTTGGAGCCGCAAATGAGATGTAAAAGAGCCGCATGCGGCTCCGGAGCTGCAGGCTGCAGAACCCTGGTCTAAAAGGAGAGCAATGATGATTGTTACATTGTTGGACCATTTAAACTAAAAAATAGTACTCAGGAATCTCAATTTGTTCTCATCAGAAAAAGATAACCATGGCATGAAAGTGACTCAGAGTGCAGTGAGGTTGAAAGCACACAAATTAAACCATGGTAAATGTGAAAAGTTCAGTAGAGTTAAAAATATAGACTTAACACTGAACCAAGGCAAACATAAAAGCCCCAATATTATTTTTCACTGTAGACCCTGAGGAATCCTCAGTTCTCAGAAAAGAGCAGATGGATTGGGGGAAAAACCTTTACATCAGGTTTCCACCTCCGTTACGTTGTCCTGGGATTTCAAGGACTTTCCCAACTGGGCAGGACCTGCACTAGGCACGCATCCCAGGTTGGAATGTAAATAATACAGGTGGGGACATTCACTACCTTTTCACCTCAATTTCCTTCCATACGACCTGGAAGTACCCACTTCAGATGGCACTCTTATGAAGTTGGTCTTCGGCCTTGTTCCAATATCAGAGAATCTCAGCGGCAAGGCTGAAAGGATCGTAAGCCAGCTTTCAATTTTCCTTTCCAGAGGCTTTTGATGGTGTTCAACAACAGACAGAAGGCCCTGACTGTGGCAACCCGACCTGCGGTTGCATCTGATTCCTACAACACCCTGGTAAGAGGCGAGCCTGCACTAAGGATGCAAGCAGATCATACTACTGGTCCAGTCCAGTCCAGCCCATCTACACCTTAAACACTGGAGCACATTTTCTCTACATTCTGCCAGTCCTACACCAGCATAATGAGAAAGATAGGGAGAAAGAGAGGAGTATTGGGACTAATGTGTCAATTCAGATCCAGAAAGGCAACTTGAACAATGGGGTGACCACAGTGAGTTAAACAGTATTTTCAGATTTCTGCTTTCTTAGGTTCCAGACATGCATAATAGTAAAATACTGTTATAGTTGAGAAAGCGGAAAAATAATTATAAACAAGCAAACAGCTTTCCCATGACTTACTACACATAAGCAGAACTGTGCCATTGTATATATTCCATAGAGTTATTTAAACAGAAGGAAAAAAAGACTGAGCAAAACTACATTGATTTTCGTCTGTAACCTCATTTTCAATTTACATTAACATGGAAGAATTTTTTTAAATTCATTCATGGGATGTGGGCATCGCTGGCTATGCCAGCATTTATTGCCTATCCCTAATTGCCCTTGGGAAGGTGGTGGTGAGCTGCCTTCTTGAACTGCTGCAGTCCATGTTAGGTCTGTATACCCACAGTGCTGTTAGGAAGGGAGTTCCAGGATTTTGACCCAGTGACAGACAGTGAAGGATTGGCGATATTGCTCCAAGTCAGGATGGTGTGTGACTTGGAGGGGAACTTGCAGGTGGTGGTGTTCCCATGCATTTGCTGCCCCTGCCCTTCTAGTTGGTAGAAGTCGCAGGTTTGGAAGGTGCTGAACAGAGAAGTGTACCAATTAAAATATACCTTTTTGAAGTTATTTATTCACCTGTAGGTTTATACATTCACCTGTCGATTTAGAAAATCCCTCTAAAATTATAGGTTTCCATAATAAAAATACATGTTTATACCTCAGGCAACTGATAAAAGAACATCTCATTTCATGGTTTTTCTTTTGATGCTCATGTGGTTTCTTGTACTCTGGCTTCTTTGCAGTTTTCTTTCGATCAGTTTTTGTTTTTAAATCAAAAGTTTGCTTGCCTTCAGTAACAAAATACCTGCAAATTATTCCTGGTAGCTGTGACTTTAGTTTAAAAACCAGATCAGTGAGCAAATACTTTTATCTCCTTCCCCAACTCTAGTGCAATGCTTGATTCTATCCACAATCAATAGTAGCAGTCAGAGACAGAGTTCAAATGAATTTTCCTCTCAATTGCCCAGGAACAATATCCCACTGGGGTGAATTTTCACAAAAGGTTTTCCAGTGTTTGCTGTTTTCCCAGCGATTCCAAGCCTCTTCCGAAGTCATGGCAGTCAAGCAGGAAAGCTTTTGTGGAAATTCATTCACTATTACCTCAGCTGAGATCAGCTAACTCAGCACAGACCAGGGATTGCACCTGGGACTTTCCTTATCTTTATAGCTTAGTTCCAAACTACGAAGTGCCTTTACTTACTGCACCATCAAGAGGAATTAATCGTTACTCATTTTAATGAGCAGACAGCTAGTGCGCATATGGATCTTTTTATTTGAATAAGAACCCTCTAATCTTCTTTTAAATGTTTTCCCTATAGCCTGAAGTTAACTTTGGTTTGATGTTCTGTGCTGACTGTAGTTATTGCTTTCAATTTTAGGGTACTCTCATATGAACAATTAAGAATTTGACCAAAGTTTTTGAACATGTGAATATGCTACAAACGATAAAACATATTAAGGGTAACCATAAAGAATGTTGGTTGTTAACATTCTTCATTAATGAATACATCAAAACCACGTATATAGGCACTTCCAGATGCCATTTCACCAGGTTATTTTCCCCTAAATTCTAACTAAAACTCTGGGTTGCTTTGATTGCATTCTCTCAAGAATAATCTGCCAAGTATTCAATTTTTCTCTGTAATCTAGTAATTTTTGTTAACCTCAAAATAGGTTTTCTACAATTAAGTGAAATTAAACTTCTCAAGTTCTCTTGCGGCATTTTATAGCTCATCACGTTCAGATTTTATATCCTAACAATAATGCACGTCTGACATGCAATTTATTCCATTCCCAACCAGAGCCATGAATCAACTGCATGCAAGAGAACAGGTGGGGAAGCAACTTTCTTCTATGCCTCCACCAGAGCTGCTCTGAACCAGAGCGCAGGAGAGCGGTTCAGAACCAACACTGTCGCCATATTTTTCTTTTCCTCCTGTGTGGTGCTATCTCACAATAAATACGGATGCAGTATCACATCTCAAGTCATTTTCCTTCAATATTGAAAAACCCAAATTCCTTCAATCTCTCCTCTTAAAGCTGTCCTCTGATCCTTTATAACTGAACTTCCTCCAAGGCTTGATTGCCTTTGTTATGCCTCATTGAACAGAACTGGAAACAATACACAAGTTATGACCTGAACAGTGCACAGTACAGTTTGAACAAATCCTCCAATGTGTGCTTTACTGTTTTATCTATATAGTTCAGTATTAATTATTTGCATTGTATTATAATAAAGTACAACACATTTAGACATGGTGTTTAGCAATCCTGCACAAATAAGTTGCTCATTTCACATCTATCAATGTTGAGTAGATAAAGAATTATAAGGAATCAGCAACTCTTCGTGAACACATGGGATTTGAAAGTTTAGTCACTTTAGATAGGATAGCAGAATGGGCTGGCAAATGGCAGATGGAATTTAATAGAGAAGTGCGAGGTCATATATTTTGGCAGAAGGGATAGGGAGAGAAGGGAACTGGCACAGTTATAAAGAGCGTACAGGGATAGAGGGACCTGAGGATTCATGTGCATAGATCTTTGAAGGTGGCAGGACATATTAAGAGAGTAGTTAGCAAAGCATATGGGATCTTGGGATTCATAAATGGAGGTATTGAGTACAAAAGCAGGGAAGTTACACTGAACCTTTATAAAGCTTTGGTTAGGCCATAAGAATATTATGTCTAGTTCTGGTCATGCTATTTGAGAAAGGATGAGAGGGTGCAGAGGAGATTTACCAGAATGGTTTCAGGCTTGAAGGATTTTAGTTACAAGGTTAGGTTGGAGAAGCTGGAGTTCTCTCCTTGGAGCAAAGGAAATTGAGGGGAGATTTAATAGCGATGTACAAAATTATGACAAGTTTAGATAGGGTAGACAAAGAAAAGCTGTTCCCATGATCTGATGATACCATGACTAGGAGACACAGATTAAAGGTTTTGGGCAAAAGATATAGGGGGAATGTGAGGAAGAACATTTTTACGCAGCGAGTGATAATGATCTAGGAGAGTGATGGAGGCGGAGGCGATGAATGATTTCAAATGGAAATTGGGTGGGCACTTGAGGGAAATAAACTTCCAGGCCTACGGCGATAGAGCAGGGGAATGGGACTGATTGCATGGACTTGACGGATCGAATGGCCTCCTTCTGTACTGTTATGACTCTATGACACTTGCTCACAAACAAAGAAAAATGTATCAACAAGCAACGAGGATAGTTTGGAACATACAAAAGTTAGACACAAACAGAACTGATATAGGTGGGCTTGACGATATTTCCATACACCTTTCAACCAACAATTACATCAATAAGTATTTCCATTAAACATCAAATTATAAATGTTATTTTTCTGTGTAGTTGCAATAAGGAATGAATGAATGTGTGAATTTAATAAATAGTTCACCCTACCCACTACTATAGGTAGACCAAGAAATATCAGGTATGTAAGCAAATCTCTACAAGCAACATGGGCAGCTGCTCTTTATGGTCCACTTTACATAAATAGTTACTGTTTTTGAGTTCTCCGTATAAACAAAGCCATTTAGATGATATAACAAAATATAAAGATTCAATTTGGAACTTTACAGTTTAAAATTTTATTTGTCCCACATGTAAACATGCTATAAATAATCCTTTATTCTAGTGCAAAATATTTTGGGTTTCTTCCCAGGAAAATTGGCTCAGGAGAAAGTTGAAGACTCTATACTTATTTGAGGTTTCATACCCCCCAAAAATCCAGTGATACACTGGGAATGACAAACCTTGCTGTCAATCAATGATTTCTGTAAATTATTCACATTAGTGTGTGCTGAGAACTGAAGCCTGCTAGCTTCAGTCTCCTCAGCAAACAGCGTTGGCTCTATGGAACTGCATGGTCAATACTCAGCCATTTAGGCGAAAACCTTAAATAGAAAACAGGCATTTCAAACACAAAATATCATAGGGATAACTTTAATTGTTTTCTAACAATTTTATTTCTATTAGTACAGTTTTGGTCTCCTTATTTAAGGAAGGATGTGAATGCTTTGGAGGTGGTTCAGAGGAGGTTTACTAGATTGAAGCAGCAATTAACTTGTATTTCTTTCAATTTAGTATACTGTATTCGCTGCTCACAGTGTGGTCTCCTCTACATTGGGGAGACCAAGCGCAAACTGGATGACCGCTTTGCGGAACACCTCCGCTCAGTCTGAAAGCATGACCTCGAGCTTCCAGTTGCTGGCCATTTCAACACACACCCCTCCACCCCCCTGCTCACATCTCTGTCCTGAGATTGCTGCAGTGTTCCAGTGAACATCAATGCAAGCTAGAGGAACAGCATCTCATTTACCGATTAGGCACACTACAGCCTGCCGGACTGAACAAGGAGTTCAATAATTTCAGAGCATGACGGGCCCCCCATTTTACTTTTATTTTTAGTTATTTTTTCTTTTTTTTGTGTTTATTTTATTTTAATTTGTTCAGTTTGTTTCTACTGTGCCTACCCACTGTTTTTTTTCATGTTTGTGCTTGTGGCTGTTCAGTTTTCACACCCTATCTGTACTAATACTTTGTCTTTCAACACGCCATTAACATATTGTTTGCCTTTGCTCTATGACCTTCTGGTCAACTATTCTGTGACCTTGTCCTATCAACACCTTCTCTTTTGTTATCTCTTGCCCCACCCCTGCTTTATTGGCTTAAAATCTTTTACATTTCTAATATTTGTCAGTTCTGAAGAAGGGTTACTGACCTGAAACGTTAACTCTGCTTCTCTCTCCACAGATGCTGCCAGACCTGAATATTTCCAGCGTTTCTTGTTTTTATTTCAGATTTCCAGCATCCGCAGTATTTCGCTTTTATTTTTCTAGATTGATACCTGGAATGAGTGGGTTGTCTTATGAGGAAAGGTTGGACAGACTGGGCTGTTTTCACTGGAGTTTAGAAGAGTGAGGGGAGACTTGATTGAAGCATATAAGATCTTGAACAGTCTTGACAGGGTGAATGTGGAGGGGATGTTTACTCTTGTAGGTGACTCCAGAACTAGGGGGTACTGTTTGAAAATTAGGGGTCACCCTTTCAGGACAGAGACGAGGATAAATTTTTTCTCTGAGGGTTGTGCGACTTAGGAATTCTCTGCCTCAGAAGGTGGTGGAGGCGAGGTCATTGAGTATTTTTAAGGTGGAGGTAGATGAATTCTTGTTAGGCAAGGGAATCAAAGATTTTCAGGGGTAGATGGGAGTGTGGAATTCAAGACAGAAACAGATCAGCCATGATCTTATTAAATGGCGGAGCAGGCTCGATGGGCTGAATGGCCTACTTCTGCTCTGAATTCGTATGGTCATATAGGTTACATTTCTATTATGTTACAAGCTTTCTTCCAGTTGTACATTTTAAGCTTCATGAAGCCAGCAAAAGGATATTCAAAAAAATGTCTGAAGTGATTCAATTGACTTCCTTTATCCTCACTATGGCATTGTTACTGATTAGCTATTTTTGTTTCAAAGTTTTTTTTTTAAACTTACTGTTTGACAGTTTTCATTCCGAATTGTTGGGTATTGAGATGCATGTTCAATGTCTGTATGATTGTGATTTTTTTGTTGTTTGTGACATACCATGCAAGCTGCAAGCAATTTGCATATATAATGTAATATGATCCAACAAGTGAAATTCAGCTAAATACAATGTTTTATATATATACATTTTTGTTTTTGCTGTCTATATTTCCTTGCTATACATATGATTTATTTTTTCATAGAATGGCTTTGCACCTGTACAAATGTTCCTAAAGCTACTCTTGAGCCAGCCACCAGGAAACACGCAAGAGGACACTGTAGTATTAATTCCCAGCACTGTCTGTTGAGGAAGTACCATGAATCTGTTCCGCATCTCCCCTGAAGATTAAGCTAAGATCAGAAACATGCCATGGAAGGAATCGTTAAACGTCACCTTAAGTGAAGTCCACTGATTGCTTTTGAAAGGAGCGGAGCCTTATTTTGGCATACAATAAACAACTGGACACCCATGACATGAAGATCTCACAGACTGCAGTTTTTATGAATACTGCCTGCCTCTGTACCCTGCTAAATGTACTAAGCCAATTCACCTCAGTGTGCTGGCTGAATAATACAGAATACTACCACAGCATGAAGACAATGAAGCACAGGATCAGCTCACAGTCAAATTCTCATGTCCTCTATAATGTTACTCAGGCACATTACATAGAATTTACAGCACAGAAACAGGGTATCCAGCCCTACTCTACTATTACTCTACTTTATTTAACTCTTTCTGCATATCCTTTCTTCCTCCTGTACTTAGCTTCCCCTAAATGCACCTATATTTATAACCATATAAAAATACGCATTCAATTATTTATATAGAAATTTTGAGAGCAACCTTCAAATGTCATACTTCAAAGAGACAAATGTATTTTAAAAATAAAGGTAGTCATTTCATACCACTTTTCCCTGATACATCAATACAGTGAATGTGAATGTAACTGTAACTTCCACCTTTCATATGGCGAAAACTTTGGGAATCATCAAAACAATTCACTGTAAAATGAATAATTCACTAATTTGCGTATTTTTCCTTGTTTTCCTCCGAGATCTGCACTCCCCACTGCCCGGCACAAGTAGCACGGCTTGTGAGCAGCAACTTGTCACAAACATCGACACACTGACCTGGATTTTACAGCGGCACATGTAAAAGATGGCGGCCCGCATGTGCAGGTTTTACTCCGCGGAGCTGCCATGATATTATACACAGCAGCTCATTTACATGGCCGGGGCAAATCCCCTTCCCTGATGACGTGGAGGGCCGGGTGATCCGTCCCCAGCAACGGCATCTGGCGCCACTTTTAAAGGGCTTCCAGCCCTTACATTAAATTTTTAGAGACACATTCCCTCAAAATTTATTAAAAATAATTAAACATTCCCAGTCCCTCTCCCACCTCCCCCAATAACCTTACATTTCATTCCTTGCCCTCTCCGCCCCCAGAATACTTACCTCGTCTACCTGACCTTCCCATCCCCCCAAAGTTCAGAAACTTTTAACTTTAACCCTTCCCATCATCCCCGAGACCAATCAGTTAAGTTTGACCCCGCCCTCCCCCTCCCACACTTTTTTAAAAATCATTCATGGGATTTGGACGTCGCTGGCCAGACCAGCATTTATTGCCCATCCCTAATTGCCCTTGAGAAGGTGGTGGTGAGCTGCCTTCTTGAACCGCTGCAGTCCATTTGGGGTAGATATACCTGTTAGGAAGGGAGTTCCAGGATTTTGACCCAGCGACAGTGAAGGAAGGCGATATAGTTCCAAGTCAGGATGGTGTGCGACTTGGAGGGGAACTTGCAGGTGGTGGTGTTCCCATGCACTTGCTGCCCTTGTCCTTCTACTTGGTAGAGGACGCGGGTTTGGAAGGTGCTGTCTAAGGAGCCTTGGTGCATTGCTGCAGTGCATCTTGTAGATGGTACTCACTGCTGCCACTGTGCGTCGGTGGTGGAGGGAGTGAATGTTTGTAGATGGGGTGGCAATCAAGCGGGCTGCTTTGTCCTGGATGGTGTCAAGCGTCTTGAGTGTTGTTGGAGCTGAACCCATCCAGGCAAGTGGAGAGTATTCCATCACACTCCTGACTTGTGCCTTGTAGATGGTGGACAGGCTTTGGGAAGTCAGGAGGTGAGTTACTCGCCTCAGGATTCCTAGCCACTGACCTGCTTTTGTAGGTATTTATACTCCAGTTCAGTTTCTGGTCAATGGTAGCCCCTAGGATGTTGATAGTGGGGGATTCAGAGATGGTAATGCCATTGAATGTCAAGGGGAGATGGTAGATTCTCTCTTGTTGGAGATGGTCATTGCCTGGCACTTGTGTGGCACAAATGTTACTTGTCACTTATCAGCCCAAGCCTGGATATTGTCCAAATCTTGCTGCATTTCTACACGGACTGCTTCAGCGTCTGAGGAGTCACGAATGGTGCTGAACATTGTGCAATCATCAGCGAACATCCCCATTTCTGACCTTATGATTGAAGGAAGGTCATTGATGAAGCAGCTGAAGATGGTTGGGCCTAGGACACTACCCTGAGGAACTCCTGCAGTGATGGCCTGGAGCTCAGATGATTGACCTCCAACAACCACAACCATCTTCCTTTGTGCTAGGTATGACTCCAACCAGCAGAGAGTTTCCCCCCTGATTCTCATTGACTTCAGTTTTGCTGGGGCTCTTTGATGCCATACTCGGTCAAATGCTCTCTTGATGTCAAGGGCAGTCACTCTCACCTCACCTCTTGAGTTCAGCTCTTTTGTCCATGTTTGAACCAAGGCTGTAATGAGGTCAGGAGCTGAGTGGCCCTGGCGGAACCCAAACTGAGCGTCACTGAGCAGGTTATTGCTAAGCAAATGCCGCTTGATGGCACTGTTGATGACACCTTCCATCACTGTACTGATGATTGAGAGTAGGCTGATGGGGCGATAATTAGCTGGGTTGGACTTGCCCTGCTTTTTGTGTACAGGACATACCTGGGCAATTTTCCACCTTGCAGGGTAGATGCCAGTGTTGTAGCTGTGCTGGTACAGCTTGGCTAGGGGCATGGCAAGTTCTGGAGCACAGGTCTTCAGTACTATTGCCGGAATATTGTCAGGGCCCATAGCGTTTGCAGTATCCAGTGCCTTCAGTCGTTTCTTGATATCACGTGGAGTGAATCGAATTAGCTGAAATCTAGCATCTGTGATGCTGGGGACTTGAGGAGGAGGCCGAGATGGATCACCAAATCTGCACTTCTGGCTGAAGATTGTTGCAAATGCTTCAGCCTTATCTTTCGCACTGATATGATTTGCACAAGGACTGTACGGTGGTCACTCCTACCAATACTGTCATGGACAGATGCATCTGCGGCAGGCAGATTGGTGAGGACAAGGTCAAGTATGTTTTCCCCTCACCACTTGCTGCATACCCAGTCTAGCAGATGCGTCCTTTAGGACTCGTCCAGCTCGGTCAGTATTGGTGCTACTGAGCCACTCTTGATGATGGACATTGAAGTCCCCCGTCCAGAGTACATTCTGTCCCCATGCCACCGTCAGTGCTTCTTCCAAGTGCTGTTCAACATGGAGGAGTACCGAGTCATCGGCTGAGGGAGGGCGGTAGGTAGTAATCAGCAGGAGGTTTCCTTGTCCATGTTTGATTTGTTGCCATGAGACTTCATGGGGTCCAGAGTCGATGTTCAGGACTCCCAGGGCAACTCCCTCCCTACTGTATACCACTGTGCCACCACCTCTGGTGGGTCTGTCCTGCCGGTGGGACAGGACATACCCGGGGATGGTGATGGCAGTGTCTGGGACATAGTCATACTCATGGAATCATACTTGACAGACAATGTCAGGCTGTTGCTTGACTAGTCTGTGGGACAGCTCTCCCAACTTTGGCACAAGCCCCCGGATGTTAGTAAGGAGGACTTTGCAGGGTCGACAGGGCTGGGTTTGCCTTTGTCGTTTCCGGTGCCCAGGACGATGCCGGGTGGTCCGTCGGGTTTCATTCCTTATTAACTTCGAAGTGGTTAGATACAACTGAGTGGCTTGCCAGGCCATTTCAGAGGGCATTTAAGAGTCAACCACATTGCTGTGGGTCTGGAGTCACATGTAGGCCAGACCAGGTAAGGACAGCAGATTTCCTTCCCTAAAGGACATTAGCGAACCAGATGGGTTTTTACAACAATCGACAATGGTTTCATGGCCATCATTAGACTAGCTTTTTAATTCCAAATTTTTTTTTTTAATTAACTGAATTCAAATTCTACCTTCTGCTGTGGTGGGATTTGAAGCCATGCCCCCAGAGCAATACCCTGGGTCTCTGGGTTACTAGTCCAGTGACAATACCACTACACCACCACCTCCCCCAATATACTTATACTTACCTCCTCCCCCCTCCCCACCAGTGTTCCGCCTTACAAACACTGGTTGTAGAACTGACGGCGCGGAAGTGCCGGCCACCGACCGCAATATCGGAGTGGGATGGCCGGCGGGACCAGGAAAGTCATTAATTCCTTAATTAACATATTTAAATGTGGCTGCTGTCGCCAAGCGGCGACGGAGGCCACCACAAGGCCTTGTCGCTGCCGGTAATATGGGGTGTGGCCTTCCCAGCATTGGGGAGCATGGCGGACCTCTCCCAGAGCCATTTTACACCACCCCATCTCCAGCCCCACCCGCCACGACCTCTGACGTCAGGGGGATTGGTAAAATTCAGCCCATTGTATCATCATAAAGATTGGTGGAACCTGCTTCCAACAGGTCTATTTGGAGACCAGAACCACTCAGCAGTGAAAATATTGTAAAATGGCACACACAGCTTGGTTTTCTGTCATTTTCATCTAAAGGTAAAAAGGCCCAAAAGAAGAAGAAGAAAACTGACTTTTTGTATATATCCATACACTCGTATTCTGTAGAATAGTAAATTGATGTAGCATGTTATCACTACTCTACAATAATTCCCTTTTCTTTAATGAACA
Organism: Heterodontus francisci; assembly: GCF_036365525.1. Taxonomy (NCBI): domain Eukaryota; kingdom Metazoa; phylum Chordata; class Chondrichthyes; order Heterodontiformes; family Heterodontidae; genus Heterodontus; species Heterodontus francisci. Next base: position 93,240,967 of record NC_090383.1, on the reverse strand, counting down.
AAGCAAATTATTATCGGACTGTAAATATCTGCATACCCTATCAAATAAGTGGCTCAAGACAAGACTTGTCATTGGGATATGCTTTCTTCTAGTATCATCTTCTACCATGCCTTCAGGTCAGAATAAGGTTAAAAAAAAATCACGCCATGGACATCTTCATGTGCAGCATAAATGATTTAAATGAAAGAAAGCTTACTTTCCCATTCACTGGAGAATGCTCATCACAGTTTGATTGGCATGTGACAGCACAAAAAAGTCAGTAAGGTTAGCATGTGTTGAATGACCCATGAAAGGCTAAAGGCTGTGAGAAGCACAGGAAATGTTTGAAAAAACATTACACTGTCTGCTCAGCACCAGAACATGTCAAATTCTAAATACAAGATACATAAATATCCATTTTATTATTCACAACACTAAGTACATCCACAATTTTTGAATTCTGGATGCCCAGTATACTTCTATATTTTAGGAAAAACAAAACTAAAGGAAAATAAACTTCTCTCATCCCCTACCCCACTAACCCCTGGAAGATTACCCTTCAAGAGGTGAAAGAACTTTACATTATTCAAAATATTTATATCTTTTCTGCATACCTCCATAAAAATATCTTTCCCTACAAACACAGAAATCAAGAAATATACAAAATAATTTTTCAGTTAATTGAAAAGCTGTGCCTGGTTATCTTTCTGATTTTGATAAAGGAACGCAACATGTACAATTACATCTGCACAAGCATATTACTACTGTGTTTCAACTTACATAAAAATGATTTTATACAAACTAGGATAGCCACAGGTTCAAGTCCCAGTCTGTGCAGAGTTAGCTGACCTCAGCCAATAACAGTATTACAATTAACCTCAGTGTCCCTAAATTTGGGAGGAAATTATCAGTCAGGATTCCTGCTCTTGATTGATATCCGATGATTCCTGGCGGAAGGAAAGTGTATGTGGATGATGAGTAAAAATAGAATCCGGCTCAAGTTTGATGTCTGCATGATCAAATAGTTACCCTGCACTCACCATCTAGGTTCACATATGAAAAAAAGATCCATTGAGCCATGCAACAGAAGGCACTTGGCACTAGTAGAAATATGCTACAGAAGGAATGGGAAGAACTTCGTATAAAAAAGGAAATTTAAAAAAAATCAAATCTTATGCTGTAGCAAATAAAAATAAACTTTTTTTCACCCTTAAACACCAATTGTCTCCAAATTTAGTTTTACTGTTAGATTAGACATCTTGTGATTGAACTGAAATTGCAATACCCGCCAAACCACGAGGATTATCCTATATCACTAGATTCTACTATTTAAATTAAAACTATAAAATAGAGCTATCAATCAGGTCGAACAACCAAACAAAAACAAAGACTAAATAGTCACAAAATCTGCAATAAATCATAAATCATTTACCATGGGATGAAAATTCAACATTTTAACTGTGTATTGTTACTTGAAGCCAACGTAAGCTTTTGCACAATTGTACAGCCTTTTAACAATGGTGAAATAGAAGATACTTTTGCATTTGTTTCACATTTCCTTAGCCTATCAATGATAATTTTACTTATTCCCTCTCCAATCCTTCCTCTTCTAACACAAACACAATGTCTATCAAGTGATTAGATCTTCACTTAGATTTTTTTCATTGATTCCAAGTCCAAGGGCCATATTGTTAGCCAATCAAAACCCTTTCTTTGGCTACTTCCAACTCCAAGTGGACAAAGAACCATTATGAAGACTAATATAAAAGTTAAAAGTTTATTTTTTAGGTTCAGGTAACACTACAAGGTTATTATTCAAATTGAGTAGCTCCATTACTGGAAGTGTTTGTTTCAGAAAAGTGCAGGAGCCAAACAATAACATAAGCAATCAATCCAGAGAGACAGTTATTCCCTCAACTTGTAAGGGTTCGGGTAACTTGCAGTGTTTGAACGCTCATCTCAGGTATGCCATTAATCAAAAAAAAGGAACAAACATCTCAAGTCAAAATCTAAATAAACATTTCAGAACTCCACTAGACACAGTAATTACACAACAAACATCATTAACTGAATACAAACCGATGAAGTGCCATATCCACTTATTGAATATCACATCCAATGGGACCTCAGCACATCTGCTGTTTATAATGTGGTTTATGGCTGAAGTTTTATTTCACATTTTTTATCTGTGCTTGTGTGAATGCGAGAAAAATAATAACGATATGCAAAGGAAGACAGAGATACTTCTGGGATGCTCCAGTAACAAAGAACCTTAGAAACTATAGTACAGAAAGAGGCCATTTCCCCCCTTGATGCCTCTGCTGTTGTTAGCCCTGCAACTGCAGCTATCTATTGTAATCATACTACGCTGCTCCGAGTACCCATTGATGGAGAGAACAAAGTAATTTTCTACATTTGCCAAAGAGACAGCAAGTTCATTGCTAAATGTGTCAGCACTGTTTGATGCTGAAATTTATTTTATACACTCAATCAATAAATATTTTTGGTTACAACTTTGTTCAGAAAAATTCTTTAGCATTCTAATTTTTATCCTGTTGCTAGATAGTTGTTAATTGGGTTAACAGTCGACTAAACATAATAATTGTAAGATATATCCAATGTAGGCTTACACTGCAGGAAAAGTGATGGGAAAACCTACAGAAAATGTTGCAAATTGTTTCATGAAACTCAGAACTTCATCTAGACTTTTTATCTTTACAACTTGTTTTTATTAACTTTTGGCACCTGACAAAGTAGTATATTGAAGCATACACTAGAAATTAGGAAGTGTAATGTAATTCAACAATATAGTGCCTTCCATCACTGGTCAATATACGCATTGGGATTCCTGCAGCTCCACGTGCTAAGATTAGCCTAATTGAAAATCGCGTAAATAGGGCCTGAGCCATTTGCTCACCGTGCAAGCTTGATGCTGAAATAGAGCGCATCAAAGCTATCCTGTGGCATAAAGGCTACCCCATTCAGATCATTGCTCGCTGTGTATTGCACATACTCACGAATGAGCCTAAGGCCGCCACTTTCGGACCTGAAAAGTGTCCAGGCTACCTCAAATTACCCCAGAAGGGTAAGGTATCTCAAAAATTTGAGCAACAGGTGTAGCTATCCGTTTCACACTACTACTGTGCAGCAGCAACACAAGTGGTATTTTGCACCAACAGGATGCTACAGTCAAGCCACAAAGACTATTTCTGCCTACCGCATAAATGAGGAATGTGATATATGAATTTCAGTGCTGGTGCGATGCCAGGTATGTAGACCGTACGTTCCAACGACTGGCAGTACATATCAAACAGCATGTCCCTTTGGCTGTTAGGCAGAGTATTGATCGCACTGAACTAGCTTGTGCTTGCAAAACTCAGAACATAAAGTCCAACATTAGATGTGATTCTGTGTTTGGACAGCATCCCGAGTGTGCTAAGAATTACACTAACAACCACTTTAAGATTATTAGCTGGGCTCACAATGTGGTTCACTTACGATTGCTAGAAGATGCATATATTCATACACAGCCACCTGTCCTCTGCAGGCAAAAGGAACATGTCCTGGCTTTGTGCCTTTTTTGAAATAAACAAAAGTGTGTAGGACAATAGTTCCCTGGCGCATTCTGAATGGCAGCGCCTCGACCAGAGTATAAATTGTTGCTCCCTTTGAAATTTGGCATTCTTGCGATTGCCCAGATGAGTTCAAAAAGAAACGATTCGACAGCATGTCTCTTTTTTAAGCAATATTTTAGAAACTCTTTCGAAAGATTATAACCCTAGAAAATTCTAAAAATCACAAATATTTCTAGACAAACTTTAACTTAAAATATATAGTGTCATACAAAGTTAATTTCAAGTAATAATTGTGCACTGCCAATAAATGACGCGTGATCTGTATAATTGACACATAAAGCCTGTCTTTTGCTTTAGTGCAGAAAACAGTTCATTTTAATTACTCTTCTGGAGCAGATCTACAAATAAAGGCAATACATCTTACATCTAGGCCACCTTTATGTTTTCAATTAACATTATAATGAAACAAGATTTTGATAATTTTATTAGAATTTACAGGCAGGTTACATACAACTCTACCCCCTTTTGAATCAGCATTTTAAGAAGCTATGTGAATAATGCATATAGTATCCTAAAGTTTGGTCCGAAATAACAAAAATAATTCCTTGCCAGTAAGTGAACCACAGATCCAAAACAGGTACAAATGCTTTTCTTGATAATTTGGGGAAAAAACATATAAATGAGAGCCAAATAGGTTAATCTATTACAATCATGAGGCAGCATATAATTCCACACAGAGTAACATGTCAGATTATTTTAATGAGAAATCTAGAGGGGCGCAAGTATACAGAACACAAGCTTTATAGCCTTATTTTACAACAGCATTCCACATGCCACCACTTTAATGTACATGGATACTGGTAAATATACTCCCTATAAAAACACATTCTATTGTATAATCCTTTGCTATTAAGGATAGCCAACAAGTAAGGAATTTATACACATGGAGGCGTGACAAAGAGATACTGCAGGCATAGTTAAAGACATTAGCTTTCAGCAGTTTTTTTTTAAAGCAGAGAGAAAAGTAGCACTGTGAAGCTGCATTGAAAGTGTAATGGCTGACAGATTGACTTTTGATGCAGCAGAGTGTGGGAGAAAAGCAGTCAGAGGAGCTGGGAGGAAAGGGTAGCAGTTGAGTCATGTGACTCAGGCATATTAAGTAAATAAAATGGGGGTGGAGGTATTTAAAATGAGAATGAGGTTCTTGAAATTGATTCACTGGGCTACAAGACCTGAAGAAAATAGTCAAAATCAGGACTTGATGTGGGAGATGTCACAAGGCACAGAGATTAGAAATTGTTGAAGCTTACCATGTTTGGGTGCAAGCAGGTTGGCAAGGAGAGCACGAGAAATCATTTGAGGTGATGAAGTCACGGATAAGTGTTTCATTAGTGAAATGTAGTGGAGCAAATAGGCAATGTTTCAGAAGCAGAAGGTCATTTTGATGATGGACTGGATAAGATGTAGAAAGCTCCATTCAGGATTGAAGAGAACACAGAAGTTGTGTACCACAATGTATGCAAGAAATCAAGAGTTTTGATTAAACTGGAATCAGAGAGACACAGGCATTATTGTGGACTAGTAGCATAGATTTTGATTTGTCAAGCCATAGGAAATACAAGTCATCTGGGAGCCAAGGTTGGAAGGCAACAGCACTGGAATAAATGGTTGTGATAGATCGTCAGTGTTGGGGGTCATTCATATACATGAGGAAGCTGATCTCATCCTTATGATTATTACTAAGGAGCTGCATGCAAATGACAAATAGGAGGATGATTAAGGATGGATCCTGGGGATAAATCAGAAGTGGAGGCATAGGGCCAGAAATCATTTGAGAAGTCTTAACTGTGTTGAGACTGCTAGGAGGAGTGGAACCACAAGACAGTAATGCCACAGATTTTGAACATGGAGGAGAATGCAGTGGGCAACAGGTGGCACGGGTGTCTCGAACGAAAAATAGAGATTGAACAATGAGCCATGGTCACCGTCAAAGAATATATGATTGACTTCTTTGACCAGGAAAGTGGTGGGAAATATGAGTACATAGTTAAACAGCGACAACATATTCAAGACTTTAAGAGAAAAAATAAATTAGAGTTAAGGATAGAGGTGCCAAGAGTGGGGTTTTTAAGAGGAGTAATTTCAAAGGATCTGAAATAGATGGGAATAATGGCAAAAGAGAGATATTGATAATTATGTGGCCAAAATGACAGGTGGTGTGTTTCACAGAGGAAATACGTCTATGAGAGCTGAGGAAGAAATGGGAGAGGAGTGGGAGCCAAGAGATGGAAGGAAGGCAGAGGCAGCAGAGGAGATTGCTCCCATTTTGGAAATTCATTAGTTGCTCAAGTCTAGAAATTAGAAGATGGACACTGAAAGGAAAGGTCAACGAAGCCAGCTCAAATGAAGAGACGTTTGGTACAATCCTCACCTTCCAAAATAATGTTGGAACAAGAGGAGGATTTGGCTGCAAAGAGGCAGAAACAGTACAGCTTGAAATGATCGTTCCAAATCTGGGACTGATGTGTTGTACTCCATGTGCAGTCTCAGCTCAAGGGCACTGACATGAAATCAATGAGATGGCTGTTATATTGGGGGAGCAGTGGGTGCAAAACTGTCCAGAATTTGGTGATAACAAAACCTTTGGAGATGAAAGCAAGGTAGTTATTGAGCAGATCAATAGACATCGACGTCAGTGTGGATGGCTGTGAGCCTGTCCTGGAGATAACAATATTGTGGGTGGCTGGGGACTGAAATTCAGCAGAGAAACAATGACAGATTGGGTAGATTGTATGAAACAGCAAGAGCAAATATGAGTAGTGGAAACTAGAAAGACAACAGGTAAGGGAGGATATCAAGGCAATAGAGACACATGAGCTTTGGTCTGATGTGGGCAATAATATATGCCTGCGAGTTGTAAATAAACTAATAGTTTACAATATTTACAGTTAACTAAAAGATAGTGAAACCCCTGAAGATTAATGTGACGAAGTCACTGCATTCCAGCATGTCATGCTCTCACTATCCAAGTGGACATGAATATTACATAGTTGTTAAGACAATAAGAGGGACAGATTGCAGTATTTAAACTTTGGCACCCGATTTTAACTGGCAGCGCCTGGTAGAAACCAGGCTGGGGACGGTCTGGTGGGGAACAGTTAAATTAACAGGAGTCACTTGTCATCCATGATCTCACTTCCTGCTCCCTTGTCAGGCAAAAACTGCCAGAAGCCAGATCTTGGACCCGCAGATAAGTTTCTTTATTTAAACTTTGCTCGTGGACCAGGAGCGGCTCATAAAGAGGCCTCGGGCTTCCTTTGCACCTGGTCACCCCAACCCTTAAGCATGGCCAGAGCCACCCCCAGTTGCAGTTAAGCCCACCACTAACTACAGGAACCTTTCCCACAGGTGTCCGACTGCAACCTTCTGTTAATCCGGCCAGTTTTGGTGCAGGACTCTACATTTTTTTCTTTAAATGAGACCGCTCCCCAACCTTGCTGAGTTCTTTGCCCCCCATTCTCCACACTTCCCTGTTAATATTGGGGCCTTTGTCCCTAACTGACACGAATCTGTTTCTATTATCAAGCACACAGCTGTTTCACAGTCTCAGTGCATCCCAGCCTGTAGATGAGGAAGAATGGACCAAGGATTGATCCTTGGGGAATAGTGAGGCAACGGCACAGGAGTGGGAAGAGAATCCACTGCTAGAGATGATCTGGCTATGACTGGAGAGCTAAAAGTAGTATCATGCAAGGCCATTCCCACCAAGCTGGACACAGATGTGAGACATCAGAAATGCACGTTATGATCAACTGTTGAAATTTTCACAGAGGTTAATGAAAACTAAAGGAATAATGTACTTCATATCAGCCAGAACGTCATTTGTGACTTTGGTTATGGCCATTTAGCTGCTGTGGAAAGATGGAAGCCTGGTTAGAAAGACTCAAACAGAGTTGTGAGAAAGATGGACACCCATCTGGGTTGGGGGTGGGGGGGTAATGTTCAAGGATCTTGAAGAGGAAAAAGTTTGGTGATAGGCAGTGGCTAGCAAGAAAAAGATTCTCTTTTCTCTTCCTTTGGTCTTTTCTTTTTATTAATACTATTTTATTTTCTTGCTATGAAGTTCCCTTAGCTGTCAGAATAATGGTGAGGCTAAAGGCGTTTAGCATTATTTATCCATAAATGGCCCTGCAACTGCAGATGAGAGGCACAGTTAAATGTGAATATCCAGAAGTTGTTGTTCGAGTAGCGCTATAGCACTGTTAGCTTCACGAAAATGGTATTGAAAGTCATGAGGTTGCTGCATTTGTGAGATGGATACAAACTAACTCCACTACGGATATCTGGGGTTAGTGATTATAAGCATAAGTACCCTTTTAACACTTGTTACCCGACATGCTCTAATACACGAATGGCAGTGGCTTCTGTACCAGTGGTAATCCAGCAATTCCTGCCAAGTCCCCACTCTCCCTCCTGCTTGGCAAACTGCAGGACTTCCTGGTGGAGGTTAAGATTTAGCTAGTCATAGAGTTATACAGCACAGAAACAGGCCCTTCGGCCCATCGTGTCTGTGCCAGCCATCAAGCACCTAATTATTCTAATCCCATTTTCCAGCACTTGGCCCGTAGCCTTGTATGCTATGGCATTTCAAGTGCTCATCTAATCAGGTGCATCAACACACAAATTTCGAAAATAGGTCCTTACTCAATCGCAGAACTCTAATTTCAATATTAAAACCAATGCTGCTTCTCATAAAGGTGACTGCTAGGGTTTCCTAAAAAAAATCTTGGGCTGAATTTCGCAGTGGCCTAGGCACAGGCCACCACAGTGTTAAATGTTAATGACTACCAATCAACCTCTCAGGCACCAAAAATTAATTATAAATGTGGAGTCTCATCCCTTCAGGTTGTTTTGGATTTTAAAAATGTTAAATTTTACATTTTCTTTTATTTTTCAATACTTTCTTTTCTCTCTCTATCCAATCTTTCTTTCTCTCTTTATTCCTCTTCTGTACCTGATTAAACACTGAATTAGCCCCTTTTAAATCACCTTCCTTCTCAGTCCTTCTTCAGAATTTATGAAGCTAATTTTCTTGCAATTCTCACCTACCATTATATAGCACAGAGGCTCATGGTTCTAAATTATTTGAAAAAGCAAGCAAAACATCACAAAATGTTGATTTCTTTAGTTTTGCACATGAAGTTAGACTTGCTTGGGTTTTAGAATGTTAAAATAAATTAGTGTCAATGAACTGGGCTGATAGGCAGTGCAACGTTCAACTGGAATACATCATAGAGAATCAGCTGATGAAAGGTTAAAAACCTGAAAAGTTAACTCTGTTTCTCTCTCCATATATGCTGCCAGACCTGCTGAGTGTTTCCAGCACTTTCTGTTCCTATTTTAGAAAAAGGTTGCAGTTGCTAAAATGATTGTGTTGACATTAAGCTGCAGCAATTTCATCTGCTGTTAGTCCAAACAGGAGAAGAAATAGTGTGCGCGCGTGTGTGGGGGGCAGGGGGTGGGGGGTGAGTGGAGGAAGAACAGTAAGGGAATCTCTAATAGTTTTTAAACAGAAAACAGATCAGAAAGGTCAACATTCAAGCAAAAATGAAATTTGAAGACCAAATTATAAACCTGAAACAATCTTACTGGAAACGTGAAGCAAATAAAAAGCTGCTTACCAAATATGACATTTTTCTCATAGGTAGCTTCTACACCAAAAAAAAATCACATTTTTCAACAACCAAAAAGACAAAAGACCTGCTAACCTTTTGGATAAGAACGTGCATTTATATAGCATCTCCCATGTCCAATGACACGCTTTTAAAACAGGAAAATACAGCAAACAACTTATGCATAGTGGATCCTACAAACAGCGATCCGATAAATGGAAAGGTAGTCTGTTTTGGTGGTGTTGGCTGAGGGTCACCAAGAGAACTCCTAGGCTAATCTTCAAATAGTGGCATGGAACAATTTACATCTACCAGAGAGGTCAATTGTGGCCTTGGTTTAACATCTCAGCACTCCCTCATGTAATGCACTGAAAGGTCAGCCTGGACTATTTGCTAAAATCTCTGGAGTGGACTTGAGGCCCCAATCTTCTGGATTATTGGTGAGAGTTCTACTACCATGGCCCGGCCAATATTTATCTTTCAAACAACACCTAAAAACAGATCATCTGGTGTTTACCACACTGATGTTCATGGAACCTAGCTCTGCACAAATTTGCTGTTGCGGTTCCTACATTACAACAGTGACTACATTTCAAAAGTACTTCATTGGCTGTAAAGTGCTAGGGGACGTTCTGAGGTCTTGAAAGGCCTTATATAACTGCAAGTCCATCCTATTTTTTTTTAAAAACATCTCGTGGTACTTCACAGAAGCTTAGTGGGCACCAAGTCAAAGGAAGAGAGATTAAGAGGGGTAATCAAAGGCTGGGTCAAAGAGGTCGATTTTAAGGATGGAACTAAACAAAGACATAGAACATACAAATTAGAAGTAGGCCATTCGGCCCCTCTAGCCTGCTCCGCCATTCAATAAGATCATGGCTGATCTGTTTCTGTCTCGAATTCCACACTCCCATCTACCCCTGATAACCTTTGATTCTCTTGCCTAACAAGAATCCATCTACCTCAGCCTTAAAAATATTCAATGACGCCGCCTCCACTACCTTTGGAGGCAGGGAGTTCCAAAGTCGAACAGCCCTCAAAGAAAAAATCTGTCCTAAAAGGGCGCTCCCTAATTCTGGACTCACCCACAAGAGAAAACATCCTCGCCACATCCACATTGTCAAGACCGTTCAGGATCTTATAAACTTCAATCAAGTCTCCCTCACTCTTCTAAATTCCAATGCAAACAAGCCCAATCTGTCCAACCTTTCCTCATAAGACAACCCGCTCATTCCAGTTATCAATTTACGAAACCACCTCTGAACTGCCTCCAATGCATTTACATTCTTCCTTAAATAAGGAGACCAAAACTGCACACAGTATTCGAGATGTGGTCTCACCAATGCCCTGCAAATAGAGTGAGACAGCACAGAAACAGACCCTTCGGCCCATCGTGTCTGTGCAGGCCATCAAGCACCTATCTATTCTAATCCCATTTTCCAGCACTTGGCCCGTTAGCCTTGTATGCTATGGCATTTCAAGTGCTCATCTAAGTACTTCTTAAATGTTGTGAGGGGTCCTGCCTCTACCACCCCTTCAAGTAGTGTGTTCCAGATTCCACCCAACCACTGGCTGAAAAAAAACTTTCCTCAAATCCCCTCTAAACCTCCCGTCCCTTACCTTAAATCTATGCCCCCTAGTTATTGATCCCTCTGCTAAGGGAAAACATTTCTTTCTATCTATCCTATCAATGCCCCTCATAATTTTGTACACCTCAATCAGGTCCCCCAGCAGCCTTTGCTGCTCTAAGGAAAACAACTGTAGCCTACCCAGTCTCTCTTCATAACTGAAATGCTCCAGCCCAGGCAACATCTTGGTGAATCTCCTCTGCACCCTCTCCAGTGCAATCACATCCTTCCTATAGTGCGGTGACCAGAACTATACATAGTACTCCAGCTGTGGCCTAACTAGCATTTTATACAGCTCCATCATAACCTCCCTGCTCTTATATTCTATGCCTTGGCTAATAAAGGCAAGTAGGCAATATGCCTTCCTAACCCCTTATCTACCTGTGCTGCTGCCTTCAGTGATCTATGGACAAGTACACCAAGGCCCCTCTGACCCTCTGTACTTCCTAGGGTCCTACCATCCATTGTATATTCCTTTACCTTGTTAGTCCTCCCAAAATGCATCACCTCACACATCTCAGGATTAAATTCCATTTGCCACTGCTCCGCCCATCTTACCAGCCCATCTAAATAGTCCTGTAATCTAGGGCTTTCTTCCTCACTATTTACGATACCACCAATTGTCGTGTCATCTGCGAACTTACTGATCATACCTCCTATATTCACGTCTAAATCATTAATGTATATTACAAACAGCAAGGGTCCCAGCACCGATCCCTGCGATACACCACTGGTCACAGGCTTCCAATCGCAAATACAACCCTCGACCATCACCCTCTGCCTCCTGCCACTAAGCTAATTTGGATCCAATTTGGGCTCTTACCTTCTTAACCAATCTCCCATGCGGGACCTTATCAAAAGCCTTACTGAAGTCCATCACTATAAGACTACATCAACTGCCTTACCCTCATCTACACATCTAGTCACCTCCTCAAAAAATTCAATCAAGTTAGTTAGACACGATCTCCCCCTGACAAAGCCATGCCGACTATCCCTGATTAATCCCTGCCTCTACAAGTGGAGATTAATCCTGACCCTCAGAATTTTTTTCCAATAGTTTCCCTACTATTGATGTTAGACTCACCTGGTTTATCCCTGCTACCCTTCTTGAATAATGGTACCACATTCGCTGTCCTCCAGTCCTCTGGCACCTCTCCTGTGGCCAGACAGGATTTGAAAATGTGTGTCAGAACCCCTGCTATCTCCTCCCTTGCCTCACACAGCAGCCTGGGATACATCTCATCTAGGCCAGGGGATTTATCCACTTTTAAGCCTGCGAAAACAGCTAATACCTCCTCCCTTTCAATGTTGATTTGTTCAAGTATATCACAATCCCCCTCCCTGATCTCTACACCTACATCATCCTTCTCCATAGTGAACACAGATGAAAAGTAATCATTTAAAACCTCACCTATGTCCTCCGGCTCCACACACAGATTGCCACTTTGGTCCCTAATCTCTCCCCGGTTATCCTCTTGCCCTTACTATACTTATAAAACGCCATGGGATTTTCCTTTATCTTGCCTGCCAGTGTTTTTTCATGTCCCCTCTTCGGTCTCCTAATTCCTTTTTTAAGTACCCCCCCCTACACTTTCTATACTCCTCTAGGGCCTCCGCTGTTTTCAGCGCTTTGCATCTGCCATACGCCTCCTATCCAGGGTTCTCTGGACTTGTTGATCCTACCCTTCACCTTTACGGGAACATGTTGGCCCTGAACTCACACTATTTCCTTTTTGAATGACTCCCACTGGTCTGATGTAGACTTTCCTACAAGTAGCTGCTCCCAGTTCACTTTGGCCAGATCCTGTTTTATCATATTGAAATTGGCCTTCCCCCAATTCAGTACCTTTATTTCCAGTCCCTCTTTGTCCTTTTCCATAACTACCTTAAATCTTAGAGTTATGGTTACTATCCCTGAAATGCTCCCCGGCTGACACTTCTACCACTTGTCTGGCTTCATTCCCTAGGATTAGGTCCAGTACTGCCCCTTCTCTTGAAGGATTTTCTATGTGCTGGCTCAAAAAGCTCTCCTGTATGCACTTTAAGAATTCTGCCCCCTTTAAGCCTTTTGCACTAAGACTATCCCAGTTGATATTGGGGAAGTTGAAATCCCCTACTATTATTACCCTATTATTTTTACACCTCTCAGAGATTTGCCTACATATCTGCTTCGCTATCTCTCCCTGATTGTTTGGAGGCCAGTAGTACACTCCCAGCCAAGTGATTGTCCCCTTTTTGTTTTTAAGTTCTACCCAAATGGCTTAATTTGAGGAACCTTCCATTTTATCATCCCTCCTTACTGCAGTAATTGATTCCTTGATCAACAGTACAATGCTACCTCCTCTTTTACACCCTCCCCTGTCACGCCTGAAGATTCTATACCTGGAATATTGAGCTGCCAGTCCTGCCCTTCCCTCAACCATATCTCTGTGATAGCAATATCATATTCCCATGTGTTAATCAATGCCCTCAATTCATCTGCCTTACTAGTAAGACTTCTTGCATTAAAATAGATGCAATCCAGCCTTACATTGTTCGCTTGCGCCTTCCAGACTGACTCAGTTTCTCTTCTTTATTTGACAGTGCCTCCACTCTGTATCCCACCCCCCCTGCAGAATTAGTTTAAACCACCCCGCCCCCCCACACCACAACAGCAGTAGCAAACCGCCCAGCAAGGATGCTGGTCCGTTCCGGTTCAGGTGCAACCCGTCCAACCCGTACAGGTCCCACCTTCGCCAGAAACAGACCCAGTGATCCAGGAAACTAAAGCAATCCCTCCTGCACCATCTCTTCAGCCACGCATTCATCTGCCAAACATTGCGCAATCAGCAGCAAACATCTCCACTTCTGACCTTATGATGGAGGGAAGGTCATTGACGAAGCAGCTGAAGTTGTTTGGTCCTAGGACACTACCATGAGGAGTGGTAGAGGATCCAAATTCAACTGTTGTATTCTTTTTCAAACAGGAAACGGATACAGCAATGTCAAATTTAACAGCATGGCAAGTTTGTGCCTGGGTCACCAGGAAACCCTAGCAGCCACCTTTATGGGGTGGACAATGATTTTAATACTGAAATGAGTGTCCTGTGACCAAAGAAAGACAGCGAGGGCAGGGGGTGGGGGGGCTCTCAGCGCCACACTCTTCCCCGATGCCAGGTCCCTCGTTCAGGTGCTAAGTGCCTCTTAACAAAGAACCCCCTCCCCTGCCGGCAGAGGCGGCAAGCAACCTGCACTGTTTTCTTGCCCTATTCCCTGTGTGGTGTCGGGCTTACCTGCCGCTGGGCTAAATGCAGCGGGGGGAATGAGGCCTTAATTGGGCATTGATTCCCACTTAAGGACCTCAATTGGTGGCAGGGCGGGAAGGCCGTTCACAGGCCTTCCCTCCCTGGACTTGATCCCACCCAATTACATGTTCTCCCCACCTCCAAACCCGCTGTTGGGAAGAGCGTAAAATTCCCCCCATTGTCTCCACTCAGGTGACTCTACATGCTCTAATACCAAAACAAGCCCTCTATTATAACAGCCAGGAATTCCATTCATAAAATGTGCCTTTCATCAGTGACCATAGGCAACAAATTCTGCAGGTCTGTGCCCGGTACCCTGTAGTCATGACACCAGCCCTCAATAACCTTTCACTCCACCGAGAGCATTGGGTTAGATGCTGACTGCTTGGGGACCAGGCATATCCCCCGAACACTTGGCTCATAACTCCTATAAAGAATCTGAGCATAGACACACATTATATGCATACAATGACAGTCACACTAGAACCAGGATCACTGACCTCCTCAAGCAAAAGTTCTGATGCTCAGCAGATCTGCAGGTATGCTTCAATATAGCCTGAAGCAATTATCAAGATTTGTCATCATGTGCTGTATGCTGCAAAACCTTGCCTTGGAAAGAAAGCAAGCAGTGGAATCCCAAGATAGAAATTAAGGAACAGGAAGAATGGGGATCAGGAAGTTGAGGCTTCAAAGGAAGAACAAGGCCAAGAAATGCTGCCGGTTGCAACAGCTCTCATGCAGCAACGCATGGATGACAGATTCTTATTAACGTTCCCATCCCTCCCAAATGCACCACGTGTCCCTCCATCCATTTAACCCAATTTTTACAACCACTCCGAATGCTCATATATAGTCCAAATGTATGGGTGTTGCCTTTACATGACTAAGAATATTGATCCCAACATTAATCCAAGAAAAAAGCTGACTACACCCAGAGACTTCTTCACTCTTCATTTGCAAATTTGTACCATCAAACATGAACTGATTACAAAATAGTGACTTCAAAAGAACTTCCTTGGCTGCGAGGTGCTTTGGGATGCCCGGATGTTGCGAAAGGCACTATGTAAACCCAAGTCTTTTCTTTCTATAGAGAAATAAAAATCTTTGTGCAAAGCACTAGTGCCTGTGTGCTCACTTACCTATTCTAGCCCTCCTACAAGGTGCATCTCTAATGGCTACAGCAAGGCAGGTGGAAGGCTGGTGAAATTCCATTGAGGACACCACAGATTGTTCTGACCTTGGAGGGTCCAGCTGTCAACTGCAAAACTTGCTGGTCAGGTCACTCAGACCCAGCTGGCTGTTTGGGACCAAAAGGGATACTCGTTGAGAGCTTGGCATGGCGGGGAGCATCCACAATATACCTTTAAGAGATTTAGTTGCCTTTAACTAATAACCAGTGATGCCTCATTTCCAGCACCCCCATTTGGTGAGCTGCTATCAAAGAGTGCCAGTTGAGCTGGTGCTCATTTATTTCATCCTAAGCAATCACAGGAACTCATATAGTTAGCACGGTACCCAAGATCATGCGAGCAAGTGTGTGATCACAGCGCACTGATCATTTCATTTCCATTTTCTGGTGATAAATTTAAGTCCCAGAGTGTTTAGCAGGGGAATTCCAGACAGTAGGCTACACGTGGCTGAATACACAAAAGGTCATCGGCAAAGGAGCAGGAAATTAGGAAGGAAGGCGGCCATGGAGAGATATAAAGGATGAGAATTTTAAATCTGGTACACCGCAGGACCGATCGGCAAGGATGGGAGTGATGGGCTCCAGGCCTTGAAGTAGGATAGGATATAAGCAGGAGATTTTTGCATGACGTTATGGAAGGGGGAGGCTGATAAGGTAAGTATTGGAATAATCAAGAATGGCATTTATGAGGGTTTCAGTGCAAATGGGTTAAGATGGAGGCAGAAGCAGGAGATGCTAGGGGTAGATGTCGTCTTTGTGGTGGGGAGAAAGGGTGTTGACTTTGTGATTAAGATAGGGATTTTATACTGTTAACAGGCTGAATACATCTGATGTAATGATATTCTGGCATGAAACGCATGCATCATTATTCAAACATGTAACAAAGTAATCTGAGCAAGTGAGCCTTCGCAATACAAGTGAGGATTATCTAAAAGGCAAGTTGAAGAAATTGTGCTTGGAATGCTAGGCCACTGCAATGGTCTATTCATGAGAGCGCAGTCTATGCCAGGGTAGATTTTTTCAAAAACTCATTGCGCTCTGAGCATCCATCGGGCCACTAAGGTACTGACCCTTCTGATTTTACAGGGTCAACTTCATTTACAAGCTCTTGGTCCACATTCAGTCCAGTATTGAGAGCGCACTAAGTGGGGGTACAGAGAGATGATAACTCATTTAAAAATGCTGCTTATAAGGGACACAAACACTTAGAGCAATTAAAAAGGAGAAAAACAGACAAACACAAACAAGAAGGAAACAGGAAACTGACTGGCTGGCAGCTCAGTCATAGAAGAATAGACACCAGACTCTAATGAACATGACAGACACAATGGGTTGAATTTTACTAACCCTCTAGAAATGGGCTGACAGGCGGGGGGCGGCGTAAAATGGCAAGGGAGGCAGGGAGGGGGTGGAGTTCCCATCACCTTCCCAATGCCATGTAATTTTATCAGCGGCAGCGAAGATCGCGGGCGGCCGTCCCACCCTGAGGTCAATTGAGATACATAAGGAGCCATTTAAGGGCCACATAAGGGCCTCTTCCCACTGCCATGTGGGGAGACGACACAGTAAAAGCTGGAGGCCTCCTTGTGGGCTCAGGGAGCGGGGGTGCCTCCTGATTGGTCACGCTAAGGCGCAAGGAGAGCCTCCCGCCCCCACCCTCGGACGGCACAGGCCATCTCCTTGGAATTTCCCCCCTTTTCTTGAATGACAACCCCCTTCTCCAACCCGGCCTGGGCCAGCCCTCCATTCCAGGGCCTACTCCATTGTTGCTGGTCCTGGCTGGCTGCAGTACCAGCAGGAGCCACTGCTGACTGGCCAGCAGCTCTTGGAGGCGGGATCTCCACCCTTAAAGGGAGGGAAGCCCTGACATTCTGGTTGTTAACTGCACTGGGATTTCCGGAAACGAATGCAGCAGGGTTTCCTCCAGCTTTCTGCTTGCCATTGGGGCCACTGCCATGGCTATTAAATTCAGCCCAATAAGTTCCATAACATTCTTATAAAAATCATGCATCTGGCACCCATCTGTAGGGCTCGAGGACATTTTTTGACACATGGGAGAGCATGGGGCACACCAAATAACTCAAATCTTTCATCCAGCAATTAAACTATTTTCACCAGCCATGTTGGTTCGCCATCCACCATATATACATACCCTGAAAATTTACATGTATTAGAATTGTTTCATTTGTTTACGTAATGCTGAAAAAATGACGAGGCCCAAAAACTGAGTTATGATGTGTTAGAAATTCCTCAAACAAACTTTTCCTATTCCTGGCTTGCACCTTGCCTGTGTGTTGCATTCCGTACTTACCGATATTTTTGGAAACCGCAATGCATGTAATATATGCCTGACCCTCACTGCTAGTTTCCACTTCCTTTTCCATAAGACCAGCAACTGCTCCCAGCAGCCCTTCCAGCCAAGTGTATTAACAATAGCCTCTCTACTTTGGCAGAATTTTATTGCGCTGAACCAAGAATTATTTTCGTGAACTATGTCCCACACAGTTGGCTAATTCAACCATGATCAGTTTTTAAACATTTCTTAAGTTTCTCTACAAATTCCTTTCACAAATAGCCCTTGTGTTTAGTTTACATTTATGGTATGAGGCACTTTAATTTTACAGAATATTCCTGCAGATGTTAAGTGATGAAAAACGTGTGTGTTCTGCAAAGCACATAGGAAACTCAGTACCGAAAAACCTTCTGAAATGACTTGCTTGTCATAAAGTCTGACTCATTCATCTGGCATTGGAACATTTCAAAAACATGGTTTCTTGATTTTTCAGTGATTACTGCTGTTTTAGTCGTACTAGCACCAGGCAGTCTAGCATCATAGTTTTCCTCTCACCTAATTAGTCAACGTCTTCAATCGTTTCCATTTTGACCTGATCGCAGGACACAACATACAGTATGTTCTTAACAGAGATCTCTTTATTTAACTTGCGCTTAGGTTGAACTCTGAACTTTCCAGTTTGGCAAGAAAAGTAAAGCTGAATATATATACATAAAATACATCTAAATGATCTATCAGGTTGCGCAAGTAATATAATATGGAGCCTTATGGCGTCTCTTTCTAAATCAAAATAAAAGAAAATAGCTGAATAAGGGTTTTAGATGTATGAAAAGGCTGCACAAAGTCAGGAGGGATCCTAATTTGTAGGTAATTTGGCAGTCTGACCATATGAACATGTGACAGGCCAATATGTGCAATTCTCATGTCAACAGTCTGTGACTTGGCAGCTATGTAGTTAATTTCTGATGCATGATTTATTTTTTTAATTTTTACTCTCTACGTTATTTTTATAACTAATACGCAACATGTCTGACAGAGACATTGGCGCGTACACACAAAATGTTCCTTTCTTGTCAAAATTCCTACCCTTGAGCCTACTAAACTTTGTACATACTAATTTTTTAAAGCAGCTTTGATAAATGAAATTTTAATGATTTGCCCTATTCTTTATAAGTGTTCTTAACCAATTTAAATCTGATTCCAATGTACTTTCTAGGAATACTTCCAGCATTTCCAAATAAAAGGAAAATACAAATAGACAATTCCCAATTTACTGATTGCTACAGTATTTTGGAAGTCTGGATTCAGATGCTCCACTATATATTAGGATCATTTAAATTTCACTCTTCAGGCACAGTTAAATCTGAAATAATAAAGTAACTATTTTATATCCCATGTACAAAATCATGCAAAATGGTTAGGTGATAGTAACGCTGTTAGAAAAAAAGTGTCCCAAGTTTGAATGTAATGGGTTTTTTTCTTCACGGTCTCCTCTATCTGATTCATTGTAGATACACTTTAAAAAAGGTTCAGTTTTCTACACTTATATGCATCAGGATTCCCACTAAATAAAATCAACATTTTAAAGGAGTTTTAAGGATTTTTTGTTGTTGTGATATTGAATTTTCCATGTTAAAAGTAAAAACTGTAATTGTAAATACACACGCTGTTTTAAAATTAAAAATCAGTTTTATTTTAGAATGATTAATTTACTTAGATACAAACATACCTTTTTACCTTTACATCATTTTTTGAAACTTACCTTGGTGAGGCCTAAGTAGCAATGATGGAAGATGTGAAGGCTCTGAAGCTCCACCTGCTGTGCATCTGGACTTAATGGCAGGACTGGTTCCATGATAGCTAACTGCGTATTTTACAATGGGAAATCACAATGAAGGGACACCTTTAAACCAAGTGTTGACATTTTAACATTGGAAACCCCTATAAAACAGGTTTACCTATTTCTAAAATGGAATGTACAACAAATGTGCTCATGTTTCTCTCCACGGTGTTGCACAAAGTTAGACAATATGGTCTCTCTTTTACATGTGTTTGTGTTGCTGTTATCATCACATCCTTGCTCTTTATCCCTAGCTCTTATTTAGCTTGTTTCTGTCCTCCTCCTTTTTCCTCTTTTGTCAGCTGGGAGGTTGTCCTTTACATACAATAACGTGTGGTGGAGAAAGAAGCCACTGATAGTTACAGGCTGCATTTAAGGCTAGGTTGCAGGAAAATGTAGACTTCCGTGGCTCCCTTCTCAATCAAGTGTTTCCCCCACCCACTCACTCCTGTATTGTCCTGTATGCCTTCCCATCATCTCTTCTCACCCTTCACAACCTTTGCCTCTTTCCATTTGGCCTATCCAATCAACTCCTGTATGTTCCTTTCTCGCTCACTCTGTCACTCACGTCAATCTGAACACCCCCCAGCCCCCTCATCCACTTCCACTCATCCCTCCAGGCATGTGGTGAGAAACCAGAGGGCTCCTTATTCTTAAACTTCTCTTTACCCATCTTGCTTCATTTTAAAATTAATTTTTTAAAAATCAAATTAGAATGAGGAAAGACATCACCTTTCAGTTATACAGAATTAACATTTAACCTTTCCTAACACAACAAAACACAGGTAAGATGATTAGTAGGCTACAAAAGTCAACTTTTTAAAAAACTGACGTAACAATGAGGAATAACACAGTGGCTAGAGCTTTACAGTGATTCTGATGCCTGCACGCAATTTTAATCACATATTGAAGTGCTTGGGTGGCAAGCATATCTGAAAATCTCAGCCTTTCTCTCTTTGTCATTTTTTTCCTAAACAGCGTGCTAGCAATTAGGATATTTATCTGTTCTAACCACCAATAAGGCGAAGATGAGATCATTAGCTGGTTTCAAAATCCAACTCACTCTTATTTTGAACATTGAATGCAGCCCCCAATTGTTATACCATTCACACTCATCACAGGCAGCTGCTAATAGCGGCAAGCATTTTCCATTATCATAGGAGTCAATTACAAAGGCGTTGCTTACAACATATTAAGCACGCCGGCTATTTCGGATATACTTTGTCACAGAATCCTTTTAATAGATTTTCAGGCTTCAATAAGTGTAAGTTTTCATCCCTCATCCAATTCTCAGATTCCAGCAGCTGCTTGAGATTTCCTTTTTCTTCTTCTCTCACTTCCCTGTCTAGCTCTGCCACTTTGGAACTGTTCAGTCAGATAAAAGGTCAGTGCTACAGTCTCACAAAGTCTCTCAGCTGCCTCCTGCCTTCCTGCTACCTGTTTTACCCTTCACTGCATATAGCTGGGAAATTGCATTAACACCAACGTGCCAATGTAAACAAAAGAGATTGCATTTGCAGGAAGAAAGATACGCTTAGCTTAGTATGAATTGTGTACTTTATAGAGCACAAATAAAAGCTACAACAGGTATGTAATTAGTAGCATTTCTCTCTCTCTCACACACAGCACACTTCTAAATGCACAAACACAATTTGTGTTTTAAAACAAATACACAACATAAATTTTACCAAAGGCTTTTGAAATTTTCCATCTTCAAATAAATTTGAAAGGCAATTGAATAGAACATGACAGTAGCTGGAAAGAACAAGTATACAGATTAGTACTGACGCACTCTGGGAAATTAGGGTCACTGCACACGCTCACACGCTACAATGTGAATTCAACACACAGCATCACAGCTCTGGGTAAGAATACCAGGCACCTGGAGTATTGTGTACAGTTTTGGTCTCCTTACCTAAGGAAAGGTATATTTGCCATAGAGGGATTGCAATGAGGGTTCACCAGACTGATTCCTGGGATGGCAGATTGTCCTATGAGGAGAGATTGAGGAGACTGGGCCTATATTCTCTCAAGTTTAGAAGAATGAGAGGTGATCTCATTGAAGCATACAAAATTCTTACAGGGCTCGACAAGGTTGATGCAGGAAGGATGGTTCCCCTGGCTGTGGAGGGCTGGAACCATGGGACACAGTCTCAGAATAAGAGGTAGGCCATTTAGGACTGAGATGAGGAGGAATTTCTTCACTCAGAGGGTGGTGAATCTGTGGAATTCTCTACCCCAGAGCGTTGTGGAGGCTCAATCATTGAGTATGTTCAAGACAGAGATCAATAGATTTCTAGATAATAAAGATATCAAGGGATATGGGGATAATACGGGAAAATGGAGTTCAAGTATAAGATCAGCTATGATCCAGTTGAATGGCAAAGCAGGCTTGAGGGGACAAATGGCCTACTCCTGCTCCTTTTTCCTATGTTCCAAGCCCACACTTCTAAGAGAGGCTGAGGCCTTCAAGTAAAATCTTCAGATATCAAACCACAAAAGGTCATTCGATAGAGAAACTTTGTGAAGTGTGTAAATTTTTTTATTGTTTAAACGCTTATTTTTGGATATTAGAAGTTTCAGCCACTAAGAAAAAATGGCAGCAACAACTGTTTCAGTAAATATTTTGAGCAATTTGTAAGGAAAATTGCAGTGCCATCCAGTGGCCAGAATTTACATATATTGCGTAACAACATAGTTTCCATTATAAAGTGATCATAGTAAATTATAATGGAAAAACAGGCCTTTCGGCCCACCGAGTCTGTGCCGACCATCAACCACCCATTTATACTAATCCTACACTAATCCCATATTCCTACCACATCCCCACCTGTCCCTATATTACCCTACCACCTACCTATACTAGGGGCAATTTATAATGGCCAATTTACCTAGCAACCTGCAAGTCTTTTGGTGGTGGGAGGAAACCGGAGCACCCGGCGAAAACCCACGCAGACACAGGGAGAACTTGCAAACTCCACACAGGCAGTACCCAGAATTGAACCCGGGTCGCTGGAGCTGTGAGGCTACGGTGCTAACCACTGCGCCACCCTTATATTAGAGTCCCGCATAATTAATCACTAACAAAAGTTAACACCGCCTTTAATTAATTGTGGACCAGCACAAAATAATGCATCAACTGACAAGACAGTACCTAAATAGATGCTTATATATTCCTATCTACTCTCCAAAGATAAAGAACCCCACAGTCTCTACAAGTCCTCATAAATATCACTCACCTGAACTGCTACTGTGTTAAGTAGGATGAACTAATGGAAGGTTCAACAGCCCAAAACTGTACATCGAAGGGGTGCTATAGATCATCAGCAAAAGAACTGCAAATTAGTACAATCTTTACCTTGTGACCCAACACATCCATCACCATCAAGCGAGGAAACTAACCCTGTTCAATAGGGAGTGCAGAAGGGCATGTCAGGTGTTACAACCGAGGCAGGAGGAGTTCACTGTCTTTTCTAGTTCCACTTCTCCACAGGTCACAACATCTATTTAAATGTTTACCTGGTTACTGATACAGCCGATCATATAATCTATTTATTACCCCAGAATAAAATAGACCAACCAGATTTCTTTAACAACAAAATTATCAGTTTATCAAACAAGACTTAAACAGTAATGAAGTAAAGCATTAACATACCGATTAAAAAATTGGAAGTTCCCTTTTTTAAAAATTCTCCAACTATACTCACACACACATTGGGAAAAATACTGAAATTCAGTCTGCAGAGGTCTGTTACAAAAAATAACGACTTTGGCCAAAGACTTGCTAACTCTTGATGAAAAAAAGAAAGATATGGAAGGAAGTCAGTTGTCCCTTTTTCGGTCTGGCGTCCAGGTATATGGAGATGGGTCACTGGGATCGTTTCAGAAGACGTCCGTTCTGGAGATGTTGAGAATTATTCTAGTAGGCTTTCTAGGAGAAATGTGGCATCAAGGTTTTTCTGCCAGCAGGATTTTTTTTTTCAGCTCCTCAGGAGCTATTTGGCACCAGGGATTTTTACCCACACTGGATCTTGGCAGGATTTCTTCAAAAAGGTTGAGGTGGTGGTGGGCTGGGTGGTTTCTTTTCTCCTGGCAAGAAAACACTAACTGTCTCCAAACAGTTCACCACAACAACTAAAAACTGAAAACAATGTTCAAACCCCAGTGAGTCGACCCCCTGACCTCCATAAACCTTGACAAGTTGCTTCTCTGTAACCATTTTTCCCCAAGTCGCCATGGGTTCTGCTGTTACTGAGCCCAAATCACAGGTGGCTTTCAAACAACATCTTGTCCTGTCGGTGAACTTGGTTTTAAAAAAAAAATCCATGGAATCTTTTCAGTTTTATAAAATTCTCAAAAAAATAAAATTAAAAATAATGGAAGCACTTTCGGAACACAGGACGGCACCTTAGAACTTAGAATAAGGTACAAACTTAGTAATAGTAGTCTACAAACAGGCAACTAACAGGAATGGAAAGTTCCAAGGGAATCTTTGTTTTGAGCTACTGCAGAGGCTTTCACCGTTGGCTAGAAGCCCAACTATACAACCCATATCAACATGATAACAAGAACAGGGTAGAGGCTGGGTAGACTGTGATTAGTGGCTCACTTCCGGATCCCTCAAAACCTCACCACCATCTACAATGCCAGTCAGGGGTGTGATGGAATACTCTCCAATCACCTGGATGAGTGCAACTCCAACAGCACTGAAGAAGCTCAACACCATCCAGGATAGAGCAGTCCATTTAATTGGTACACCCACTGGACTCATTATCCATTCCCTCCACCTGTGCACTGTGGCTGCAGAATGCACTGCCTACAAGATTTACAAGTTACACTTCTCTATTTTCCCTTCATAGATCATATACTTTAACATTAGCCCAGTTCTTCTCTATACCCACTGATTTCATTACTTCCCAAAAATAAGTACAATTTCCTTTTACTGGTCCCCCATGTTGTGGGAACAGAGGATGGACGGGTGGGGGGAACACTTTTACTGGCCCCCATGCTGTGGGAACAGAGGCCGGGGGGGGGGGGAGGGAGTTTCCCAGTGGCAGGTAGGAGGCAGGCTGGAGTGCAAATTGGCAGCCCACTTCGCAGAGGCAGGCAGCTGATTAGCATAATTAAGGTGCCTATTGGGGCCATTCAGGAGAGCCACCGGCATTTTGCCAGCAGCAGAAAGGCCCCTGGCCTTGTGGGGAGGCCACCTGCTTCAAGGAGGCAGCCTCCCTGCGGCAGCCTGTAGAGTGGCTATTGGAGCAGAGGCTCCATGGCCCAAAGAGGACCCATGCACAGGAAAGACAGTCCCCACAGCCCCAACAATCTCCCCGGAGGGACTTGCCCTCTGATCGGCAGGACCTTTTTGTCCTCGGTCATCCTGAATATATTATATGTTGTTATATTTATTATTTCTACTTAACTGCCTCAGCAGTGCCCACTTCGCCTGGTGGTGCTTCTGATTTTCAAAGCTGCCGGCCCTCTGATTGGGCCGGCAGCTTCAGGAGCCCATCTGACATCCTTAATTGGATGGTGGGTTTGGAGGTGGCCAATTAGGAGCGCCTCTGGTAAAATCGCCAAGCCAGTCCCACTGCCAGCAAATGCCGGTTTCAGACCTTTATTTGGTCCTGAAGTTGGGGTCCCAAAGCCCATGGTAAAATTCAGCCCAATACTTCAATAGTACCCAATTCCTCTTATTCTTCATTTTAGCAAAATTATTGCATTTATATCATTTTTAAAGAAGTTGATCAGAGGAATTTCACTAAATGAACCCGAATTAGGTACAAGTAAACACGACCTACTTTTCTGACAATTTTATTGTCAGAATTTTATTATTTTCCAGAATTTTATTTGCTCTTTTAATGGCTTTGCTGCAATGTCTAGACATTCAAAGTGATGAGTATACTGTCACTTCTAGCCGAGTCACCCTCTGCTAATTCAATTCCATTTTTTATAGACATACGAGGCACATGTTTTAATACTGCATGCAATACTTAACATTAATCAGTGTTGAATTTCATTTGGTATTTTTCCAATTGCACAACTAGTCTAAATCATTCTGCAAATCTTCTGCTGCATCTGATTATCTCCAATGCTTCTTCAATTTTCATGCCAACATTTGCATTTATATAGCTTATAAGAAGCACTATGCCAGAGACTTTACAAGATAGAGGTCAATACCAAGCAGGAAGTGAAGGAAACTGGAGGTGCATGGAGTAGGTACTCAATGGAGAACTGTAAAATTTGCCAAGAACATGAGCTAAGGCTCCCCTGAAATGTGAACTCTGGAAATTTACTCTTTTAGGGCTGGCTGTACAATCAGCTCACACCTTCATGGCTGTGGCCCAAAAATTAGGTGGGCGTGAGGAATCCTCAAAGTCATTTGCTGTGGCCATAGAAAAATATCTTAACAAAAGATTCCATCAGTATTACGGGCTGGACAGAAACCTAGTTCCAAGACCATTAAATGCCTTTATAAATTTGGAGCTGGTTTCCACCACACTACGTAACTAATCAAAAAATATATAGCAAGTGTTTCAAAGAAGCTAAAACCTCAAAACTTACTCTGCATTGAAGAAGTGGGGTCATAAAAGCTAATGTTAACTTACAGTAATTGTGCTGAAAATCCCAAATATTCAAAGAAACATTTATGTTTTGTTTACTTTTTCCTACTAGGGATAAAAGTATTACCTTCCTGAAGGCTGCCTGCTGCTACAACAGGCAAGAATGATTTGTATCTTTGCTTCACCTTCAAGGCTGCTTGCTTAGCTATCCTGGCATTGTCAGTTGATCTCTGACATTTTCAATGTTTCCTCATAGAGGGGGGCTTGACTGAATATCTCCCAAGGGTCAGACCAATTTATGTAATTGGCCCAAAACTGGTAGGCCCAGCCCTTTCTCCTGTGAATGCCGGGGAGGCCAATTTGTGCTCTGGATTAACTGCTACCTGTTCAACCTTAATGGAGTGTATACGGGATAGTTTTTTGGACCAATATGTTGAGGAATCAACTAGAGAACAGGCCATCCTAGACTGGGTATTGTGTAATGAGAGAGGAATAATTGACAATCTAGTTGTTCGAGACCCCTTGGGGATGGGCGACCATAATATGATCATCAAGATGGAGAGTGACGTAGTTGATTCTGAGACTAGGGTCCTGAATCTTAATAAAGGAAACTATGAAGGTATGAGGCGTGAGTTGGCTATGATGGATTGGGAAACGTTACTTAAAAGGGATGACAGTGGATAGACAATGGCAAACATTCAAAAAGCGCATGGATGAACTGCAACAATTGTTTATTCCTGTCTGTCGCAAAAGTAAAATGGGAAAGGTAGCCAAACCATGGCTTACAAGGGAAATTAGAGATAGCATTAGATCCAAGGAAGAGGCATACAAATTTGCCAGAAAAAACTGACCTAAGGATTGAGAGCAGTTTAGAATTCAGCAAAGGAGGACCAAGGGATTGATTAAGAAGGGGAAACTAGAGTATGAGAGCAAGCTTGCGGGGAACATAAAAACTGACTGTAAACTTTTCGATCGGTACATGAAGAGAAAAATATTGGTGAAGACAAATATAGGTCCCTTACAGTCAGAAACAGGGGAATTTCTGATGGGGAACAAAGAAATGGCTGACCAACTAAATGCATACTTTGGTTCTGTCTTCACAAAGGAGGACACAAATATCATACCAGAAATGTTGGGGAACACAGGGTTTAGTGAGAGGGAGGAACTAAAGGAAATCAGTATTAGTAGAGAAATGGTGTTGGGGAAATTGATGGGATTGAAGGCCGATAAATCCCCAGGGCCTGATAATCTACATCCCAGAGTACTTCAGGAAGTGGCCCTAGAAATAGTGGATACATTGGTGGTCATCTTCCAAGATTCTACAGACTATGGAACAGTTCCTACAGATTGGAGGGTAGCTAATGTAACCCCACTATTTAAAAAGGGAGGGAGAGAGAAAACAGGGAATTATAGACCAGTCAGCCTGATGTCGGTAGTGGGGAAAATTCTAGAGTCCATTATCAAAGATTTTATAGTAGAGCACTTGGAGAACAGTGGTAGAATCGGACAGAGCCAGCATGCATTTACGAAAAAGAAATCATGCTTGACAAATCTACTAGACTTCTTCGAGGATGTAACTAGTAGAGTTGATGAGGGGGAGCCAGTGGATGTGGTTTATTTGGACTTTCAAAAGGCTTTCAACAAAGTCCCACATAAGAGATTAGCGTGTAAAATTAAAGCGCATGGGATTGGGGGCAGTGTATTGCAATGGATAGAAAATTGGTTGGCAGACAGGAAACAAAGAGTAGGAATAAATGGGTCTTTTTCTAAATGGCAGGCAGTGAGAAGTGGGGTACCGCAGGGATTGGTGCTAGGACCCCATCTATTCAAAATATATATTAATGATTTAGAAGAGGGAACTAAATGTAATATCTCCAAATTTGCAGATGACACAAAACTGGGTGGGAGGGTGAGTTGTGAGGAGGATGCAGAGAGGCTTCAGGGTGATTTGGACAAGTAGAGTGAGTGGGCTAATGCATGGCAGATGCAATATAATGTTGATAAATGTGAGGTTATCCACTTTGGTAGCAAAAACAGGAAGACAGATTATCTGAATGGGGAATATGCAACGACACCTGGGTGGATCCTGTCGGATGGTTCCCCGAGCAGACCGTCAGTCATTTGGCGGAATGCCTCATCACCAGAACTTTCAAACAAGCACCAAGACATAGCTTGGCTGGTGGTGAGAAGGGCCCTCCCCGTCAGATCCTTCATGCACACCCGAAGTCTCACCCCCTCCGCAGAGTGCCCCCGCGTTGGCTGTGGTGGGGAAGAGACGGTCACCCACCTCCTCCTGGAATGTGTCTTTGCAAAGCAGGTGTGGAAAGAGATGCAGTGGTTTTTGTACCCCACTTCTCACTGCCTGCCATTTAGAAAAAGACCCATTTATTCCTACTCTTTGTTTCCTGTCTGCCAACCAATTTTCTGTCCATTGCAATACACTGCCCCCAATCCCATGCGCTTTAATTTTACACGCTAATTAGATTAGATTAGATTAGAGATACAGCACTGAAACAGGCCCTTCGGCCCACCGAGTCTGTGCCGAACATCAACCACCCATTTATACTAATCCTACACTAATCCCATATTCCTACCAAACATCCCCACCTGTCGCTATATTTCCCTACCACCTACCTATACTAGTGACAATTTATAATGGCCAATTTACCTATCAACCTGCAAGTCTTTTGGCTTGTGGGAGGAAACCGGAGCACCCGGAGAAAACTCACGCAGACACAGGGAGAACTTGCAAACTCCACACAGGCAGTACCGGAATCGAACCCGGGTCCCTGGAGCTGTGAGGCTGCGGTGCTAACCACTGCGCCACTGTGCCGCTCCTCTCTTGTAACACAGGAGTCTGTGCTCTACGGGCTGTTCCCAGGGACGCACACCGAGACAAACATCAACTGCTGCTGGAGGACTATCAATTCGGTGAAAGACGCCCTTTGGTCTGCCCGAAACTTGCTGGTCTTCCAGCGCAAAGAGTTGTCCACCACCGAATGTTGCAGACTGGCACATTCCAAGGTCCAGGACTGCGTGCTGAGGGGCGCACTAAAGCTTGGGGCAGCCGCAGCAAAGGCTCAATGGGGAAAGACCACAGTGTAAGGTCCCCCCACCAAGCTGAACTGAGGGGCTGGATCCATGGGAAACCCCTCGAACTGTATCGTTAATATTTTCATTTGCTGTAAATGCAAAACTGTAATTGGCACGACAATTGTGAAATGGAAGGGTTGTGAAGAAACTCATGATAGTATGGAAGGAAACTGATCTCCCTTGCAATGTTTGTATTTTTTGGTGCTGTTTGAAACTGTTTGGCAATGTAATTTTTGCAGATTTTTATGAATAAAGTATATTTTGGAAATAAAAAAAAACCTGGGTGTTCTCATACACCTGTCGCTGAAGGTAAGCATGCAGGTGCAACAGTCGGCAAAAAAGCAAATGGTATGTTGGCCTTCATAGCGAGAGGATTCGAGTACAGGAGCAGGGATGTGTTGCTGCAATTATACAGGGCCTTGGTGAGGCCACACCTGGAATATTGTGTGCAGTTTTGGTCTCCTTATCTGAGGAAGGATGTTCTTGCTATAGAGGGAGTGCAGCCAAGGTTTACCAGACTGATTCCTGGGATGGCGGGACTGATGTATGAGGAGAGATTGAGTCGGTTAGGCTTATATTCGCTGGAGTTCAGAAGAGTGAGGGGGGACCCCATAGAAACCTATAAAATTCGAACAGGACTTGACAGGGTAGATGCAGGAAGGAGGTTCCCGATGGCGGGGGAGTCCAGAACCAGGGGTCATAGTCTAAGGATACGGGGTAAACCTTTCAGGACTGAGATGAGGAGAAATTACTTCATCCAGAGAGTGGAGAGCCTGTGGAATTCGTTACCATAGAAAGCAGTTGAGGCCAAAACATTGTATGTTTTCAAGGAGTTAGATATAGCTCTTGGGGCGAAAGGGATCAAAGGATATGGGGGGAAAGCGGGAACAGGTTACTGAGTTGGATGATCAGCCATGATCATAATGAATGGTGGAGTAGGCTCGAACGGCCGAATGGCCCACTCCTACTCTCTATGTTTCTCTTTAAGGGGAGGAGATAAGTGCAATAAGGTCAGTAGAACCATGCAGAGAATGGCTTATTTTCTTTAAGTGGAGCTCTGCTTTTGCTGTAAATCTTCAATTTGGTTAATTCTAAGTTGGCGCGTTTAGATTGGAAATTGGAAAAGGCACATTTGGGAAGCACGTGAATCATGCATTTAAAAAACAACAAATAATTTGCACTAATGCTTGAAGCCTTTCGTAGCCATTGCCTTCTGTTACCTTAGTTTTCTGTAATTACAGGTCAGAATCATGCTAGAGGCACAGACAAGGTTCAGCCAAGATACCATATTCCACTCTATTTTGCGTCAGGGTCCAAGGGCTCATCAAACACAGTTTTATTGACAGTCATTACAAAAAGAGCTAGCTGTATGAGTTCCCCACCCCAACAGAAGCCATTGTTCTTTCTCCACCTACAATCTCCACTGGTTGCCTAAGATCTAGGCATTTATAGATCTCTGAAATGTTTTATTTATTCAATGCCTGGTGGAGCTGAGTATTTACCACAACTTTAATTTACCACCTGAAAAAAAAGAGCCTCTCCCTTAATAACGGTTGCAGCGTCTAGAGGCTAATTAAAATTAGCTCATGTCAAATTTCAATGTCGACTGAAAGCAAACATAAAAAAGATTGAAACAGAAAAATACAATAAACCATGACCTAATGGGGGAAAAATTTGTTCACATGCGCATATTGAATGATTCCAGCGCCTGAGAGGATCAGCTTGAGCCGCACCAAACAGTGGATCTCAGGTCCCATCATCCAACCAGCGAAATGTGGAGAACTAATGGGTGTCCACAGGCAACTTGCCGGAGAAGAGGCCTCAATGATCATGCTGTTGTGTTGCTGGCAGCCTGACTCCTGCTCTTCCTCGCTCTACATTCAGACAGATTTATTTTAAAAGCTATCTTTCTGTTAGCAGCCTGTTAGTGCACATGTGGACCAGCTTTTCCTAAAAGTATCAGGTGCCGTTTACCTCAGGGCATATCAGAATTACAGAGAGGGCCCTCAACAGGCATGAGGTCCTTCGCAATATGCAAATAAAGGGCCAAACGCCTATTTCAGACGAGGGCCCTGGACACCTTTTTTTTAAAAAACCTATCTCAATATGGCACATTTCCAGCTAGTAGGGTGTGTGCTTCTTGCCCATCATTTGAGGGTTAGATGTCCATTTAGTGCCCAAAAGATGGGCATGGCACCATCAAATTTCTGGGCCAATGTTCTTAAAATATGCTAGAATATGCAAGGCTTGGCTCTGGAAGGTGAAAACTATATTACAAAAGGAGCATTCAAGATGGAGAATAACAAACTGGTGCTGCCACCAAGGTCAGGGAAGCTGTCAATGACACTTGCGCCTTGACATGGGGAAAAAAAAACTTTGCATGTGCTTAGCAGGTCATTTCCCCAAAAACCGTATGAAGTTGGTCTGAGTTCATATGGTGCATGAATATCATTTTTTTGATAATTTAGTTTTCTATTAATTGCAGCTCATTTTCATAAATTTCAACAGCATACTCTCAGCTATTGACTCTATTTATCTTACTCTTTTACCTATTCATTGTAATAGCATTTTGAGCATTATCTAAAACTATGCTTACTCTTTCTAACCTAGGAATACTACCACAAGTAAATGGCCATCCAGTCAGCTCAGCAAACAGCTTATATAAACTCTGGGGTGTGTGCAAATGTAGGATGCTCAGAAACATAGTCACTTTGACCTGCATGGTTAGCTATTTTCCTTTTAAAGGTAAAATTGCAGCAAAAAATGAATAGATGAATATAGTATTTGCACAAGGCAATTTGTACTCACATTGCACCATAGCTTCAATTGTGTTGGGGAACCAAGGAAAATTCAGCTTTGCATGCATAACTTGGAAATCTCAGCCCTTTTTTCAGAACAGCAAGCACAAATGCAACTCTGGTCCTCAAGGTCGATCTCAGGGAAATATGTTACTGCAGCCGCCGAGCCCTTCAAGAAATATCAGTCATCTGATAGAGTTTCCGAACATGGCAGCTAACCAGATTGGCAGTACCTGCCCATATAAGACTGACTGTTAAAGACTGGAAGAATTTTAGCATTATTTGTAACTCCAGATTGAGATGCACCAGGCTTACTGATTATATATAGAGTATTGGCTTAGCATTGAGGAAAAGTAGTTTTCTCCTGGTCTGCCAATAACCTTTAAGGCTATCAAGGTTTCCTCTATACAGCTTCCAAACAGCTGCACAAAAGTCTGGTTAACACCAACTTAGATCCAGGATATTTGCAGCAAGGCATGGTGGCATAGGGAAACTGCTTCAGAACAGATCAGTATTAATGGCATGGGCTAATACTTTTAACTGACATCTAGATTCCTGTAACATTTCCATACTAGAAATACAATGGTTAGCTCTTTGTGTCCACACAAAATTGGAACAGTTACAATGTGCCTAATATACCAGATATTAGCAATGCATGCTCGGGTTTGAGATATATTGTGGGTTACAAATTTGTCTTTTGACGGTAGCACAATGTCATGCAGACCCCCACCTGCCAAGAATGAGGCATGTTAGTTTTGTCATATAAACATTGATTTTAAACTGTTGCTGGAGTGAAGAAATGACTTGTTTGAGGACCACCAGACACTGGGTTGGAAGGACATTTGCATACTAAGTGACGCTGCTTGTGGAGACAAAGGGCTATTCCCTGCTCCAATTAACCCAAATGGATGTTGATCACCATTGAAGGGGTAAGGAAGCACATTCCAGTCCCTGCTATGATGATTCAATCCACAGAGCCAGGGCTGGTTAAATCAGCTGGTCACATGACTAATTGGTTTGTCCCGGTTTTTTGAACTAGCCACAGGACAGTGTGAATTCAGAAGGCAGCGTGCAAGTGAAGCTGAAACAAGCAAGTCTCTCGCCTGGCTGATTCTCTCTCTCTCTTTTTGCCCAAGCCACCAGACCCACAGAAGACACGCAAACCTCAAGAGAGAAAAGACTCCTACATCGGAACAAGTTGAAGCAAGAACTGGGCCCCAACAAATAGGACTGTAACTAACAGATATTGCCTCAAACTTTTCCCTTTTATTACTTTTACTTTTTCTGTCTAGATCTGTGTGTTTATCACCTGTGCATGCTAGCATGGTCACGCCGCATATTCATAGTCATAGGCTCATTCAGCACAGAAACAGACCCTTTGTCCCATCGTGTCTGTGCCGGCCATCAAGCACCTATCTATTCTAATTCCATTTTCCAGCACTTGGCCTGCAGCCTTGTATGCTATGGCGTTTCATCTAAATACTTCTTAGAGTTTAAGATTAATAAACTTCTACCTTTCATTTTTAAATCTAAGGAAATCTGTTTGATTTCTTTGCCTTACAATTGGAGCAATGAACAAGGTTCACTGAGGGGAAGCTAAAACACGGTGTTTTTAAAATTAAACCCTGTTACGGTTAAACCAGGCAAAGGCTGAGAGGGAACCCCTAGACCCCTCCTCATCTGGTCGTAACAACAGAATGAGCATTATTGTAACAGCTTTCCATTAAATTCTCAGCTAGATATTCCGTTTCACTGACCACAATTGAATAGAATATCAAGCCGGGCATATAACAAGTGGCCAATGCGATAATGCCGATTTTGCAACAACGCTCAAGACGAAGTTCTACCTTAATATGTCCAAGGTCCACACTTTGTCAGAGAGCACAACTCCTTCATAGTATTTTATTATTAAGGGTTTATTAATGGGGAGAATTCAAGCTCTGCCAAAAGCCATTTGAATAGGCACTTGGACAGGATCCTGTGGCCAGTTTTAAAT
This sequence comes from Heterodontus francisci, assembly GCF_036365525.1. Lineage (NCBI taxonomy): Eukaryota > Metazoa > Chordata > Chondrichthyes > Heterodontiformes > Heterodontidae > Heterodontus > Heterodontus francisci. The sequence continues at coordinate 93,207,063 of NC_090383.1, read as the reverse complement.
TTCAGAGACTGATTGCAAGCGCACTAGGTAGATGATGGCGAATACAGTCTTGGCTGTTGCAAGAAACTGTTAATTGTCTCATAAGAGCAAAATAATTTTCATGTTAAAATCATATCATTTGACCAAAAGATTCAAACCACTTTGTTATTCTTGGAAGAAAGTTGATTTCAGTTTCTGTTCTAAGGTTAAAGAGGACTTTGCAAATGCTGGTCAGGCTTTGTCTTGCATCTGTCTAGAAATGACTTTATAGAAACTACTTCCATGGTAGCATTCTAGACAGAAAAGGCAGATTTGATAGAATCTCAGAAACATGGCATGAGCACCACCATAATTATCTGGCTCTGGTTTTTTTATTTATTCGTTTGGGGGATGTGGGCATCGCTGGCTATGCCAGCATTTATTGCCCATCCCTAAATTGCCCTTGAGGTGGTGGTGGTGAGCTTTCTAATTTCTGACATGGCCATTTATATTTAATAAGGCCACTGAAAGCTTGTAAAAAAAAAAACCCCTTTCCTTAATAAAATGTTAGCCACTTTTTGTACCAACGTCAAAATCAAGCACTCCCAGAACAATAACTTCTCTATGATATTGTTCAGGGTAGGCTCAGCCATGGACTATGCCACCCTCATTGAGGCAACTACAGCCTTGGCAGTCTTTTGGGGCTACGCTGAGAAACAGGAAAAGGCACTTGCACCTTGTTTGGATTCTGCTTCATGACTCAGAGCACCTAGGCATACAATCAAAGGTCCTCCCCAACTCATTTGCAAGATTCAGATTGGATTTGTGGTAAAAAGGAAGATATAGAGAGTGGGTTCCAGCCTGTGTCACTGAGCGCCATAAAAGGTCACTCTGACAACTTTGACAAGACCTCTTACATGAAGTGTGAATTACACAGTTGACAAGTAAGTCTGTAAGCGATATTGAAGGTTGACGTCTTTGTGATGGATAAGGATTCTGTCTCATTACTAATCAAAGATTACGAATAGTTTTGTTATCTATTTGAGATGTAGCCGATCGTTTTCAAATTAGTGCAAACTGACAGAGAATATTACAGCTTTCTTCTGTATATCAGAGTGCAAACAAGATGTTAAATGTCCCTACAGGTGCATTATTCCTACTCAAATACACTCTTATTGTAAAGCAAGTCAAAACATAAAAACAAAAATTGCCTGCTTTGCCCTGAGATTTAGGATAAAGTGCTTGGTGCATGCACAAATGGGCTGGGATCTCAAATTGCTGGTTAATTAACAATGCCATAACTTGGTCAACTAGGTTCAATTCAAAGAAATGTTTTTGTTTTCTTATATCTTAGTTTTGAATTTTAAAATGTTACAAGAAAATGTCCAGGCAGCATGACAAAAACCAAAACCCAGTAACGCACTGGTGATTGGACAATATCTCATCTATTTGTTTCCGCTGTCAATGCTGTTCCAGGTTTATAATAACCAGGAGGCTGAGTAAATTGTCATATCTTGGTTATTTTTACACATATCAGAGAAGGTGAAAGTTAAACATTTTGTAATGAAGTGAAGCTTGCTCTATTGATTTTATGCTACTCTCTACCTCTTACTATTAATAAACCTGATTTGTAGTTTATAGCCCGAGATTGTCTGATAAATTTTTTCCCCCACTATCAGAATACCAGGAGGATGAAAGAGGGCTCATGTCAATTCAGTAAACTACTTAAAATAGAACGACCTTCAATTCAACAATGCTACATTACCTTCTTCTTCTTTGGCCTCCTTGTCTCGGGAGACAATGGGTAAGCGCCTGGAGATGGTCAGTGGTTTGTGGAGCAGCGCCTGGAGTGGCTATAAAGGCCAATACTAGAGTGACAGACTCTTCCACAGGTGCTGCAGAAAAAATTGGTTGTTGGGGCTGTTACACAGTTGGCTCTCCCCTTGCGCTTCTGTCTTTTTTCCTGCCAACTGCTAAGTCTCTTCGACTCGCCACACATTAGCCCTGCCTTTATGGCTGCCCGCCAGCTCTGGCGATCGCTGGCAACTGACTCCCACGACTTGTGATCAATGTTACAGGACTTCATGTTGCGTTTGCAGACGTCTTTAAAGCGGAGACATGGACGGCCAGTAGGTCTGATACCAGTGGGGCGAGCTCGCTGTACAATGTGTCCTTGGGGATCCTGCTATCTTCCATGTGGCTCATATGGCTAAGCCATCTCAAGCGCCGCTGACTCAATCGTGTGCATAAGCTGGGGATGTTGGCCGCCTCGAGGACTACTGTGTTAGAGATGCGGTCCTGCCACCTGATGCCAAGGATTCTCCGGAGGCAGCGCAGATGGAATGAATTGAGACGTCGCTCTTGGCTGACATACGTTGTCCAGGCCTTGCTGCCGTAGAGCAAGGCACTGAGAACACGGGCTTGATACACTCGGACTTTTGTATTCCATGTCAGTGTGCCATTTTCCCACACTCTCTTGGCCAGTCTGGACATAGCAGTGGAAGCCTTTCCCATGTGCTTGTTGATTTCTGCATCGAGAGATAGATTACTGGTGATAGTTGAGCCTAGGTACGTGAACTCTTGAACCACTTCCAGAGCGTGGTCGCCAATATTGATGGATGGAGCATTTCTGACGTCCTGTCCCATGATGTTCGTTTTATTGAGGCTGATGGTTAGGCCAAATTCATTGCAGGCAGCCGCAAACCTGTCGATGAGACTCTGCAGACACTCTTCAGTGTGACATGTTAATGCAGCATCGTCAGCAAAGAGGAGTTCCCTGATGAGGACCTTCCGTACTTTGGTCTTCGCTCTTAGGCGGGCAAGGTTGAACAACCTGCCACCTGATCTTGTGTGGAGGAAAATTCCTTCTTCTGAAGACTTGAATGCATGTGAGAGCAGCAGGGAGAAGAAGATCTCAAACAGTGTAGGTGCAAGAACACAGCCCTGTTTCACGCCACTCAGGATAGGAAAGGTGCCTGATGAGGCGCCGCTATGCTGAATTGTGCCTTTCATATTGTCATGGAATGAGGTGATGACACTTAGTAACTTTGGTGGATATCTGATCTTTTCTCGTAGTCTGAAGAGACCACGTCTGTTGACGAGGTCAAAGGCTTTGGTGAGATCAATGAAAGCAACGTAGAGGTGCATCTGTTGCTCGCGGCATTTCTCCTATAGCTGACGAAGGGAGAACAGCAGGTCAATGGTCGATCTCTCTGCTCGAAAGCCACACTGTGCCTCAGGGTAGACACGCACGGCCAGCTTCTGGAGCCTGTTTAAAGCGACTCAAGCGAAGACTTTCCCCACTATGCTGAGCAGGGAGATTCCACGGTAGTTGTTGCAGTCACCGCGTCACCTTTGTTTTTATAGAGGGTGATGATATTGGCATCACGCATGTCCTGTGGTACTGCTCCCTTGTCCCAGCACAGGCAAAGCAGTTCGTAGAGTGCTGAGAGTATGGCAGGCTGAGCACAGTTGATTATTTCAGGGGTAATGCCGTCCTTTTCAGGGGCTTTTCCGCTGGCTGGAGAATCAGTGGCCTTACTGAGTTCCGATTTTGTTGACTGTACGTCCAGCTCATCCATGACTGGCAGAAACTGGGCTGCATTGAGGGCGGTCTCAGTGACAACATTCTCCTTGAAGTACAATTCTTGGTAGTGCTCAACTCAGCCGTCCATTTGCTTGCGTTGGTCAGTGATTGTGTCCCCTGATTTAGATTTGAGGGGGGCTATCTTCTTGATGGTTGGCCCAAAAGCTCTCTTAATGCCATCATACATTCCTCTGACGTATCTGGTGTCTGAGGCCAGCTGAATATGACTGCATAGGTGCTGCCAGTAGTCATTTGCGCAGCGCCTGGCTGTTCTTTATGCAGCGCTTCTGGCTGTTTTAAGTGCTACAGATGTTAACTCGCTGGGGGCTTTTTTGTAGTTCAGCAGTGCAATGCGCTTAGTGGCTATGACAGGTTCCATCGCTTCAAAATGAGATTGAAACCAGTCTGCATTCCGCTTCACACGTTTGCCATAGGTGGTCATGGCACCATATACAGCCAAGGTTCAGTACCTATGACAAGGATGCAGAAAGGACCACAGCTGCTGCTGAAACTCCACACCTGCAACTACTGGAACCACCATTCCATGTAATATGGCGCACGTTTCCAAGTGGAGAACAAAGAACAATACAGCACAGGAACAGGCCATTCGGCCCTCCAAGCCTGCTCCCATCTTGATGCCTGCCTAAAATAAAACCTTCTGCACTTCCGCGGATCGTATCCCTCTATTCCCATCCTGTTCATGTATTTGTCAAGATGCCTCTTAAACGTCGCTATCGTACCTGCTTCCACCACCTCCCCCGACAGCAAGTTCCAGGCACTCACCACCCTCTGTGTAAAGAACTTGCCTCGCACAACCCCTCTAAACTTTGCCCCTCTCACCGTAAACCTATGTCCCCTAGTAACTGACTCTTCCACCCTGGGAAAAAGCTTCTGACTATCCACTCTGTCCATGCCGCTCATAACTTTGTAAACCTCTATCATGTCGCCCCTCCACCTCCGTCGTTCCAGTGAAAACAATCCGGGTTTATCCAACCTCTCCTCATAGCTAATGCACTCCAGACCAGGCAACATCCTGGTAAACCTCTTCTGTACCCTCTCCAAAGCCTCCATGTCCTTCTGGTAGTGTGGTGACCAGAATTGCATGCAATATTCTAAGTGTGGCCTAACTAAAGTTCTGTACAGCTGCAGCATGACTTGCCAATTTTTATACTCTATGCCCCGACCGATGAAGGGAAGCATGCCGTATGCCTTCTTGACTACCTTATCCACCTGCGTTGCCCCTTTCAGTGATCTGTGGACCTGTACGCCCAGATCTGTCTGCCTGTCAATACTCCTAAGGGTTCTGCCATTTACTGTATACTTCCCACCTGCATTAGACCTTCCAAAATGCATTACCTCACATTTGTCCGGATTAAACTCCATCTGCCATTTCTCTGCCCAAGTCTCCAACCGATCTATATCCTGCTTTATCCTCTGACAATCCTCATCACTATCCGCAACTCCACCAACCTTTGTGTCATCCGCAAACTTACTAATCAGACCAGCTACATTTTCCTCCAAATCATTTATATATACTACAAACAGCAAAGGTCCCAGCACTGATCCCTGCGGAACACCACTAGTCACATCCCTCCATTCAGGAAAGCACCCTTCCACTGCTACCCTCTGTCTTCCATGACTGAGCCAGTTCTATATCCATCTTGCCAGCTCACCTCTGATCCCGTGTGACTTCACCTTTTGTACCAGTCTGCCATGAGGGACCTTGTCAAAGGCTTTACTGCAGTCCATATAGATAACATCCACTGCCCTTCCTTCATCAATCATCTTTGTCACTTCCTCAAAAAATTCAATCAAATTATTGAGACACGACCTCCCCTTCACAAAACCATGCTGCCTCTCACTAATAAGAATGGTGGCACTACGCTTACAGTTCCCTGAGGAACTCCTGCAGAAATGTTCTGGGGCTGCAAGAATTGGCCTCTGACAATCACAACCATCTTTTTCTGTGTCAGATGTGACTCCAGTCAATGATGGGTTCTCCAGATGACCACTATTAATCTTTGCTTTGCTGGGCTCTTTACTCAAATTGCCTTGATGTCAAAGTAAGTTATTCTTAGCTCCCCTCTAGCATGCTGCTCTTCAATCCGCATCTGGATGAAGGCTGTGACAAAGTCTGAAGCAAAGTACTCCTAAGGGAAACTGAACTGAGCAGTCAGCAGGTTATTGGTGCGTAGATGTCGCTTGATGATTAATAATGATTCCTTCCACCACTGTGTTGATGGCTGGGAGGAGGCTGATGGGATGGTAATTAACCGGGTTAGGTTTATCCTATGTTATGTAGCTAGGATGTATCTCGGCAATCTTCCAAACTGGGCAGATGCCAGTTTTGTAGCTATACAAGAACAACTTGGCTAGGGTAGTGGTTAGCTCTAACACACAGGCCTTCAGCAATACAGCCAGAATGTTGTCAGGACCAATAGCCTTTGCTGTATCCAGTTTACTCAGCTGTTTCTCAATGTCACATGAAAGAGAACCAATTTGGCTAGACACTGACATCTATGATATTGGGGCCCTAGGAGAAGTCTGAGGTCCCCACTTTTGCCTGAAGATGCTTACAAACACTTCAGCCTTGACTCTTGCACTCACGTGTTAGGCTCCACCGTGGTTGAGGAAGGGGAGGCTCATGGAACCGCCTGCTCATATTAGTTGCTTGCTTCTCCACTACCTTTCTTCGCTAGATATGGCAGGGAGACAGAGCTTTACTTTCATATGTTGCTGCAAATTGTTTTCAAATGGGTGAGCCACTGATGTCAAAACAGATTACTGCTCATCAACACCAGTGTGGTTTGTGGAATATGGTTGTGCACAAATTACCTATCAATTTTGTCTAGAAGTACTTCATTGGATGTGAAGTGATCTGGGATGTCCCAAGAACATGAACGGTGCTAATATGAAACATGGATAATTGCCACTTATGATTGTGTGACCTCCAAAGTGGGAATACCACTTTGTCCGATCTATCTATTTTTAAATGGTAGCTTTTTCAGCCTCTCTATCATTATACCATCTTAAATACACATATTGGTAAATGGGACTTAAGGTGGGAAGGATACTTTTACCAATATTACTGACTGACCATATTTTCAGATGATTGAACGCAGGATAGGACCACTGGCCGAATAAGTCAAATTCTGTTTTATTTCATGGGATTACATAATTTTCACAGTTGTTGGGGGATCAAGTTCCACAACTGTACATATTTACGATAACTACAAACTAGTGACCTTGACCATGGGTTACTGCACAAATAAACCAAGATAGTTATCTACTCTATCAATTTCAACCTGGAGAAAAAAGAATGGTATTAAAGCAGGGCCACATCACATCACTTCCAAAATCAAATTATTAGAAATACTAACAGTATTTATGCTTATAGGCATGGCACCTGAATGAAGTTAATGAATGGAATAGTACAGAATGTATAAACCAATGTTATATTCAAAATTCATAACATTATTCTTTACAATTTTTGAAGAACTACATTTTCTGGTATAAAACAAGGGAGACTCTCATTTTCTCAGCAGGCAGCTGTCAGGAGTGTTCTATGCTAATTTATAGGGTTTAAGGTCCTCTTTGCCAGCTCATTATGATACTTAACACTGATCACTGCTGACATTCTGCTGTTGGATGGCTTTACACCCCAATCATCAACACACATTATTTTCACAAATCCTTCAATTGTAACTAACACATTTTTAATCATATGCCAAAATTACTTGCAGTGAAAGTCACCACAAATTAACTTGCAAAGTTAGGACATTTTGAATATTGCTTTCTTTGTTACAGCTGTTATAGCTTTGCAATTGTGCTTAACAGTTATTATAGGTTCAAGCTTTCCTAGAATTTTTTACTTGCTCAATAATAAAATACTTACTGAAATGTGCTACTAATTCTGATTGAGGAAAGATCATTAGTCCCTTTGAAACAGGAGCTGCCCAACGCTTGCCACTGAACCACAATAAATTAGTGCGTGAACTAGTGTTTCTATTTCTTTGCAACCTTGATAATAGTTTTAAAAACAAAAAATGCTGGAAAATGTTCAATAGATCTAGCAGCATCTGTGGAGAGAGAAACAGAGTTAACATTTCCGGTTGATGACCTTTCATCAGAACTGGGAAAAGTCAGAGACGTAATAGGTTTTGAGCAAGTAAGTGAAAGGGTGGGGGGGAAGTGGGGAAAAGAACAAAAGGGAAGATCTACAATAGGGTAGAAGGCAGGAGAAATTAAATGACAAAAGGGTCGATGATGCAAGGCCAAAGTGGGTGGGTAATTGGACAAGTAAAGAAACAAAAAAAACGTGACTGGAGGAGATCTGAATGGCAGTGTCATGCACGGAAGGAGCCATCATGAAATAAACAATGAAATGGAAGAATTATGAATGAAAAAGTCAACTATTAAACAAAATCACAGGAATATGGGCATTTGTATCACAGTCAAAATGGAACAGCAGTCATGTGACCCCTCCTGGACTGGAAATAACAAACTTGTCTGCAAAGATGGAACATGTTAACCTCATTTGAAATAGCTCTGGGGAGAACACCTTTGAAACTGAAAAGAGCACTATTGCATATTAATAACTCTTATCGACATGAATGAACTAACAAAGGATTCTGGAGACAGACTGACTCACAGTACAAACCAAAATGAATGGGTGTGAAATAGCACCATGTTACCAGCATGGTCCCCATTCAGACATCAATCAATAGCCATAGTTATCATATCTTGGTCCATTGTGTAGTTACAACAGGGGAGAGGGCCATGAATCTCCTAACAGAAACTCAGTGATGGATTTTTACCTTAAAAAGGTAGCCCTCTGGAGAGAGAGAGGGGGGAGATCAAGCCAACACCTTCAGAAAGCAATCCAGCCAGATGCTGTGCAAGAGATCCAGCCAAGCAAGAACACTACTGACCAATAACTGAACAACCACTACAGCAGAGACGTCACAAAGTGACTTCAAGATTCTCCACCTGTGAAGGTAATAAAATCCACACCAACAGCTTTGTGCTGATTTGTAACCATGAGAACGCTACAACATCTCAACAAGTTCAAGACCACAAACACCCAGGACTGCACCTTTGAAAAAGACTGTACTCCTAAGAAGATTCAATCCATTTGCTGTAAACCACGAACACTTACCTCACTTTGGACTTTAAACTACCTATTCCTTTCTCTCTATCTATTCTTGTGTATGCGTGTGTGTGAGAGAATGTGTGTGGGGGTGAGGTTGTGACAATTTCAGGAATTGTGTGAAAAGATATCTTTTTTAACCTACCAGAAAACCTGTCTTTTGTCCTGAAAGACACTCAGGGACTAACGCATTTATTTTTACAAAACATGATTGAAGTCAGTTGAGAGGTGAACAGTGGGAACCACCCACACCTCTTTCCACCTGCCTGTAACAGCAGATTCATAAAGAGCTGCCATCTGAAAGCAAAAAAAAAACAAGAGAGAAAAACTAAAACCAGCAAAAAAAAAAGGAAACTAAATGATAGAGGTTACAATCTGAAATTGTTGAACTCAATGTTGAGTCGAAGAGGCTGTAAAATGCATAACTGAAAGATGAGGTGCTATTCCTTGAGTTTACATTGAGCTTGGAGCATAAAAACAAGAGGATAACTAAGGGAAGAGTAGGGCCAATTAGAAAGCAAAAAGGTAACGTGTGTTAAGGCAGAAGACATCAGCATGGTTCTTAATGAGTAAAGAAAGGGACAAAGCAGACAGTGAAGTTAAGAGGAGTGTGAAATATTGGTTGGGGTAAACACACTGAGGGAGGAAATATTAAGGTGTTTAGCATCCTTGAAAGTGGTTAAATCACCAGGTCTAGATGAAATGGATCTCAGGCTGCGAAGAGAAGCAAGGGAAAGAACAGCAGAAGCTCTGCCATCATTTTCCAATCCTCTCTGGCTACAGGCGTGATGCTGGAGGACTGCTAATGCTTAGTGTTGTTTAAAAAAGGGAGGAAGTGATAGCCCAAGCAACTGCAGGCCAGTCAGCCTGACATCAGTGGTGAGCAAATTACTGGAAAAGAATGAGAAACAGTATAAATCATCATTGAGAGAGACATGGATTTTAATCAAGTACTGTCAGCATGGATTTGTTAACGGAGGGTCATATCTAACAAAGTTGATTGAATTTTTGGAGGAGATAACAAGTAGCAGAGATGAGGGTAACACCTTTGATGTAGTCTACATGGATTTTAGCAAGCCTGTTGGCCAGCTCCCACATGGAAGATTGATTAGAAAATTAAAAATACATGGGATCCAAGGGAATACAGTAAGTTGGATCTAAAATTGGCTCAGTGGCAGGAAGCAAAGGGTTATTTATGGTCCTTGGGTGTCTTTGTGACTGAAAGGTGGTTTCCAGTGGAGTTCTGCAGGGCTCAGTACTGGGTCCCTTGCTGTTTTTAGTATACATCAATAATTTAGACTTGCATGTAAGGGGCATGATTAAGAACTTTGCAGATAAAATGAAAATTGGCCAAGTGGTTGGTAGTGAGAAGAAAGCTGTAGACTGCAGGAAGATGTCAATGGACTGGTCAGGTGGGCAGAAAAGTGGCACATAGAATTCAATCCCAAGAAGTGTGAGGTAATGCATTTGGCAAGGATTGACAAGGCAAGGAAATATACAATAAATGGCAGGATTCTAAGAAGTGCAGAGGAACAGAGAAACCTTGATGTATATGTCCACAGATCCCTGAAGGGAGCAGGATAGGTAGATAAGGTGGTCAAGAAAGCATATGGGATACTTTCCTTTATTGGCTGAGGTCTAGAGTATAAAAGCAGAGACGTTATGCTACAATTGTGTAAAACATTAGTTAGATCGCAGCTAGAGCACTGCGTATAGTTCTGGCCATCGCATTACAGGAAGGATGTGATTGCACTAGACAGGGGACAAGAGAGATTTATGAGGATATTGCCAGGAATGGAGAATTTTAGCTATGTGGAAAGATTGGATAGACTGGGGTTTTCTTCTTTGTAACAGTAGTAGTTGAGGGAAGATTTAATTGAGCTGTTCATGATTCCATCATTCTCCCCCATCACAGATCTTTCCTTTTGTTCTTTTCCCCACCCCCACCCTCACTTGCTGAAAGCCCATTATATCTCTAGCTTTTCCCAACTCTAATGAAAGGTCATCAACCAGAAATGTTAACTCTGTTTCTCTCTCCACAGATGCTACCAGACTGGCTGAGTAGTTCCAGCATTTTCAGCATCTGCAGTAATTTGCTTTTGATAATAGTTAACTCTGTTTTCACCACTGAAAGACAGGTAAACCTGGATAGTGCACAGCGATTGATCACTTAGATGGGAACACCTAATGCCATAATCCTCAAAACCCATTCCATCACCGGATACAATCAGCGACAGGAAACCTACAACATATACTACATACAGATGTTGTCCTCCTCCTACTCGTCTTTGAGGTTAGTAACAAGCAAAGCATATTAAGCAAACTTTCACAAATGACTGGATTAAAATAGAACTTTGCAGGGTACATATACTAGATGGGCAGTGGTCATATTCAACACTGTGCAAATGACCTTGTTGTTCCCACACAAATACTTAAAAAGGGCAGGTAGGAGGCTTTCCTCACTGGAATGCTGACAAGAGTTATCAAGGAAACAGGAAACTTGGAAATGGAAAATGTGCAGTTTATTAAACACTCTTAGATCTAACCCAACTTTCAGCAGAAAAAAATTCAGATGGCAGAGATGATTAAAACTTCGAAATTACATTTCCAAAGAAAATAGTGATTATTCAAAGTCGATCATTAAACCCACTAAGAAAAATTATAACAAGGTGGAGAGTGTTAATTGATGTTTAAAAACCTACACATAATTTTGGGTCAATGAAGGAGCACTATTTTATTCCTAGCCACCAATTTTAAGCAACTGATATTTCAGTAGTAAGAAAATTAGACCTCTTACAGCGTCAAATTGTAATTTCATTTGAGAGATCAGTATACATAAACAATTAAGTTATTAACTTTACAACTATGAACTAGCCTCTAAAGTTCTACTTTTCTAACAGCCAGATTGATTACCTTTTGGTCTTGGTGGCTTGCAAATGCCACAGAATTCTTATTAAGGCATGTTATTTAATATAGTTATTGCTAACATAAAAATGTTCACTAGCCCCAAACCTGGTCAAGGAAAGCATAACACCAACAGAAACTATATTACTCTATTCACTGCTAAAAGATAGTGTCATCTTCACAGTGGTTCAAGAGTCCACAAAGATGGTAGTTTGGTTGATATTACAGTTTTGTGTAGTATATTTATACTATAATAATGTTAGCTGCAAGTATAAAAAAGGTACTGTAAATTAAAATCAAATAATAAACTTGCCAACAAAAAGCCTCCACTACATTGTACTGTACATACATATTCAAAGTGCAAGCAAATGTGGTGATATTTTAAATTTTATCTTGATCTTTATCACCAAATGAAATGAGAACTTCTGGGTGACTTGCCTACAAAATATGTTAAAAATCTACAAAGCAGTTTTAAATTATCTTACTTCTGCTGCTTTGGCAAAGTCACAAATTAGTGACTATGTTGGACTTGGTGCTTGGCAACGAACCAGGCCAGGTGGCAGATCTCTCAGTGGGAGAGCATTTCGGTGATAGTGATCACAACTCCCTGACCTTTACTATAGTCATGGAGAGGGACAGGAGCAGACGGGATGGGAAAATATTTAATTGGGGGAGGGGGAATTACAATGCTATTAGGGAGGAACTGGGGAGCATAAATTGGGAACAGATGTTCTCAGGGAAATGCACGACAGAAATGTGGAGGTTGTTTAGGGAGCACTTGCTGCGACTGCTGGATAGGTTTGGCCCGATGAGGCAGGGAAGGGATGGTAGGGTGAAGGAACCTTGGATGACAAGAGATGTGGAACAGCTAGTCAAGAGGAAGAAGGAAGCTTACTTAAGGTTGAGGAAGCAAGGATCAGACAGGGCTCTAGAGGGTTACAAGGTAGCCAGGAAGGAACTGAAGAATGGACTTAGGAGGGCTAAAAGGGGACATGAAAAAGTCTTGGCGGGTAGGATTAAGGAAAATCCCAAGGCGTTCTACACTTATGTGATGAACAAGAGGATGGCCAGAGTGAGGGTAGGGCCGATCAGGGATAGTGGAGGGAACTTGTGCCTGGAGTCGGAGGAGGTAGGGGAGGTCCTAAATGAATACTTTGCTTCAGTATTCACGAGTGAGAGGGACCTGGTGGTTTGTGAGGACAGCGTGGAACAGGCTGATATGCTCGAACAGGTTGAGGTTAAGAGGGAGGATGTGCTGGAAATTTTGAATGATATGAGGACAGATAAGTCCCCGGGCCCAGACGGGATATACCCAAGGATATTACGGGAAGCGAGGGAAGAGATTGCTGCAACTTTGGCGCTGATCTTTGCGTCTTCACTGTCCACTGGAGTAGTACCGGATGATTGGAGGGTGGCAAATGTTGTTCCCTTGTTCAAGAAAGGGAATAGGGATAACCCTGGGAATTATAGACCAGTCAGTCTTATGTCGGTAGTGGGCAAATTATTGGAGAGGATTCTGAGAGACAGGATTTATGATTATTTGGAAAAGCATGGTTTGATTAGTGACAGTCAGCATGGCTTTGTGAGGGGCAGGTTATGCCTCACAAGCCTTATTGAATTCTTTGAAGATGTGACAAAACACATTGATGAAGGAAGAGCAGTGGATGTGGTGTATATGGATTTTAGCAAGGCGTTTGATAAGGTTCCCTGTGGTAGGCTTATTCAGAAAGTAAGGCGGCATGGGACTCAGGGAAAGTTGGCTGTCTGGATACAAAATTGGCTGGCCCATAGAAGTCAGAGGGTGGTAGTAGATGGAAAGTATTCAGCATGGAGCTCGGTGACCAGTGGTGTTCCACAAGGATCTGTTCTGGGACCTCTGCTCTTTGTGATTTTTATAAATGACTTGGATAAGGAAGTGGAAGGCTGGGTTAGCAAGTTTGCCGAAGACACGAAGGTTGCTGGAGTTGTGGATAATGTGGAAGGCTGTTGTAGGTTGCAATGGAACATTGACAGGATGCAGAGCTGGGCTGAGAAGTGGCAGATGGAGTTCAACCTGGAAAAGTGTGAAGTGATTAATTTTGGAAGGTCGAATTTGAATGCGGAATACAGGCTTAAAGACAGGATTCTTGGTAGTGTGGAGGAACAGAGGGATCTTGGGGTCCATGTCCATAGATCGCTCAAAGTTGCCACCCAAGTTGATAGGGTTGTTAAGAAGGCGTATGGTGTGTTGGCTTTCATTAACTGGGGGATTGAGTTTAAGAGCCGCGAGGTTATGCTGCAGCTCTATAAGGCCCTGGTTTGACCACACTTGGAATATTGTGTTCAGTTCTGGTCGCCTCATTATAGAATTAGAATTAGAATTAGAATATTACAGCGCAGTACAGGCCCTTCGGCCTTCGATGTTGCGCCGATCATCTGACCTACACTATTCCATTTACATCCATATGTCTATCCAATGACCACTTAAATGCCCTTAAAGTTGGCGAGTCTACTACTGTTGCAGGCAGGGCGTTCCACGCCCCTACTACTCTCTGCGTAAAGAAACTACCTCTGACATCTGTCCTATATCTTTCACCCCTCAACTTAAAGCTATGTCCCCTCGTGTTTGCCATCCTCATCCGAGGAAAAAGACTCTCACTATCCACCCTATCTAACCCTCTGATTATCTTATATGTCTCTATTAAGTCACCTCTCCTCCTCCTTCTCTCTAACGAAAACAACCCCAAGTCCCTCAGCCTTTCCTCGTAAGACCTTCCTTCCATACCAGGCAACATCCTAGTAAATCTCCTCTGCACCCTTTCCAAAGCTTCCACATCCTTCCTATAATGCGGTGACCAGAACTGCACGCAATACTCCAGGTGCGGCCTCACCAGAGTTTTGTACAGCTGCATCATGACCCCGTGGCTCTGAAACTCGATCCCCCTACTAATAAAGGCTAACACACCATATGCCTTCTTAACAGCCCTATTAACCTGGGTAGCAACTTTCAGGGATTTATGTACCTGGATACCAAGATCTCTCTGCTCATCTACACTACCAAGAATCTTCCCATTAGCCCAGTACTCTGCATTCCTGTTACTCCTTCCAAAGTGAATCACCTCACACTTTTCCGCATTAAACTCCATTTGCCATCTCTCAGCCCAGCTCTGCAGCCTATCTATGTCCCTCTGTACCCTACAACACCCTTCGACACTATCCACAATTCCACCGACCTTCGTGTCATCCGCAAATTTACTAACCCACCCTTCTACACCCTCATCCAGGTCGTTTATAAAAATATAGGAAGGATGTGGAAGCTTTAGAGAGGGTGCAGAGGAGGTTTACCAGGATGCTGCCTGGACTGCAGGGCATGTCCTACGAGGAAAGATTGAGGGAGCTAGGGCTTTTCTCATTGGAGCGAAGAAGGATGAGAGGTGACTTGATAGAGGGGTACAAGATGATGAGAAGCATAGAGTGGATAGTCAGAGACTTTTTCCCAGGGTGGAAAGGGCTATCATCAGGGGGCATAATTTTAAGGTGATTGGAGGAAGGTTTCGGGGAGATGTCAGAGATAGGTTCTTTACACAGAGTGGTGGGTGCGTGGAATGCGCTGCCAGCGGTGGTAGTAGAAGCAGATACGTTAGGGGCATTTAAGCGACTCTTGGATAGGTACATGGATGATAGTAGAATGAAGGGTATGTAGGTAGTTTGATCTTAGAGTAGGTTAAAGGTTAGGCACAACATCGTGGGCCAAAGGGCCTGTACTGTGCTGTGCTGTTCTATGTTCTAAAAATCAGGCATCCTGCCTTTAATTGCAGCTTTCCCATCCATCAGCATCTTTAACAAAACTAAAATCTAATGGGATTATCCTTCATACAGCATCGATATAATCAAAAAATTATTTCACACACACATATATATGCACATACTGTTGTATTTGACCCAATATAAGAGCACTATAACATGCTTTTAAGTAACTATGTCATGTAAAATTGCTTTCAAAAATTCTAAATAAATGGCCCAGATTTTGCTGTAGCACCTGCCGTCGTATAGAATCATAGAAAGTTTACAGCACAGAAAGAGGCCACTTGGCCCATCATGTCTGTGCCAGCTGAAAAATGTTCCACCCATTCTAATCCCACCTTCTAGCATTTGATCCATAGCCCTGCAGATTACGGCATTTGAGGTGCATATCCAAACTCCTTTTGAATGAGTTGAAGGTTTCTGCTTCAATTACCCTTTCAGACAGTGAGGTCCCCACCACCCTCTGGGTGGAAAAGCTTTTCCTCATCTCCCCTCTCTAATCTTTCTACCAATCATTTTAAATCTATGCCCCCTAGACACTGATCTCTCTTCTAAGGTAAATAGGCCCTTCACCTCTACTCTATCGAGGCCCCTCAAAATTTTGTACATTTCAATCAGATCTCCCCTCAGCCTTCTCTGTTCCAAGGAGAACAATCCCAGCCTATGCAATCTTTCCTCATAGCTGCATTTTTCCAGTCCCAGCAACATCCTCATAAATCTCCTCTGTACCCTCGCTAGTGCAATTACATTCTTTCTGTAATGAGGTGACTAGAACAAGGTTTTTACATTTTTTGCATGTCAAGTTGCTAAAAGTGCAAGCTGATAACATCACAGCATAGGAAACAGGGCATTTGTGATTTAAGTAAACATGGCAAGCAACTGTGTATCTCCTTACCCAATCAGATTGAATGATTGAAATTAATAGTGCAAAGTTTAAGAAGGAAGTGGAAAGTAGAGTGGGTGAATTGGGTGTCAAATCAGGTAGAGAAAGAGAAATAAAGGAAAGACTGGATTGAGAGAGAAGACAGGAAAAGTAAAAAAAAGTTTAAACTTAAAATGTTACATTTTTGAAATCTCCAATAATTAATACCTGAAGGAATGAGACTCCACACTTCTAACGGTGCATTTCCAGTGCCAGACAGGTTGTTCAGCAATAACTAACATATCAGGTTATTAAAAGGGTACTTACATTTGAAATGACGAGACTTAATTTTCTGTGGCGAGTTTAGTTCATATCAACTGCAGAAATACAACTACTTCATGCCATCAAATGCATTTCAATGGTGAGGCAGACAGTGTGATGCCATTTTTGCGAAGCTAACAGTGGAGTGGTCCAATTGGACAGCAACTTTTGGATATTGGCATTTAAACATGCTTCTGCTCTATGCCTTAAAATGTTGTACCACTTGTGCATAAATAATGGCTAATGCCATTAGTCTCACCTTTTTGAGAGCAAAATCTGGTCCAATGAGTTTTTAAATTATTTGCTCAGTGAGCACTGTCTTCCAGATGGGCAAGTACAATTAAATTAGATCACTGTGCAATTATTTGAATATTATGCGGCATGGAACATACAAGAAAGTTTTACTTGAGAAGAATATTCAATAATTACCTTGCAAATAAGCACAAACTTCAATAAATCAAACTTTTTAAAGTTTTTGTTAAATGTAACCAGATTAACGATTTTAATCTGGATTGTCTCAGCTTGTGATCAGAATGTATTGATGTGTATTGTTACAACCGAGGTGGGAGGAGTGCACTGTTTATTCTTGTCCCATTTCTCCACAGGTCACAACATATAATTAAATTTTCCCACTTACCGATACGGTCAACTGTATACTCTATTTTTCCCAAAATAAAGCACAACAACCAGGTTTCTTTAATAAACAAAATTATCAGTTTATTATAAACCAAGTCCGAACCAATAATGAAGTAAATGCATACACACAAATTGAAATATTGAAGCCCCTTATTTATACTAGCCCTTCACACACACACACATTCATACACACGGTTAATCGGCAAAATAAAAGGGAGTTTTGTTTATAGCTGTTACAAAGAAAACAGAAGGAAATGCCAGTGTGATGCTAGATATACAGACCGTACGTCCCAAAGAATGGCGGATCGTATCAAACAACATGTCCCTTCTGCTGTTCGCAACGGGCAAGGTACAGGCCGTACCCAACCAGCCTGTGCGTGCAAAACTCAAAACACAGTGTCCAACATTAGATGTGATTCCATGATTGAACAACATTTGCTAAATAATCCGCAGTGTGTTAAGAATTATGCTGACAACCAATTTAAGATTGTTAGTAGGGCAGTGTCGCGCATTTGTGCGTACTGGAAGCTACATATATTAATACACAGGGCCCTGTTCTTTGTAGACAGAAAGACCATGTACACACATTGCGCCAGTTTCAGCTGAACAAAATAAGTGACAGCCATTCGCTGGTTCATTCCTCAGGGCAATGCCTTGACCAGAGTCGAGCTGCCTGGTTCAAATTTCAAACAAAGCTTGGCAGTTAACTGTCAGTCACTGTAAATTGGTGTATTCTCCATGGCAACGCCTCTACCAGAGTTCACTTGCCAACCAATCAACACTCTCTTCTCATGCAGTATAAGTTGTTGTTTTCCACTACATTGGTTATTCTTGCGCCTTGTCCTGATGAGTGCAAGATGCAAAGCTTCGACAACATGCCTTTATTTTCAACAATTCTCAAAATCTGTATCTGGATAAATATAATTCAAAAGGAACCAATTTGATTGGAGACTCTCAAGGCCCTTCCAAATTTCTCTGATAGTTTCATCTGTATGTACCCATGTTAAGCTCCACTGCACCAAACTAGAAACACCATTTATCACAACACCAGATAAAACATAAACCATTAAAGCTGCAGCCCTCCTCAAATTAAACTTTCAGATGTCAATATAGAAGCTAAAAATATTATTGTGTGATTGCAGTGGAGAGATGGCTTGGAAAATGCCCATTTTTCAACTCTCATTGAATATTTACCATCTTTGTTCCTTTATTTTGAAGCTGCATTGAACTGTGGGCCAAAGAGCAAAGGTCAGCAAAGACAGTACACATTTTCTAATTTCAAAAATCTAAAATAAAATTAACTATCTTCAAAACTAAAAACATAAGGAAGAAAACAGAAAATTTAAGTGGTGACTATCCTAGCTCATACTTTGACAGCAGAAAAATTCAATTCTCGGAGACTGCAAGTTTGGTATCCCGTTTGTTGAATGAATTCTCCCGAATTTATGCCCTTCGATCGCCTCAGTGCTTACCAATTTGTGACATCTTTAATGTTCAGGTATAGTTTTCAATGAGTCAATAGTCTCTAAATGGGAAAAGAGAAAAGTATGAGGCTGATTAGGAACCCAAAAAGGGGATTTATGCACGGAGGAAGGGGACATGGCTGAGGTACTGATTGAGTCATAGTGAAAGAAAAGATAGTTGAGACACTGGAAGAGCTAGAAGTTGATAAAGAGGAGGTATTAGATAGGCTGACTGTACTTAAAGTTGATAAGTCACCAGGACCAGATCAAATGCATCCAAGAATACTGAGGGAAATAAGGGTGTAAATTGCAGAGGCACTGGCCATAATCTTCCAATCCTCTTTAGATACTGGGGTGGTACCAGAGAACTGGAGAACTGCCAATGTTATACCCTTGTTCAAAAAAGGGTCTATCTAAGGAGAAGGCCAGCAACTACAGGCCAGTCAGTTTAGCAACGGTGGTGGGAAAGCTTTTAGAAATGATAATTCAGGACAAAATTAACAGTCACTTGGACTAATGTGGATTAATTAAGGAAAGGCAGCACAGATTTGTTAGGGGCAAATCATATTTAACTAACTTGCTTGAGTTTTTTGATGGGGTAACAGAGAGTTTGTAAGGGTAATGTAGTTGGTGTGGTGTACATGGACTTCCAAAAGACATTTGATAAAGTTCCACATAACAAGCTTGTCAGCAAAGTTAAAGTCCGTGGAATTAAAGGAAGAGTAGCGGTATTGATACCAAGTTGCTGAGTGACAGGAAAGAGAGAGTAGTTGTGAACGACTGTTTTTTAGACTGGAAGAAGGTATATAATGGGGTTCCCCAGGGGTTGGTGTTAGGACCAAAGCTTTTCTTGATCCATTTTAATTAGACTTGGGTGTAAAGGGCACAATTTCAAAATTTGTGAATGACACTAAACTTGCAAGTATTGTGAACTGTCAGGAGGATAGCGATAAAATTCAAGAGGACATAGACAAGCTGGTGGAATGGGCGATGAAGTGGCAGATGAAATTTAATCCAGAGAAGTGTGAAGTGATTCATTTTGGTAGGAAGTACGAGGAGAGGCAATATAAAATAAAGGGTACAATTCTAAAGCAGGTGGAGGAACAGATGGCCGTGGGGGTATATGTACACAAATCATTGAAGGTGACAGGGCAGGTTGAGAAAGTGGTTAACAAAGCATATGGAATCCTGGGCTTTATAAATAGGGGCATAGAGTATAAAAGCAAGGAAGTCATGCAGAACCTGTAAAAAACCTCATGTGGAACTGAACTCAACTGGTTCAGCCTCAGCTGGAGTATTGTGTCCATTTCTGGGCACTACACTTTAGGAAAGATGTGAAGGCCTTACAGAGGGTGAAAAAAGACTCACAAGAACGATTCCAGGGATGAGGAATAGATTGGAGAATCTGGGGGTGCTCTCCTTAAAGAAGAGAAGATTAAGAGGAGATTTGATAGAGGTGTTCAAAATCATGATAGGTCTGGCCAGGGTTGATGGGGAGAAACTGTTCCGCTGGCAGAAGGGTTGAGAACTAGAGGACACTAATTTAAGGTGATTGGCAAAAGAAGCAATGGCGACATAAGGAGAAACTGAGAGTGTGGCGGAGGCAAATTCAATCAACGCTTTCAAAAAAGAACTGGATAATTATCGGAAGAGAAAAAATTTGCAGGGTTACAGGGGAAAGGCAAGGGAGTAGGACTAGGTGAGTTGCACTTGCAGAAAGCCGGCACGGACACAACAGGCCAAATGACCACCCTCCGTGCTGTAACCATTCTATGATTCTGATTCAGTGAAGGAGGAGAAAAAGGATAATCATGGGAAAATGCTCTAATTGTGGAAAAGCTGTGTAAAAATAACAGATTTTAAGGCATACAGGATGTGGTGTTTGTTGTAGGAAAATAAACCACACAGCAATATAGGTTGGGCAGTAACTTATGAATCCAACAGTCTTTTCCCCCCATTAGGTTACTACTCATCACCGTGCAGATTTAAACACCTTGTGGTCCTACAACTGTATTTTTGAAGTAATGATTTTAAGAAAGTAATCAGATATTATAGCTTTAGGAGAGAAACAAGTGATTCTCATCAACAAAAATGTCATTGTGCTGATGCAGAGTTCATGTTCGCATCATGAAACAGTGGTTGGTAATTTAGCGAGCTGAAATTTTGTTTTCCTATTTGATAAAGAAACAAGATGAAAAGCAAAGGAAGTCAGATTCTGCACAGCTGACTCGGATTATCATTGCATGTGTGCAGTCATGCCAGGAGGGTTGTACTGCCAGGAAATTTAGCACTACCGTGGAAATAAGCCATCAGTGATCAGCCCATAAATCTGTTATGAGAGAGATAGAATAAGGCAAAATTAAGATCGTAGAATTAGGCAAAATTAGGATTGCAGAATTAAAGCAATCAGGAGCTTCCTCATAATAACGCACAACTGATGCAATTCACAACAGGGTGCAAACACAACCACATCTGCAATAAGATGTGAAGGGGTAGATTGAACAAACTGAACACAGTCACAAGCAAAGCTTCTTATTTCTTTACATAACAATTGTATAGTCCAGCATATATACTCTCGAGAAGAATCTAACAGTGGAACAATCCAGCACCACAAAAATCAGAATATTACCAGCCTGCTGGTAATTTAAGACCCAAAGTTTAAAACAAAAAATTTTATTTTACACTAACCATGAAGCATTAATTACATACTATGTTTTTGACTGGTTCAGTTTCATGATACAGCTGAAAAAATGTTGCACCTGGGTTCTGTAGCTGTCATCAAAAGGAGAAAAACAAACCCTTCTGCAAAGATTGACAACTAACGTGTTTTTCTAATCCAAAACGGCAAGGGGAAGACAAAACACAAAAAAGCAATTAAAGCAATCAAACCAAAGAGGAGACTCAGAGTGTAACTTTCTACTGCCCTAGGTTTGGAAACACATCAGAACTAGCAGTGCAGAAAAATGTTGCCCGTCTACCCTGTGTAGCTGTATTAAATTCAGGTGCAGGGTCCTGTTTAGATTGGACAGATCCCAGCAACAGAACAAAGTCAGTCTGTCTCTGCTCCATAACCAGATTCTACAAGTTAACAACTTTTTGTGAAAAGCTGCCATCGAGAAATGTCAATCAGGTCTTACTGTAAGTGGGAACTCCTGCAGAAATAACTAGATACAGGTTTGCAAAACACATTTCTTTGGTAGTGCAAACACAGAAGGTGTTTGACAGGGACCTCTTTTGAGACTTGGTAATTACATGCAGGCACTTCTTGAGATTTAGAGAACAGCAAAGATAAGATTGTCAAATTATTATCCTCTGATAGACAATGCCCGTGTCACATCCTGCCTCTAATATCTCTCTCTATGTCACAACCTTACTCATATTTCTCTATTAATATTGCAATAATCATTCTTCTGGACTTTTCTCTCTTGTTCCAAAGTACCAAATATACCGCCCAAACAAATTGCTCCTCCTTCATAGAGCCCTATTGGTTAAAATCAAGAATCACTGCAATTGTTTCTTACACAAACTCATTTTTTCCAAGGATCTCAAAACTACTTAGCTCCCTCAGCCTCTCTTTCCTCTGGGTTTTTAAAACCTGAGGTTTGTCAATCAGGTATCAACAAATCTCTATTTCCCACCAATCCTCCTCTTCACATTTGCTATTCTTAACCTTGCACTATAGGCCTTGACAATGTTTTTTTTTCTATATAAATTGCGTGTTGTTGTTCTTAACCAAGTATGTGAAAAAAAATTCTAACTAACCATTTAACATTGTAATAATGCATGATACTGAAATGTAAATTACAAAGGTATTCCTTCCAATGTTTTCTTCATAAAGAATTTTACTCTCATCCTGTCTTAAAAGATTCATGCTGAATGCTTTTAATTATTGTTGGAGACTTCAAAAAAAGATTTTTTTAAAAACTTTTTCCTCTCAATTTAATCTTTCCTTTGCTTTATGTACCTTATTTGACATTGAATGCACTATTCTAACTGACATTTCCTGGTTCATACTCTGATTAAACATTCCCCAATCTGACTAGATAAGGGATACACAAGCCAGAATTTTATACCCGGGAGCAGGCTGGAAGGTGGAGGGGAGCAGGTAAAATTGAGTGGGGGGCAGGGGGTGCTGTTCAGGTCACCTACCCGCCCCACTGCTATTTTACCAGTAGCACGAGAGGTGGCAAATGGCCCGCCCACGCCAATTGAGGGCCCTTAAGTGCCCAATTAATTGCCACTTAAGGGCCTCTTCCCGCCGCTACTGGTATATTATCAGCAGCAGACGGGCATTTCAGCACCTGAAGAGGCTGACCAGAAATACCTGGGGGCCTCCTCCTGATCAGACAGCCTCTACCCCATCGGGGCAATCCCCCAGCAGCACAAGCTGCCCCTGCAGTAACACCCACCCCTTTCCCTCTCAATCGACCCCCACCCTCCTTGCTGGGACCCAATCGATTGTCCCCAGTGAAACCCGATCTCCACTTACCTATTCCGAGGGCGACGTCCATGTTGCTTCTCTCGCTGGGTGCAGTCCCAGCAGTGGCCATTGCTCCCAGAGGCGGGCTAGCCCTGACATTTTAGCCGGTGGGCGGGGCCACCGCCACCATGTAAAATTCCAGCCACAGTTGCTTGCTGCCTTTACATAGATCCCAGATGCCCTGTAGAGGGTGCTGTGCTTTTTGGATCGTTGGCTGACGGCAACTTTTTGTGCAAAAGCTCATAGAAAGTTTATGGATAACAGCAAGTGTAATGAACAGCTGGCTCCATTCGTTTGCTGCTCAGAGCAAAGTCCAGCCCATAGTTATAATTGAAACTTTGAAACTGTGCACATTATTCCAAAATACACAAATTTCAACTTTAGCACATTCAACATCAAATTAACGATGCATAAATTTAGTCTGACCTGTTGTTCTGCCAAATCCATATTTAATGCATGTGCAGATAAGGAAGTGCACACATCAAAATTCACAGTAAATAACTAATATTTAAGAAATACAACAAATCATAAATGTCTACAGGATTCAGTTTTACCTGTGACAACCACCCAGGTTATCTTTCCTACTCCCACAGTTCGTCTACAGGGGTTCATCTTGCCCTTTTTCCACCAGTCCCACTGACAAAACTAGGTACACTTATACTTCATTTTCTTGTCCTACTTGGAACTGCACACAGAAGCAGCATATAAGCTTTACTCTGCATGTTGGATTTTAACAGTAATAAAAGGAGGACATCATTGCTGTCTCATCCAAGATGCCATGTCAAAGGAACCTTTATTACAAAGGGCAGGCCACACATTTAGGTCTCGTTTGAATGGTCTAAAATGATTACGTGCTGCATCAAACTACTTTATCCTGTTAATTTAAAGTAATCCACTCTGGCATTTCACTAATAATCTCTTTTAACAAGAAACTATATGCTAGAACGTTATTAAAATAAATTTAGATTATGCAGACACATATTCTTTTCACTAAGGTTAAACCCTCTATGAATTACAGTTTGTGGAGGCATCTTTTAGGGCCCAAAGCCCAGAACTATGACCTCTGATGATAAGTTTGGCAAAAGCAAACTATAGGTCTAGGCAGAACATCTGGTTTGAGTTAGAATCCTTTAAAAAATAGTCCCTGTACTGGGGAAGCTGGTATTGAAACAGCTTAGTCCATATGATTCCACTGGTTTCAACACTGCACACAGTAAAAGCCAGAAAGAATGTCAATCACCAGAGACTTCTTGGTGGCCTCTGCAGAACTGTAGAGTGTGTGTGCATATACATATATAATATATATATGTATGCATGGGTGTTTTCTTTGCCAGAGACTATGCAGTTGTTTTTTGTTCTCATCTCACATCTTCATTGTACAGCTGTTCCAGCCCTTTGAGAACTAGTGACAACTCCAATCTTCTCCAGCTCACATTAAACTATTTTACTGTAATTAAGCAATGCCCAAGAAATTATATCTTGTATTGTCAACTGTTTGAGACACAGATGGGTATTATTTCATTTTGTGTTGCCTGAGCACTAGCCATCTCATTTAAAATGGTCTAAAACTGTGTGTAATATTGTATATGATGTTATAAATTCAACAAAAACATCTTCAGAGATCCGGTCATTTTAATCCTTTCAAATGTGCAAATTGTGAGAAAAGTAAGCTATTTGTTTTACTATGAATAAGCTGTAATCATTCAATTGCTGAAATGGAGATTGTAATGACTTAAAAGAATAAAATAAATCACTATCAGAAGAATATAAGATTCTTTTAAAAAGGATATTTTTCTTTTTAAAGGAACTAAAACATTCTTGAAATGGAGAACTTTACCATTGCAAAAAATAATTCTCCTTATTGAAAGTAACTACCTTTCCTGGACATTAATACTAGTGGTATTCATTGTGAAAGCATTTTAAGTTTTACAAATTGCACACCATCTTTAAAATAAATTATGGACTGCTCCTGCTCATCCACTAGACCCCAACCTCTGGATTAACTGTTATACAGTATTAACTGAGATAAAGCTGCACATTCCCATCTCCTGATTGAAATTAATCCTGGATAATGTTGAGTGGTATTGGAAAGATTGTGGCACTAGGCCTAATCAAGGTACATTACTTTTAACAAGAATGAGACCAATCAGAAGAAATATTGCAAATTAACATTTTATTTGAAAAAACTGAATAAGAACTGGTTCTTTAATAACATTTGATATCCTTAATCAAATGTAAAGAAACATTTCAAAGCATAAAATAAAGGTCAACAAAATGTATGACTGACATACCAGTACTGAGATACTGCGACAACGTACAAACAAAATAAAACAATTTTGGATCAGGGACCAGAGCAATTTGTCTTAAACACAGGATGAAGAACTTAAATCAGAGGCACTGCAGGACCAAGAACCAACGTAGGTCAGCAAGGACAGGGATGATGGGCAAAAGGCACAGGATAGGATACCGGCAGCAGTTTTGGACGAGCTAGAGTCTGAGAATAAAAGATCAACCAAGATGAGATGGGAATAGTCAAGTTTAGAGGTCATAAAAACATTTTTGAGGGTTTCAGCACAGATGAAGCAAGGTAGGAACAGAGACAGGCAACATTACTGGGGTAGAAATAGGTTGTCTTTATAATGGAGAGGATATATATGAGGTCAGAAACTCAACTAAGGGTTGAGTAGGGTATCAAGATTGCGAACAGGTTGGTTCAGCCTGAGACAATGGCAGTTTTCCTAATGTTTAGCTTAATTTCAAGTGAACAATCTGACAGCATAGTAGAAAAGGAAGGTTACAGCTGGGTGTCAGTGAACACATGTAAGCATGTAGTTGAGGAAGAGTTAAGGGCCGAGGATGGATCACTTGGGGAATCCCAAAGTGATTGTACTTTGTGGGAAAAGAAGCCACTGCCGGAGATGCTTTGGCTACAATCAGACGTAAAAGTGGAATCAAGTGAGAAGTGTCCCAACAACTTGGAAACAAAGAAGCATTAGAGGAACATGGCATAGTTAGCCGTATCAAAGACTGCAGAGAGATTGAGGACAACGGGGAGGGATAATTCACTCAGTGTCACAGAGAATGTCATTCATTGCTCTGGTTAAGGCTGTTTCAGTCCTGTGGAAGGGGCAGAATCTTGAGTGGAGAGATTCAAATATGGATTCGTGGGCAAGACAGACATGCAATGCAACTGGCAGGTTGCAACAGATTCAAGGGTTTGAGAAATAATGGACGTTGAAGGTGGCCCACTAATTTTCAAAGGCTGAGGTGCTTTTTTGGGAGGGGTTGATGATGGGTTTTTGACACGAAGGGGGCCGAGTGAGAGAAGAGGGAACATCAATAATGCAAATAGTTGACAAGCTAGAGAGAGTTAGGGATTCAGGGCTATAGTTGGAGGGGGGTGATGGAGAGGATTTATGTAAATGTTTGATTTGGTGGCAAAGGAAATGGGGGTTGGGGAATGAGTCTGGTCCCCATCTTGATCAAGATAGTAATCCATGAGCTCCTTGCAATTATAATTGGAAATATGGATGGAGGAGAGTGGGGAAAGGGTTTAAAGAGGCAATTGGTAATAGAGAAAATAATGCAGAGATTATCTTCATTCTCCAGGATGCTTCAAGATTAGTGGCCACTTTTGGGAGAGGAGAATGAGGACCAGAAGAACTAGATGTAGTCTATCCAGCCCTGATTATGGATGATTAAGCCAGTTGCATGGCAGATAAGCTGTACTCTGCACCCCTTGGACTGGAAGTGAAAACAGGGAATGAGCAGTATGGAAGATGGTGGCGGTTTTACTGGGACCCAAGCAGTACAGGTGGAGATGAGGGAACTGTTGAACTAATTAAGTACTGCACAGCAACGTCCCCTCTAATTTTTTTTGTTGTTGCGCGCAGGCTCTACATTTAAGTGTATGGGACCTTTACATTTTTTCTGCACAACTGTGCGCACGCGGTAACTTAAAAGAGCCGACTTGTGCTCGGCCTGCGTGCAAACTTCTGGGTTGCTGCCCGCCCTAAAAGGAACATTGCTGCACAGGTATTGTGAAAAATGGAGTTCCGAAAGCTAAGCAGATGGGAGTTTGAAATTGCAGTTTTAAGTGACTTGGAAAGATGTAGAAGACACAGAAGGAAATAGAGCAGGAAGTGGGTAAGGGAGAGTAGAGATTGAAGAATACTAAGATGTGGTCAGAGTGGGCCTTATGTATAAATATATTGCAGATCATTCCTTGTCCTGTTTGCTGTATTCAAATGACTCTTTCCTAATAATTGCTATGCCCTTCTCATAGCTTTTCTAGTTTAAACTCCTTCCAACAATTTTATTGATCCCATGAGTCAAGATGAATTTATTCCCTTGACTTAGATGAAGGCTGTCTTGATGCTAAAGCTAGAAGTGATGCCAATGGATCAAGAAGTTGAACTGATCCCTCCTATATGATATATTCAGTCACACAGAGTTGCCTCTCTCTGCAATAATATTGAGAGGTGAGTAAGAGCATAAAGCTCGTTTCAAATTTCCTAAAGTAATTGGTCAAATAGAAAAAAAACCCTTAAATATTCCACAGCTCATGGTAGCAGTCACTTACCTAGTGTTCCTCCTGGATTGAAAAGACCTCTCCTGGCTGGCTCACCACAGCCTCTCCTGTCTACTCTCATCTCTTTCTCACGGAACTCCAAAAACCGATTGAAGACACATGAACCCCAAGAGAGAAAAGTCTTGTACAGTGAATAAGGTTTAAGAATAATACTTGGCCCCAACGAAAAGCAAGACCTACCTATAATTAGGGACTTTACAGTGAGCTCGAAGAACCGCAACAACAACTCTTCAGATATTGCCCCAAACCTTTCCACTTTGATTTTTCTTCTGCTCTTTTCTGTCTCTATTTGCATGTGTGTATTGCGTATGCATGCTAGCGCTGGCGTGTCGTGTATCCGTAGGCGTCAACCGAATTAGAGTTTAAGTTTAATAAAATTTCACCTTTCTCCTTTAAACCTAAGAAGGCTGTTCGTGCTCATTTCTTTGCCTTATAATTGGAAAGCAGTGAACAAGGATTCACCAAGAAGGAGCTAAAAACACAGTGCATTTAAAATTAAAACCCTTTTACAGTAAGACCAGGTGAAGGCTGAAAGGAAACTCTAGACCTTTTTCTCACCTAGTCGTAACAGAAATTTGGGTGCCAGCATCTGGATTTTAACCACAGACAATAAAAGAAATTGGAAGTGGGAAGCCAAATTGTTCCCAAGCAAAAAAAAAGTAAGTTTTCAATACAGGTTTTCTTGTGGTTTTGTGTGATTGAATACTAACATGTCTGCAACTGAAGTTAGTAGCTCTCCAAGCCAGAGTGAAGTAACTTGGGATGTTAAAAGCAGTGTATGGAGGAGTTGAGGAAAATAGCTGAGCAGTGTGGGATCACTGTATGCGGCAAGGGTAGGAAGTGTGAACTCCTAAGACTAGTGGCCCACCATTTTTCTCTCGAATCTAAAGAAGCAGAAACAGGGTTTGAAGCAGACCCAGACAGGGTACTGCTAGCAAAGATATAATTAAAACAAAGGAAACTTGAATTAGAGGAGAGGGAGAAAGAGAGAGCCTTACAGAAGGAACGTGAAGAACGAGATACAGAGGAGAGAGAGAAAGACAGGAGAAGGAATGAGGGAGAGAGGAGAGAGAAATAATATTCCAGATAGAATGTGAAGAAAAAGAGCTGAAGTGACTTGAGTTAACTAGGGGGCGACAAAGTAACCCCAGTGAAAGCATGGACAATATGGAGGAACATAATTCAGGGCTAGGTACAGAATTGTTAAAACTCTCTCAAGGGGCGGCACAGTGGTTAGCACCGCAGCCTCACAGCTCCAGCGACCCGGGTTCAATTCTGGGTACTGCCTGTGTGGAGTTTGCAAGTTCTCCCTGAGTCTGCATGGGTTTCCTCCGGGTGCTCCGGTTTCCTCCCACATACCAAAGACTTGCAGGTTGGTAGGTAAATTGGCCATTATAAATTGCCCCTAGTATAGGTAGGTGGTAGGGAAATATAGGGACAGGTGGGGATGTGGTAGGAATATGGAATTAGTGTAGGATTAGTATAAATGGGTGGTTGATGGTCGGCACAGACTCGGTGGAGACTGAAGGGCCTGTTTCAGTGCTGTATCTCTAAATAAAATAAAAAAAATAAAAAAATAAAATAAAAATAATTCCAAAATTCAATGAGGAAGATGTGGAGGCATTTTTGTATCTTTTGAGTAACTGGCAAGGCAGCTAAAATGGCCAGATGAGACCTGGTCTCTTTTACTACAAAGCAAGCTAACTGGAAAAGCCCAGGAGGTTTATTCCTTGTTGCCAGATGAGAGTTCATCAAATTATGAACTGACCAAAAATGCTATCCTCGGGGCATATGAATTAGTACCCGAAACCTATCGCCAAAAGTTTAGAACCCCCAAGAAGCAAGCTGATCAAACTAAACTGGAGTTTGAAAGAAGCAAACAGCTGGCTTTTGACCAGCGGCTGCGGGCTCTTCAACTACAGCTCAGCTATAAGAATCTCAGGGAAGTAGTTCTGTTAGAAAAATTTTAAAACTCTCTCCCACTCTCCATAAAGACCCATGTAGAGGGGCAGCAGGTTCAGAGAGCCCGGCAAGTGGCCATTCTAGCTGATGAGTTTGCTTTAATTTATAAGTCTGTTTCCCAGGGGAGAACTTTTCCTAATCACCATTACAAATCCGAAAAGGACAAAGGGTAGGAAGTGATAGAAGCCCATTCAGTCCTGGGAGAGAAAGGAAAGCAGGAGACACAGGGGGCCCTCCTCCAGTCAAAAAGGAAGATGCTGTGAGCAAGAGTGAGACCCGGACACCTGTGTGCTTCCATTGTAATAAAGCAGGGCATTTAAAAGCTGACTACTGGAAACTAAAGGGAAAACCAGTCGGGTTAATCAGGGCACCCCGCTCAGTGAAGAAGAGAACCTGATGGAAAGCACAATAGAACAAGCTATGGCTTTAAGTGCAGTGAGAGAGAAACCCAGGAAGTCTACCGCTGCAAGTGCAGGAAAATTTAATAGGATTCCTGAAGGTTATCAGGGTTTTGTATTTGAAGGGAAAGTAGCCCCATGCCCCTCGAATGGGGCAAAAAAGCCCATAGTAATTCTCAGGGACACAAGGGCCACTAGATCCATTTTACTGGGAAAAGGCCTGACCTTTGCCCCAGAGAGTGCAGTGAACACCAGAATGGTGGTGAATGGTATTGGAGGGCAGTATATGCCTGTACCTGTACACATGGTGCACCTGCAGTGCGACCCAGTTTCGGGACTGGTGACTGTAGGGACCCTAGTTTGCCTGTGGACGGGGTTGATCTGCTCCTAGGTAATGATCAGGTGGGGGTAAAGTTGGTAGCCCCCGCAGAAGTGAAAGAAAGACCGCACCTAGTGCCATTCCCTCCTTTCTCCCTGTAACCCTGCACATTCTTCCCTTCTAGATAACAGTCTAATTCCCTTTTGAATGCCTTGGTTGAACCTGCCTGTACCACAGTCTCAGGCAGTGCATTCCAGACCTTAACACTCGCTGCGTGAAAAAGCTTTCCCTCATGCTGCTTTTAGTTCTTCTGCCAATTACGTTACAACTGTGCCCTCTCATTCTTGATCTGTTCACAAGTGGCAACAGCTTCTCCCTATCTACTCTGTCCAGACCCCGCATGATTTTGAATACCTCTATCAAATCACCTCTCAGCCTTCTATTCTCCAAGGAAAACAGTCCTAACTTCTCCAATCTATCTTCATAACTGAACTTTCACATCCCTGGAATCATTTTCATGAATCTTTTCTGCACTGTCTCCAATGTTTTCACATCTTCCCTAATGTGTGGCCCTCAGAACTGGATGCAATGCTACTGCTGAGGCCAAATTAGTGTCTTATACAAGTTCAACATAACCTCCTTGCTCTTTTACTCCATGCCCCTTTAAAGCCTTGGATATTGTGTGCCTTATTAACCACTCTCTCAACCTGTCCTGCCACCTTCAATGACTTATGCACATATATACCCAGGTCTCTCTACTCCTGCACCCTCTTTAGAGTTGCACCCTTTATCTTATATTGTCTCTCCATGTTTTTCCTACCAAAATGACTCAGTTCACATTTCTCTGCATTGAACTTCATCTGCCACTTGTCCGCCCACTCTCCCAACTTGACTACGTTCTTTTGAAATTCTACACTACCGTCCGCACCGTTCTCAATGCTTCCAAGTTTCATATCATCGGTAAATATTCAAATTGTACCCTGTACACCAAGGTCTAGATGATTAATATACATCAGGAAGAGCAAGGGTCCCAACACTGACTCCTGGGGAACTCCACTACAAACCTTTCGCCAGCCTGGAAAACATCCATTAATCACTACTCTGTTTCCCGTCACACAGCCAACTTGCTATCCATCTTGCTACTGACCTTTTGTACCACGTGCTATAACTTTGTTCAGAAGTCTGTTGTGGAACACTGTATCAAATGCCTTCTGGAAGTCCACGTACACCACATCAACAGCATTGCCCCCATCAACCCTCTCTGTTACCTCGTCAAAAAAACTCCAGCAAGTTAGTTAAACATGATTTTCACATGATAAATCCGTGCTGGCTTTCCTTAATTAACCTGCATTTGTCCATGTGGGAATTAATTTTGTCCTGAATTATTGTTTCTGGACGTTTCCCCACCACTGAAGTAAAACAGACTGGCCTATAGTTGCTGGGTTTATCTTTACACCCTTTTTTGAATAACCGTGTAATATTTGTAATTCTCCAGTCCACTGGCACCACCCAAGTCTAAAGACGACTGGAAAATTATGGCCAGTGCTTCCACAATTTCCAGTCTCACTTCCCTCAGTATCCTTGGATGCATCTCATCCAGTCCTGGTGCTTTATCAACTTGAAGTATAGACAGCCCATTTAATCACTCCTCCTTATCGATTTTAAATTCTTCTAGTGTATTAATGACCTCCTGGACAGTAAATACAGATGCAAAGTATTCATTTAGCACCTCAGCTACTCCCCCTGCCTACATGTGTAAATCCCTTTTTTGGTCCCTAATCGGCCCTTCTCCTCTTTTTACCACCTTTTTATTATTGATATGCCTTTAGAAGACTTTGGGATTCCCTTTTATGTTAGCTGTCAGTCTCTTTTCCTACTCCCTCTTTGCTTCTCTTATTTGCTTTTTCACTTCCCCTCTAAACCTTCTATATTCAGCCTAGTTCTCCATTGTATTATCCACCTGACATCTGTCATAAGCACATATAATGTTATGACAGACTGAATAATTCCTTCCAGTAGGATTTTAACATTTAATCATGCCAATTTAATTAACAAGCTATAAATTATACAGAGGATGTCAAGGGTGCTAAAGTTGTTCCTGCATCTGGGAAGGTAGGTCTTCTCTGTTCAAAGCAGCATGTGGTAGCATCTCAAAAATGTAGTGATCATGGCATTATATGAGCAAGCCAGAGGTTGAGAGCTCAAATACTACTAGATGTGGTGGTGTACTTGCAAAATAGAGATTCTGTCATTTTACGGTCTGGTACCAGAAAAAAATGACCATAAAAGCTACAGAAAGTAGTTAAAACCCTGCCTATTTATGAACATGCCAACCCAACTAGTCTTCAATCCGAAATGATTGATTCTTCATGGCCTCTGAACTGGCTTTACAAATCCAGTTGCTTACAAAAAAGACAAATGGGGATGGGCAATAAATGCAGCCTCGTCAGCAGCAACATTCCAAGAACAATGTATTTTAAACTGCAAAAAAAAGAGATTTTATGATGTGCATCATCCTCATGCTGAGAAGCTTTATTAAAGCCATCCAAATGCTCAATTATGACAGAATCTCTTGTCTGCTTGCTTTTGTTATTGTGTTGATCTTGTTTAGCCTGAACAAAGAACTCAGAACTGGATCTGGGAGAAGACAGGGCAAAAGAGTTTAGAAAGCCAGTTCTGGGAAATTTGCACTGAAATCGAGAAAGCACATTTGACTGGTTGCAATTGGTGATTGGAAAGGCTTCCTCCAGTTTAAATAGATTAATAATCAGTGACAGAGAAAAATGCAGAAATTCTGGTGAATTTGTACAAATGAATGTGAAAAGACAAACAAGACTTAGGCTCACAGGTCAAAGATCAACATATTACTACTACAGAAGCTCCCACTCCAGGCATCAGTTTAAACTGACAACTGCTGTTAACGACTGAAGTAATGTGAGACTTGAAGCTTGTAATAAGGAAAATAAAAAGAGCAAGTCATGTGATACAATAACATAATGTGATTTACAGAGCAATTCTACAAAGTAACAGAATACCTGTTGATGAAATTTAATTCAATCTCTGATATCTTTTTAGAGAAGGAATTCCAATAGGGCAGAAAAATATCCTGAACATGGAGCAACCATTTTAACAAAATGGAAATCCATATTTTATGAATTTTTGATAGATTATTAAGGTGACATTAAAACCATTCCAATAGCGAAAGCAGTCATACCCGTTAACTCACAACTGCAATTTCTGTTTTAATACAACCACGTGTGGCATGGAGAAATCCTGTTTTAACGAGGCATGTCATCTTTGAATCAGAGGCTTTCACCTCTCAATCTGAATTGAGTTCAATGATAAAGTGCTTAAGAAGCATATTAGTATGTGGGTGATGGAGAAATAGAAGCTGATTTTCCATATGGCTAAACAAAAAAAAAAATGACTTATCACTGCGTCAGCAAGTTAATGTTTTAAGCAGTTTGAAGAAATTGAGACTTCAAAAGCTAGTCATACAGAAGTATGGCAATTCTGAGTCTCAAGTTTCTAGAATTCTGAAAAGAAAAACAGGTGTCTTTAAGGACTGGAAAAGAAATGAGAACCATAATAGAAAACGAAGCATGAAAAGTAAGATGGCTGATGTATGAAATGCTGTTTGGGAGGTTTAATTAAAAAAAACTTGAATTTCTATAGTGCCTTTGACATCCTCAGAATGCTCCAATTTGCTTTATAACCAATTAAATACTTATTGAAGTGTAGTCGTTGTTGTAATATAGGCAAATGCAGCACCCATATTTGCACACAGCAAGGTCCAACAAAAAGCAATGAGATAACGACCAGTTAATCTATTTTTTTTTAGTGATGCTGGCTGAGGGATAAATACTGGTCAGGACACCAAATGAACTTCTCTGCTCTTCTTTGAATAGTGCCACAGAATCTTTTATGTCTGCCTGAGAGGGCAGAAGGAGCCTCAATTTAACATCTTTGAAAGATGGCACCTCCGATAGTACGCACTCCTTCAATATTGTACTGAAGTGTCGGCTGGATTACATGCTCAAATCTTTTGAAAGCACTACCTTCTGACTCAGAGGCAAGAGTGCCACCACTGAGCCAAAGGCAATAACTCACAAGAACACAAAATAAGAGAAGTAGACCACATGGCACATCGAGCCTGCTCCGCCATTCAATATGATTATGGCTGATCTTGGGCTTCAATTCCACTTTCCTGCCCGCTCGCCATATCTCTTGATTCACTGCGAGACCAAAAATCTATCTATCCCAGCCTTAAATGTATTCAACGATGGAGCATCCACAACCCTCTGGGGTAGAGAATTCCAAAGATTCACAACCCTTTGACTGTTGTAATTTCTCCTCATCTCAGTCTTGAATAATTGGCCCCTTATCCTGAGACTGTGTCATGTTCTAGATTCCTTGGCCAGTGGGAACAACCTCTCAGCTTCTACCCTATCAAGCCCTTTCAGAATCTTGTATGTCTCAATTAGATTGCCTCTCATTCCTCTCAACTCCAGCAGAGGCATTGAATATTTTTAAGGTGGAGGTAGATAGATTCTTGTTAGGCAAGGGAATCAAAGGTTATCGGGGGTAGATGGGAGTGTGGAATTCGAGACACAAACAGATCAGCCATGATCTTATTGAATGGCGGAGCAGGCTTGAGGGGCCAAGTGGCCTACTTCTGCTCCTAATTCATATGTTCATATATCTCTTTACAGCCTCTCTACGTCCTCCCCGCAGCTTACTTTTCCACCGAGCTTTGTGTCATCAGCAAACTTAGATACATCACTCTTTGTCTCTTCATCCAAGTCATTAATATAGAGTGTAAATAGCTGAGGCCCCAGCACTGATCACAGGAACATAGGAGCAGGAGTAGGTCATTCAGCCCATCGGGCCTACCCTGCCGTTCAATACAATTATGGCTGATCTTCCACTTCAATGCCTTCTTCCCACACTATCCTCATATTCCCTAATGTCATTGGTATTTGGAAATCTGTCAATCTCTGCTTTAAACATACTCAATGGCTGAGCTTCCACAGCCCTCTGGGATACAGAATTCCAAAGATTAACAACCTTATGAGTAAAGAAATTTCTCCTCATCTCTGTCCTAACTGGCTTCCCCCTTATTTTGAAATGGTGTCCCCTGGTTCTACACTCCCGAACCAGGGGAAATATCTTAGCTGCATCTACCCTGTCTATCCCTTTAAGCATTTCGTAGGTTTCACTGAGATCACCTCTCATTCTTCGAAACTCGAGAGAATACAGGCCCAGTTTCCCCAATCTTCTTCATAGGATGAACCTTCATTGCACTCCCTTTATGGCAACAATATCCTTCCTAAGGTAAGGGGACCAAAACTGCACACAGTACTTCAGGTGTAGTCTAACCAAGGTTCTACACAATTGAAACAAGCCTTCACTACTCCTGTACACAAATCCTCTTGCGATAAAGGCTAACATACCATTAGCCTTCTTAATTGCTTGCTGCACCCGCATGTTAGCCTTTGTACATCTGAACTTTCTAATCTCTTACCATTTAAGAAATACTCTGCACATCTATTCCTCCTACCAAAGTGGATAATCTCAACAACTTTCCACATTATATTCCATCTGCCACGTTCTTGTCCACTCACTAAGTCTGTCCAAATCCCCTTGAAGCCTTGCGGCACTCCACTATTCACTGCCTGCCAACTTGAAAATGCCCCATTTATACCCACTCACTGCTTCCTGTCCGTTAACCAATCCTCTGTCCATGCTAATATATTACCTCCAACACCATGAGCCCTTGCCTATTGATCTTTTATGTGGTACCTTATCCTGTGCCTTTTGAAAATCCAGGTATACTACCTATACTGGTTCCCCTTTATCTACCCTACTAATTACATCCTCAAAAAATTCTAATAAATTTGTCAAACAGGATCTCCCTTTAGTAAAACCATGCTGACTTGTTCTAATCATACTAGGCTTTTCCAAGTGCAATGTTAAGACTTCTTTAATAATAGTTTACAACATCTTCCTAACAACTGATGTTAGGCTAACTGGCCTGTAGTTCCTTGTTTTCTCTCTATCCCCTTGCTTGAAAAGCAGTGTAACATTTGCCAACTTCCAATCTGACGGTACCATTCCTGAATCTAAGGAATTCAAAAAATCACAGCCAGTGCATCCACTATCTCTGCTGCTCTCTCTTTTAGAACCCTAGGATGTAAGCCATCTGGTCCTGGGGACTTGTCAGATTTTAGTTTCTCAAGTTTCTCCAATACTTTTTCTCGGCTGATATCAATATCCTTAATTTCCTCACTCTTTAGCCCCTAGGTTACTGCCTATTTCTGGTATGGAACTTGTATCTTCTACTGTGAAGACAGACACAAAATTTGTGTTCAATGCCTCTCTGTCATTTCCTCATTCCCCATGATGATTGCTCCTGTCTCTGCCTCTAAGGGACTAATGTCTACTTTAGCTACTCTCTTCCTTTTTGTGTACTTATAAAAGCTCCTACAATCTGTTTTTATATTGCTGACTAGTTTACTCTCATATTCTATTTTTTCCCTTTTTAACAACTTTTTGGTGGCCCTTTGCTGGTTTCTAAAACACTCCTAATCCTCAGACTTGCTACCATTATTTGCAACATTGTAAGCCTCTTCTTTTAGTCAAATACTCTCTTTAACTTCCTGAGTGAGCCATAGATGGGTCTTTCTTGACAAGTTGTTATTTTTGAACGGAATGTACTCTTGTTGAACTCTTTGAATTGTTTCTTTAAATGTTTCCCACTGTTCATTTACTTCCAGCCTATTTACCCAATTAGCCTTAGCCAGTTCTTCCCTTCGTAATTGGCTTTAAGTTTAAGATTCTTGTTTGTGATTAAAATGTGTCACTTTCAAACTTAACATGAAATTCAATAGTATTATGATCACCATTTCCCAGTGAATCTTTTACTACAACATTGCTTATTAACCTTGCTTTGTTACACAATACGAGATCTAAGATAGCTTTATCCCTAGTCAGTTCTACAACTCAGAAAATCTTACTTCGTAGCTGCCTACTGAAAGCTAAAGCTCATGAACTTGCCCAAAACTTCAACAGCATCAGATGGATTCTTGTGCCACTGAAAATAAGACATAACCATGTTTACAAAAAGCTCTGTGTTGAAAAAGCTGACAAGTGATAAACCCACTGCTGATGCATGGATTGGGGAAGTGTTGCCAGGATTGTTAGCAGAGTATCAACCCAACTGCATTTACTATTGTCACGAGACCAGATTTTACTATCATGTCATCTTATCAAACCTACAAGAGAAAAGTTGAGCAGTGGTAAAACGAGAAAGGAACGCAGTACATTGCTGTACAGTACTGGGGTCCGAGAAGGTGAAAGCTCATGACTGGAAAAAGCAAGAACCATTGTTGTTTTTAAAATGAGAAACTTTTCCAATTGATTATGAAAGCAGCATTAATACTTGGATGACACAAACAATTTTCAGGAAGTGGTTGTGATCTTTCAATGACAGGATGATAAAACAATGTAAGTGGTGGTGCTTTTGATGTAGAATACCAGTTGCCATGATGTGGCTCTTAATCTTTCACATGTCAAGGTTCAATTTTTACCATCCAACAACACTTCAATCACCCAATCCCTGCACCAAGGTGTCAGGAAACAACAACACTATGAGAAGCAATTGCTGCGATCTTTTTGTTTTGATGGATAATGACAAGACCATGACATATACAGAGAGATGATTGATGCAGAAAGCATTTTTTCCCTGAAAGACTTGGAAAGAGAGGCTGCAGAGAATGTAAATGATGTGTCAGAGCTGGAAATTACCAAAGTTAGAGAGGTAGATTCTACACTGAGTTCTGTTGATTCAGCCAGTCAAAAGAGAGTGAAACGCTTGATGATTTTAAATGGGAAAGTGGGAAGGTTGATGACTTCTGATCTCCATCAAAAATGAATTCAGACTACTTCTCAGTATTAAAAAGTTACAGAGACTTGAACATTTTTCTTTAATTTTTATGATGTTATACTATAGTTGCCCTTTTAAGCTATTAACATATTCTAACTCCCAAGACACCAGCATTTTTCTTTATTTTTAAAAATGTTATACAATATTCACCATTTTATAATGTAAATGTTGTTATACTGTATCCATCCTAGTTGTAAGATGTACAAAATTTAAGCAAATATAACTTGCTCCGTTTTATAGAAATTCCCATTTTAATCACAATTTGCAGGATTGTTCCAAACAATTGCAATTAATCGGGTTCCATTGTATCTTGAATTGCACAGCAATTCACAATGTTAAAGTTACAATATAAACAGGTTTTTGAGAAGACACGATAAACAAAACTGCATGGGCACGCATCCTGAACTTTATGAAATCGATCCCACTTCCACACTAAGGAAGTCATTCATTAATTATTGTCTACAGGACCTTTAAATTATTCAGGAAGAAAAAAATGCCCATGAAAAATTAGATGACCAACAAATAGGCAACCGGCAGCACGACACGTAGCGCATACTTTGTTTCCCTTTCACCTCCATACTTCTAATGGTCTGTTTTACAGAAAATGGAAAATCACAAATGTTTTCAACTAACCCGAATATTTCTTCAGGAATGTTATATACAATTCCCCTGTACTGTAGCATCAGGTTGGTTTCATGATTTGTATGTTTGTCCCAAAGTCAAAGGTGCTGGAGTCAAGCCCCAATCAAGAACTTGAGAGCATAATCTTGTATGACACTCTAACACAGTAGTATTAAGAAAGCATTGCAAGGCTGGATATATAATCCTTCACACAAAATGTCAAATGTCTTGTTTAAGTGATTCAGGTGGATAATTAAAGATCCCACAGCAGTATTGGCCCACATTCCCCAATTAGTCAACACCACCAAAAACAGAGCAGCCAGTCATTCATTGCAGTACCTTGCAGTACATAAAATGACAAATCATTGACCTTATATGGCATCAGTGCTACTCAAATTAATACTTTGTATGTGAAGTGTCATTTGAAGGCAGGTAATAAGGTGTCACATAAATGCAAGTCTTAATTTTTTATGCCTGACCTGGGAGCGCTTGTGCTGACAATGCAGATCAAAAACTCAGAAAAGTATTCCGCTTCCTGAAAATGATATCTTTAAATGATCCTACTGCAACCAAAGGGAGCAGTTAAATTCACTGTTGATATTTGTAAAATCAATTTATTCCCCAGCAGAAAAGAACCCACTCCCCCCACATCTTGAGTGCATAGCCCTCTCCACAGATAAAAGGACATCGACCTGAAGCGTTAACTCAGTTTCTCCCGCCATAGACGCTGTCTGATCTGCTGAGTGGTGCCAGCATTTTCTGTTTTTATTTCAGGTTTCCAGCATCCACAGTCTTTTGTTTTTGTACCTCACTGTACCTCTGGGCTATCAATGCATTTGGGTGCCTATCAAAACATTTTGTGAACAAGCTTTTTTGAATTCTTTCTTGGGATGTGGGCATCGCTGGCAAGGCCAGCATTTGTTACCCATCCCTAATTGCCCTTCAACTGAGTGGCTTGCTAGGCCATTTCGGAGGGCAGTTAAGAGTAAACCACATTGCTGTGGGTCTAGAGTCGCATGTAGGCCAGACCAGGTAAGCACAGCAGATTTTCTTCCCTGAAGGACATTAGTGAATCAGATTGGCTTTTACAACAATCAATGATAGTTTTGTAGCACCATTACTGAGACTAGATTTTAATTAATTGACTTTAAATTCCACCAGCTGCTGAGGTGGGATTTGAACTCGTGTCCCCAGGGCATTAGTCCAGGCCTCTGGGTTACTCATCCGATGACAATACCACTAAACTACCATCTCCCTTAAAGTTGCATTGTAATTATACAAGTTTCAGTTGCCTTTAGTGACTATGACCCACCATCTGATATAGCTTCATGTGGGGCACATTACTTGATTGCAACAGTATTTTGCAACCCAGCGCGCTGGGTAATGTACGCCTTGTGGAACCATTTTTATTGGGCACCTTGTCCATGAGGCCAGTTTGGAACGTGATAAACAAAATATTGCGTCTCTGTAGTGGGAGCAGACTACAATACAAAATGCAATTCATCACACTACCGCACAAAGGATTCAGTTTGAGCACAAAGTACAGAAATGGATCACATTTTAAATCATACCAAAATCTCTCCAACCAGGCAAACTTATGAGCTACCCATTAATAATATTTATAGTAACATTATTTTGTCCAAGATGTGGTGCACTAACAGTACAAATGGGTAGGATATTCACTTTGACAGAATAGAAAGGAACAATTTGTTGGTTCTTAAAACAAAAAGTGATGACAATTTTACTTTGATATTAGTGCACCATTTTACAATCAACAAACTATCAGTACAGAAACCTATTTAATGACAATGTTCCCAGTTTAAACGCATATGACAGCTCACCAAAAAAAGAATGCAAATAATAAAGGACCATCACCAAAATAATGAGCAAGAGGATTAACAATGCTTGGAATGATGCAAGCACACGGTTTTTATATGCATGGGATCAATATCCGGTACCAGTTTACACAAAGCACTGAAACACATCACTGAAATGATGTCGAAAGGAAAAGGCTATGAGGATTGTGTTACAGGGCAAATCTGATGGCTTTTTAACAGACTGTAAAATCTAGCTGCAGCTATTTCTAAGAGTCTGGATCATTTATGGTAAAACCTACTGAGGGGGACAAAAAAAGCTTCAGAACATTTATTGGCCATTTGGTTGACTGTGCAAATCTTATAAAAATAGTTGAAAACTGGCAGATGTTTAATTACAAAGCCGAGTTTCAAAACTGTCCGTTTTATTACAGCAGCTGATAGTGAAGCAGATTGCCTTCACAAAACAGATCATGGATATCTTACCTGGTACATTCCAACTCCAATGTGTT
The DNA here is from genome assembly GCF_036365525.1 of Heterodontus francisci. Taxonomy (NCBI): domain Eukaryota; kingdom Metazoa; phylum Chordata; class Chondrichthyes; order Heterodontiformes; family Heterodontidae; genus Heterodontus; species Heterodontus francisci. The sequence goes on along the minus strand of NC_090383.1, from coordinate 93,165,759 downwards.
TTGGCTCAATTTTCACCAACTCAGCCAATGGATCCTGAACACGCCTTGCTATGGAGACTGAAGAAAAGAAAGCAGACAGGAAATACAAGACTGATGAAACTTGTGACTCTGTAATTACAGTTCACAATAACCAAAAACATTTCTTCCTTCAGTTTTATTTCTAATTTACGTATACATCACACATCAAGATGAATATACTTCAGCACATTCACTAAAGGGAATCTTTATTAAATTCTCTTTTTAATTCAAGAAGCTAGGAAGATTTTAAATTATATCTTGACTGCAACAACCAGATTATCAAAATGACCTTGCAATAAATGAATTAAAACAGTTTGCAAATTTTATATTTCGATAACTTATCTTAACTTTAAAATGTTTTTGCTCAGTTGAACACATACAAAAATCCATCACCATACAAGAGTTTCCAAATACAACTATTGCTAAATGCAAATCTGCACTGTTTCTCAACAGGAGCATATCCCACTTATCTAAACTCAAAGAACTTCACAGCAGTTCGGTAAGAACAGTTAGGAGGCTATTATGCAAATACAATGGAGGCAGAGAACATTGAAAAATTGTTAGAGTTCTTAGCCTTTACTGAATTGTTGTAAAGAATGTCACTGGCATGGTGAATGTTTATGGGAAGAGTGTCTATGGATGTTGTCTCTATAGATATTCAAAAGGCATTTGATAGTTTCTTGTGCAGAACCTTATCAGCAAAAACGAGAGCATGATTGGAGGTAACCTTGTGACATGAGTTGGTAATTGGTTGGGAAATAGATATAATAGAAAAATTGTCCTTTTATTCATATCCTAATAGACAGAATGTGACAGGTGATGCTCCCCCAGGGTTCTGTATTGGGGCTTCATCTTCTTACCATTTATATTCATGACTTGGATGAAGGAGTAGACAACTGCATATCCAAAGTTTGCAGATGACACTGTTAAAAGGCACAATAAGTTGTCTGGATGGAAGCAGGAGGTTACAAAGGGACATGAAAAGACTAATTGACTATGTATATCTGGGGCAAATGGAATTCAATGTGGGGAAGAGCGAGATCATCCACTTTGGTTCTGAGAAAGACAAATTGGAATATTTTCTTATTGGGGATGACTAGAAGCTCTGAAGGACCAGAAAGATTTAGGGGGATAGATTGGGAAAGCAGAGAATTTACTAAACTTGAGCCAAACTTTGTTTAGACCACACTTGGAGTACTGTGCACAGTTCTGGTCTGCATATAAGGATATAGAGGCATTACAGCAGTTAGAAAAAGATTCATGAAGATGTTACCAGAACTAAGAGGATATACTTATCAGGAAAGGCTAAGTGGGCTGGGGCTCTTTTTAGAAAAGAGAAGGCCAAACTGCTTGGTTTGCTTTTTTTCAAAAATGGCCTTATTAACCTGTTGCTAACTTTAGTCATTTTTCTATCAGTACCCCTGGATCCCTCTGCACCATTTAAATTGTCCAAGCAATATGTGGCCTTCTTATTCTTCCTACCAAAATTCACTACCTCACAGTTATAGTCAAGAGAGTCATAGAGGCACGGAAGGAGGCCATTCAGCCCATCGAGTCCATGCCAGCACTCTGTAGATTCCCTAGCTCTATCCCCATAGCCCTGCAAGTAAGCATCCAATTTTCTTTTGAAATCGTTCATCGTCTCCGCTTCCACCGCCCTCATAGGCAGCGAGTTCTAGGTCTTTACCACTGAATGTAGGGTTTGAAGATCAGTTTACAGTCATAGATAGGTCCTCTACATTGTGAGCAGGCAGAAAGGAGACTGGAATCAGAGGTCAAGATGCAAAGTTTCTGGCAATACTCAAACTGGACGGCTTTGTCTTTAACAATGAACGAGCAGGAGAAAATTATTGCTTATCCACAACTTTACAATGGACAAACTTCAATGCTACAGCAACAGCTGAGAAAACAGACATACATACGGAAGGCGATGTCATGACTACAAATACTACTCTTGACAGTCAACTTTTAGATGAAGCTGCCAAAGGTGGGACACAGGGACATACCATAAAAGACCATGGTGAGCAGAAAAGGAGAAACTACTGCAGGATGTACGCCAGCTACATTGCGGCAGTTAAGAATGGAGCTATGTGAAGCCATTGCCAAGGTGGATAACTGTGAAGGAAGCAATAGCTTGATGATGAAGCAGTCTATTGTTTAGTTTAGCAAAAATTTGTCCAAGTGATTTTAAGGCACTGATTCAAACGTATAATTCTAATGTAGTCCATAACTGTTCTGACAGTTTAGAAAATCTTCTGAACCCCCTTGGCTGGATTCCTATCTCGTAACTCATTTCACAGTTTTCACTTTTCTCTTAAGGCAATAGTTAGCATGTTTTGTGTGGATTGGTGCACATGGTGACACCCTTGTGGGTCACCTTGTGCAATCACTAATAAAATGAACTTCGTGATACATAAAGAAATTAGCAAAATTTGAATAGTCCAGTTTCGAGCTACAGCTAGCTACAATCATGTTCCTGACACTTAGAGAAAAGTTATGGCAGGATACTCATGCATACATAAAAATTGAAGTTATCCCTGCAGTCCGCCACAGTCTCTGTTACAATAATAATGTATTTTCTGCACTGCTATGTGAACTTGGCCCTCCATAAGCAGGAGACATGACAATCCTTAGGAAAAAAAAACAGTAATTCTGATCTCCAGAAAGGTGGTTTTGAAACATTACTAATGTACATGCTAGAGGTTAAAAATCTTTTAAAGAAAACACTCGTGGTAATATTAGTCATGGTAAGAGTGGGGTCAGGCTACAAGCCACAGGAGCAAATGCACAGCACAACAAAGCATTCGATAAGAGTACAAGGCTGGGCTGAATGTCAGATCACATTGTTGTAATGCCTTTCACATTTTTATTTCAAGCTGTTGCCTTGCCCACTCACAGGCATCCCATTGACCAATGTTCAGAATAATGAAGCAAAGAGTTAGAGATAGCTAGATTAAGCAGACAACTAATATTTATTGGTGACCTGAGTAATAATGACCCTGCACACTCCCAGTAAAGTGTCATTGACTCTCAAGAGCAGAGTAAGAAATATTTGTTCACTGGAAATACAAGCTAGTCCATAACTGTATCATAGTTATGTGACAACAATCAATTAAATGGTTGTTCAAAATTAACTCCTAAAGGTGAAATTTCACTTTTCTATGGACTTGTCACTGTCTAGAACTTTTCTTTTTAAGAATTTTGATGGGACTACTGTTCAGATTAGTCATAAAAAAAAACTAAACATGCTAAATTTGAACGAATAATGCGGTCAGACTGTCAAACTTTAAATTTTGTGGTCTTATGTTAGACACATCCATAATTAAAATAGTTCAAAGACATAACTGATTACTGAAGTGATCAAGAAATATATCTACGCGTGCAACTGCCAAAAATACTTCTGTCCAAAAATAAAAAGTTTTTTTTGAATAAAAGTCATAGCACAATAGTTTACAGCCTCAATCTAACAGACACACAATAGGCAACATCCTTATGCGTTATAATTGTGATAGACCCACAATGAATTTTATATCAATTCATATTCAAATTGCAAGTACAAAGCAATTCATTTCTAGTTACTAGATATAAATACTCATGTCACACTACACAGTCACATTGTGATCAAACTACAATGAATTTAACAAAAATGTTTGACCAGTCTTCAAACTTTCTTTCAACAGGTTACTGAAAGACAACTGTGTGCACCCAAGTTGTCACTACTAGAAAATGCTGAACATTTGAAAAGAGGAATAAGGTGAAATGAGTAAAGCAATTTGATACATTAAAACTGCTCGTTTGGAACAACCTTGCAAGAAGCATTATGCAATATTTTCCTCTCCAGTGACGATCATGCCACCGCCAACAACAACTTGTACTTATTTGGTGCTTTTAATGCAATAAAATATCCCAAGGCACTTCACAGCAGCATTATAAAGTAAAATTTGACAACGAGCCACATAATGCAATATTAGGGCAGATGGCCAAAAGCTTGTTAAATGAAGTAGGCTTTAAGAAGCGTCTTAAAGGAGGAAGAGAGATAGAGAGGCGGCAAGGTTGAGAGAGAGAATTCCAGAGATTAGGCCCTACGCAGCTAAACGCATAGGCATCAATGGTGCAGCAATTAAAATCAGGGATGCTGAAGAGGCCAGAATTACAGGAGTGCCAATATCTCAGAGGGTTGCGGGGTTGGAGGAGATCAGGCTCACTATCCCTAGTCGAGTTATCAATGGAACAGAAACTGTAACTGAAGGGAGTTTTTATGTTTAATTTCTGTTGTTTTTTTAATCTAGCATTGCTTGTAATAAGTCAGCAGATATGACTTAGATAGGGGTATTAGCATAGTGTGATTCAGAAGATGCGATGGAAAAGTGATGCAAGAAGTAAGCATAACACTTACAAGTGCATGGTCCAGACAAGACGTCATTCATTTAGTGATTTATTGATTGAGATACACTCACTTTTGGTATATGAAACTAGATCTGAAGGTGGCCTTTGGCTCATTATTCCAAAATACCAGATTTTAGTCTTAGAATTCCTGATCACGAGTGTCATGCAGGCCCCCACCTGCCAAGAATGAGGCACATTAATTTCGCCACATGGACATTAAATTTCAAATTGTTGCTGGGAAGACGAGAAGGCCTGTGACAAGGGGTTGCCAGGCTCCAGGCTGGAAAGACATTTTTGCATATTAGCAGACTGTGCTTGGAACAAAGGAGCTATCCACTGCTCCAATACAATCCACAAATGGATGTGGTCAAACCAATTAGTCAAATGACTAACCTACTTGGCAGTCTGGGTTTTTCCTGAACTGTACAGTTTGAACTGAAAGTCTGCAGAAAGCAGAATACTTCTGGACTGAAGACCTCCTGTCTGTCTGCTCCCATCTCTTTCTCACAAGCCTCTGAGTCCACTGAAGACACGTGAACCCCAAGTGGGAAAAGTCTCCTACAGCGAACAAGGTTTAAGAAGAATACTGGGCCCCAGCGAAAGCAAGATCTACCTACAATCAAGGACTCTATAGTAAGCTTGAAGAACCGTAACAACTCTTCAGATATTGCCTCAGACCTTTCCATTTTATTTTTCTTCTGCTCTTTTCTGTCTCTATTTGCATGTGTGTATCGCGTATGCATGCTAACGTGGGGCGCATGTGTATCCGTAGGCATCACCAACTTAGAGTTTAAGTTTAGGTTTAATAAATTTCAATCTTTCTTCTTTAAACCTAAAACGACCTGTTTGTGCTCGTTTCTTTGCCTTATAATTGAAAAGTGGGGAACAAGAATTCACCAAGGGGGATCTAAAAACACGGTGTGTTTAAAATTTAAACTCTGTTAGAATAATACCAGATGAAGGCTGAACGGGAACCCTAGACCCCTTTCACACCTGGTCATAACAACGAGGAAATTCTTGCCCAGAATCAAGTACACTTCTCAATCATGTGGAATTTGCACTTACTCTTTTTAGCTCAATGCAACTGACATAATCAGAGATGATGCAAGTTTGTAGGTTGTGCTTTTAATATCGTCCTGACTTTTCCTCTGAGAAACTGTATAATGTCATTAACCATTTCTGTCAAACATTCAATAAATGTCAATATAATTGAAGTTTTTCATAAATATCCTCCCCTTTCATACTTAATAGACTTCTTCTTTTGGGCCTCCTTATCTCGAGAGACAATGGATACGCGCCTGGAGGTGGTCAGTGGTTTGTGAAGCAGCGCCTGGAGTGGCTATAAAGGCCAATTCTGGAGTGACAGGCTCTTCCACAGGTGCTGCAGAGAAATTTGTTTGTTGGGGCTGTTGCACAGTTGGCTCTCCCCTTGCGCCTCTGTCTTTTTTCCTGCCAACTACTAAGTCTCTTCGACTCGCCACAATTTAGCCCTGTCTTTATGGCTGCCCGCCAGCTCTGGCGAATGCTGGCAACTGACTCCCACGACTTGTGATCAATGTCACACGATTTCATGTCGCGTTTGCAGACGTCTTTATAACGGAGACATGGACGGCCGGTGGGTCTGATACCAGTGGCGAGCTCGCTGTACAATGTGTCTTTGGGGATCCTGCCATCTTCCATGCGGCTCACATGGCCAAGCCATCTCAAGCGCCGCTGACTCAGTAGTGTGTATAAGCTGGGGATGTTGGCCGCTTCAAGGACTTCTGTGTTGGAGATATAGTCCTGCCACCTGATGCCAAGTATTCTCCGAAGGCAGCGAAGATGGAATGAATTGAGACGTCGCTCTTGGCTGGCATACGTTGTCCAGGCCTCGCTGCCGTAGAGCAAGGTACTGAGGACACAGGCCTGATACACTCGGACTTTTGTGTTCCGTGTCAGTGCGCCATTTTCCCACACTCTCTTGGCCAGTCTGAACATAGCAGTGGAAGCCTTACCCATGCGCTTGTTGATTTCTGCATCTAGAGACAGGTTACTGGTGATAGTTGAGCCTAGGTAGGTGAACTCTTGAACCACTTCCAGAGCGTGGTCGCCAATATTGATGGATGGAGCATTTCTGACATCCTGCCCCATGATGTTCGTTTTCTTGAGGCTGATGGTTAGGCCAAATTCATTGCAGGCAGACGCAAACCTGTCGATGAGACTCTGCAGGCATTCTTCAGTGTGAGATGTTAAAGCAGCATCGTCAGCAAAGAGGAGTTCTCTGATGAGGACTTTCCGTACTTTGGACTTCGCTCTTAGACGGGCAAGGTTGAACAACCTGCCCCCTGATCTTGTGTGGAGGAAAATTCCTTCTTCAGAGGATTTGAACGCATGTGAAAGCAGCAGGGAGAAGAAAATCCCAAAAAGTGTGGGTGCGAGAACACAGCCCTGTTTCACACCACTCAGGATAGGAAAGGGCTCTGATGAGGAGCCACCATGTTGAATTGTGCCTTTCATATTGTCATGGAATGAGGTGATGATACTTAGTAGCTTTGGTGGACATCCGATCTTTTCTAGTAGTCTGAAGAGACCACGTCTGCTGACGAGGTCAAAGGCTTTGGTGAGATCAATGAAAGCAATGTAGAGGGGCATCTGTTGTTCACGGCATTTCTCCTGTATCTGACGAAGGGAGAACAGCATGTCAATAGTCGATCTCTCTGCACGAAAGCCACACTGTGCCTCAGGGTAGACGCGCTCGGCCAGCTTCTGGAGCCTGTTCAGAGCGACTCGAGCAAAGACTTTCCCCACTATGCTGAGCAGGGAGATTCCACGGTAGTTGTTGCAGTCACCGCGGTCACCTTTGTTTTTATAGAGGGTGATGATGTTGGCATCGCGCATGTCCTGGGGTACTGCTCCCTCGTCCCAGCACAGGCATAGCAGTTCATGTAGTGCTGAGAGTATAGCAGGCTTGGCACTCTTGATTATTTCAGGGGTAATGCTGTCCTTCCCAGGGGCTTTTCCGCTGGCTAGGGAATCAATGGCATCACTGAGTTCCGATTTGGTTGGCTGTATGTCCAGCTCATCCATGACTGGTAGAGGCTGGGCTGCATTGAGGGCAGTCTCAGTGACAGCATTCTCCCTGGAGTACAGTTCTAGGTAGTGCTCAACCCAGCGGTCCATCTGTTTGCGTTTGTCAGTGATTATGTCCCCCGATTTAGATTTGAGGGGGGTGATCTTCTTGATGGTTGGCCCAAGAGCTCTCTTCATGCCATCATACATTCCTCTGATGTTTCCGGTGTCTGAGGCCAGCTGAATATGACTGCATAGGTGTTGCCTATGCAACTACATATAGACTACAGACACACAGTATTAGTGTGCTTTTTTATCACAGTTAAAACAAAACGCTGCAAATACATGCACACTAGCTTAAACAAAAGCATTCTCAAAGTCTGTAAACAATGCCAATAGCACACAACTGGAAAAGCAATGCATTTAAAGGCATCTTTAAAGTGGCATCTTCAAACAGCCAATTTGCATTAAACAGGTTTAAACCTAAATGGATTGATCATTATACAGGAAAACCAAAACTATTTTCTGACGTACAACAGTTTTGAAGATGAGAGTGAACTGAGCTATGATAACAAGTAAGCAGTAAATTACTTTTTATTACTGTGTAGGGTGCATTCAGAAATGCAGCTACCAAGTTCAAAAGGTTAAAAAATTTACACCTGCTGTATGCCTAATTCACTTAGTTCATCTCACCAAAAATTATGCTTTGAAATTCAATACTTTAAATGCTATTACCCATTCCGATTAGAACATTTGCCTGCTGTTCTGTTCCAAAGCCAGTCATTGAAGGGAGTTAAAATGACACTGTTAAATACTTATGTACATCCAAAATTAAATAGGCCGTGCTAATAATCTCATTATTTCCAATATCTGCCAAAATACAGAACAAAAATTTCAAATGGAAATTATTTCTGAGACAGAAATAAAGTTTCAATCCACCATTAACTGCAGATCCTAAACTATAATCAACAGAAACAGTTTACTGCAAGAAATTATGAGCTCAGCAACAAGACATAGTATTTCTCAATGCAGGAGTTAGCTGCAGTTCGTGGTTAAGTTTCACTTACTGATCCTTCAATTTGCGAATCTAGTCATTTGTAAAATAACTATGGGTAACCTATGTGTGCTGTAAAACAGGAGGCAATGTATCAAAGCAAAGCAGGAAGTATATAATGGATTCAGATATACACTACAGATAACCAAAGTACCACTTTTTCAAGCCTCTCTAATTATTCTAACCCTTTAATTGGCCTGACGGACATTCATGAAAGCTATATCTAAACTTTTAAAAAGCAGCTTTTCGTCAAATATATTTTGCATTTTTTCTTCTCATTAAAAATTAAAGAACAGAATTAGGTTGATTTTGCACACCTCCTCACATCTAGTTCAAGAGTTGCCCAGGATGGGGCCAAGTCTTCTTCAGGAGAGAGGAAAAAATTGAAAATAGCACTAGAGTTTTAAAAAAAATTAATAGTAAATCCTGTATACAAAGACCACCTGTCTGTAGTAACGGCCTTCGTTGTGCCAACAATACATTACTGTTTCAGATCTGAACTACCGTGAAGAGACCACCCACTGCCTTTCCTTAAAGTGGGCAAGTTGCACTGTAAAAGAATTAATCTGCAAGGAGACTGACTGGGAAAAATAATTACTTCATTGTACTTATGAATGAAGTAGAGGGAACAGAAATGATGCTGAAAAAATGAAAACATTTTAGATAATTGAGCTATGAAGGGACAAAGGAAGCTGAAACTATTTTTGTTAGGAAAAAGATGGTGGTGGTGGGGGAGGGGGACATAAACCAATTTTTTAAAATTATGAACTGAAATTGATAAGATAGATGTATTTATGCAAAACTAGGAAAGACCCTGCATCCAAGCTTCTGAACTGAAGAAGCAAGATAAGTTTAACTTAAACACCACTTGATTTATGGAGCATGCTGCCACCTAGTGCAGCAAACAGGCATTTAGACAAAAGCATGTAAATTGAAATTGGGTTTATTCCAAATTCACTGGGAAGCATATAGATTTATGGGGGCAATATGAAAATTTGTTAGATTGAATTTTAAGGATTCAGATACGCTAAAGCTCCTTTTTATGCTCATTCTTATTGATTCTGACCAATTGAGCCATGTCAGCCAGCTGTACAGAAGCTTGGTGGAATAAATGTGATACCTTTCACTTAACTTACTATATTTTCTTTCATATGTCAATTAACCTCACAATGCATGTGATTTTGTTATGCTATTCTTTGCATTTACAATTATGAATACACTCTACAGTTTTAAATAGATCAATAATGACAATCATGATTTTGGTGCAAGTACATGCATTCTGTAACCAAGATTTTCCTCAAAATAGATTTTTTTCCATACAATTTCCCATGATTTTTGTTTATTAGTACTGTGATGTAAAAACATTTGTCTCGATTGTCGGTATTGCAATACATCCACAACAATTTGATGTCTTTCTTGACCTAGGCCACCTTTTTATTGTTTCAAACATATATGCACCATGAGTAAATTGTTACAACTGAGATGGGAGGAGTGAACTGTCTTTTCCAGTTCCACTTCTCCACAGGTCACAACATATATTTAAATGTTTACCCAGTTACTGATGTGATCAATCATAGACTTTACTCCTTATCCCAGAATAAAATACATCAACCAGGTTTCTTCAATAAACAACAAAATTATCACATTATAATAACAAGACATAACCAGTAATGAAGCAAAGCATTAACACAGAGTGAAATATGAAAGTTCCCTTTACCTTAGCCACACACACACACACAAACTGAAAAAGAGATTTTCTCTTCAGAGCTTTGTTACAAACAAGACAAAAAAAAACATACTTTGGCCAAATACTTGCTAATGCTTGAAGAAAAAAAGGGAAGATATGTGGAAAAATGTCAGTTGTCCCTTTTCGGTTTGGTGTCCCAAATACGCGTAGATGGCCGTCACGGGGATCTTTCTAGAATGATCATCTTCGGGTGATGTTGACAGTTTGGCAGGCTTTCCAGAAGAAATACGACAACAGAGGTTTCTGGCAGGCTTTTCAGGAGAAATGCAGCATCAGTTTTTCTATTTCTTACACCTGGAAGTTCTCAAAGATGGAAGAGGGTGCTGGTGGTGAATGCTCTCTTGGCTGGTTTTCTCCAACTGCCTTCAAAACAGCTCACACCCCAACACACTGTCCAAAGCAAAACCAAAAACAATATCTCAAGAATCAAGCCTCCTGACCCCTATAAATCGTGACCTGTCAGTACTCCGTAAACATCTCCCCCAAATCAAAAAGCCCCTGCTGGGTATTTATGTGAAGACAGGTGACTTCCAATAAATGCTGTTTTCAAACAAGACCTCTCAGTGTCCTTTCAATGACCCCGGTGAAAGAAAACATTCATGGAATCCTTTTTCATGTTTTTCCAAATAAAACAATGTCCATAATTCGACAATACATGAGTCCTCAAAAAATACTTAACAAATTTCAGAAGCACCGTCATAACACCTCCATCCTTGGAGGAATGAAATGCCATTTTCAAATGTGATTCATTACAAAGAGTGAGAAAAAAACAAGACAAAAACTATTTTAAACACATTTTCACACTCATACTCATCCACTCTTTACCTTTAGCTAATATAGTTCTCTCTATATCACTTTTGCACTCAGATAACTCAAAACAAAGTTAAATCCTAGATAAAGCATCCGCAATTACATTATTTTTTCCCGCAATGTGGATAATCTTGAAGTGATAAAGTTACAATAGTAAACTCCATCGGAATAGTCTGGCACTCTGGTTTTTGAATTTTTTCACAAAGGCTAGGGGGTTATGATCAGTATATACCAGTGTCTCTCTGTAGTTGTGGCAGACATAGACCTCAAAATGCTTAAGAGCTAGTAATAAGCCCAGGGTTTCTTTTTCCACTGTCGAATATCTTTTTTGGTGTCGATTTAGCTTTTTGAAAAAGTATCCCACCAGTATTTCTGTGTCTGATTCATCATCTTGTAACAGGACTGCACCAACCCCCAGGTCACCAGCATCAATTGCTACCTTGAAGGGCTTAATGAAATTTGCAGCAGCCAACACTGATTCATTAATCAAAATGGCTTGCAGCCTCTCAAAAGATGTTTGGCGCTCCCCTAACCACACTACCTTGGCTTTCTTTCTTGGTAGCAAATCTGTCAGTGGAACAGCTATCGTACTAAAATTTGGTGCAAACTTGCGGTCAAAACCACACATCCCCAAGAAACTCATGATTTCTCACTAAGTTCGAGGGGTGGGGTACTCCACCAATGCTTGTACTTTCACTATTCTTGGCAACACTTGTCCTTGACGTACTATATGCCCGAGGTAGGTCACACTGGCTTTTGCAAATTCAATTTTGGCAAGGTTTATCACTAAATCAGCAATTGTAATTTTCTAAACAGGGCTTTTAGTTGTTCCATGTGGTCCTTCCAAGTGTCACTGTATACCAGCACATCAAGGTAAACTACACAGTTAGGAGCACTGGCTACCACTTGGTTCATTAGTCTCTGAAAAGTCGCTAGGGCTTTTTTTTTTTTTTTTAACCCAAATGGCATCACTCGGCATTGGAAAAGACCATCCGGTGTGACAAAGGCCGATATTTCTTCAGCTCGGGGTGTTAAAGGAATCTGCCAGTATCCCTTTAACATATCTATTTTTGTAAGAAACGTGTCTGTCTCTGTCAATACAGTCTTCCAAGCGAGGTATTGGGTAGCAGTCTGCCTTTGTTAATGCATTAACCTTTCTGTAGTCTATGCAGAATCTAGTTGAACCATCAGGTTTAGGCTTTAACACGACTGGGGAACTCCAGCTGGTTTGACTGGTTTCACAATTAAGTGGTTTTCCAGCATGTATTGGATCTCTGCTTTTGCATGGGCCTGCTTCTCTGGACTTAAATGTTAACGATGCATTTTTATAGGAAAGGATTTCCCCACATCCACATCATGTATGGCTCAGGTTGCACATCCTGGTTTGTCCCTACAGACTCCTTTAAATGCTGTGAGTAGCCTTGTTAGGTCTTCTTGTTGTTCTGCATCTAAGTATGAAAGCATTGTGTCCAATCTCCCTAACAAGTCAGTATTAGCTAACTGGATAGTAGGAGGTTCAGTTTGAGAATTGTCTAGGTCTTCTTCTGCCTCATCCTCACTATTCCTTTCATCCTTCCCTGTCCTTACTACCTGACATAGTGCTTGCTTATCCTCCTCCCGGCGATATTGTTTCAACATATTGATATGACACAGCCAATTCTTTTTCTGGAGATCTGGGGTGTCAATCAAATAATTTAACTTCACCAATTCTTTTGACCACTTTATATAGACCACTGAACCGTGCTTTCAACGTTTAACCCTGTAAAGTAATACCAACGCCTCATACCCTGGTTGAAATGTTCGGGTCTTGGCATGCTTGTCTTCTATTTTCTTTATGGTTGTTTGGGAAGCTTTACCGATGTTCCTGAGCCGGTCCCAGAACACGGATACATAATCTAACACAGAAGATTCATCCCTCTAGAAACCTCCTTTAATTAGTTTTAGAGGTCCTCTTATCTCATTTCCATAAACTAATTCAAAAGGACTAAAACCAGGAGACTCATTAGGTGAATCCTTAGTGGCAAACAAAAGAAATTCTAGCCCTTTATGCCAATCATGGGGATATTCATGACAGTATGCCCTGATCATCGTTTTGAGGGTCTGATGGTACCTTTCTAAAGCCATTTGTGACTGTGGGTGGTATGCTGAAGACTTTAACTGTGTTATATCCAAAATACCCATAACTTGCTGAAAAATCTTAGACATAAAATTGGAACCTTGATCCTTGATTATTGACTCGATCGGTAATCCAAATCTAGTGAAGAACTGGGTTAACTTCTCTACCACTTCCTTAGCAGATATTGTTTTCAAGGGAATGGCCTCTGGGAACCCAGTAGCCATATTCATGATAGTGAGTATATATTGGTGTCCCGCTTTTGTTTTCGGTAAAGGTCCTACACAGTCTACTAACACCCTACTAAATGGCTCCCCAATAACATTATGGGAATTAGAGGTGCTGGTTTTATGACAGGTTGCAGTTTTCCCACAATCTGGCACATATTACAAAACTGCACTACCTCTTTGGAACGACCTGGCCAGAAAAATGACGACTGGTTCTTCCGGATCCCCACATGTTCCGCGATAGAATTTCATGCATTATCCTTAATATTTCCTGGCAATACTTGGGCAGTACAACTATATGAACAACCACCCATTCTTTGCCCGCAGTTCTATGAGAAGGTCTCCACTTCATCAGAATCCCATTTTTAAGATCATAACCTTCTGGAACTCCCTCTGCCTCAGTTAAAGCTGAATGTGCCACTTTATTTAACTCTGGATCGGCTTGCTGAGCCTTGATCAGGTAAGATTTATTGAACATTTCCTTCAGATTATCCAAATTCCCAAAGAAAGTTTCAGATATTCGATAATCTGACTCTGGTGCCAATTTTACCTCCAACATTGGAACTTGTTTAGCCATTGCTCGAGGCACTACTCACGAAGGAAAAATTCCTGGAACCTTTCCCTGCAACTGTTCTGTCTCTTTGACTTCACTTGGCCTTTCTGTGACCACTGGAGAAGACACTACCTTTGCTCCAGCCAAATCATTCCCCAGGAGTAGGTCAACTCAGTCTACTGGCAAAGTATGGACAACACCTACAGTTACCGTTCCAGACATTAGGTCACACTCTACATGCACCTGATATAAAGGTACGGGTATATACTCCCCGCCAACACCATTCACTAAAACCTTGGCATTCAGTGCGGTCTCTAGTGGAAAAGTTATGCCTTTCCCCAGCAAAAGAGTTTGGGTTGCTCTTGTATCCCTAAGTATAACTATAGGTTTACCGAAGAAGGGTCACTGACCCGAAACGTTAACTCTGCTTCTCTTTCCACAGATGCTGCCAGACCTGCTGAGTGGTTCCAGCATTTCTTGTTTTTATTTCAGATTTCTAGCATCTGCAGTATTTTGCTTTTATTTATATATAGGTTTACCTGCCTCACTGGAGGGATAAGGAATTACTTTTCCTTTTGACAAGAATTCCCAATAACTCTCAGGTATCTTGTTCACGTTCCCCGCACTCTCAGCGTTTTTTAAAAAACTTGGCCTTACAGCTGCAGACAGATTGATCTGTCGTACTCTCAGTCAGGGCCCCTTTCTCTACATTGAACTTGTGCACCCCAATAAGTCCCATGGGTTTACCCCGCAACTTCCAGCATTCTGCACGAAGGTGTCCCACCTTGTGACAATGGTAACACTTAGGCTTTTAGATCTCCCTTCCACCCTCAGACTCTTCCTTTCAGGCCTGAGGAGGAGATTCCTGAGGAGGAGGGGCGTTCCTAGCTGTTCCTTCTTGTCCCCGGCTACTTGCCTTCCTTTCACCCTCCCATCTTTTCTTCTTCTCGGGTTTGTGCGGGTGATGGGCAAAGGCTTATAAACAAGCTCATATTAATCATGTGCGATTTCAGCTGCCCGTCTGGCTGTAGAAACTTTCTGGTTGTCTACATGGGTTCTTACTAACATTAGGGGTGAACTTTAAATTCTTCCAGGAGAATTAGTTCCCTCAGCTTCTCATACGTAGCCTCTACATATCAAAAATACAATCAAAATTAATTTGCTTTGCCCTCTCAAATTCTATACAAGTCTGCCCAGGCTGTCTCTGGAGGTTCCGAAATTTCTGTCTGTATGCTTCAGGGACTAACTCATAAGCAGTGAGAATAGCCTTTTTTGCCACCTCAGAATATGCCGAAGCCTCCTCAGAAAGCATGGCATAAACTTCATGAGCTCTACCCATCAACCTGGTTTGCATAAACAGTGTCCAGCTTTCCTCTGGCCATTTCATCTGTCTGGCTATCTTTTCAAAAGAATGAAAAATGCCTCTACATCCCTTTCCTCAAATTTCGGGAGGGCTTGTACAAACTTAAACAGCTCTCCACTGGGTCCTGGGCTGGAGTCAGATCTTTCCTCATCAGAATTTTCACTGGAGTCAAGACTATCCCCTTGTCTTAGTTCCATCTTTTTAAATTAGAATTCCTTCTCTTTCTCTTTGCAATGCTCTCTCTTTTGCCCTTTTCTTTCTATCAAGTTCAAGGTTTTTCATGGTCAAATCCCTTTCCTGTTCAAGCTCAAGTTTTTTTCAATTGCAATTCTTTTTCTTTGTCAAGCTCAAGCTGCCTCATCTGCAACTGAATTTTAGCTAACTGCACTACCATTTAGTTTGCAACCTTCGTCTTCCAACTGCAAATGCTGTGCTACTACTTCAATATGTCTGCTTCCTTAGCTCTTGTTTTTAACTCTAATGCCAACAGGTCTGCAACGTCCTTTCGCCTAACATTGGTTAAGTTTCTTAAATCACTCAGGGATACATCCTACTTCCCCAGAAAGGTCGTAGAAACTGTTAACGACATTCCGGTAGGGTAGACTTTACTCTATTGCACAAGAAACAGGTTTTTTTTTTTACTTTTCCTCTTTTCAATTATTATTACCCCACTAACAATTGCACATCGGCAGCATTGTGTTATCTCGGATCAGCCCCCAATTATATGTTACGACCAAGGTAGGAGGAGTGAATTGTCTTTTCTAGTTCCACTTCTCCACAAGTCATAACAAAGATTTAAATGTTTACTGAGTCACCGATACGGTGCATCATAGACTTTACTCTTTATCCCAGAATAAAATACATCAACTAGGAGTCTGTAATAAAGAACAAACTTATCCGATTATAGAACACGACATAACCAGTGGCGAAGCAAAGCATTAACACAGAGTGCACGATGGAGGTTTCCTTCACCGTAGTGACACACACACACACATTAACCGATAAAGAGACATTTTCTCTTTACAGCTCTGTTACAAAAACACCCAAACAGAAGTAATTGGCAAACAGGATTAAGGAAAATCCCAAGGCGTTTTATACATATATAAAGAGCAAGAGGGTAACCAGGGAAAGGGTTGGCCCACTCAAGGACAGAGATGGGAATCTATGTGTGGAGCCAGAGGAAATGGGCGAGGTGCTAAATGAGTACTTTGCATCAGCATTCACCAAAGAGAAGAACTTAGTGGATGATGAGCCTAGGGAAGGGAGTGCAGATAGTCTCAGTCATCTCATTATCAAAAAGGAGGTGGTGTTGGGTATCTTGTAAAGCATTAAGGTAGATAAGTCCCCAGGGCCTGATGGGATCTACCCTAGAATACTGAGGGACGCAAGGGAAGAAATTGCTGGGGCCTTGACAGAAATCTTTGCATCCTCATTGGCTACAGGTGAGGTCCCAGAGGATTGGACAATAGCCAATGCTGTGCCTTTGTTTAAGAAGGGTGGCAAGGATAATCCAGGAAATTATAGGCCGGTGAGCCTTACGTCAGTGGTAAGGAAACTATTAGAGAGGATTAGTCGGAACAGGATTTACTCCCATTTGGAAACAAACAAACTTATTAGCGAGAGACAGCATGGTTTTGTGAAGGGGAGGTCGTGTCTTAGTAATTTGATAGAGTTTTTTGAGGAAGTGACGAAGATGATTGATGAAGGAAGGGCAGCGGATG
This sequence comes from Heterodontus francisci, assembly GCF_036365525.1. Classification (NCBI taxonomy): domain Eukaryota; kingdom Metazoa; phylum Chordata; class Chondrichthyes; order Heterodontiformes; family Heterodontidae; genus Heterodontus; species Heterodontus francisci. Next base: position 93,148,719 of record NC_090383.1, on the reverse strand, counting down.
TTATCTATATGGACTTTAGTAAATCTTTTGACAAGTTCCCGCATGGCAGACTGGTACAAAAGGTGAAGTCACACGGGATCAGAGGTGAGCTGGCAAGATGGATACAGAACTGGCTCGGTCATAGAAGACAGAGGGTATCAGTGGATGGGTGTTTTTCTGAATGGAGGAATGTGACTAGTGGTGTTCCGCAGGGATCAGTGCTGGGACCTTTGCTCTTTGTAGTATATATAAATGATTTGGAGGAAAATGTAGCTGGTCTGATTAGTAAGTTTGCAGACGACACAAAGGTTGGTGGAGTTGCAGATAATGATGAGGATTGTCAGAGGATACAGCAGGATATAGATCTGTTGGAGACTTGGGCGGAGAAATGGCAGATGGAGTTTAATTCGGACAAATGTGAGGTAATGCATTTTGGAAGGTCTAATGCAGGTGGGAGGTATACAGTAAATGGCAGAACCCTTAGGAGTATTGACAGGCAGAGAGATCTGAGCATACAGGTCCACAGGTCACTGAAAGTGGCAACGCAGGTGGATAAGGTAGTCAAGAAGGCATATGGCATGCTTGCCTTCATCGGTCGGGGCATAGATTATAAAAATTGGCAAGTCATGTTGCAGCTGTACAGAACCTTAGTTAGGCCACACTTAGAATATTGCGTGCAATTCTGGTCGCCACGCTACCAGAAGGACGTGGAGGCTTTGGAGAGGGTACAGATGAGGTTTACCAGGATGTTGCCTGGTCTGGAGGGCATTAACTATGAGGAGAGGTTGGATAAACCCGGATTGTTTTCACTGGGACGACGGAGGTGGAGGGGCAACATGATAGAGGTTTACAAAGTTATGAGCGGCATGGACAGAGTGGATAGTCAGAAGCTTTTTCCCAGGGTGGAAGAGTCAGTTACTAGGGGACATAGGTTTAAGGTGCGAGGGGCAAAGTTTAGAGGGGATGTGCGAGGCAAGTTTTTTTTTACACACAGAGGGTGGTGAGTGCCTGGAACTTGCTGCCAGGGGAGGTGGTGGAAGCAGATACGATAGCGACGTTTAACAGACATCTTGACAAATACATGAATAGGAAGGGAATAGAGGGATATGGGCCCCGGAAGTGCAGAAGGTGTTAGTTTAGGCAGGCATCAAGATCGGCGCAGGCTTGGAGGGCCGAATGGTCTGTTCCTGTGTTGTACTGTTCTTTGTTCTTTGAATACTTTGGCCAAATACTTGCTAATTCTTGAAGGAAAAAAAAAGATATGGAAAAATGTCAGTTGTCCCTTTTCAGTTTGGTGTCCCAAACATGCGCAGACAGCTGTCACTGGAATCTTTCTAGAACAGTCCTTTTCAGGCGATGTTCAAAATCAGTTTGGCAGGCTTTCCAGGAGAAATGCAGCATCGGTTTCTCTATTTCTTGCACTTGATTCTCAGGAAGTTCTCAAAGATGGAAGAGGGTGCTGGTGGTGACTGCTCTCTTGGCTGGTTTTCTCCAACTGCCTTCAAAACAGTTCACACCCCAACAGACTGTCCAAAGCAAAACCAAAAACGATATCTCAAGAATCAAGCCTCCTGACCCTGAAATCTTGACCTGTCACTTCTCTGTAAACATATTCCCCAAGTCAAAAAGCCCCTGCTGGGCATTTATCTTAAGACCATAAATGTAAGACCTCTGTGCCCTTTCAATTACCCAAGTGGAAAGAACATCCATGAAATCCTTTTCCAGTTTTCCTAAATAAAACAATGTCCATAAGTCTCAAATATATGAATCCTCAAAAATTTTAAAATATAGAAGCACCGTCATAACAAAATTATTACTTCAATACTTATTCTGATGACACCGTGAATTAGAACACTGATAATTTCATGTCTGCAAGCCTAATCCAAATCAATGCCAAATAAAAGTTATTTCTTAAAAAAAGAAAAAGCTCCCTTTAGTAGCTCCAAGCACACAACTGGAAGAAACTAGTACAGGATAACCTCCCAGTAACTTTATAATTTGCCTCTCAAACAACCAATTCAACATGTCCGACACAGTTACGGTGATCTTATATGACGCCAGACTGTTCTGTTGTGTGTGTTAATTGAGAATAAGTCTCATGGTGCATCTAAATAATCTTGTGCTGCTGTAACAAGTGAACATTTCTACTTTCATGATGAGGAATTAGCAAAAAAGGCTAGTACCACCCAGGGTAATATTTGAAGTAGCATAATCACCTGACCAAAACTGCAGGGAACAAACTAAAGTAAATCCATTGACAAATGTTGTCATTTGTGCTTTGTTAATGCCAGTTGACAAGACAAGATAATTATGGATAGGAGAGATCATTTGGCCCAAATTTATGAATCCAGAAAGACTCTAAAATCCACCTGTTTTAGCATCTTAACATTTATTTAAAAATTTCAAGGGTTTCACCTCCACTACTCTTATCAAGAAGATCATTCCTTGTATCGAACACTCCTTATTCAAAGAAAAGCTTCCAGGTATCTGTCTTAAATTTAACTTTTACTAGTTTGAAACTGTGATTCCTCATCCTGTCACTTAAAAACTTAAAAGTAGCTTCCTTGATTTCCCTTTATCCATAGCATTTAATATCTTAAATACTTTTATAAGATCACCCCTCAGTTCTTTCAAGACTGAAAAATCCAAATGATGGTCTAGTCTTTTATTCAGACTTTTAACTCCCAAGTATATAATGTATATTCATTATGGGTAGTAGCTCAAAAGGGGTGTTCGCATTGGTTGTCCAAGCCTGATGTTCAGCTGCATTGACGTCAATTAAGCTTGGTATCCAGTAGTGCACTACTGCCTAAAATGAATTTCTATCCCTCGGGATCAGCCTCGTGGCTCTTTTCTGCATTTCCAAGTTCTAAAATGTCAGCCTCACAAGTTGGTGGTGCAGAATACTGTTGTGGAATTTCAAAGGAAGGTAGTTATTTCAGTTGGGCACTGACCAGAGTACAAGTTTTGACACCATACACACAAATATAGGTAGCATTTCTGCAAGATTACAAGTTTTGTCTCTAGGTTAACCATTTTATTCTGCCATTGCTTTAAAGATGCGAATGCTAACTAGAGAACCAGCCGGCATTGTAGTTTTGGGACCATAATACATTTCTAAATACCTGAATTACAGCAAACCATAGCAGTCAGTTTGTTTCTAATGCAAATACAATCAATGGTATCACTGTACAACAACTAAAATGTTTACAGATCCTTCGTTGTCATCCCCAAGTCATTAAACAAAGTGTTTTCACAGGGGAGGGTGATGGGTCTAGGCAGCAATCAAAAATATATGAAGTACTAAAGTAGATTCTGTTTTTCATTCCTCCCAGGCAGTCACAGCATGCCTGGAAGCAGGGTAGTTGCATACCACCTCACTGGAAATGGTACACGGTATGGGATAGAGGTGGGAAGTGAGTCGAGTGGGCTAGAAATGCAACTGTAAAAATGAAGCAGCAGGAATTCAGTCTTTTAACTGAAATGTGTTTCCCAAAGTGGACATATTTATATTTTCTTGGGGCTTAAATAAAATATTAATGCAAAGCCTCAAGTTTGGACCTTTCTTTTGAACCTGGTCCCCATTCATGACAAAAGCACTATATACTGAAATGCAGAACATTTTATAACTTCAAAATGCGAGCTTCTGGGTCTATGAACTCCTGACTGTTTTGTGATATTTATTGGGCCATATGTTTAACACCCCAGCTTCACTTTAACAAAGCTAAAAGATGCATAAAACTTCTTTCTATATTCTCCATCACAGGTCCTCATAAAAAGCTGACTCATTAGTGTCTTTAAGTTCTCAAATGTCAACTTTGTTTTTGGATGCTTGAGAGAATTATTTAATTGAACCCTTGTACATAGTGTAAGTTCAGGAAATTTTCACCGTAGATTCTTTGTCTCTCAGTCTGGAATTCACATCCCCAGAATCTCTCAATTTTGAGAACTGGATAGCAAACTTTCAGTAATTTAATTAAAATTTTACATTAGCACTGTAGAGCAGCAGTTCCGTTTTTTATCTATAGTTACCCAAAGGCAACTAACAAGTTCATATTTATTTGAGCATTGTACGTTCATTAACTTTCAGAAAATCTACTCATTCAACATATTATGTCCTACAGTTAAAAACAATGTAGGATTTTCATAGCCCATTAAAAAAAAACTTTGGCCATGGAACTTGAACTACTAAAGGAAGGCAATAGTGAATATTCAGAATAGTCCATTACTCTGCATTTTTTTTTTAAACTCTATTTCTTCCCTCTTTAAAATCGACCTCGTGACCATCCCTCAGCTGCTCTACAACCTAACATTAATTAGCAAAGAATAATAGACTAAAATGAAGTGCCCTCAAACAGGATCATGAACACACCATGTGGGAAAATCACAGTAATCAACTCTTATGGCATAGCACGCAGACAACAATTTCTATTTATATAGCGCTTTTAACATGACAAAATGTCCCAGGGTGGCTCCCAGAGGCATTACAAAATAAAATATGACCCAAAGGCCCATAAGGAGATATAAGGGCAGATGACCAAAAGCTTGGTCAAAGTTGTGTCTTAACAAAGAGGTGGAGAGGTCTGGGGAGAGAATTCCAGAGCTTAGGGCCTAGGCAGCTAAAGACACAGCCACCAATGGTGAAGCGATTAAATTAAGGAATGCTTAAGAGGCCAGAATTAGTAGAGTGCAAATGTCTCAAAGAGTTGTGAGGCTGGAGGAGATTACAGAGATATGGAGGGGCAAGGCCATGGAGAGATTTGAAAACAAAGGTGAGAATTTTAAAATCAAGGCATTGCTTAGCTGGGAGCCAGTATATGTCACTGAGCACAGGAATGATAGGTAAAAGGGACTTGGTGCAAGTTAGGACACAGGCAGCAGAGTTTTGAATGATCAAGTCTATGGGAGGAGGAAGAATATGAGACGCCAGCCAGGAGTGCATTAGAATAGTCAAGTCTAGAGGTAACAAAGGCATGAAAGAGGGTTTCAGCAGCAGATGGGCTGCGGCAGGGGCAGATGAAAGCACTATATTACTATGAAGATGCAAACATTTTAATATTTGGTACTTGAACAGCTGCTAATTCGGCCAAAATGGCAATACCAAAAATAGATCACTAATTTATTAACTTAAGTCTAATGTTGCAAGGGTTTGGCCACAATATAAGTAAAAGTCAGTTTAGCTTCCAAACTGACTAGCCAACAATATAGTGCAGAAAGATGCAAAAGTACATACACTTCACTTTATCTACTGCAATGCATTGCTAGGTAAATTCCTCAAGTGGCCCTAAAAAGTGTCAACAAGACTGGCTTGAAATGCAAATTGCACTCGTCACGCACCCAGAAGCGGTTGTGCTTCCGGGCACCAGAAACAATTAGAGCTGAGGTGCTGCTCCATAAGTTTTGCTGGGAAAACTTATCCCATGGTTTTAATACATGTATTTATATGTTCTTTTATTGCCACTGTGTAGTGAAAAATCCTGGGATTTCAGTAAACAAGCTTTTAGTCTTGCTGTATCATTAAGTGTGCTAGCCTAGGCCAAATCTAGTGACAAGAGCAGTCTGTCAACAAATGATCAAAGCACTCTGAAAACTTCAAATAGGTTCAGTGCGCATAACACTTAGGGGTGGCTAGCTCTGCCACTCCGAGATGTGGGAAACCTATTGCCACTGGCCTATAAGTTACACCATGAACTATGTCGTTTTACATAAGATATCTGTCTATTCTGTAAGCAGCCCTTTAGTGAGATTTTGATGGTAGCAGAAGCAAGATTCAGGCCCATATTTCAATAAATCAAATGCAACTATAACCACCACAGATGCCTTAGGTGAAATACAAAGTTCAAGATACACAAAAGGCATAATATGATTTTTATCATTTTCTGAGCACTGAAAGACAGAACCTATACCAGTGTGCACCTCTGTGGCTGTATTTCATAAAGACACTTGTTTATTTTAATTTACTGTAAGATTTTTACAGATTAAAAAAGTGTTATAACAGAAGTCTTCCAGATGAATAAGGACTAGGGTCTTCTGTAAAAAGTTGTTTTTCCCCCACATTTATTATTTTTAATTTGTAATATATAACCAATGCAAATTATTCTGTAAATTTATTTTTAAAAGACGAGATAGAACCAACAAGACAAACAGCATGTTACTGAGACCAATGGATATACATTGCCTAAATTATAATGGTGAATTATGCAATCAACAACAAAAAAGCTTGATGCTGAATAATTGTTTTTTTTTTAAATGCTGACCTTTGCTTTTATGTAGCCAAAGGCAAGAGATGCTCTTTTAGGTTTAAGGTTACAACAGATGCTAGCTAAAGTTGACAATACGGCAAAACTTTCAACACGCCTAATCTTTAAATGCTCTTATTTCCTTAAGAAACAGTCAGAAGAAATTATTTTTTCTCAGTGCTTTACTTTTGCTTTCACTAGGTACTATGACAGCTGTGACTGTGCACCTACTTTCATGACACATCCTCTAGGGTATGACCTCACTGATATTACAGCTTCAAACGCGTAACAAGGGAAGCCAGAAGGCATTTTACAAAGGAAAGTGTAAGCAGTTTGCTCTAGTTTAAGTGTAAATTAATCCAATGTATTTTGGCCTGTGGAGAAATGACAGGCAGATGGGAGTTGACAATGCTACGCTATATGACCTTTTGCTCTATGCTACCCTTATCTTGGGGGATCTCCTTCGAGCGGTGGTGTCTACGATAGACCTAGCTGTCGCTCAACAAAATCTCTATTTTTAGATACAAGTGAATATATCTCAATTTTTGATTTCATCACATCCATTTAAAACAATTGTCTCTGCATATGATCATCCAAAAATTGTGAAAAATAGTTGCACACAATAAATATATTTACTGATTAAGAGAATTAACATTAAAGTTTTTGAAAGTAATTTACAACAAAATTAAATCTTTTCACTACTTTTGAACATTGTTCAATATGAAAAAGTATGAACCATAGTACAAATTCCATTATAACAATGTTTCAAGTAAAATGTACACAAAACCAATACTAAATAGTGCTTGATTACACAAGCAATTATTTGAAGAAACAAATCTAGCTTTTGTTGTGCATCTTGAATGATTTCACAAAATTTTCACAAAATAAAACATACTTAACTATAGCTGAGTGTGTGGTTAGAGTAAATGCACGATATAATTGGTAGATAAAATAAACTTATGAAACGTACAACTCAAACCACAATCCGAAATGACTCCTTTCCTGTATTACACCATCAGTAGATCCGCTGAATGACAAATTGGGACTGCACATGCTTATGTTTTTGCATGTAGGCATCAGCGAATGCAGGAGTAATATTTAACTTCAATTTCATTTCCAGTTCGATCATTATCTGCAATTGAATCTCGGCACATTTGATCATGAAAATATTAACGTCAATGTAACAGCACCAACAGTACAGGAAGAATTTTATTTTCAACTGCATCAAATGTACAGCTGTATCGTTGGATTTTTTTTAAAGAACTAAACATGGTATAAATTTGTAAGTTTTCATTCCAAATACGCCTCTTCCCACAATAAGTCAAAGTGGAGGTGCTTCATTAATATCAAATGACAAATAAATGACTCGTCAGAAGGCAAGGATTTTTTGCTTCTGTTACAAACTGTACCAGTTCCCCCAGCAGTTTTGTGGGTGAATACAATCCCTGTCCTGTAGACAATCAGACCCTTGATTTTATCCTGAGTCTCTGCTGAGTAAGCTGGCCTCAATGATGAGTTAAAATAAATGCTATGGAATAGATAGAAAATGATATATCAGTTGCAAACTGAGTTAAAGTGAAATAATGAAGGTAGGAGAGCATTAAGGAAGAAGTTAGAATTGGGGGGGGGGGTCTATTTTTAATTTATAGCATAGAGTTAATATTAACTTTCATGACACACCCTCTAGGGTATGACCTCACTGATATTACGGCTTCAAACGCCTAACAAGGGAAGCCAGATGGCATTTTACAAAAGAAAGTGTAAGCAGTTTTCTCTAGTCCTGGGCTCCCCGAATGGCTCAATGAATTTATCCAGTGAGCAGCTGAGGCAGACAGACAAGGAAATCTTGAAGGATCAGGCCTGGATTAGGAAGGGGAAGAAAAGGGCATCGTTTCCTGTACTTGATTATTATGCAACGATTCCTGCTGAAAGTACATATCAACATAAGATAGGATTCTAATGTGATGCCTGCTCACAGGACTGTGTTGCTTTGAAAATTTGTCCAATTTCTGGACATTTTACCAAATTATTAATGGCGAAGAACAAGGAGTCTTCCCTTGATTTGCTAGAAGAAGTACTTCACCCCTTGATTACTGTGCTTCAGCAACAGTATGTGAATTAACTTTTAAAAAGGGCAGCAAACTAAACATTCAATTATTCGACTTGAAGGACTGAATGACGTACTCCTGCTCCTATTTCTTATGTTTTTAAGTTCTTATCTACATGTACACTGCCACTCATATAATAGAAAAAGTGATTTGGAATTTAGCTTACCTGCACTTCTGACATTAGGATCCAGATCTGGCATCTCTTTAGCAGCCTCTGGGCTGACGCTGTATATGGATGCTCCAGCTTCACTGGTAATACTATAAAAAAAATTTAAAAATTAAAAATGGGATGATTCAAAGAACAAAGAACAGTACTGCACAGGAACAGGCCATTCGGCCCTCCAAGACTGCGCCGATCTTGATGCCTGCCTAAACTAAAACCTTCTGCACTTCCAAGGCCCATATCCCTCTATTCCCTTCCTATTCATGTATTTGTCAAGATGTCTGTTAAACGTCGCTATCGTATCTGCTTCCACCACCTCCCCTGGCAGCAAGTTCCAGGCACTCACCACCCTCTGTGTAAAAAACTTGCCTCGCACATCCCCTCTAAACTTTGCCCCTCGCACCTTAAACCTATGTCCCCTAGTAACTGACTCTTCCACCCTGGGAAAAAGCTTCTGACTATCCACTTTGTCCATGCCGCTCATAACTTTGTAAACCTCTATCATGTCGCCAATTTAAATACTTCCGCTAGATATACCATATGTGGAGGCACTGATAGCCCATTGTATAAATGGACCCTGTAGTCAGGTAGTGAGCTACATGGGTCAGGAAGGCCCCAGCATTCTGTATAGATGCAGACCAGCTGACCAGAGGGTAGCGAGCATCCAGATGTCCAGCATGAATTCGCAACTTCAGGAGGAAGGCAAGGCAAAGTGGAGGAAAGTCTAAATCATTGTCTATATTTGTGTCCCAAAAAATGGATCAAACCAATATTTTAAAACAAATCTCACTGTACACCAACAAAAGTGTAGAAAAAACTTAGAGAAACTTTATTAATTTAGTTTACCAGAAATGTAAGATTTAAATGGTATTATGCTCTCTGTAAAGAAACAAAAGATGAAAACAATTATGCTTTGAATATATCCATCTTCAGATCATTCAACTACTTCCAATAACAATCTTAAATATTTCTGCTGGGCTCTTTGGGTAAATTAAAGAAAACAGTGTCAGAGAGAGCGAGCAATATTTTTGTTACATCTCCTATTGACTATCATATGACTTGAAAAGACATAGGATAAAGTAACAAAGTTTAAAGAACTGAAAAATTTTAATAAAAAGGAAGCTGTGTTGCATTACTGTAACACTGTCGCCTCCTAGAGGCCATATGCGCCCAAATAGCCTCAGTGTTGCTGAATTAGTTGATATGATCACATTTAAATAATCAATCCTAACTTGAGTCATCCACTTCTATACAACTTTAATAACTGATTTTTAGCATTTAATTTTTTAAGCGATTGTGAGGACTGATTAAAAATGAAAAAGTATTTTGGTGGAAAATATTACACTAATAAAGGCCATTTTAAAAACTAAGTTGCAATACAGTACTAACAATTCAGATGTCTTTCGGTTTGATCTTAAGCAATGTATTCACCAACAATATTTTCAATAAATATGATCATAGATTTATTTCAAATCAAAAATGTATTTTACTGTAACAATTTCCCAATGCTCCTGTCCCCTATGCTTTTATTATTCCTCAATGATTCTAGCCTCTCCATGGATCTCCACCTTGACGTGGTGGAGAGGCTTGTACACTCCGATGATCCTTTGAGTGATGCCATCCGAAGCTCCTTGCTCCTGGGAGGGCCACCCTTGGCGGCAAGGTCGGGGGAAGGTGCCAAAGTGCAATCCAAAAGGTCCCCAACAGCAGAATAGGCAAAGGAAGACTGTGCATCTCACCGGCTGTAAAAGCAGAAAGCGGCTGCAGCGGCAAGGTGGTCCTGGTCATCGTGGTTCAACACGTTACTAAAATCTGACCACCAATCGCTCAAGATCATGTAGACAATGACAACACCCCAAGGGCCCCAAATTAAACAAAGTCACACGCAGGCTTCTACCAGGGTCCATTTGCCAAGTTTTGTGGCGATGGAGAATTGGCTACGTGGACAGGGGTGTGAACCTGGGAGTCCCTAGTCAAGAATCTGCACATAGGCGAGAGATCCATGAAAGTCATTGAACACCCGTGTGGGGACAGAGATGTCTTTGGGCAGCAGCATCTGTGACTGAGCAGTTCCCTTCAGGAAACCCTCTGCTCACCCCAAATGGGGAGGGGGCTAGAAAAAGTGCCCTAAAAATAGACTGCCTCACTTTCTCCTGGCTGGGGAACCACACCCTGCGGGATCACCATCTTCGTGGTTAAAGAAAGAAAACTTTAAATTTTGCAACTTGGAATGTTAGAACACTCATGGATAATCTCAAGAATGACCATCCGGAAAGAAGAACTGCAATCGTATCACGTGAGCTATCAACACTTCAAATTGATATCGGTGCCCGCAGTGAGATCCGTCTTCCTGGGGAGGTGCAACTGAAGGAACGAGAAGGGAGATACACATTCTAAGGAAGGAAAGGTTGACAGCAACCCTAGTGTCCATGGAGTTGGTTTTGCTACCCGGAATAGGATCTTGGATGCATTGCCAGATAGATGGGCCAAAAAGCCTCAGTCTGTGCCATAAATGACTCTCTAACTCCCCAACTGCATAAATGAAAGACTCATGGCACTTTACCAACATCTAAGCCGTATTAAATATGCCACTGTCACCACCACTTATGCCCCGCCCCTTGACTCCGATGAAGATGTTAAGGAAAAGTTCTATTATGACCTTGATGAAGTCCTCACTCCTCATTCCAAAAGAAGAGATGATCATCCTTTTGGGGGTCATTAATGCCAGGGTTGGCCGTGACTCCGATGTCTGGAAACCATTGGGAAAAACGACGTAGGAAAAGCCAAAGCAAATGGTGTTCTCCTGCTGACAAAGTATGCTCAGCATGGCCTCAGTATAACAAACACCTTCTTCCACCAGAAGGACAAATACAAAACCACATGGTGGCATCCTCGAGCAAAGCACTGGAACCTCCTGGATTATGTCATCGTTCAGGTCAAAGATCTAAGTGATGGCTGTATCACTCGATCCATGCAAGGAACTGATGCCTTCTGGACAGATCATCAACATGTTCAATCAGTGATGAACATTTAACTGGCACCAAGAACCAAAAGTCTAAGAGGAAGAAAATCAAGTTCTCAGCCCTAAAACAGCCCGACCGAAGAGAGGAATTCCAAGTGCAGCTCACGACTAATCTGGAAAATCTTCACGCATCCAACTCAATTTTAGAACAGTGGGAACAAATAAAATCAGCTGTACCTGTGTCCAGGCCATTGGATTCAACGAAAACGATGCTGAAATATGTGACCTCCTGGAACAAAAAGCAGCCTTCATTGCCTGGCAGAACAACCCAAGGTCGCAAGTCAAGAAGGCAGCATTCCAACAGCTGTAGGCTGACACCCAATGACAAATCCAGAAGATAAACAACAAGTGCGATAAGAGAAAGCCTGAGAGATCCAACAATATGTTGACCATCATGACACAGGAAACTTTTTTGAAGCGACCAGGGCCATCTACAGACCAAGGTCAAATGGACAAATCTCCTTCCTCACAGGATTCTTAAGGATGACAATGCCATCCGTCAACATTGGAAAGATCTTCTTCAACAACTCCTCAACCGTGAATCCACAGTGGCAGATAATAGTCTTCAGGCTATCCCCCAGTATCCTGTGGTAGAATCCATGGATGAACCACCATCGATGGGAGAGCTGCAACATGCAATCAAACGCAAGAAAAACAACAAAGGCTGTGGCCCCAATGGTATTCCAGTTGAGGTCTTCAAAGCTGCTGGGCTTTTGCTCACATCAAGACTCTCTGCACTCATCCTATGGATATGGGAGGAAAAAGAATTCTCCCCCACACTATTGAGGTATTTTCCTCTTGTCCATGGCAGGGAAAATCCTGACACGCATTCCCCTGAATTGCCTACTTTCTATGGCTGAGGATATCCTCACAGAGACACGGTGTGGCTTTAGACCTTCCAGATGATCCTCCAACATGGTCTTTGTTGCCCGACAAATCCAGGAAAAATGTGGAGAACACCACCTGCAATTCTTCATTGCATTCATCGACCTGACCAAAGCAGCTAACTCAGTTAACCTTGAGGCTCTATGGAGTGTGCTCCAAAGATTTGGATGTCCAAGAAACTTCAACACAATCCTGCAATTGCTCCATGATGATATGACTACAACCGTCTTGAGTGGGAGATCTAGAACAGACGCCTTCAAAATCCGGACTGGAGTCAAGCAAGGCTGTGTGAGAGCCCCCATACTTTTTACAATCTACCTGACAGCAGCTATTCACCTCATGAAAGATCAGCTGCCCTCTGATGTAAGTATAACATATCGCCTTGATGGAAAACTCTAACCTCAACTGCCTCCATGCCAAAACTAAACTGACCACCATAGACATTCATGATCTACAGTCTGCGGATGACTGCAATGTCGTTGTCTACTCTGCACCAGATTTGCAAGTTACTCTCAATCTCTTCAATTCTGCATACAAGAGATCGGCCTGCCCTTGAATGTTGCCAAAGCAAAACTCATATCAACCAACACCTGGTCAGCCAAATATTGCACCTCCCATATATGTTGAAGGAGAGACTTTGGAAAACGTTGAGCATTTCCCATACCTTGGCAGCCACCTCTCTCAAAAGGTCACCATTGATGAGGAGATCCAATACCAGATCAGCTGCGCCAGCTCAGCCTTCTACAAACTACATCAGCGAATGTTTGACAACAAAGACCTCGCGATTCAACAAAAGTCCTAGTGTACAGAGTTGTTGTCATCACACTCCTGTACTGCAGGAAGGCCAGGATTGTGTATCAGTGACACTTAAGAGCGCTAGAGAAATGCCTCCGCCACACCTTCCCGATTCAAGTGGAGGACTGTCGAACAAACGCTAGTGTCCTTCTTGAAACCAGATTCACAAGCATTCAGGCAAAACTGCTGCAAAACCAACTTCGATGGACTGGACACTATGTCCAGATGGACAAAAATCATCTCCCCACCAGATCCTATTTTCTCAACTCTCAAAGCACCAGCATTCCAGGGGAGGACAACGGAAGCACTTCAAAGACACTCTGAAGCTCTCTTTGAAGCGCGGAAACATTGACATGGATGACTGGGAGGAGCTTGCTACCAATCGTTCAAAATGGCGATAACTTGTCCACCAAGCTGCATCATGCTTTAAGTCCAAATGCCTTAATGATGAGGCAGAGCAGCAGCAGAGAAGGAAAGAAAAGGAAGCAAACCCTGCCTTCCAGATTCCACTACCTCATGGGACATCCTGCCCATGTGCCCAAGGATCTGCAGGTCGAGAATTGGCCTGTTCAGTCATATGAAGCCCTACGGCAGAAACTCAACGTTGAGTAGACATCATTCTCGAATCAAGGGGCAGCCGACAATTCCATCATATCTTATCCCAGGATATTGCTGAAATTAACAGTTTCAGATTTGTATGCCACACCTTAACATAATCCAAGAGGACAAAATGGGGCAGTAATACATTAATCCCAATTTACCACTCTGAGGCCCAGTTGCTTGAAGACAATCAAATGAAAAAGAAGCAAATCAGTTAGCTTTAAGCAAAACAGATTGTGAAAACACAAGCAGCTAGATGAAAAGGTGGTTAATATGCTAGGTGACAGCTATCCCTATAAGCAAGTCGTTAGACTGTCCAGGCAATCCAAAAACACCTCACACTCATTTTGTACCATTACGCAAAGTTACGTTGATTGAGTTAAGTGAATCCAAACATAATTGTTACTCTGCATGTACACGCGCTGTGAAATAAATTAGCTTCACAATTCTCATCAAGCCTCAATTCACCAAGTGATAATTCAGTCAGTATTCAGAGAGATTGAAGAACTATATGGGTGAAAGACACAAAATCCATTCTAAATCACAAGAGGATGGTATTGTTATATCCCTGGCTCCACTATTGCACAGTAAATACACAGCACTAAAAGTCAACTCACATAAAAGACAGACATTCACACCACTAGTGGCAGCAGCTGAATCAAGAAACTGGCTATGGCAGGCTCAGATTTGTAACAATAGGCAACTGGGATCCCACTGAGCTCATGTAATTAAACCGTATACTGCCACTGGAATCGGACCACACTAAAGCCTATAGCTGAAAGGTGAGTTTCTAACCCTGTAGGAATGCATTGTGCGCTGTTCATATTATAAATTTCACTCTGGTATCGCATCCATGAAGAAGCATTTAGTTAGCAGGGCTTTGTTAACAAGACTGGCAATCTGGTCTCAGCAACCACCTGCCCTAGCCTTTGTGGTCAGCACATAAAAGTCATCTGGAAGGCAATTTGCAAGTACAGTTTGCTGGAAAAAAAATCTTCTGATGCCTGCATATGAAAATGCAGTTAGAGGGGAAAAAAACCTTTTGGCAAATTACAATGGAAAACAGATGTTTCCTGATTAAGGACGTACAGGTGATGACAGAACTCCACTGACACAATGCACTTGCTCTTAATCATGTAAGAATATTTCGCAATTTCGATGGTAAATCTGGTCACACCTGAGATCAAGCTGAAACTCCTGTGGGAACAGCTTCCCCCAACACAAACACCACACACCTCTTATGTTATGCTGAATGAAGTAATGATCAATATTTTCAAACACTCACTTCCAGGAAATACCAAACAGGTTATTATTGTGTCATGCAGCATAGCACACCTTTACATATTTAACCATTTATAAAATTTTAAAATTAAGTAATTTTTGAGTTTATGAAAAATACTTAAAATTATAGCCCAGGTACAAAGAAACTAAGAATGGTCGTTAGCTAGTGCTGTTCAATACAAGGCAAAAACCGTTGAAAAATGCAAGTCTTTATTAGCTGTTTATGGAAGGTTACTTAAATCATTCACATTTTGCTTTCTCATTTCCGGTATTAGAAACATACAAAAAATCAAATTGCATTTATTTCATGACAAAATATGCATGTGCTTTATTGGCCTTACAAGCTTTTAGGTTTTCAGACAGTTAAACTTTGTCTTATAACCACTTTCTATTTGTTTATGTAGGATGCTATTCCATTTTTATTTCTAACTCCAAATAGAACCAAAATGAAAGGTCCTCGCAGTAAATTGTTAGATATGGAGAAAGTTAACTTCCAAAGGATCAGATATTTTTACTTAAAATATGAAGACTTAACCCAATATTACCATTAAACTTTTTCTCAATTCTTCTTGTCAAATAATTACTGTTAGTGAAGCAGACCCTGTGCTAGCATTGCAGTGAATGGATGGATACACAAACACGAATGGCAGAATCTCACCGTACTCTGATTGTCTTAATTTATCAAATCATTAAATCCAATGCAGAAATATGAAAATCAGACAATTCTTGACCATCAGTCTCATTTCTCATTACATTTCAAGTTCCACAAACATGGTGGAAATGGGGAGGAAAGCAAAAAGACCCAAATTTACATATTTTAAATTTTCAACAAGATTGATTACCAAGTACTGGGATAAGCATGCGTAACTCAGAACTAGGTGGCTTATTAAAATCAGATTTAACTCAATGTAACCTTGATAAAATGAAATATCCAAAAGCAGCAATCTTCAAACTACACACAGCACATAATTTACCAGACTCTAAGATTAGATATTTAATAAAACATAATAATTCAATAAAAACAAATTTTTACTTTTTCTCTGTTCATATTTTTCTTGACATATTTAACTATTTCAGAATTAAACATTTAAACTGCTTAATCATTTTAAAACCAGCAAACGTTATTTGCTGTACATCTGTACTATAATTCAAAGTTCTAGAATTAATGTTTCTTATTTTGAATTTTTTTTTTAAAAAAGTAAATTGAAATGGTCCTCACAGTTAAAACTGAATTTGACTCATTTTGTCACTTAACGAATATACGTAATAATTTTTTTCTAGATTTTTACCTAGGATCAAGCCAGTCCACAATCACATTACATATGAGCCACAACTTCCTGAATAGATCATCCATAATATACATATGGAAACCTCATCAGGGAAGATTTCCTGAAATTGGTTGTGTTGCAAAATCAAAAATGCATTCTTTACACTTGCATTTGCAATTCCACAACAAATAACAAATGGGTAAATATAGTTTTCCAAATTTACTCTAATGCAATATTTTTAGCTGAAACAGTTATATTACTTACTAATTTCAACTGTCTAAATGCATAGGCATTTCTCCCTGAACAAATTATAATCTAAAATCAGTAAATAATTTTGGGAAGAGAAAGAAAGACAGAGGAATTGTATTTATATAGCATCACAAAGTGCTTTGTAACTAATAAATTTCATTTTGGAACGTAGTCAGTTTTGTTTTGGCGATATTTGTTGAATTTGGCCAGAATACCGGAAGAATTCCCTGCACTTCTTCAAATACTGCCACAGGACCTTTGACATTCACCTGAGCAGGCAGATTAGACCTTGGCTCAACATCTCATCTCAGAACTGCACTGATGTGCCAGCCTAAATTACTTGCTCAAGTCCTGGAGTGGGGCTTGAAATCAACCTTCTGACACAGAGGCAAGAGTTCTACCACTGAGCCAGCTGACACTTGGTAGAATGAAACGATAGAACAGTGATAGCACTACACTAAAACTTTAACCTGCAAGAGGTCATAGTGAATAAAATTAAGATGCATAATATTTGAATTCCAGTAACTTCTTAGCTTAAGAGTTTTGATCAGCAAACATTATGAAGTCAGATTCCTTAATTGACATCAGGTCATTTGATAATTCAATTAAATGTTACTGAAAAACTACTGAAAGGATACCACACATTACAAATTTAATGGCAATTCTTAACGTAAAGCCCACACAAGAAATAAAATGTTTCAGCCTTAAGTCATGCTGGTTACAGCGCAAATCATTTTAGAATGTCATTTGAATCGACTATTGATACCCTTCAGTTTATATAAAATAAAAAAAAATTGTTGAATATTTCATCCTAGAAATTCAGTTAAGGACCTTTTAGAAAGTATTGAGTTTTTAAAATTTCTAAAGTTACCTGCTTTTCTTATTGCATGTTTTTAATCCAATTGCTGGAGTGGTCAATAGCTTTAATCCTGCACACTTTCCACTACCAAAGACTCATGCTCGTGTTGCCGGGTTCATACACTCAGCTACAAATGTACAGTTCCTGGAACTGTAAGATCAGTGGCTAGAAGTACTGCTTGTAATGGGTCTTCCAACCCAGCAGTCTAAAGTTTGGCTGACAATGTGCTGTATCAGACTCAGGTGGCAGTAGTCTTAAAATACTTTTCTCCCATTTACCCTTTTTTGGAGGTGCGGCACATGCTTGGTTAGAACTCCACAGGTGTCAGAAACCTATCAGCACTTTGTTTCAGTGGTATTTTGTTCATAGGCAAGCATGGACAGAATGCCTCAGTAGACGACTGAACAACGGGTGATATCACACTCAAGACTTGAGTACTGGATAGTGATCTGAAGCAGACGTTCTGTCCTTTCTATACTCGAGCTCAAGGATCTAAAGCCAACTGCACACCCCCTTTTGCACACCCAAGGTCCGTTAGTTCAGCACAGACCAGAGTCAAGTCCAAGATTTTCCTTGCCTCCAGAATTCAATGTCACAACCTTCCTGAAGTTATAACACACTGTAAAATAAAGTTACAGCACATTTATTCCAAATCTGTTTTTAAAGTCAGTTGCCCAGCTTCAAATCAATTTCTGTAAATCTGACA
The DNA here is from genome assembly GCF_036365525.1 of Heterodontus francisci. Taxonomy (NCBI): domain Eukaryota; kingdom Metazoa; phylum Chordata; class Chondrichthyes; order Heterodontiformes; family Heterodontidae; genus Heterodontus; species Heterodontus francisci. The sequence goes on along the minus strand of NC_090383.1, from coordinate 93,130,565 downwards.
CAAATGTCTATATTAGTCATTTCAAATCAGACAGATCATAAGCAGAGACAACAGAATTTCACCAATGTAATATACATACCACACTAGTCACGCACCACTACCTATTTGAATGAAATCTACAGAACCCTCCCTTTCTCCAAATCCAAAATTCTATACAATTTGAAAAAAAACTAGATTTACTGTTGAAAGGCATCAAATGACAAATACAGCTACCAGCTCAAGATCTTCACAACTTAAGCAGCGTTACTTTTCTCTGATGAGGTGAAAATCAATCTAAAAAAAAAACAAAAATGAAATATACAGCAAAAACAAGATATTAATAAAAATATTAATTAAACCCAAACAAATATCTGAAATCAAGGGCCAGAAATTGAATCATAAAATTCTACAGCACAGGAGGCCATTTGACCTGTGCTAAATCTTTGAAACAGCTATCTAATTAATCCGGCTCTTTCTTCCAAGCCCTGTGAATTTTTCTTTTTTTAAGTATCTATCTAATTCCCTTTTGAAAGTTACAAAAACAGTATGCAAAGAGAACAGGTTTATCTGCAAGTTCAACTACACCTATTTGCTTGCTTCAACTTTGCCACCTGCTGGTCACATTAAGAGGTTCCCAAACTGGGAGGGAGGGGCGATGAAGTTATCTAGAGTGGCAGATGGACAATGCTGCAAACAGATGCCTGAAATATATATTTCCTCCATTGGTGGCAGTGTAGCACACTCCACAACACAGGAGACTGCAAGAAAAGCTAAATACTGTGGAGATCTGAAATAAAAAACAGAAAATACTGGAAATATTCAGCAAGTCAGGTAGCATTTGTGGAGAGAGAAACATTTAATATTTCAGCTTGATGACATTTTATCAGAAATCTTTCGGGCTGATTCCCAACTCTTCTCTCCACAATTCCAGTTTACAGGTTTTTTTTTCAATATTCCGAAGTTTACCTGCATTTCTTTCAGTTAAAAAAAAGTTGTTTACCTCCTGGTCTGTACCTCAGCAGAATAAATTTCTTCTTGGAAGTGCTCATGAGCCTTAAGATTGCCGCAGCTAAAGAAAAATGAATGAATAGCAGCAAATTGGTGCCATCCCACCAAATCTGCTTTCAACATCTTTTAAAAGGTTCTTTGCCAGGTTCTGCAGCTTAGCAGTGTGTCACTTTTTCTCAACTCTGCATCGAAGACCAGCTGAGCCCATGGTGCCCATAATATTTAGAAGGAATAGATAAATATTCTATCTTTAAGGACTGATTTGGCCACTGTAGACCCAGAAAATCTGAGTGGAGCATTTGCAGCACATAAGGCTGGAATGGGGTCTTAAAACACGCATTAAGACTGTGTTTTCCAGATTCAAGGCCGGTTTCAGGTGGATCCCATGGACACTCGGAAGTCGCTGGCTTCTAATTTGGAAGCTGATGCAGTTAGGAACTCAGAAGGAGGCATTCAGTTACTCAATCCTGTTCCATCATTCAATTTGATCCATAGCTGATCCGAACCCCAACTCCATTAACTGCTTTTGCTCGATATTCCTCGATACCCTTGCCCAACAACAACCTACTGATCTTGGCCTTGAAAATTTTAACTGATGCAACATCCACTACCTTTGTTTTAAAAATTGCTTCCAGATTTCTCTCCTAAATTGTCTAGTTTAATTTTAATTCTATGCTCTTGTTCTGGATGACTCCACCAGAGGAGATAGAACAGATTCAGAGAAACTATCTAATCACTTAATCAATTTAAATACCTGTTACATCACCATTCAACCATCTAAATTCAAGAGAATACAAAGCACCTTTATGCAAATGGTCCTCACAATTTACCCTTTTAGCTCTGGTATCATTCTGGTGAATCAGCACTGTATCCACCTTCAAGGCCAAAAGATATTTCCTGAGGTTTGATGCCCAGAAATCTAACCTTAGATGGGGCTGGACAAAGGCTCTGTGCAACTGAAACACCATACGATCATACGAATTAGGAGCAGAAATCAGCCATTCGGCCCCTCTAGCCTGCTCCGCCATTCAATGAGCTCATGGCTGATCTGTTTGTGTTTTGAATTCCACACTCCCATCTACCCCGATAATCTTTGATTCCCTTGCCTAACAAGAATCTATCTACCTCTGCCTTAAAGATATTCAATGACCCCACCTCCACCACCTTCTGAGGCAAAGAGTTCCAAAGTCGTACAACCCTCGAGAAAAAATTTCTCCTCATCTCTGTCCTAAAAGGACAACCATTAACTTTAAAACAGTGCCCCCTACTTCTGGACTCACCCACAAGAGGAAACATCCTCTCTACACCCACCTTGTCAAGACCGTTCAGGATCTTATATACCTCAATCAAGTCTCCCGTCATTCTTCTAAACTCCAGTGAAAACAAGCCCAGTCTGTCCAACCTTTCCTCATAAGACAACCACTTATCCCAGGTATCAATCTAGTAAACGCCCTCTGAACCGCCTCCAACACATTCACATCCTTCCTGAAATAAGGAAACCAAAACTTAACACAGTATTTGAGATGTGGTCTCACCAATGTGCTGTATAACTGAAGCACAACATACTTTTATTTTCAATTCCTCTCATAATAAAGGATAGCATTCCACTCACCTTTTTTATTACTTGCTGTATCCGCATACAAACTTTTTGTGACTCATGCACGAGAACACCTAGAATTTTATTTTTTCTATTTTTATTTAGAGATACAGCACAGAAACAGGCCCTTCGGCCCACCGAGTCTGTGCCGACCATCAACCACCCATTTATACTAATCCTACACTAATTCCATATTCCTACCACATCCCCACCTGTCCCTATATTTCCCTACCACCTACCTATATTAGGGGCAATTTTTAATGGCCAATTTACCTATTAACCTGCAAGTCTTTGGCATGTGGGAGGAAACCGGAGCACCCGGAGAAAACTCACGCAAACACAGGGAGAACTTGCAAACTCCACACAGGCAGTACCCAGAATTGAACCTGGGTCGCTGGAGCTGTGAGGCTGCGGTGCTAACCACTGCGCCACCCTCTGCACCTCTGGATTCTGAAGTCCTTCTCCATTTAAGTAATACTCTGCTTTTTTATTCTTCCAGCCAAAGTGAACAACTTCACATTTTCCCACATTATACTCCATTTGCCAGATTTTATCCAATCACTCAACCTATCTATATCAGTCTGCAACCTCATGTCCACTTCACAACATACTTTCCTACCTATCTTTGTGTCATTTGCAAATTTAGCTACCATGCCATTGCTCCCCTGATCGAAGTCATTGATGTAAATTGTAAAAATTTGAGGCCCCAGCATAGACCCCTGCGGGACTCCACTCGTCACATCCTGTCCATCAGAAAAGGACCCATTTATGCATACTCTCTGTTTTCTGCCAGCCAGCCAATCTTCTATCCATGCTAATATGTTACCCCTACACCACGAGCTCCTACTTTGCACAATAACCTTTTATGTGGCACCTTGTCAACTGCCTTCTGGAAATCCAAATACAGTACATCAATGGGCTCCCCTTTATCCACAGCATGTTACTCCTTCAAAGAACTCCAATAAATTGGTGAAATATGATCGCCCTTTCACAAAGCCATGCTGACTATTCCTGATTACCTTGAGTATTTCTAAGTGCCCAGCTATAACCTCCTTAATGACCGATTCTAACACCTTCCCACGACAGACGTCAAGCTAACTGGCCTATAACATTAAATAATATCTTTCTGTTCCCTATTGGCAACTCTTCAAATCCCAAGTATTGGTTTTAATTTCATTCATGGCGGAAAGGTTTTTACTTTTTCTAGTGATGTACAGATTTAATAAAATAATTGACCTAAAACTTCATTTAATTGAACAGTCTTCAACTGCTGTACACATTGGAAGTTACAATTTTATCACAAACCAAATATATAGAATTGATATCACAGGAATAGGCCATTCAACCTAACCAGTCTATGGCCAGTGTTTATGCTCCACACAAGCCTTCTCCCACCTTATGTCACCTCACCCTATCAGTAAAACCCTCTATTCCTTTCTAATTCACATACTTATCTATTCTATTCCGCTCAATGCATGAGCATTTCAATCATTAAATCCACCAATAGCCAAAAATCATAGCCCTCTCTGCCAACAAGCTTTTAACTTCTGTTGCTATTGGAGACATACCAACTTTTCTGGTGACGTGCACTGCCTCCACCTGTACGAATGTTACCTCATTTACAATGCTGGTTTTCCATGACTTCAGAGATGCCATCATTTTCAATGTAATACAGGAGATATTGAGCAAAAACTCAAGTCTATGTCCCCTGACTTCAGGGAAGGTCAGCAGTCATAAAATAGTCGCTAAGAAAAAAGTAGCTACAAAATAAACTAAATGGATCCCATAAAACAGTGCAATATATGTCTATCGAGGTAATAACGTCATAAGGAACAAACAAGTTTCAAATTAGGTTTGTTGCTCCAATGTAAATTGCTTATAAGATAATATGTACAGAAGCTGTGAAGAGCTGCTTCAATAGAAACTCAAACTGTGGGTCATGAGGTCAGAAACAAGCACTGGATCAAATAAGCTGAGCATGCTGTGAAAACCAGAAATGTTTTGTGTGTATTTCTCACCTTATTCCCCCTGACAATACTCTTTTGGGAGTTCTGAGCCGGCCAAAGATCAATCTGCGCCTTTGGGCAATTTCACTTGCCTGGGGCCACAGGTGTTTTAACTAAGAGCAAGTTGTTTTCTCTGTGACACCTTTGCTCTCCATGCTGTGAATGGATTTGCTGTGATCATCTGTTCACTGTTATGACCGCACTGGTGGTGACAGCAGCTAATTCATTCACAGAAGATCCCATGAAGCTCAAACTGAATTGTCTGTTATTTGTACTTACTGCATAAGTAATTGTCAATCATCAATGACCAGTTGATGTAACTGTTCTCTGCTCAGATGCTGAATGACCAGCTAGGTTTCCAACTTTTTCTAGCTCTGTTTCAGATTTCCAGCATCTGCTGTATTTTGCTCTTTGCTTGATGCACCATGGTGTTCCTCATGGGTTTACATGAATCTGGTTCTCCCTGATCTGTGGAGCTTAGCAGGTCTTGTGCATTTACTCCCATGCCTTTTAAACAGTAAATAGTGGGTTAAAGCCCCTCTCTAAACTTAATTCCAGATCAATATTTCAGTGCAATACTGAACTCTTTGAATGAAAGTCAATTCTGCCCATTCGGGTCGCTCAGTTGGCCAGTAGTGAATGGCTAGTTCTTCCAGCTAACAATCTTCCCTCAATCAGCAGCACCAAAATAGATTCAATGGTCATTCACTTCATTTTCAGGACCTCACTATGCTTCAAGAACTATAACAGTCATTCAGAAGTACTTTATTGCCTATGAAATATTTGGGGGCATCCCAAAATGATATGGCACTGCATAAATGTAATTTCCTTTGCCCAAATGGAAACCAATTTGAGCTGTGAAACCTGAGAAAAAGAAATAAAAGACTAGCATTTATATAGCGCTTTTCATGACCTCCAAACAACCCAAAGTATTTTACAGACAATGAAGTACTTTTGAAATGTAGTCACTGCTGTAATGTAAGAAATATGGCTGTCAATAATGCACACAGAAGGTTCCCACAAACAGCAATTAAATAAATAACCTGATCATATGTTTTTGTGATGTTAGCCAACAGATAAATGTTGGCAAAACACCCCTGTTCTTCTTCAAATAGTGCCATAGGATCTTTTATATCCAGCTGCGGGGACAGATGGGGGTCTCAGTTTAACATCTCCTCGAAAGATGGCACTTGCAACGGTGCAGTACTCTCTCAGTACTGCACTGGAGTATCAACCTAAATTATGTACTCAAGTCTCTGGAGTGGGATTTGAATCCACACTGTTCGACTCACAAGTGAGAGTGCTACAACTGAGCCAAGGTTGTCATCAACACTAAATACCAAAACTCATATGATAAAACATAATGTATACAGCACATGACCTATTTCTCTAATATTCAGCAAAATGACAATGCATTAGACCTGCATGCAAAGTCAAGAGTCCATCATCACTTCTGTTAAGGTTATATAATTGTGCTCAACTTTGCGACCCACTTCACAGAATCACAGAATTGTTACAGCCCATCGTGTCAGCACCGGCTTTCCGAAAGAGCAATTCACTTTGTGCTATTCCCCCGCCTTCTCCCCGTAATCCTACACATTCTTCTTTCTCATATAACCGTCTAATTCTCTTTTGAATGCTTCAATTGAACCTGCCTCCACCACATTCTCAGGCAGCGCATTCCAGACTTAACCACTCGCTGTGTGAAAAAGTTCTTCATGTCACTTTTGCTTCTCTTACCAATTACTTTAAATCTGTGCCCTCTCGTTCTTGATCCTTTCATGAGTGGGAACAGTTTCTCCCTATCTACTCTGTCCAGATCCCTCATTATTTTGATAAAAGCAAAATACTGCGGATGCTGGAAATCTGAAACAAAAACAAGAAATGCTGGAATCACTCAGCAGGTCTGGCAGCATCTGTGAAAAGAGAAGCAGAGTTAACATTCCAGGTCAGTTCCGAAGAAGGGTCACTGACCCGAAACGTTAACTCTGCTTCTCTTTTCACAGATGCTGCCAGACCTGCTGAGTGGTTCCGGCATTTCTTGTTTTTATCCCTCATTATTTTGAATGCCTCTATCAAATTGCCTCTCAACCTTCTCTTTTCCAAGGAAAACAGTCCTAACTTCTCCAATCTATCTTCCTAACTGAAGTTCCTCATCCCTGGAACCATTCTCGTGAAACTTTTCTGTATTCTCTCCAATGCCCTCACATCTTTCCTAAATTGTGATGCCCAGAACTGGATGCAATACTCCAGCTGAGGCCAAACTAGTGTCTATTACTTCTATAAATAGAAGTAATTCTCTGGAAATATTATATAGAATATACATATCAAAGAACATATTTCCAAACAGCAACACATTTTCGGGTTCTGCTAAATCCAGTTTCCTTGTTGCACCATTGTGGACTTCATCTGAACTCTCACCAGCTTATTGGAAAATGCTTCTAGCCATATACTACTTTATAATATGCAAGTAATACTGCAGTATCGCATCATTCAAAATGTTAAAATTTCAATACACTACACTGAGGAGGGTCATTAGATTGCCATACATTTATTTTGTCCAATTTTGTCCAAAATAAATGTTGGAAACTTAATTTTGTGGCCGTCTAACCATTTTAATCTCCCTGTTTGGTCTTAACCTCACTGCATTTATCTGAGCGTCATCTATAAAACAGAAGTGAATGTCAACTTTCTTTTGGAAGGGGAAGAGTGAGCAAGAAAAAAGCGTGATAGTTTGATATACAGAAGCTATTAATATCAACTGAAAAACAATAATTTGGAAGCAATCCCGATAGAACAGTTTTTAATACAGCTATACTTTAAGTTAGTTGCTTAAGTTACTGAGCCCAAAAGAATTTATAAAACTAGTACAAAATAATCACTTAGTAAAACAAAGACAATACATTATTAGATTGCTTCACTCCAATTTAAAACTAACTAGTGGATCTCTACTGTTGCTCTCGTCTCTTCTGCTCCTCTGTTTTGCTTCTATGAGTCCACTTGTACTCTCTCTTCCTCTCCTTTGAATAGCGGATGCTGCATGGCATGGTGCTGAGGAAGGGAGATGCAAAGGGCTACAGGCTGAATTTGTTGGTGGTAGATACAGGGAAAATACGAACTGCAATCCACTACGGCTCCCTTCTCAGCCCTTGCCCAAATATTTGGCTTCACTACCTCACTTCCATTGCCTTTCCAATACTTTTCACTACCCATCACCTTCTCATCATCCCAACATGTTTGGTAACACTCTTTGCATTAGCTGTACCTTCCTCCCCTCATTATACAGTTGCCTCTCAGTCACTGTTTATTCCTTCCCTGCTGACCTGCTTTCCCCTCAAATAAAAGCAAAATACGGTAGATGCTGGAAATCTGAAATAAAAACAGAAAGTGCTGGAAATACTCAGCAGGTCTGGCAGCATTTGTGGAGACAGAAGCAGAGTTAACATTTCAGGTCCGTGAGCTTTCATCAGAACTAGCAATGGTTGGATTTTACCAAATTCTAGATATGATCTGGCCTCCAAATTTGATCATAGCATAAGGCTTGATCCAAACATCATTCATCAGTGGCACAGCAGGTTGAGGGTACCAAAAACAAATTACGAATCCAAAAAGTATTTCTTCAGCTATGTTGAGGTACTCTTACATTGATGCTTGTTTAGTTCAGATTGCAGGAGACTGGTCCTTATGCTAGCTCTCTATGTTTACATTACTAAATCCAGCTGGCTCCCTTATCCAGAATTGTTTTACAATTCTGACACCAGGATAAGAAAGCCCAGATTCCATAGCAAATGCTTACAGCCAATGCAAGAGCCCTGGTCTCCTGTGATCCAAACTTTGGATCCAAACACAAATAGTGCAGAAATACCTTTCAAGTTAAACCACTAGAATTTAGTTACATTTTAAATTTCATCACAGAAATTTATTTTTTTTATTTCCAAAATATACTTTATTCATAAAAATCTGTAAAAATTACATTGCCAAACAGTTTCCAAACAGCACCAAAAAATACAAACATTGCAAGGGAGATCAGTTTCCTTCAATACTATCATGAGTTTCTTCCCAACCTTTCCGTTTCACAATTGTCATGTCAATTACAGTTTTACATTTACAGCAATTCAGAATATTAACGATACAGTTCGAGGGGTTTCCCATGGATCCAGCCCCTTAGTCCAGCTTGGTGGGGGAACCTTACACCTTTCCCCATTGAGCCTTTGCTGCGGCTGCCCCAAGCTTTAGTGCGTCCCTCAGCACGTAGTCCTGGACCTTGGAATGTGCCAGTCTGCAACATTCGGTGGTGGACAACTCTTTGCGCTGGAAGACCAGCAAGTTTCGGGCAGACCAAAGGGCGTCTTTCACCGAATTGATAGTCCTCCAGCAGCAGTTGATGTTTGTCTCGGTGTGCGTCCCTGGGAACAGCCCGTAGAGCACAGACTCCTGTGTTACAGAGCTGCTTGGGATGAACCTTGACAAAAACCACTGCATCTCTTTCCACACCTGCTTTGCAAAGGCACATTCCAGGAGGAGGTGGGCGACCATCTCTTCCCCACCACAGCCAACGCGGGGGCACTGTGCGGAGGGGGCGAGACTTTGGGTGTGCATGAAGGATCTGACGGGGAGGGCCCTTCTCACCACCAGCCAAGCTACGTCTTGGTGCTTGTTTGAAAGTTCTGGTGATGAGGCATTCCGCCAAATGACTGCTTTTGTTCAAACGAGAGCTACACAATTTTCTGGCTGCGGCTGGTATCACTATATACAAGTATGTGGGATACTGAGTGACTTGCCTCACGGTCATTGTGGTTTCTAGAATGTAGTTTGATTGACTAAAGGAATGACGGGAACAGTCTAGAATTCTTTTTTCCCTAATTGATCCTTTTTAAAAAGAAAGGTTTGCCTATCCCAGGAGATTACATGGCTGCTAATGGGTGAGCAGCATTAAAAGTCACAATGTTCAGTTGCAACATGACTGTACAGAACAGGTTCAACGGATCAGCTGGTCTTACATGTAGGTGAAAAGTTAGATAAAAGGATTCAACCAAGCATTCATAAAACTTCCAAAAATTGCCACAAACTGCCTACTGTTATAGTCAGCAAGATTACAGTGCCTTGTCACTATTTTGGATTCTGTTAAAACACAACAGTTGCTTATTAGATCTTTACATTGCGAATTTTGGCTGTGCACAAACTTACAGCTAGTCAATACTGCAATGTAACAAATTGCAAATGTAGAAAACTGGTTGAAAATTTAAGTGATATGACAATATTTTAATAATTCCAAGAGAGGATATTGCCCTTCTTACAATATGACAATCTTAACTGTTTCTGAAAATGCCCATACTATTCATAAAAAGGACCAACAACTACAGCAACTGTATGTTAACATAATCTGACTGCAAGAACACAACTTTCTAACCTTTTCTTCAGTAATACAACAAACAACACATCTATGACACAACAATGAGTGTATTCATTCATCTGAGAGCCTAGCCCTCACAAAATCCATCAAGAAATGAACGATCAGATTTCTGTCTTCATCTTGTCTGAAACTGATGACATTTTTTGTTGAGAAAGGGGTCCAAATGGCAGGTGTCAAAAAGGTTTAACTTCACACATGCAGCTAGAAGGCACAAGAACAGACATCAGCGTGTGGCAATGTCAGGGCTACACTCTAGCTGCTGTAAGAGTGCATATCTGAAAAGAGCAAACCTCATAATCTGTTACATCAATCTGGTGCCAGATGTTATTATCAGAACAAAGCTGGTGCTGTAGATTCATCCCCAGGAGAAATGCACATTCCAAGTCACCAAAAAGAAGAGGAGACAAAGTATGGCACCTTTGAAGCCTTGAGGTGAAGGCTGCTTGCACGGACGCGTGTTATTAATCTCAGCAGGCTCTAAAAAGCATGCTAGGTCAAGAGTTCTACATCAAGAAGTATTTTAGACTGACCAATTAAATAATTTCAAGTTTAAATATTTCAACAGAAAATATGTTTTAAGGCCAAATTTTAGGGTTTATATTGGATATAAAAATGAACACATCTTAGTGAACACTACAGTAAAAGAATATCTCAGTATAAAATATGCTCTGTCTCCCACTGTCTGCATGGATTCATGCAGTCATTTCCATCACAGGAAGCAGCCATTTGGCCCATCGAGTCCATGACAGTTCTCCAAGAGCTATGCAGTCAGTCCCACTCCCTGGCTCGATCCCCGTAGCCCTGCAATTCTGTTTTTCTCAGGTAGCCATCCAACTTCCTCTTGAAGTGATTGATCGTCTCCACTTCCACCACCCTTGTGGGCAGTGAGTTCCAGGTCATTACCACACACTGCGCAAAAAAGTGCTTCCTCATATTCCCCCTGCATCTTTTGCCCAAAACGTTCAATCTGTGTCCCCTAGTCCTTGTATCATTTGTTCAGGGGAACAGTTTTTCCTGGTCTAACTTACCTAAACCTGTCATAATCTTGTACATGTCTATTAAATCTCCCTTTGCTCTCCTTTGTTCTGAGGAGAACAAACACGGCTTTCCAACCAAACCTTATAATTAAAATCCCCATCCCCGGAAGCATTCTCGTAAATCTCCTCTGCACCCTCTCAAGGACTCTCACATCCTTCCTGAAGTGTGGGGACCAGAACTGGATGCAATACTCCAGTTGAGGCCTAACCAGAGCGCTATAAAGGCTCAGCATAACTTCCCTTCTTTTGTATTCAATGCTTCTATTTATGAAGCCCAAGATCCCATATGCTTTACTAACCACTCTTTCAATATGTCCTGCCAACTTCTAAGATCTATGCACATGCATCCCCAGATCCCTCTTTTCCTGCACTCTTTAGAACTGTGCCATTAAGTATATATTGCCTCTCCCTATTCCTTCTGCCAAAATGCATCACCTCACACTTGTCTGTATTAAAATCTCAAATACACCACACACTAAGAATAATCAGGGCAACACAAAAAACCAGCATCAAAAGTATCATTGCCATGGAGCCAATGTCTAACTCTGTTCCACAAAGTAGTTTCTGTCAAGCTCAAGCCAAAAACATTATCAATAAAATCTTCCATCAATTCCAGTGAGACGATACCAAATATCTTTGTCCAGATTCATCTCTGTTCACACATGAATAAACCTATATAGTGTCATACTTAAGGTGAACATAGGTTTTTTCTTAAAACTGTTGAAATTAGTAAATTATCAGCCAAGTTTTTTTGCAACTTTTCCTTTTCAAGTCCTTTCTGAGGGGTTTCAACAACTTATTCTCTTTAGAATTTTGCATTTATTTAATTCAAAGGCAGACATTCATCAGAACCTTTAGCATTCACCACACTGTAGGACGGGGGGATATAAAGGAAGAAATAATGGCAGCTTGTCAGAAAGGTACGGCAATAATTATGGGGGAATTCTAACCCACATATGGACTAGAAAAATCAGAGGGGCAGAGATAGCCTAGATAAGGAGTATATAGAATGTTTTCGGGATAATTTCTTTTAACAATACATTATGGAGCCAACCAGAGAGCAGGCTATACTAAACCTGGTATTGTGCAATGAGATAGGATTAATTAATGACCTCATAGTTAAGGAGCCCTTAAGTAGCAGTGATCATAATATGATTGAATTTTACATTCAGTTTGAGGGAGAGAAGAGTGGGTCTAAGACTAGTATTTTAAACTTAAATAAGTGCAATTATGAAGGCATGAAAGCAGAGCTTACTAAAGTGAACTGGCAAATTAGGTTAAGGTATAGGTCAATAGAGATGCAGTGGCAGACATTTCAGGGGATATTTCAGAATACACAGAATAGATACATTTCAATGAGAAAGAACAATCCCAAGGGTGGGACCTGCCATCTGTGGTTAAGTAAAACAGTTAAAGATAGTATTAAACAAAGAAAAAGCATATAATTGTGCAAAGATGGGAGGCAGGTCAGAAGATTGGACAGAATATTAAAAACAGCAAAGAATGACTAAAAGACTAAAAGGAAGGTAAAATTAGAGTACAAGAGAAAGCTAGCTAGAAATATAAAGACAGATAGTAAGAGCTTCTATAGATATTTTTTAAAAAAGTGTTAACAAAGTGAGCGTTGGTCCTATAGAAAGTGAGTCTGGGGAATTAATAATGGATAATAAGGAGATGGCAGATGAACTGAATATGTATTTCGCTATTGAGGATACAAGTAACATCCCAATATTAGCTGTAAGTCAGGAAATGGAAGGGAGGGAGGAACTCAATAAAATTATAATCACCAGGGAAGTGGTACTGAATAAATTGTTGGAGCTGCAGGCTGACAAGTCCCCGGGTCCTGATGGACTTCATCCTAGGGTCTTAAAAGAAGTGGCCAGTGAGATAGTTGATGCGTTAGTTTTAATTTTCCAAAATTCCCTAGATTCGGGGAAGGTTCCGTTAGATTGGAAAATAACAAATGTAACTCCTTTATTCAAAAAGGGAGCGAGACAGAAAGCAGGAAACTACAGGCCAGTTAGCTTAACACCTGTCTTAGGGAAAATGTTAGAAGCTATTATTAAAGACGTTATAGCAGGGCACTTAGAAAAATCAAGGTAATCGGGCAGAGTCAACATGGTTTTGTGAAAGGGAAATCATGTTTAACAAATGTATTGGAGTTCTTTGAGGGAGTTACATGTGCTGTGGATGTATTGTACCTAGATTTCCAGAAGGATTTGATAAAGTACCACATCAAAGGTTATTGCAGAAAATAAAAGCTCATGGTGCAGGGGGTAACATATTGGCATGGATAGAAGATTGGCTAGCTAACAGGAAATAGAGAGCAGGCATAAATGGGTCATTTTCTGGTTGGCAAGATGTAACGAATGGTGTGCCACAGAGATCTGTGCTGGGACCTCAACTTTTTTTACAATTTATAAAAATGACTTAAATGAAAGGACCAAAGGTATGGTTGCTAATTTTGCTGACGACACAAAGATAGGTAGGAAAGTAAATTGTGAAGAGGACATAAGGGGGCTACAAAGGGAAAGAGATAGGTTAAGTGAGTGGGCAAAGACCTGGCAAATGGAGAATAATGTGGGAAAGTGGGAAACTGTCCACTTTGGCAGGAAGAATAAAAAAGCATATTATCTAAATGGTGAGAGATTGCAGAGCTCTGAGATGCAGAAGGATCTGGATGTCCTAGTGCATGAATCACAAAAGGTTAGTATGCAGAAACAGCACGTAATTAGGAAAGCTAATAGAATGTTATTGTTTATCGCGAGGGGAATTGAATACAAAAGTAGGGAGGTTATGCTTGAAGGGCCGAGTGGCCTACTCCTGCTCCTAATTCATATGTTCGTATGTAAGGCAAAAAGTACTATACTACACAGCAAAGCAGTACAAATATGGGAGAAGCTGGATCATAACTTCAAGCCCCCTAACAGGAGTTTCAGTTCATAATCCAATTTGAGAATATAGAGCACTCCTGAAAAAGTGTTCCATTGGTGGAGAGAGCAGCCTTTGAATGAAATGTTAAGTCAAGGTTCTATGTGCCTGTTCTGGTGGCAATATTCAAAAAAAGAGATGGATTTCTTTCAGTGTCCTAATATCCTCTAACACAATTGCTTTATTTAAAATGAAAAGGCTTTCTTTTTTTTCCCTCTCTAACCTGAAGAAAATGAGAAATTGCCACCAGCCACACTTTGATATGTTTTCCCCCCTCACTGAATGTACCCAGTCTCTTTAGAATTTTATAAAATAATTAATCTAAATAAAAAAGGTGTGGCTCAGGTACTTTTAGCATTCAAGGCTGCACAGCTATGTTCTCAGATCTTCCTAATAACTACTAACAGCGCTCTCTTCTTTTTGTTTTGTTCTGCTTGCTCTCCTTACCCCTTAGGATTTTGAAAGACACCTGGTTTTCTTCCAAAATATTCACTTCTAATTCCATGTGCCAAAAGCAATACATCTGAGGACTTTTTTTTTTAAACTACAAATTAAACAATATTTCCTGAAGAAATCAGATTAAGAACTGTAGATATATACGGAATTTCCCATCAACCTAGTGAAGCAATTTGATCAGATACCAAAGGGAAATATGATTCGGTCAGTTAAAATATAAAACAAATTGTGCATATCAAATAGGCTTGTTAGTTAACTGAATCAACGAGGGGAATTTTACCTCCTCCCTGCCCCCCAAAAACAGGTGGGTTTGTGTCAGATGGATGTTGTTCAAATGTTAAATATTTCAAACCCAAACTGCCTTGAACCCTCGCACTTCCGGTTAGAACGGAGGCAGGCTGAGGAGTGGGGGTGGGGAAGGCAACCATCCAGGGAGGCGGGTTGTTCATTTAAATATTCTAATGAGGCTGCGTGCCTCAAATTTTACCTCCATGTTATATTTAACATTGGCCGGTCGAGTTTCCTGGGCCTCGTGAAACTTGGCAGCTAAAGGGTGCCAAGGACTGCTGGATCCAGTAGGGAAGTGCTTTTGGAGCACTGCTTGTGAGCCAGAAGGAGCACCCCACCCCTGACTCACCAAGCTAACCTGCACTCCCTACCCCGCACCGTTCATCTGATGCCCCCGCCCCCAGCGATGGGACCTCCCCACCTCCCCATAGCCACAACGTCCATCCGAGCCACGATCTCCTCTATGACCCCGACTCTCCTGATCTCCCATGACAATGGACTCCAATCTCCTGAACACCAGCCAGCTTCTCAATTTGGCTGGCTACAGCTGGGAAATTGAGACAAAAAAGCATTAAACAGGTCCTGCCATTAAATTCAGTAAGACCCGAGGGAGGTCCGCTCTTCTGGGTTTCCTGAAAGCAAAACTGCATCCTGCTCTCCCCATAGGTTTCAGGGCCAATATCTTCACAATGGTATAATCCAATTCTTTACGTCGCATTTAGATTATCTGCTATTTGGATTACACAAACTATTATGTCTCCTGGTTCCCATATGTTAGAAATAACCACACTTTAGACTTGGAAAGGCTGGAGTTCTTTGTTTTATTCATTCAGCTTCCGTGCTGTCTGGAATAGGGCTGCCCTAGGCCGGTGCCTGTTACACATCACATGACTCGTCAGTGCAGCTGTGAATATGGTCCCCTGGAACACTTACACATAATAATTAGTTCCTAGCTAATTAGCACCTAGCACTTTACAGATAGTATAACTGAATAGGCGGCACAGTGGTTAGCACCGCAGCCTCACAGCTCCAGCGACCTGGGTTCAATTCTGGGTACTGCCTGTGTGGAGTTTGCAAGTTCTCCCTGTGTCTGCGTGGGTTTCCTCCGGGTGCTCCGGTTTCCTCCCACATGCCAAAGACTTGCAGGTTAATAGGTTAATTGGCCATTATAAATTGCCCCTAGTATAGGTAGGTGGTAGGGAAATATAGGGACAGGTGGGGATGTGATAGGAATATGGAATTAGTGTAGGATTAGTATAAATGGGTGGTTGATGGTCGGCACAGACTCGGTGGGCCGAAGGGCCTGTTTCAGTGCCGTATCTCTAAACTAAACTAAACATAACATTCCTCTCTCTTTAAAATTATAATGCCCCTCTATTAATATAACTGTCCCAGTGATTAACTTTTCTAAACTGAAGATTATCACCAGACTTTTGGAAATAATCTGAACTCCTTTCGAGTCTTTCATATCATGTATTTTTTTTAAATATTATTCACGATATCAATTAGGTGGCAAGATGCTGTGCCTTCATCTTGCAGATTTGACATTAGGTGCTCTCAGTGGTGAGTTGGCACGCTGCACAGGCAATGTTGTGCTTGTTGCTCCTGGTGTTGTATGAGTGGTGCTTGCTGTTGCTAATGTTGTGTCACTTGCTGGTGACATTGTTAAGGTTGCTTTGCTGGATAGTGATGTTTCTGGTGTTGTTGTTGGCCTTTTCTGCTTTTCCAGCTCAGGTATAGGTCGAATATGGATTCTGTTCCTTCTCATTTGGTTACCGGTTTCAGTCTCAATGATGTATGACTGTGGAGTCTCAGCTTCACCAACAACTTTTACTGGGCTCCAGGCTTTCATGATTGTTTGCCTGCACATGTACAGTTTGCCCTTTCAACAGCTCAGGTAGGGATTTAGCATGGTTGTTGAAGTGTTGATTTCCTCTGACCTGTGCTTCATTGAGTTGTCGTCTCACTTTCTCCTGGTCACTTGAAGGATGTATTTTGCTTGGCAGAGTAGTTATATTTTCTTGTATTCAACAGCTCTGCAGGTGGTTTTATGATTTGGGTCTTCCTTCATCTCTCAGCATTTCTTGAGGGTTCTTTTGACTATGTGAGCGTGTCTTTCTTTAAACCCATGTTCCCATGGGTAGTGTCACGATCTGTAATTACTTTTTCTCCTCAGATTAAAAACAGTGTGTGTGCCTTTAAGACTCTGTCCAAAACAGTGCATCTTTAAGGGTGAGAAAGTTCTGGAGAGAGAATGTGCCACAGCTGCAATTTTTGTTACCCTGGGCAACAGCAGGAGAGACAGGGGTCACATGATGCAATGTTTCCACTTGGCTGTGTGGGAAACTGGCAGAAACCGGCTGAGATCAGTTAGTTCTGAGAGACTTTCCAGCGAAGCACACGGAAATAAAAAGGAGCTGTTTTATTCTCAGCAGAAAATTCTACAACGAGCGACAAGCCAAGTTAATTCCCTGAGTAAAGAAGAAAAGCCTTCTTTGTCAAGAAACTGTCTGAATTGCTGTGCTCATTGTTCAAACAACTGTTTAATGCTTGCTGCAGCCAAAGAGTTGATAGCCTCTCTTCTGAAGGACTATTTTCATCAAATCCACATTAGAAGACCTCATCCATCAGGAACGTAATCCACAAAGACTTTCTTATTTTAATTCTTAAGAGACAGCTAATTTTTTATAAACTCCACGTTTAAAACCAGTTAACTGTCAGTTTTTGAATGAGAGAGAGAATGGGGAGTTAGGTTAAAATAAGAAATTATAAGGTGTTTAGACATAGGTTTACCTTAGTTGATTTGTTGTTGTCTAAGGATACCTGGTTTGGTCTGTTTCTGGGGTTACTAGAGTGTTTAATTTGGCTGGCTTCCGATTGGGTGTGAAGGCGTAATAATATACTCCAACCTGTGGAGTGACGGGACTGAATTGAGTGCATTGCTCCCACCGCAGTCGTAACAGTAGTATAATGAGGTGATGGTGTTGAACCCATACTGATCAGCGAATTCCTTAAATTGTCTGGATTTGAATTGGGTTCCATTGTCACATATTAATCTTTCAGGAATCCCTTGCTCAGCAAACAGAACTCGTACTGCTGAGATGATTGTTGCGGCTCTCAAGTCTTTCACCTTCTGGATAAAAGTGAATTTTGAGTAGCAGTCTGCGACTATGAGATACCATTCTCGATTGTGTGTGAATAAATCGGCTCCTACAGCATGTCATGGTCTAGGTGGTACTTCGATAGCTATCATCTCCTCTTTCTACTGTGTGTTTCTGTACTTCTGGCATACATTTCATGTAGACACTATATTTTCAATATCTTTGTATATGCCTATTTAGTAAACAGCTGATCTGGTTCTGCGCTTATACTTCTCCATTCCCATGTGACTTTCATGTATCTTCTGGAGAAGTTTTGGGTATGATAATTCTGCATCCAGCTAGCAGAACACCATCTTCGGGTGAGATATCATCTCTGACAGCTAGCAGTATGGCAGTACTGGTCGGAGTTTGCTGTACCTTATCAGGCCATCCCTGGATCACTTGCTGAGAGCGCATCTGTAACCCTTTGCGGGTCACATCTATAATTTGATTCAGTTTTGGTGGGGTTACTTACACTAGGTGATGAATCTTTATACCTAGATCTTCTATCTCATGTTTCTTCTGTGGCGACAACCGAGATAGGGTATCTGCCAGCACCAATTCTCTTCCTGGCTTGTATTAGAGTGAAATTGTAACTCTGCAGCCTCAAGAGTAACCTCTGCAGTCTTGCTGCTGCTTTACATAGATTTTTCTAGTATATTTGCTCCAGTAGACAATGATCACTCTCCACTATGAACTTTCTCCCATAGAGATATGTATGGAAGTTCTCACATCCATACACAACTTCCAAAAGCTCTCTTTCTATGTTGGCATATCTGGTCTCAGCTGTGGTTAGAGCATTGGATGCCAATACTATTCACTTTCCCTCTTGTAAGAGGGCTGCTCCCAGTCTTTTTGTGGAAGCATCTACTTGCAGAGTGACAGGTTTCTTTCTGTCGTAGTATGACAGACTTGTCTCCTTGCATACTGCCTTTTTGAGTTTGTTGAAACTCCTGTCGTCTGACTGACCACTGGCACTCCACATTTTCTTTCATCAGCTCCCGCAGGTTTGCTGTGTGTTTCGACATGTGGGGTATGAAGGAGCTCATATATTGGATCAAACCAAGGAAACTTCTCAACTCTCATCTCTTGGGGCTGCCATCCCAGAGATAGTAGTGATTCTTTCAGGACTCAGCTTGACTCCGTCAGGTATGTACACTATTCTGAAGAACTGGCATGCTGTCACTTTCACAATGCATTTTTCTGTGTTTAGCTTGATCCCAGCTTTCCTGGTTCTTGCCATGACTTCAAGTAGATGGTTGTCATGATCTTTTCCATCTACACCATATATCTGGATATCGTCTGCTTTGCCGACTGTTCCTTTGTATCCCCTGTATGTCTTGTCTACTTTCTGCTGGAACACATCCTGGTTCACTTTAAGGCCAAAACGCATACGCAGGAATTTGTACCGTCCAAAGGGTGCGTCGAATGTAGTCAACAGCGAAGATTCCGTGTGTAGCTTCACGTTCCAGTAGTCATTTCTGGCATCAAGCTTGCTGAAAACCTTTGCCCCTGCCAGTGTTGTGCGATCTCTTCCAGTGTTGGAATAAGATAGTGATTCCTCTTTATTGCTTGATTAATATCTTTGGGATTGAGGCAAATTCTTAGCTGTCCATTTGGCTTCTCTCTCACCACGATGGAATTTACCCCATCTGTAGGCTCTGTGACTCTGGCGATCACCTCCTTTTCTTCCATTTCTTGGAGCTCTCTTCCAAGCTTTCCTTTTAATTTTTTTGGTATTTTACGTGGGGGATGAATCACTAGTTTCATTGCTGGGTCAACAGTGATGTGATACTCAAAATCTTCAAAGCATCCAACTGTCTCATCAAAACACTCTGGGTACATTGATATCATATCTTCTTTGCTTCTGATTGGAGGGCGCTTCTCAATGGGAGCACTGACTTCAACCCTCAGTGTCGTCACCTTCACCTCATGAGAGATAATCTGCAGCTGTTGGCAACGTCTCAACCCCAGGATAGAAGGGCCATCTGTTTCAGTCACATAGAACATACAGTTAACATCTTTTCCTTTGTGTCTCTCTCTGATTTGGGTTGTTCCTAGCTGTCGAATCTCAGTTCCCCCGTATGCTGTTAGCATGACATTGCTTGGTTTCAGAGCACCTTCCCTTGGTTTACCATTTTCTTCCAAATTTTTAGGAAAATCTTTAGGTGTAAGTAGGTTTCGGTAGCTAGATTTTAGCTTAACTTGACCATTTTCACACTGTATCCTCTGTAATCATTAACAAGGTCAAGTAAGTCATTTTAATGCTAACACGTGACCAAAGAAGTCATTTTTTGTCTTGTATCAGCAAGTGTATTCAAATTAATATATTAAGTGGTAACCCGTCAAGAAAACAATGATTACAAAGCAATGGAACTTGATTGAGTTGTAATTAATAAACTAAGAATCATGCTAAAAAGAATGGGCTTTAATTTAAAAGTATTAAGTTTAAAAACTAAGTCTTAGGCTTGTAAGAATATCAATATCAGTAGGACTTTGGAAGTCACTGAGACATAAAGTCAGCAGAAAAAGTATTGTGACCCTGATGACATACTTAACTTTGCTAAAAGAGAATCAATTTCTGTACATTTTCATACTGTCCAAGGAGATAACAGCCGTAATGAATAGAACTCTTCATAGGTTTTTAACTCAATTATTGGCAAAATGTTTTATCGATTAAGGCCCAATTAGAGTAGGGCAGTAACTGATATCACAGCACCTCGACCAACCATTGGGCAAATTACAAGATGGTCCGATGGCCAAAAATGGTATAAAAGAACAGCTACTGAACATGAGAAGCAGCACGAAAAATCCACAGGAAGAAGAGAATCTTCACTCAACAGAACACAGCAAGAGCAAGAACGTCTGCGCCACAGTCGCTTGGAGGGCTAGTGCCAAGGTTCTGAGGAACAGACTGTGACTATTGTATTTGTTAAGTATTACATCTTTGCACTGAATATGAGTTACTTAATAGATCTGCTACACTTAAAACCAAAATATACATGTACCCATAGTGGTTTGTTATAGTCATGGGCAAGTCACCCTGGCTGGATTAAATTGAATCCTGAAAATAGCAGGAAACCTATAGCGGGATGATGTTACTCTGTGCTCCGGTATCAATCTTCACCTTCAAATTTATTATCTGGGCTTATTTCTCACCCTCTTCCTGATCGGAACTGGTGCATCCAGACATTTCATACAGTTGTATGGTTCCTATGTCCAGAACTTGCCACACCCCTAGCCAAGCTGTTCCAGTACAGCTACAACACTGGTATCTACCCGGCAATGTGGTAAATTTCCCAGGTATGTCCTGTACACAAAAAGTGGGACAAGTCCAACCCGGCCAATTACCGCCCCATCAGTCTACTCTCAATCATCAGTAAAATGATGTAAGGTGTCGTTGACCGTGCTATCAAACGGCACGCTCAGCAATAACCTGCTCAGTGACGCTCAGTTTGGGTTCCACCATGGCCATTCAGCTCCTGACTTCATTACAGCCTTGAGTTCAAACATGGACAAAACAGCTGAACTCAACAGATGGGGTGAGAGTGACTGCCCTTGACATCAAGGCAGCATTTGACTGAGTATGGCATCAAGGAGCCCCAGCAAAACTGAAATCAATGGAAATCAGGGGGAAAACTCTCAGTTCGTTGGAGTCATACCTAGGGAAAAGGAAGATGGTTGCGGTTGTTGGAGGTCAATCATCTCAGCTCCAGCACATCACTGCAGGAGTTCCTCAGGGTAGTGTCCTGGGCCCAATCATCTTCAGTTGCATCATCAACGACCTTCCTTCAATCATAAGGTCAGAAGTGGGGATGTTCGCTGATGATTGCACAATGTTCAGCACCATCTGCGACTGTTCAGATACTGAAGCAGTCCGTGTAGAAATGCAGCAAGACCTGGACAATATCCAGGCTTGGGCTGATAAGTGACAAGTAACATTTGCACCACACAAGTGCCAGGCAATGACCATCTCCAACAAGAGAGAATCTAACCATCTCCCCTTGACATTCAACAGCATTACGATCGCTGAATCCCCCACTATCAACATCCTGGGGTTACCATTGACCGGAGAGGCCATATAAATACCGTGGCTACAAGAACAGGTCAGAGGCTAGGAATCCTGCGGTGAGTAACTCACCTCCCGACTTCCCAAAGCCTGTCCACCAACTACAAGGCACAAGTCAGGAGAGTGATGGAATACTCTCTGCTTGCCTGGATGGGTGCAGCTCCAGCAACACTCAAGAAGCTCGACACCATCCAGGACAAAGCAGCCCACTTGATTGGCAGCCCACCTACAAACATTCACTCCTGCCACCACTGACGCACAGTGGCAGCAGTGTGTACCATCTACAAGATCCACTGCAGAAACGCACTAAGCTCCTGAGACAGCACCTTCCAAACCCGCGACTAACACCTAGAAGGACAAGGGCAGCAAATGGTTGGGGACACCACCACCTGGAGGATCCCCTCCAAGCCACACACCATCCTGACTTGGAATTTTATCGCCGTTCCTTCACTGTCGCTGGGTCAAAATCCTGGAACTCCCTTTCTAACAGCACTGTGGATGTCCCTACCCCAAATGGACTGCAGCGGTTCAAGAAAGCAGCTCACCACCACCATCTCAAGGGCAATTCGGGATGGGCAACAAATGCTGACCTAGCCAGCGACATCCACATTCCATGAATGAATAAAAAAAAATTCCCATCATGTTCTCAAACCCATCATCCTCTTCCAGAGTATGGATGTTGTGGTTTCTTCCCCTATTCATTTGCCCTGTTATTCTTGCTCTGGTAGTTCTTCTATCACCTTCTTCCCTTGTTCTGAACAGTGATTGGTCCTTCTGCAAGTTCTGCAGATTGATCCATATGCAGGACATTTCCTTCCGTCTGTGAATTCATGTGGTCGTCCACAGCTCCTGCACGTTTTCCTCGCTGTCTGGTGTACATTCTTTTGTTGTTGTATCATTGCATCAACCCTGCTGCCTTTCTCTGGCTTAACTGAAGGCTAGTTTTTTGGGTAGACAGTTTTCTCATCTTTCTGCTTGTGGCTTCAGGTGCTCTGGCTTGCGATATTGTGAGCGTGTCCTTTCCAATTAGCGCTTTCTGTACTTCAGGATGTGCAGAACTCCAAATTAGCTGATCTATTAGCCTTTCATCTGTGTCCTTAAGTTTACAATTTCTGGCTGCATTTTTCAATCTTGTTACAAAATTATCAATAGGCTCACCTAGTTCCTGTCTGAGGCCTTGAAATTCGTGTCAGTATATCCAATAATTTGATTTTGGCTGGAGATGGGTGCTGAATCTTTCAAAAATTTAGTCTGGGTTTCTGCTGTCCTCTTCACTCAGGTCCCAGCTGTTAAATAAATTTAATCTTTTATCTTCTGCACACAGAAGGATATAGCTGAACCTCTCCTCTTCACTAGTGCCTTTTAGCAAACTACTGAACGTTAATCTTCACTTTTGTTTAAACTTCTCAGATGCCCCTACGACATCATCAGCTCCCCAATTCATTATGGGCTGTAGCTGTGCATTCATTGCTGTGCCGGCTGACATTTTGTTTTATGTTTTCAAATGATTCACGCGGTTTTTCTTTCTCTCCCCCTAACACTAATTTGGGTCAATTTTTCCCAATCATATTCAGCATTAAATTCATTTAAAAAGTTTTAGGTTTACTCACAGACACCCACTGCCACCATATTCTGTCTCCTGGTTCCCATATGTTAGAAATAATCACACTTTTTAAACTTAGAAAAGCTGGAGTTCTTTGTTTTATTCATTCAGCTTCCATGCTGCGTGGAATAGGACTGCCCTGGACCGGTGCCCTGTTACATGTCACATGACTCTCTAGTGCAGCCATTGAATGTGGCCCCCTGGAACACTTGCACTTAACAATTAGTTCCTAGCACTTTACAGATGGTATAACTATACATAACACAGACATTACTGAATATTAAAGTTAATGAGAAACAATTCAGACTCATGGATTTTTGGGGGGTATATTTCTACTGGAAGTCGAGTGAAACTGCCTGAGCCACAGCTCCCATGGTTATCAATGTAGATGTTCTGCAGCATGGAGCCATTTGAGTAAGTCCCTTCCTTCACAACCCTCATCTTCAGATTAAACACAAAGTACTCCATTCTACAATGTAAAGTGGCCAATGGTGACCATTTAGACTACAAAACAGCATTTACACAAACTAGCCCAAAACTTGCTTTTTTGGATTTGGTTTATAAAACCACTCATATGTAATTAGCTTGTTTTATTAGCATACCTAATTGTCAATACCATTGTCATTCATACCATTTTATTTCTATTTTTGAATCAAATGCAGTGTTCAGCAATGTGTTCCACTGATTTTATAATTAAATATGGAAGTTACTGCTCTTTCCTTGCAAAAGAACCTTCAAATCATCCCATTGACAGCTCTTAATAGAATAAAATCTAGAAAATGAAAGCTATTTCATGTCTAACCTCGTAATATCTTATACCAATATCAATCAATCCAAAATTTCAGACCTGCCTGAAATCAATGTCCTTCTTTCAGGCAATATTTTTTATAAATGCGGTCTATCATGATGAAGGGCTTAACGTCCATTATGCAGAGCACCACCGCAAAGAGCAATAGAGGAGCTAAATCAGATAGTGCTTAGTGATATCAAGCTTAGATTTTTAAATCTGAAGAATGTCAGAGAAAGGAAAGGCTAAATGAATTAGAATAGGAGGGTTCCCTGGACTTGTTGGTCCTACCTTTCACAGGAACATGTTGGCCCTGAACTCTCACTATTTCCTTTTTGAATGACTCCCACTGGTCTGATGTAGACTTTCCTACAAGTAGCTGCTCCCAGTCCACTTTGGCCAGATCCTGTTTAATCATATTGAAATCGGCCTTCCCCCCCAGTTCAGTACCTTTATTTCCAGTCCATCGTCATCCTTTTCCAATCACTACCTTAAATCTTAGAGTTGTGGTCACTATCCCCGAAATGCTCCCCCACTGACACTTCTACCACTCGTACAGCTTCATCCCCTAGGATTAGGTCTAGTACTGCCCCTTCTCTTGTAGGACCTTCTACGTGCTGGCTCAAAAAGCTCTCCTGTATGCATTTTAAGAATTCTGCCCCCTTTAAGTCTTTTGCCCTAAGACGATCCCAGTTAATATTGGGGAAGTAGAAAGCCCCTATTATTACCCTATTATTTTTACACCTCTCAGAGATTTGCTTACATATCAGCTCCTCTATCTCTCCCTGACTGTTTGGAGGCCTCTAGTACACTCCCAGCAAAGTGATCGCCCCCTTTTTGTTTTTAAGTTCTACCTATATGGCCTCATTTGAGGAACCTTCTAAGACATCTGGCCACAGGAGAGGTGCCTGAGGACTGGAGGACAGTGAATGTGGTACCATTATTCAAGAAAGATAGTAGGGATAAACGAGGTAATTACAGGCCAGTGAGTGTAACATTGCTCGTAAGGAAACTATTGGAAAAAATTCTGAGGGACAGGATTAATCTACACTTGGAGAGGCAGGGATTAATCAGGGATAGTCAGCATGGCTTTGTCAAGGGGAGATCATGACTAACAAATTTGATTGAATTTTTTGAGGTGGTGACTAGGTGTGTAGATGAGGGTAAAGCAGTTGATGTCGTCTACGTGGACTTCAGTAAGGCTTTTGATGAGGTCCCACATGGGAGACTAGTCAAGGTGGTAAGAGCCCATGGGATCCAGGGCAATTTGGCAAATTGGATCCAAAATTGGCATGGTGGCAGGAGGCAGAGGGTGATGGTCGAGGGTTGTATTTGCAATTGGAAGCCTGTGACCAGTGGTGTACCACAGGGATCGGAGCTGGGACCCTTGCTGTTTGTAGTGTCCATTAATGAGTTAGACGTGAATATAGGAGGTATGATCAGTAAGTTTGCAGATGACACGAGAATTGGTGGTGTTGTAAATAGTGAGGGAGGAAGGCCTTAGATTACAGGACGATATAGATGGGCTGGTAAAATGGACAGAGCAGTGGCAAATGGAATTTAATTCTGAGATGTGTGAATTGATGCATTGTGGGAGGACTAGCAAGGCAAGGCAATATACAATGGATGGTAGGACCCGAGGAAGCACAGAGGGACCTTGGTGTACTTGTTCATCGATCACCGAAGGCAGCAGGACAGGTAGATAATGTGGTTAGGAAGGAATACTGGATACTTGCCTTTAATAGCCGAGGCATAGAATATAAGAGCAGGGAGGTTATGATGGAGCTGTATAAAACGTTAGTTAGGCCACAGCTGGAGTACTGTGTACAGTTCTGGTTTCCACACTATAGGAAGGATGTGATTGCACTGGAGAACGTGCAGAGGAGATTCACCAGGATGTTGCCTGGGCTGGAGCATTTCAGCTTTGAAGAGAGACTGGATAGGCTACAGTTGTTTTCCTTAGAGCAGAAAAGGCTGAGGGGGGACCTGATTGAGGTATACAAAATTATGAGGGGCATAGATAGGAAGAAACTTTTCCCTTAGTGGAGCTATCAATAACCAGGGGGCATAGATTTAAGGTAGGGGCTGGAGGTTTAGAGGGGATTTCAGGAAAGATTTATTCACCCAGAGGGTGGTTGGAATCTAGAACACACTGCCAGAAGGGGTAATAGAGACAGGAACCCTCACACCATTTAAGAAGTATTTAGATGAGCACTTGAAACACCATAAAATACAAGGCTACGGACCAAGTGCTGGAAAATGGGATTAGAATAGATAGGCTTGATGGCCGACGCGGACACAGTGGGCTCAAGGGCCTGTTTCTGTGCTGTATAACTCAATGACTGTGCATGAGTTTTGATTTCAACACAATTATATTACAACTACAATCAATAACAAATGCCTGCAGCTTTCTAACATTGTTCTAAGCAAGTTCACAGCATGGTTTATAGCGCTACAAATTAAATATTCATACTGCCTTTCATAAGTCAGGTCATTATTTTCAATTACCTAACTACATTTCGGTTTCGAACTATAGCAACACTGGGGATTTCCAGCCACTTCTATTTAATAGGTAAATGAAATTCCAAAAAGTACAGCCCTTGCCCTATTCCCGACAAAGCTTCAGACACAGAATGCACATGCAAAAACTTGTTCTACAGAGCTATAGATAGCTGTGATTTTCACTCAATTTAACTACTACAGCATTAAAAACAAATCAGGTTTTCCATACTATATACACTTATTAAAATAAATGTATAGCTCAGTTTTTTTTTATAAGAAATAGTTTACATAAATATTTCAGCTATCACTGTATCTGGACATACCCAAAAATGAGTTGTTTGGGGACTTTAGAAAATAATTTTTAAAAGGCCTGATTTGTAACATGATTATAAAAGGGCTCCACAACAAACATCTGGCAAAAATGACAGTGTACTACTTGATTTGATTAGAAACACACTGCATCGCAAATTACAATAAACAAAGAAATCCTAAGTACAATCCCATACAAATTTAAAAAAGGACAAGTGCAGAAAGGATATTCGTGAACCTCCACTATAAATACTCAACCCTGAGCAAATTCTGTTAAATTACATCTAATTTAAATAATGACGCCCTCCACCTATTGTTCAGCATTTAACTACAATTATTCTATTTCAAGAGGCTTAAGTTTTGAATGATTGAGATGTAAAACTTGAATTTACCTTATAGCCTGCCTTCAGCAAAGCTTGGTGTAGTCTGAAGAGGATGAAACATGAGGTCTTATTTTCCTGCGACCACCCCATGTGCGCCAGTTATATTTTTCTTACTGTACTTACTTGATATATACCCACTAACCTCGCCAGAAAAGGTTAGAGCTTGTCTATTCAAGTATAAGTACATTTTTAATGGTGTTTAAAGTCTTTGTTCCTGTTCAACAACCTTTCTGGCACTGAAAATTAACTTTTCACATGTCATACCTTCAGATTTTAATTAACGGAAATTTAAAAAAATGAAAAAATCTTTTTACTTTTTCTTTGACTGTTATCTCTCTCTCTCTCTTAATCCATTGTTTCCTTCCCTCTCTTTATTTCACTTTCTGTACCTGATTTGACATTGAATAAAATATTCACTTTCTGGTTCAGACTCTGCACTGAATCTGATTGGTTAAGGTGACACACAGTTGCTTGCTCTGTTCAAACGAGTCCCAAATCCCCCATAGAAGGTGCTGTGCCAAAATGGTTCTCTACAGTATGTTTCAGTGCAAAACCGCTTAGAAAGTCTGTGGGCGAGGGCAAATGTAATGAACAGCTGCCGCAGTTTATTTGACTTCTTAGAGCAAAATCTGGCCTATGATGTGGGGCATGTCATGATGGCATTCAGTTTTGCCTGCTGATTATTTCTCACTTCAAAAATAAACATAAGTTGCGTAGAAAATCAAAAAACCTGAAAAACCACACAGCAACTGCATCAAGCAATTCCAACCAGGTCATCCGGGCAATCAGTGAGAGAAGACCTCAAACCCCATACTAGGTTCCTCAGACACCACCAAATGCATCAGAAGACCCAAGAAACTTCTGATAATCTGAATAGTTTTTTCTTTTAAATATGTATATCTTCACCACTCTACATCGCATTCTCTTGTCTCCCTTACTGTTATTACAAAGGTAGTCGAATAATATCTTCATTACATAAAGTTCTGGCAAGGTGCAATATTTTTCTTTTGCAAAAACCAAAACAACTTTTTAATCTAATCCTAATGAAGAGGATCATTATTATATGGTTAATACAACAGTGTTTAAGGTCGGATAATAGGATTCTAAATTCACGAAACAAAGTAATTTGTGCTTAAGATATTTCTTAAGAACAACTGCATTCTATTTAACATGCACAAAGCTATTGTTGTGTATTTTCAACCTGAAGCTTTCAGTGCCAAGATTGATAGTTGACCAGAGTGCAGGATATAATTATTTCATTCTTTCCGATTGCTGCCCCAGGCAGGCCTAAACGCTGAAACATTCAACCTCATCCTTATTGTAATCAAAACTCATAGCCTGTCACCATGATCTCTCGTGACACAAACCTAGGCAGTTTATAAAAACATATTGTGTGGAATGTTTTATATTTGGAATAAAGCGACAGGTTATCAGAAAGACAAAACCAAATATTCTGAACCGCAAAAATAGTATTACCATACTAGAAGACAGCTTGAGGTGTTGTAAGACACTACAATACAACACTAATAATATGTAGTTTGTAATCCAACTTAAGAACTTTAACAGCCATTGCCCTGCATATTTGAATAGTGAAAAAGCAGTTCTTGACGGGATTTCAATACACAATGGCAGGAATTTTACGACCGTCACAACAAGCCAAATGGTGGGGGGAGGGGTGACGTAAAATGGAGCGGGAGGCTCTGGGAGGACTTCTCGGCCCGATCCTGCCTCCACCTCACTTTACATGGGCCATGGGGGGGAGGGGGGTGGGTGGGGCGAGAAATGGGCTGCCCGCACCAGGCCAATCTAGGCCCTGAAGTGGCTGCTTAAGGGCCTTCGCCCGCCTCCATGGGGAATTTACCCATGGCAAGCGGGCGTCCAGTAGATGTGAAAGGCCACCAAATGATACCTGGCGGCCTCTCAGCGACCGGGGGGGGGGGGGGGTGGCCGGACAAGCGGGCACAGGGTGCCCGATTGAAGGCCGCCCCCGCTTTCCCAACCACCCCCAGGACCCGAGACGCCCCACCACCTCCCCCAAACGGCCACCCTTGCCTCCCCGGGATGCAACTGATTGCCTCGGTGAGGCAAACCCCAACTTACCTTCAGTCCCGGCTCCAAGTCCTCGGCTGGGCTGCAGTCGCTACCGCTCCCGGTGGTACTGCTGCGACTAAGAGCTGCCGGCTGCCCCCGCACCCCACCCACCATCTCAATGACCCTCAAGTGGGTGGAAGTCCCACCTCTGAACACTTAAAGCTCGTGGACCCGTTAAAAGCAGGTCGGACTCGCCACCAA
The DNA here is from genome assembly GCF_036365525.1 of Heterodontus francisci. Classification (NCBI taxonomy): domain Eukaryota; kingdom Metazoa; phylum Chordata; class Chondrichthyes; order Heterodontiformes; family Heterodontidae; genus Heterodontus; species Heterodontus francisci. Next base: position 93,100,765 of record NC_090383.1, on the reverse strand, counting down.
CTTTTAGGATTTCCTGTCCGCCCAGCGTAAAATCCAGCCCAATATTTAATGGCATTGCAAATTACAAGGTTAATGTGCAATAAACTATTACATTAAAAGAATTCTCTTCCTCTTCTAAGAGGATTCTGTATATCAGCTGGCTATTTCACAGAGGAGAAAGTGTTTCGTCTCCAAACTGTACCTTAAAGGCCGGCACGGGTCTGCAAATGAAACCCGACCCGAGCCCGACAGAACAACATCCGACCCCGAGCCCGACCCAGCCTGAGTCCTTTCATTTTTTCCTGCGCCCGACCCGACCATCAGCTAACCTACCTTCTGTTTTTCACTTTGTTGCTGATCTGCACAAGCTCAAAAAAACTGCAACAAAACCACCTTTCAAGTCCAAGAAGTACATTAACATTGGAGCCACTGACCGGAAGTGGTGATAGAGTGTTTCCGACCCGGCCCGATCTGAGCCCAAATGCTGGACCCGAAAGTGCGACCCGTCCCAAACTCAACACGTCATCGGGTCCCGTCGGGTTCGGGTCGGGTAGCCATGCTCTACTGTACCAACACTTGATACAGTAAGATCATTTAACACGTGTACAATGGCAAACACAAATCCATGCCCTTCAATTATGCATCATAACGCATTTCACCACAACGAGTTCACATTTTTCTAGCTTTCCAAAAATACTATAACCTCCAGCAACACCTGCAATGAATTCTTTTTCAAGGGCTTGTGAAAGGATGCAAAACAGCCAAATCAATTGACAGACAACATTTAATACCAAGAGATTCACATCAGCCATTTCCTTTTAAAAGGGGAGTCTTTGATGTTGACTCTCTTTCGTGTACTTCTTTCATGGTACATTAATAAAAATAAAGGCAACTCAGAGTAATCCGAGTCTCAAGGACGCTTCTAAAGTTACAGCACAGCAGGTACCTGATGAAATACAGATTAATGCTGTTTGAATAGAAAATGAATGCTACTGGTTCAACGTGCCAATCAGGTAAATAATATGGGTGCCACTGAACTACTTTCATTTTTGCAACCAAATCTGCTGTTTTCACAGCCCCATGTCCTTGAAGCTCAATTAACAACCGAATGTTAACCATACCTAACAGGCAGTGATGCAGAAGAAAAAAAATCAAATGTAACGTTAGAGGTATATGGGCGGAGTCAAACCAAAACAGGTATTTTTTTAAAAAGCAGTAAAATGGGTGAACAGGGAGTTAGATGCCATACTTTAGGCATACTGTGAACAGGTGATAGAGATGAAAGTGCACAGATAATAATGGGAAGTAAACATAGGGTTATAGGGTTCCTAAATTGAGAAGCAACACTGTAAATGTTATTTCAATTTTAGCCGAAACATTTTGTTTTCGTCTTTACAAAAGGCAAACCAATTTTGCCAGTTTTCTCTGTTAATTTTTACCCATCACGACCTCATTTTCTCAAATCTTTTAAAAGAGCTAGATTTAAACAGTTTTTTTTAAAAGTTAGAGCAAGAAAAGAAAGCTCCAGTACAAGAAATCCACAAACTAAATGTAGGTGATACAGCCTATCTTGTGTATGAGCTCCTGAGACAATAATGCAAATAGCAATTTTAAAAATTCCCCTAATTCTAATTGCCCAGATTTTGCGGTCAACAGCATTTCAAAACTCACTTACTCCTGATTGAAAGCTCATTTCTTGTTCATTGGTCTTTAGTGCGATAAGAGTGGATAAGTTCACACCTTCGCAGTAACTTCTGTGCAGATTCCATCAGTGAAGACTGCAACTGCACTTTCTGCAGAGGAGCAGGATATTCAGACAGCAACTTCCGGATTTCCACATTTAACTGCATATGCGCAGATGCCAGAAGTTGCTGTCAGTTTTGCCCAGTAGTAATGGCAAGTGCTGACAGCCTCGCTGTTATTAGTACAACAAAATCCGGACCATTGTTTTTTTTTTTGCCTTCATTTGCTGGTTTATGTCTATTCAGAATAAGAAAGGAGTTCAGTTAGTAAAACTGAAGAACATTTTTAGGGACAATTATATTCTGTACTATATGAATGTCAAGCATCGTACAAAACAGCATCAGTAACAACAATCCATCTTCTTGTTAACAACTGTTTCCTATAACAGCTCAAACTGACAGAAAAGAATTATCCTTCTACGTTCAAAACATCCAGCCTTACCAATGTTCCTCTAAAAACAACTTGAAAGGATCCAAAGACAGCCAAAACTGACTTGCCATCTAACTTCCCCTTCCTCTATCACAGAAAACATAACTCAAGAGTGCAGTGGGGATATAGTTGGGCTTGAAGTGGTGTTAACAGCAGCATGGGGTGCAAGAGAGAGGAGACAACAGTTTACCATGGTATGACCACAATTTTGGCAAGGAACTCAATATTCCAAGCTAGTTCAATAAGAGCTATTTGGGACTTAAAATCCATAAAAGGCACAAAATACCAAGAATAAAAGCAGTCACCAGGACTATAAAAATGAACAGGAACATCAAAGGTAAAACCAAACAAAAGTTTTTTTTCTCAGCACTGTTTGCCATTAAAAATGGTCCAGCAAAAAACAATTCAAAAGTACACCAATCCTGACTTCAACAATTTTTTTTAAATTGCTGCTGGGAATGAGGGCGAGTCTCAACGTTTTAACATTCAAGGACTGGAAATTCAGCAAGCGCCAGGAACAAAGAATGCAGATACAGTATTTGAGCACAATGTTGTGATTTAAGTTTTATTTGCTGTTAAAGGATTAAGACATTCAACTGATCCTACAAAAGTTGAACTACAATATTTTTAACATTACAATGGACAAATGTAGACATACAAAAGCAAAATACTGTGGATTCTGGAAATCTGAAACAAAAACAGAAAATGCTGGAAATACTCAGCAGGTGAGGTAGCATCTGTGGAGTTAACGTTTCAGGTCTGTGACCACTCATCAGAACGGTCAAGGCTTTGAGTAAATGAAAGGGGGTGGAAAGAACAACAAAAAGGAAGGTCTGTGATAGGTTGGAGGGGATGATATGTCTGGATGAGGTGCAAATGGCAGACGAGCATCCTTTTGAATTTAAAGTAAAGGGATTAAGAATAAAACAAGAGGTAGTGGGGGGGGGGGGGGGGGGGGGGGGGAAGAACCAGCAAAAAAAGTGACAAAAAAGACAAAAATATGGGCTGATGTGATCACCTAAAATTATTGAACTGAATGTCGAGTCCGGAAGGCTGTGAACTGCTCAGTCGAAAGATGAGGGCCTGTTCCTTGAGCTTGCATTCAGCTTCATTGGAACACTGTAGCAGGCCAAGGACAGAAAGGTCAGAGTGGAAGCAAGGTAGAGAATTGCCATTACAAGTGACAGGAAGCTTGGGGTCGCGCTTTCTCGAACCATTGTTATCGCCGCATCCTAAGATCCACTCTCAACGCCACGCGCTGCCACATGCACTCTCGAACTCTTTCTTAAGTAACACCAATTCACCCTATGTCAAAGCTGCCCTGGTCCAGTTTCATCCTTCGCCTAATGCGGCACTTCAACAAAAAACTTTTTATCTTCCTTTCAGCTGTGATGGATCGCAAGCTTCAATTGCTCACGGGTACCAACGTTCCTCTGGATCCTTCACCCCCTTCCCTATGGTGGTTCATTTTTTGCCCCCCCACAAGCCCCCAACCTTGTTTCTCTCTTAATCCCTTTACTTTGTGTATTGCTTTCTGCTATCCTGCCATTTACACCTCATCCAGGCATATCCTTTGTTTCTTTACTTGACCCATTACCTCTCCCTTTGGCTTGTCCCATTAAAGCTCTTGTCATTTAACCTCTCCTGCCCTCCGCCCGATCACAAAACTTCCCTTTTGTTGTTCTCTTCCCTCTCCCCCCCCACGCCTTTCACTTGCTCAAAACCTATTACATTACTAACTTTTGACAGTTCTGATGAAAGGTCACAGATCTGAAACGCTAACTCTGTTTTTATCTCCACTGATGCTGCTTGATCTGCTGAATGTTTCCAGCATTTTCTGTTTTTGTGTGGACATTCAAAGTCAGTATACCATATTTTACAATTCAAAGGACTTTTTCAAACGAACATTTAAACTGAGCTGTAGCTCAACTCCTTAAACCCGTGTCTACAACAAAGACATTTTTGGTATCTACCATGCCTAATGCAACTGAAAGAGACTAATTCATATCAAAAACACCAAAAAGGAATGAAACTGGACGAACCACCCGGCATCGACCTAGGCACCGGAAATGACAACAGCAAACCCAGCCCTGTCGACCCTGCAAAGTCCTCCTTACGAACATCTGGGGGCTTGTGCCAAAGTTGGGAGAGCTGTCCCACAGACTAGTCAAGCAACAGTCTGACATAGTCATACTCACGGAATCACACCTTACAGACAATGTCCCAGACACTGCCATCACCATCCCCGGGTATGTCCTGTCCTACCGGCAAGACAGACCCACCAGAGGTGGTGGCACAGTGGCATACAGTAGGGAGGGAGTTGCCCTGGGAGTCCTCAACATCGACTCCAGACCCCATGAAGTCTCATGGCATCAGGTCAAACATGGGCAAGGTAACCTCCTACTGATTACCACCTACCGCCCTCCCTCAGCTGATGACAGTACTCCTCCATGTTGAACACCACTTGGAGGAAGCACTGAGGGTGGCAAGGGCACAAAATGTACTCTGGGCGGGGGACTTCAATGTCCATCACCAAGAGTGGATCGGTAGCACCACTACTGACCGAGCTGGCTGAGTCCTAAAGGACATAGCTGCTAGACTGGGTCTGCGGCAGGTAATGAGGGAACCAAGAGGGAAAAACATACTTGACCTCGTCCTCACCAAACTGTCTACTGTAGATGCTTCTGTCCATGACAGTATTGGTCAGAGTGACCACCGCACAGTCCTTGTGGAGACAAAGTCCCGCCTTCACATTGAGGATACCGTCCGTTGTGTTGTGTGGCACTACCACCGTGCTAAATGGGATAGATTTCGAACAGATCTAGCGATGCAAAACTGGGCACCCAGAGGCACTGTGGGCCATCAGCAGCAGCAGAATTGTACTCAACCACAATCTGTAACCTCGTGGCCCGGCATATCCCCCACTCTACCATTACCATCAAGCCAGGAGACCAACCCTGGTTCAATGAAGAGTGCAGGAGGGCATGCCAGGAGCAGCAACAGGCATACCTCAAAATGAGGTGTCAGCCTGGTGAAGCTACAACACAGGACTATCTGCGTGCCAAACTGCGTAAGTAGCATGCGATAGACAGAGCTAAGCAATCCCATAACCAACGGATCAGATCTAAGCTCTGCAGTCCTGCCACAATAAGGGCAATTAGGGATGGGCAATAAATGCTGGCCTAGCCAGCGATGCCCACATCCCTGAATGAATAAAAAAAAAAGTTGACACTGAGAAGTAACAAATATCTAAGTGTGAATGTATGAAATTGAGATTTCTTTTTCAAGGTATGATAAAATTTTAAGAGCTTATATGGCAGCAAAGTTACTATATGTGTAGCAGCTTTGATACAAGATTAAGTTTGTTGAATTCTCGAAACAATATGCTCATATTTCTGAACTTCAAATCTAGCAAATGTTTGACAACGTTTTAATGCTGGGTATTCTCAGAGCTGCATACCCATTTTAGGACCCATGATTAGAATGCTTAATGAAAACAATGAATACAAATGCTCATACAAGACATCTGCTTCAGTTATAATACACAGCACCCTTGGCTAGAACAGATAAAGCTAATAAAAAACAGTCAAAATCTATACTGGCGCTGGCAATGGATAAAGATTTGTTACAGAAAACTTCATGACTAGATGAAACTTGCACTGGGCAGAAGCCCAATACAAATCTCAGTCAATAATGAAGGATCCAGTAGAGAAGCTATGAAAAAGAAAATCCTGATGTTATTTATGTTGGACCAGGACACATAAAACCAGGAGAACAATCATCGCTAAAAGGCACAGTAAGAAATATTTGTTTTTCATTTGAGATTAGTGTCAAATAAACTCCAGATGGCATTTATAAACTCAAAAATATTAGTTTCTTATGGTCTCCTTTTCACAGCAATATTTGGTTTTAATAAGTTCTGTAATAAGTAATTTTCACATCTTTTCCCAGAATAAAACGTAAATTTTATGCCTCTCTAGTTTTATTCATATTTTGTTCCTTCAAATGTGATGATATTTATATTTGCAAGTCATACAACATAATGGCAGAATTAAAATAGGGGAATGATAGGAAGCTTAAAAAAACTAAATTCTACTTGAAAACTTTTGTGGAATTCAGTGTAAAGTTAAAACAGATGTCACAATAAATCGATTTTGATGGTTCTACAATTTAGAGTACTTCAGAGGTCCTTAATCACAAAATATTTTTCTCCACCTCTTCCTATTGCTGCTCAATAATATTTCTCTTCTGTCAATACGTGTGCGTTCTCGGATATATGCTTATATTTACATTTCGTAAGAATATGATTCCAGATCACCATTAGGACAATGGAATGGGAAGAATTCCCTCCCCTGCTAGGAGTACAGTGAAAGACATCACACGGAAACACTGAACAGGCATGAACTTTACTGCCATATGCACGAAGCCAGTTTTTAGTTATTTTTTTTTAAACAGCTTTAATTCTGTGATATGGTCCTCAAATCAGCAGTTTTTTTTTTAATTGCAACACAGCTATAACAGATGTACTTAAGTTTATGAATACAAAAGTACAGTACAAAATTTCCACTAATTGCAATGTATTTTTTGAGAACCTATTTACTGCAGAGAAGTTGTCTTGAGGCACCGCTGATGCTTCAGTGGGTAAATGCCCCTAACAGTGTGGTACGTTATTGAACCATAAATGCTGTGCTAAACAGCGATGCCCACATCCCAAGAACAAATAAAAAAAACTAGTCACAGTCATCTAGAATGAAAGCCAAGAAGGGAAATTGGGTGTCAGGAGTTCAGTGGGAATGGAGGAATCTAGAGGAAAGGAGGTAGGTCTCATCAACAAGAGAACCTAAGGATGGCATGGGGAAAGATGGGTGAAGCGACAGAGAGCAGAGAGTACAAAGCAAGAATGGGATTGAAAAGCAGCAGAAGCAGATAAACCAAATGATCTCTCACTTGGTGACTAAGGGTTTAAGGTAGTCAGCAGTAAAGAAAAGGCAGCTGTGGTTATCTGCCCTCCAGGATGATGCTAGTGTAGTCGATGGTTTTGGCAAGGGAAGCGAGGTCCAATAGATACGGACGTATGCCAGCTGGACCTCATGATACCCACTTCACGACATCACGACATCACTTGTTGCTGCCCCTACCTCAACCCATTTGCTGCAGAAACCCTCATTCATACTTTTAGCTCCAAATTCAAACTATTCCAATGCTCTCCTGGCCAGTCTCTGAACTTCCATAAACTTGGGCTCCTCCAAAACTTTGCTGCTATTACCCTAACCCGCACTAAGTCCCACTTGAACTCTGGTCTCTTAGGCATCCTGCATTCCTTTGCTCCGTTACTGGTAGATGTACCTTCAGCCATCTAGATTCAAACCGCTGGAATTCCCTCCCCAAACCTCTCCCTCAAGCCTGCCTCTTTGACCAAGCTTTTAGTGATCCTCCTAATATTGCCTTTAGCTCGGTGTCAAATTTCATCCAGCACTTAGGATGTTTTCTTATGCAAATTGTTGTTGAAAGAAAGACATAAGTGGTTAAAAAGTGGAAATTAGGTTATTTGAATATTCATAGCACTGTACATAGAAATGTTCATGATTGCCAACATTTGTTCTCATTTTTCAAGTCTGCAGGTTGAGAGGTAATCTTCCAGCAAAATACATTCAAAGCATATGATTGCACTCCACATTTTCCACTTCCACACATGACAGTTGGTTTCAACTGCTGGCTTCAAACTGTCTAACACAGCCTGCAGAAAAACGAGAGCCAAGAGTCTCCGAACATTTAATTTGTTCCTGTCAGCTATAATCAATTTCCTAAATATAGATGGTCCAGTACTTCTAGTCCGAAACAGATGTTACTGTCATTAATTAAAATGTCCAATCTTTAGCAAAATTTCACCATCGTCACAAAGCCCTTTTATATATTGATAAATGGCTCCCCGATTATAAGTTACACTTTCAACGTGTGCCTACATAATCTTCATCTCTTCAGTTATATTATTCGACCTGTAGTCTGCTGATCACGTCAAATAACTTTGCTTTGAACAAAGCACTTCAGTTCTAATGATAAAGATGATAATGAAGAAGAAAACTGAAGAGGCCTTACCAGTAGACAACATCCAGTGGAGCAAAATATCTCCTGTTAATCAGATCAGCAAAGAAAGACTCTGTTTCCCTGCAAGCGGTTCCATTACCAATAACAATAGTCGAACAGCTTTGGGCAGAAGAAAAAAAATAATAATTTTATATCAAAACTTGGAACTCACCAAACATTAAATTAGAATATTTCCCAGTTCAATTAACAAATGAAAACTTTCTTGAACTTTGATCAAATGAAAGTAGGCTAACTACTGCATGGAAATACTCAGAACTGCAACTGATCACTTTACCTATCCACTTAATTGATTTACATCTTCCGAAATAAGCATTGATACATGTGGTTCAAACGTAACTTTGAGACTGTAATTTCGGTTTCTTTTATAAAAGGAAAAGGCCATCGCAATGTTTTTTGGGCCAGTTATCAAATTATTCCTTAACAGAAGCATATTATTTGATGCTCTAATGCTGCAAGTCTGAAATGCACCTCCATTTATAGTATTATGTATTGAAATATTGATGGTTAATAAGTCCCCTCAATTATTTTACTATTCACACCCAGGCACTTTGTATTTACATATTTTATGTTTGTTTTTGGAATGTAGGCAACATTGGCAAAACACTTCATTGCTCCAAGAAGCTTCTGGTTGGCTTTGTCCTTGAATCACAGCAATCTTTGTGGACCAACGCATATTTATGCATTCAACTAGTTTGCTGGGATCTAAAGTAAAAACTGTAAATGATCAATAACATTTGAGCCCTTTCATTATTCTGAACCTATGTTTAAAAATTCATTTCACATAAACAAAAGAGGAAAAGAAAATCACACTTGCATGGTCTTTATAAAGAAGTTTTTAATCCTGTATATTTTCTCTTGCAGACATTGTTGCTCCAAAAGAATACTCTGTCTCGATGATTAATTCGCTTTCTTTTTGCTCTGAAGAATTAAGTACCTAGCTTTTCAGTAGAATTCTTTTGTTTTTTTACATTGTAAAAACCTGTGCTTACTCCCATGATCTGTGATATATTACATTTGGATTCCAAAGTGCAGTGTGTGTATTGAGTTTCATGGAAAATGGGTTTCTCCCCATTAACTGAAGTGTTGCAGATGAAACATTCTACCATGCCACTGAAAATGAAGGGAATGGCAATTTAAGCCAGAATCAGAATAGGCATGTGTATTTACCAAAACTATTTATATAAAATGGCTTCGTTACACCCTTCATGGTTTTAAGTTCATCTGACCTAATTCTGTGCATTATTTTACAGGATCCCAACATTCTAAAATTATTCCATATTTGAACTGCACATGTCCTTAGCAACCATTATAATTTAGTCCAATGCCGGGAAACATTTACTTAAATTTATATACATCTTCTATAACAATCACAACAAATGATAGCTAGGTAGTATGGACAGCCTATAAGCCCCTTCAGAGACCGTTAGATCAAAAGCAAGGAGTCCTCCTTCATGAACTTCTCCCAAGAAAGCTGTTTTTTCTTCTTTCCCATGCAAAGAAATTACATATGCAGCATTAATCCCATTAAAGATATTTTATATATTAATTATATTGTATAAATCTCATTAAAGATCCTATTAAAGCTTAAGGTATTCTTGTTAAAATACTGAGAATTACAGATGGCCCATTTGCCACACAAGTTTTTTAAAAAAGTCTTCACACAAAAAAAAAATCACTGAACCCGAAATAAAGGACTACTATACTAAAATAAATTTATCAAGCACTTCAGCCAAACTTATCTCTAATCAGGTCAAGGACATTGGCTCCTAATATGAAGCCATCACTTATTCAGACATAAGTGGTCTTCTGAATATTTTTGGCACAATACTTATCTTAAACAACATAACTTGCAGAGTGTCTGGGTCAGATCAAATTTATATTTCATTGGAAAATATTACGCATGAACTTTCATTATTGTGCTTTAACAACTTTGGGAGTGACTGTATCCCTTTTTTGTTTCACCATACCAACTCTACATAAAATATTTAGATGGAATAGACACATCATGCGTACGAACAGAGATTCCATGCATTATTGAATTTTCTGAGCCAAAAACCATTAATTACTTCATTCATTTGAAAATCAAATTACAAAATTAGGAAGAGCAATCCCAGACACAAGGTATAACAGTCACACCTGTATTTATGAAGCAGGTGCCTTATCTTTTCAGCTTCGCATTGCGCTCCTTGACCAAGTATGTATATCACATCAGTATGAAGTATCTGACCTAGAACAATTGCAGGATGGTTAACAGAAGATCAAATCACTTTGTGAATAGGATGACATACATTTTCAAATATCCACCATAACCACGGAATTCTTTATATCAGTGCATTAATTTCAATATGTTATTAAAATAGCAATCAACTACAGAGATCGTAAGATCTTGGATCCTGGAAGAAAGCATTCATGTACATTCCTAAATCTAACTTTGAGGAGTTGAAACTTACTCCAAGATATCACTGTAGTAAAAGGTTGTGCCATAATAGATTGCTCCAAATATTTTCACTTTGCTTTGCAAAATATAGTATTAGCAAAGAATTAATTAGTTTTTAGTTTTAGTTTAGAGATACAGCACTGAAACAGGCCCTTCGGCCCACCGAGTCTGTGCCGACCATCAACCACCCATTTATACTAATCCTACACTAATCCCATATTCCTACCACATCCCCACCTTTCCCTATATTTCCCTACCACCTACCTATATTAGGGGCAATTTATAATGGCCAATTAACCTATCAACCAGCAAGTCTTTGGCATGTGGGAGGAAACCGGAGCACCCGGAGGAAACCCACGCAAACACAGGGAGAACTTGCAAACTCCACACAGGCAGTACCCAGAATTGAACCCAGGTCGCTGGAGCTGTGAGGCTGCGGTGCTAACCACTGCGCCACCCAATTAAATGTGCTAATAGCATCTTGTGGAGTTCTGGTTGTCGCACTACAGGAAAGATGTGATTAAGTTAGAGAGGGTGCAGAAAAGATTCACAAGGATGTTGCCTGGTTTGGAGGGGCTGAGTTATAAAGAGAGATTGGATAGGCTGGGTCTGTCTTCCCTGGTGCGAAGCAGGCTGAGAGGGGACATGATAGAGGAATATAAAATTACGAAAGGCATAGATAGCGTAGATAGCCAGAGTCTGTTTCCCATGGTAGGGGTGACTAAAACTAGAGGGCATAGATTTAAGGTGAGAGGGAGGAGGTTTAAAGGGGATCAAAGCAGTAAATTTTTCACACAAAGAATAGTGGGTATCTGGAATCAGCTGCCAGAGGAGGTGGTGGAGGCAGGAGCAGTAGCAACATTGAAGAGGCAACTGGACAGGTACTTGAATGAGCAAGGCATAGAGGGATATGGAATTAATGCAGGCAGGTGGGATTAGTATAGATAGGCATTATGGTCGGCATGGACACGGTGGGCCTGTTTCGATACTACTTTGGCAGACTGTGAGTTAGACACCTTTTAATCCTTTCTACCATGTCTGAATGTAATGATAACCCTTCACTGTATTGTTGGATTTGTGCTGCATCTTACACTGCTTGACACTGCTATTTTGAAGTATATCCTACACCTAACAGGATAAGTTTTAAAATTATGAATGGGCCTCTAATTAAACCCAATATTAAAAAGTTCAATCTTTAACATCTATATCTTAAATTTTATTTCCTCAATTGTATTGTTCCTTCCTTTGCACATAAGCTGCTCCATTGTTCAGCTATAGATAAAACAGAGCACACAAGCAGCACTACTGGACATGCAACATTTTCAGAGGCTGAGAATGGACAATGAACAAATTTATTAAAAACATTTGCCTTTATATATCACCTGATAATCTTGAAATACTTCAAAGCACTTTAAATAATTATGCTAAAGTCCATAAAGGAACTATTCCATAGGTACATGTTGCAGGCATTCTGCATCAGTAATATCCAACAAGCAGCAATGAGATAGGGTCCAGTTAACTTGTGCTTTCTGATATTGGCTGAGGGAAGAACTCCCTGCTCCTCTTTGAATAGTGCCATAGGACCTTAAAAACTTTCACCTGAACAGTGCCTTGGTTTAATGTCTCATCCAGGAAACATCCCCTCTCATAAAGTAGCAATTCACAAATAATGCAATGCACCATCAGTCTAGATCACGTATTCAAGTCCTGGTGTGATGTTTATACAATATGCAAGTACCATCTATCTGCAGCCTAATATCTTTCGCATGTGCTTTAGGTTTCTGTAAAACCAATCAAGCTAAACTATCCATGTGTGGTGGTTATGGAAAGAAGAATTCTAATCAAAAATCTATCATTTGATTTTAGCTCGGGATTTTAATTAGTCCTTTTATGTGCTCAAAAGTTCTTCCCTGACAGCAGGAACTGTATAAAGGCGAACAAAACTTGAAGAATCAGAAGTACCATCAACTTAATTTTACAAGGTGATGAGGTAGATGAAGAACAATTTCAAAGCACTAATTTCACGAAGAATCGTAATCTAGATCATCAAATTATTCTTGTACCATAGAACTGCACAAAAAACTGCTTTCCTCCATTTACAGCCACATGGATGAGTGCATTGGCTGTCCTTTCAGTTCATAGCCACTGCAACATTCATGGCCTTACTGTGCTGTTTCTCCCATCCTCACCTGCTCCAGGCATGCTCCTTTTCAATTTTCCGTTCTCCAGCATCGTTCCCCACTCTCACCCCATCCTTACACTACTCCTTAATTATTTTTTCCCTCTGGATGTTTTTGGCTTTCGTTTTTCAGACTACTCTGGTGGTGAACCATAATGCACAACATGCTATTGTGTTCACTTGCAGGGATACTGAAATAAATTTGTAGCAAGCTCCAGGAAAGAACAGAGAACCCACTGCAGTTTATTTCAGTTTCATCACATGCCTTCACAAGATCCTCTTTTTCTTGGAAAGGTACAGAACAACACTGTAATGGCCTTCAACTGTCAAAACAAATCTATTTAACAAAGCACACGTGAATTGTATCTGTTAAACAATATAGATTTTTACAGTAACTAAAACATTCCTATTTACAAATAAGCAAAGAAACATTAGAAATGGTGCACTGGTCTATGATGGAAGTTTTTTTATTGCACAGATGTATGCTGGTTTGAATGTGTCTCTTAGAAGCTAAGGAGACGACCCAATTTGAACAAAACAGGCCGGTAAATACTTTCAAAAAGTGTTTGTAACAAAGCAAATTTGAAGACGTTTTTTTTAAAATCCAGACCAGTTATTTGAACAAACCCCACAGCATTTTATTGAATCTCTAGGGGTAATTTTACCCCACAACCCCATCACAATGGAGTGGTAGATGGGGGTTAAAACAATAAACACGTGAAAGCCAGCCTCAACACCTCTGGTTTAACCTTGATGGGTTTGGGGCATCCGACTAACCCTGGAGAGGTGGGTCTGTGATAACATTTAAATGAGGCTCCGTTCCTCAGATTTTGGCAGCCATTTAAATTTAATGCTGGATAGCGGAGTTTCCCAGGCTCAACAATAATGACTTGCATCAATATGGAGCCTTTATCGTAATAAAATGTCTCAAGACACTTCACAGGGACATTATAAAATAAAATAGGAAATAGTCACACATCAGGAGATATTAGGACAGATGAACAGGGAATCATAGGGTGATTACAACACAGAAGTAGGCCATTCAGCCTGCCATGACCATGCTGGCTCTCTGCAAAAGCAATTCACCTGGCCCCACACCCCTGCCTTTTCCCCCATAGCCCTGCAAATTTATTCTCTTAATTGTCCAATTCTCTTTTGAAAGCCATGATTGTCTCTGCCTCCACCACACCCTCAGGCAGTACATTCCAGATCCTAACCACTCACCAAGTAAAAATTTTTTATATCATGTCTCCGTTGCTTCTTTTGCCAATCACCTTCAATCTCGTTCTTAATCCTTCTGCCAATGGGTACAGTTTCTCCCTATCTACTCTGTCTAGACTCATGATTTTGAGCACCTCTATCAAATCTCTTGATCCTCTATTCCAATCTATCCACATAACCAAAGTTCCTCACCCCTGAAACCATTCTTGTGAATCTTTTCTGCACCCTCTCAACTGCCTTAACATCCTTCTGAAAGTGTGGTGCCCAGGACTGGCACAATACTCCAATTGAAACTGAACCAGTGATTTATACAGGTTCATCATAATGTTCTTGCTTTTGTACACTATTCCCCTACTTTTAGAGCCCAGGATCCCATATGCTTTATTAACCACTTTCTCAACTTGCACTGCCACCTTTAATGATTACGCACATTGTTATGACCAGGCAAGAAATGCATCTAGGGGTCTGTTACTATCTTCACCTGGTCTTATTGTAACAGGGTTGAATTTTAATACACTGAGTTTTGAGCTCCCCTTTGTGAATCCTTGTTCACAGTTTTCCAATTATAAGACAAAGAAACCAAGTCACACGGGCTTTCTGAGGTTTGAAGATGAAGAAATTTTATTAAAACTTAAAACTCTAATACGGTTCAAGCCTACGGATATACGACGCACCCACACTAACATGCACACGCGATATACACATGCAGATAGGAACAGAAAAGATAAAGTGGAACAGTTTGAGGCAATATCTTGTTACGGTGCTTTGAACTCACTGTAGTCCTTTTGTAAGTAGTCTTGCTTTTCGTTGGGTCCCAGTAGTCTTCTTAAAATCTTGTTCACGTGGGAAACTCTTCTCTCTTTGAGTTTCACATGTTTTCACAAGATTCAGTTCTGTGGGAAGGAGATGGAAGCCAGCAGGAGAGAGCTCTTCGTGCTTCAGTTCCAGGAGAGATCTTTACTCCATGAGCACACGGCTTTGTCTCTGTTCAAAATCCTTTGTTAGAAGTTCAAATTCTCTGCAACAGCCAGTTAGTCATGTGACTAAAACTGGTCTGGACACTTCTGTGTACTGGGAAAGCAATGACTGGGTCCCTTTTGCCCCAACACTGCTAGTGCCTTGCAAATGTCCTTCCAGTCAGGGCTTGCAATTTTAAGTTTTAATGTTCGTGTGGTGAAATAATGTGTGCCTCAGTCTTGGTAGGTGGGGGGCTTGCCTGACAGCTTATATCCCCAGGGTCCTCTGCCCCTGCACCCCTTTTAGAATTGTACCCTTTATTTTATATTTCCTCTCTTCATTCTTCCTACCAAAATGAATCACTTCACACTGCTCTGCATTAAATTTCATCTGCCACTTGTTCGCCTATTCCACTAGCCTGTCTATGGCCTCTTGCAGTTTATCAATATCTTCCTCATGGTTCACGATACTTCCAAGTTTTGTCTCATTTGCAAATTGTGCCCTATACACCCAAGTCTAGGTCATTAATATATATCAGGAAAAGCAGGGGTTTTCACACTGGCCTCTGGGGAAACCCACTGTATACTTTCCTCGAGTCTAACTGAAAAACAACCGTTTACAACTACTCTCTGTTTCATGTCACTCAGCCAATTTCATATCTATGTTGCTCTGTCCCTTTTATTCAATGGGCTCTAGCTTTGCCAACAAGCCTGTTATGTGGCACTTTATCAAATGCCTTTTGGAAGTCCACGTACACATCATCAAACCTCTCTGTTACGTCATCAAAAACTCAGGCAAGTTCGTTAAACATGATTTGCCCTTAACAAACTCGTGCTGGCTTTCCATACTTAATCCACATTTGTCCAAGTGACTGTTAGTTTTGTCCCAAATTATCATTTCTAAAAGCTTTCCTGCCACCGAGGTTAAACAGACTGGCTTGCAGTTGCTGGGCTCATCCTTATACCCCTTATTGGATAATGGTGTAACATTTGCAATTCTCCAGTCCTCTGCAACCACCCCAGTATCGGAGGATGTTTGGAAGATTATGGCTGGTACCTCTGCCATTTCCACCTTTACTTCCCCAAGTATCCTTGGATACGCCTCACCTGGTCCTGGTGATCTATCAACCTTAAGTACAGCCAGCCTATCTAATACCTCCTCTATCAATTCTTTGCCCATCCAGTGACTCAACTACCTCCTCTTTCACTATGACATGGGCAGCATCTTCTTCCCTCACAAAGACAGACGCAAATTACTCATTTAGTACCTCAACCATGTTCCATGTCTCCATGCATAAATCCCCTTTTAGGTCCCTAATCGGTCCCACTCCTCCTTTTACCACCCTTTTATTATTTATAATGGACAATAACTGCTGAACTAGCCAGCAATACCCATATCCCATGAAAGAATGAAAAAAAATGCCTATAGAAGACGTTGGGATTCCTTGTTTGCAATCAGACTCTTTTCATACTCCGAAGGACGGTCACTGACCCGAAATGTTAACTCTGCTTCTCTCTCCACAGATGCTGCCAGACCTGCTGAGTATTTCCAGCATTTGTTTTTATTTCAGATTTCCAGCATCCGCAGTATTTTCTTTTATTTCTTTTCATACTCTCTCTTTGCTTCATTTATTTGTTTTTTCACCTCCCCTCTGAACCTTCTATATTCACCCTGGTTCTCAATGTTATTATCCAACTAACATGTCACATGCACCCTTCTTCTACTTCATCATAATCTCCATCTCTTTCGTCATCCAGGGTGCTTTGGATTTGTTTGCCCTACCTTTCCCTGTCATGGGACTGTACCCGAACTATCTCCTTTTTAAAGGCATCGCATTGTTCCATTAGCTTTGTCTGCCACCCTTTGATTGTAATTCACCTGGGCCAGATCCATTCGCACCCCACTGAAGTTGGCCCTCCCCCAATTAATTATTGTTACTCAGGATTATTCCTTGCCCTTTTTCATAGCCAACCTAAACCTTATGATTCTGTGAGCACTAAGTGTTCCCCTAACTCTTGATTCACTTGACCCACCTCATTCCCCAGAACCAAATCTAGCAATACCTCCTTTCGCATTGGACTGGAAACATACTGATGTAGAAAATTCTCCTGAACACACTCAAGAAACTCTCGCCCTTCTCTGCCCTTTACATTATTACTATCCCAGTCTATATTAGGATAATTAAAGTTCCCCCAGTATAGCTGCTCTCTAATTCTTGCACTTTTCTGCAATTTCTTGCAAATTTGCTCCTCCATATCTTTCCCACTAGTTGGTGGCCTTTAGAATACACCCAGTAACGTAATGGTACCTCTAATGTTTAACTGTAACTAAATAGATTCTGTTCTTGACCCCTCGAGGACATCCTCTCTCTCCATCACTGTAATGGTCTCCATAATCAATGCAGCTACCCATCCTCCTTTCTTTCCTTCCCTATCTTTCACGAACACCTTGTATCCATGAATATTTAGTACTCAGCCCTTTTTTTGAGCCAGGTCTCTATATCACCACGCTGTTATATTTCCACATGGCCATCTGCGCCTGCAGCTCACCAACCTTATTCACCACACTCTGCATTTAGACCTGATTACATTCCCTCTTACTCTGACCCCACCTAATACCTACTATTCCCTACTCCAGTGCCACCTGTCTTTCCCAATTCTCTGTGCACCTTGGTTTTCCTCTCCAAAAGCTGGATCAGAGACAGGTTTTAAGGAGCATCTTAAAAGAGGAAAGCGAGGTAGAGAGGCAGAGAGATTTAGGAAGAGAATTCTAGAACTTAGGGACCAGGAGTGCCGCCATCTCCAAAGGTTATGGGGCTGGAGGCTCATGAAATCCGATGGCTAAAAGGAAGTGGGAGCTTCCAGATGCAGAAAGTAAATGCTTCTTAGAGCAGTTTTTGAGAGCAATGTTCCCTCTAGGAGACACAGAGACACTGCGGCTCAACAATCCAGAAGTTACTGCGCAAGCCGCACACAGGTTGTGCCATTTACAAAACCACAAAAGGATTTAAAGGTACTGCACAGTTAAATGAACAGACCACATACAACCAAAA